>NC_132859.1:40058972-40683972 GCF_048164855.1 Canis lupus baileyi | reverse complement strand
ACACTCCCCACTACAAGCAAGCGGGAACTCTGTAGAGGAAGGTCCAGTGGGAAAGAGCAGCCAAAACGCAAGAGCAGAGTGTATACAGCATACACCAGAAACACTTTTTGAAGTTTTTTTGTTGTTTTTGTTATTACTGCTGCTTTTGCTTTGCTTTGCTTTGCTTTGCTTTGTCTTTCCTCCTTTCTTTTCTGGACATAATGACTAGACAGAGAAATTCACCCCAAAAGAAAGAACAGGAGGTAATACCCACCTCCAGGGATATAATCAATATGCATATTAGTAAAAAGTCTGAACTAGAATTTAAAGCAATGATTATTAAGATACTTGTAGGGCTTGAAAAAAGCATAGAAGACACCACAGAATCCCTTACTGCAGAAATAAAAGAACTAAAATCTAATCAGGACAAAATTAAAAATGCTATTTCTGAGATGCAGTCACAAATAGACACATGAGGTAGAAGAGACAGTCAGTGATATAGAAGATAAAATTATGGAGAATAAGGAAGCTGAGAAAAAAAAAGACAGCTACTGTTCATGAAGGGAGACTTCGAGAACTCAGCGATTCTGTAAAATGAAATAATATCCAGACAATAAGGGTTCCAAGAGATGAAGAGCAGAGAGAGGGACAGAAGGTCTATTTGAACAGACTAAAAACTTCCCTAATCTGGGGAAGGAAACAGGCATTCAAGTCCAGGAGGTTGAGACCCCTCCCCCAACAATAAAAAATAGGTCAACGCTTTGACATATAATAGTGAGACTTGCAAATTCCAAAGATAAAGAGAAAATCCTGAAAGCAGATCAAGACAAGAGGTCCTTAACCTACAAGAGTAGAAACATAAGGCTGACTGCAGACCTATCCACAGAGACCTGACAGGCCAGAAAGGACTGACATGACATATTCAATGTGCTAAATGGGAAAAATATGCAGCCAAGAATACTTTATCCAGCAAGGCTGTCATTCAGAATAGAAGGAAAGATAAATAATTTCCAGGACAAACAAAAAGTAAAGGAATTTGTGAACTCTAAATCAGTCCTACAAGAAATATTGAAGGGGATCCTTTGGGCAAAGAGAGAGCACAAAAGTAACAAAGACAAGAAAATAACAGAGACAATCTACAGGAACAGCAACTTTACAGGTAATACAAAGGCACTAACTTCATATCTTTCAATAATTATTCTGAATGTAAACAGACTAAATGCTCCAGTCAAAAGACATAGGGTGTCAGAGTGGATAAAAAAAAAACAAAAAAACAGAAACAAAAACAAAACCAAGATCTATTGATATGCTGCTTACAAGAGACTCATTTTATACTAAAAAACACCTCCAGATTGAACGTGAGGGGTGGACAACAATTTATCATGTCAATGGGCATCAAAAGAAATCTAGAGTAGCCATCCTTATATTAGACAAATTAGATTTTAAACCAAAGACTAAAAAAAAAAATTAAAAAATAAACCAAATACTATAAGAAGAAATGAAGAAGGACACTATATTATAATAAACAATTATATCCAACAAGAAGCTCTAATAATTGTAAATATTTATTCCCCTAACTTGGGAACAGCCAATTATATAATCCAATTTATAACAAAATTAAAGAAACACATCGAGGGGTGTTGTGTTCAGCTTAGATCATGATCCTGGGGTCCTTGGGGTTCCTGCATGAGGTTCCCTGCTCAGCAGAGTCTACTTCTTCCTCTCCTTTTTATCTTCCTCCTCCCAACCCCTGCTCATGTACTCTCTCTTGCTCTTGCTCTCTCAAATAAATAAATCTTTTTTAAAAATAAAAAACACACATTGATAATAATACAATAATAGCAGGGGACTTTAACACTCCACTCACACCAATGGACAGATCATGTAAGCCAAAGATCAATAAAAAAACGAGGACTTTGAATGACACACTAGATTGGATGGACTTAACAGATACATTCAGAGCATTTCATTTTAAAGCTGCAGAATACACATTCTTCTTGAATGCACATGGAAAATTCTCCAGAAGAGACCACATACTAGGTCAAAAATCAGGTCAAGCAGTATAAAAAAATTGAGATTAGTCCATGCATATTTTCAGACCATGATGCTTTAGAACTTGAAGTCAACTACAAGAAAAACATTTGGAAGGGGATCCCTGGGTGGCTCAACATTTTAGCACTTGTGTTCGGCCCAGGGCGTGATCCTGGAGACCCAGGATCGAGTCCCACGTGGGGCTCCCTGCATGGAGCCTGCTTCTCCCTCTGCTTGTGTCTCTGCTTCTCCCTCTGTGTGTCTCTCATGAGTAAATAAATAAAATCTTTAAAAAAAAAGAAAAAGAAAAACATTTGGAAGGACCACAAACACATGGAGGTTAAAGAGCATCCTACTAAAGAATGAATGGGACAACCAGGAAATAAAAAAATAATTTAAGAAATACATGGAAGCAAATGAAAATGGGAACATGACAGTTTAGAACCTCTGGGATGCAGCAAATGCAGTCCTAAGAGGGAAGTATGTAGCAATACAGGACTTTCTCAAGAAACAAGAAAAGTCTCAAATATACAACCTAATCTTACACCTAAAAGAGCTGGAAAAAGAACAGCAAATAAAGCCTAAATCCAGTAGGAGAAGAGAAATAAGAAATATTAGAACAAAAATCAATGATATAGAAATAGAAAAATAGTAGAGCATATAAATGAAACTGGGAGCTGGCTCTTTGAAAGAATAAGATTGATAAACCTCTAACCAGACTTACCAAAAAGGAAAGAGAAAGGACTCAAATAAATAGAGTCATGAATGAGAGAGGAGAGATCACAACCAACACTGAAGAAATACAATTATAAGAGAATATTGTGAGCAATCATATGCCAACAAATTAGGCAATCTGGAAAAAACGGATGCATCCTTAGAACATATAAACTACCAAAACTGAAATAGGAAGAAATAGAAAACCTGAACAGATCCATAACCTGCCAAAAAATTGAATCAATAATCAAAAATCTCTCAATAAACAACAGTCCAGGGCCAGATGGCTGGAATGGTGGAATTCTACCAAACATTTAAAGAATTAATACCTATCCTTCTGAAACTGCGTCAAAAAATAGAAATGGGAGGAAAACTTCCAAACTCATTCTATGAGGCCAGTATTACCAAACCAGAAAAAGACCCCACTAAAAAATAGGCAGCCCCGGTGGTGCAGCAGTTTAGCACCGCCTGCAGCCCAGGGCGTGATCCCGGAGACCCTGGATTGAGTCCCACGTCGGGCTTTCTGCATGGTGCCTCCTTATGCCTCTGGCTGTGTCTTTGCCTCTCTCTCTATCTCTCTCTCTGAATAAATAAATAAAAATTTTTTAAAAGACCCCACTAAAAAAAGAGAATTACAGATCAATATCACTAATGAACATGGATGCAAAAATTCTCACCAAGATACTAGCTAATAGGATTCAACAGTACATTAAAAGGATTATTCACCACAATGAAGTGGGATTTATTCCTCACTCTAAGGTGATTCAACATGTGTAAATCAATCAGTGTGATATACCACATTAATAAAAGAAAGGACAAGAACTATATGTTCCTCTCAATAAATATAAAACAGCATTTGACAAAATACAGTATACTTTATTGATAAAAACTCTCCACTGAGTAGAGAGAGAGGGAACATACCTCAGTATCATAAAAGCCATATATGAAAAACCCACAGTAAATGTCCTCAACAGAGAAAAACTGAGTGCTTTTCTCCTAAGATTAGGAACACAACAGATTTGTTCACTCTCACCACTGTTGTTCAACATAATACTGGAAGTTTGAGCTTCAGCTATCAGACAACACAAAGAAATAAACGGCATCCAAATTGGCAAAGAAGAACTCAAACTTTCACTCTTCGCAGGCAACATGATACTCTATGTAAGAAACTCAAAAGACTCCAGCAAAAAAATTTCTAGAGCCGTTAGAGGAATTCAGCAAAGTGGTGGTATATAAAATCAATGCATAGAGGTCAGTTGCATTTCTATACACTAACAATGCAGCAGAAGAAAGAGAAATTAAAGAATCGATCCAATTTACAATTGCACCAAAAGCCATGAGATACTAGGAATAAGCTTAACCAAATAAGAGGGAAAGGATTTGTACTCTGAAAACATAGAACCCTTATGATAGAAATTGAGGAAGACACAAAGAAATGGAAAATCATTCCATGCTCATGGATTGGAAGAACAAATGTTAAAATGTCTGTGCTACCCAAAGCAGCCTACACATTCAATGCAATCTCTATCAAAATACCATCAATATTTTTCACAGAGCTGGAACAAACAATCCTAAAATTTGAATGGAACCACAGAAGACCCCGAATAGCCAAAGGAATATTGAAATATAAAACCAGAGTGGAGGCATCACAATTCTGGACTTCAAGCTGTATTATAAAGCTGTAATCACCAAGACAGTATGGTACTGGCATAAAAATAAAAATGAAAATAAAAACAGACACATAGATGAATAGAATAGAATAGAATAGAATAGAATAGAATAGAATAGAGAACCCAGAAATGGATTGACATTTATAGTCAACTAATCTTTGACAAAGCAGGAAAGAATATCCAATGGAAAAAAGACAGTTTCTTCAACAAATGGTGTTGGGAAAATTGGACAGCCACATGCAGAAGAATGAAACTGCACTACTTTCTTTGTTGTTGTTGTTGTTGTTGCTGTTGTTGTTGTTGCTGTTTTGGTTTTTAGTGTATGTGCTGCCGAAGTGAGCACTGTTGTTTTGGTTTTTAAAAAAGATTGATTGATTGATTGATTGATTGATTGTTTGATTCATGAGAGACACAGAGAGGGAAAGGCAGAGATATAGGCAGAGGGAGAAGCAGGATCCCTGCAAGGAGCCTGATGTGGGACTCGATCCTGGACCCCGGGATCACGCCCTGAGCTGAAGGCAGACGCTCAACCGCTGAGCCACCCAGGCATCCCTGGATCACATTCTTATATCATAAACAAAAATAAACTCAAAATGGATGAAAGATCTAAGTGTGAGACAGGAATTTGTCAAAATCTAAGAGTAACAATGCAGGCAACAACCTCTTTGACCCTTGGGCACAGCAACTTCTTTCTAGACACGTCTCCAAAGGCAAGAGAAACTAAAGGAAAAATGAACTATTGGGACTTCATCAGGATAAAGAGCTTTTGCACAGCAAAAGAAACAGTCAACAAAACTAAAAGGCAACCTACAGAATGGGTGAAGATATTCACAAATGACATACCAAATAAAGGGCTAGTATCCAAAATCTATAATGAATTTACCAAACTCAACACCCCCAAAAAAAATCCAATCAAGAAATGGGCAGAAAACATGAATAGACATTTCACCATAGAAGACATACAAATGGCTGACACACACATGAGAAAATACTCAACATCATTCGGCATCAGGGAAATACAAATCAAAACCACAAAGGAATACCATCTCACACCAGTCAGAATGGCTAAAATGAACAACTTAGGAAAAAGCAGATGCTGGGTAAGGATGCGGAGAAAGGGGAACTCTCTTACACTGTTGGGAATGCAAACTAGCGCAACCACTCTGGAAAACAAGTATGGATGTTCCTCAAAAAGTTGAAAATAGAGCTACCTTATGACCCAGCACTTGCACTACTAGGTATTTATCCAAAGGATACAAAAATAGTGATTCAAAAGGACACCTGCACCCCAATGTTTATAGCAGCAATGTCTACAATAGTCAAATATGGGAGGAGTCCAGATGTCTACTGACAGGTGAGTGGATAAAGACAACATGGTACATATGTACAATGGAATATTACTCAGCCATCAAAAAGAATGAAATCTTGGCATTTGCAACGATATGGTTAGAACTAGATGGTATTATGCTAAACTAAATAAGTCAGTAGAGAAAGACAAATACCATATGATTTCATTCATATGTGGAATTTAAGAAACAAAACAGATGAACATAGGGAAAGGGAGGGAAAAATAAGACAAAATCAGAGAGGGAGACAAACCATAAGGGACTCTTTTTTTTTTTAATTTTTTATTCATTTATGATAGTCACAGAGAGAGAGCGAGAGAGAGAAGCAGGCTCCATGCACCGGGAGCCTGATGTGGGATTCGATCCCGGATCTCCAGGATCGCGCCCTGGGCCAAAGGCAGGCGCCAAACCGCTGCGCCACCCAGGGATCCCCCATAAGGGACTCTTAATCATAGGAAACAAACTTAGGGTTGCTGGGGGGAGGGGTCAAGGAGGGGGTAACCGGGTGATGGTCATTAAGAGGGCACTTGAAGCAATGAGCATTGGGTGTTGCATGCAACTGATGAATCACTGAATTCTATCTCTGAAACTAATAATACAGTATATGTTAATTAAATTGAATTTAAGTAAAACATGTAAATAAAGAATCAGAGGAATAGAATTGATGGCAGAGAGCCAACAGCTCAGCCTGTTCATGCCAATCACTTACTTCCAGTCTTAGCTGTAAACACCAATTTCCAAGCCCTATATTGTCTTCTCTACCTGACAGTATGCGCAGCTGCTTCTGTTTGCTTTCCCTGACCTTGGGCTAGTGGCATCATTGCTCCCAGAAGCATAGACAGCAGTCTTCATGTGCAAGTCCCAGAGCCAATAGCAGGGTATCATAACTTCAGGAATATGGGCATCATCGAGTCCAATTCTGTACAGTTGCTCTATAGACAGGGAAACTGTGCCCCAGAGAAACCCCAGGGACTGGAGACTGTGTATAAAAAGCATTAGGACCAGTCTTAGATAAGAGTAGGTACTTCTTGGGAAGGCTTTCTACATAGAAACATGTGTTCCCTCAATAAACTTTTATTGAGTGTCTGCTGTGTGTCAATCACTACCTGGTGTGAGAGATCCTCAGCTGAGTTAGAAATAAATTCTGTCCTGGAATAGCTAACTAGATCTGAGTTGGAGGGGTTGGGGAGTAGGAAGGAGAAAAGAATTAAACAGAATATTCACATACATTGTGGACAAGAGAGCACTGATATGGGAGCCAGAAGACCCTGGTGACTCCTATCAACTTCCAGGCAAGTGACTTGCCCTCTCTGAGCCTTGACAACTGTGTCTACAAAATGGATGTGATAACTTCAGCTTCGCCCAATCCACAGGGAAGACATCTGGAGAACTCTAACGTGTAATATGTGGTTAAAGATATCTTGATAAATGAATAAATACATTGATTTTAAACACATGTTTGTAGGAAGGCAAGGGATTTGTATGTGGTGGAAAGGTTACACACACACCCTCCCTCCCTCAGCTAAAGGCAGCCTCCCCCCAAAGTCCTGAACACAACACACTGGACAGAGGTACAAAAGGGGAGACATGTCTGGGTGGCTGGAAGAGATCAGCTGGTGGGGGCAGCACAGAAAGAGGAAATGGAAGAGGTGAGATGAGCAAAATTTCCTTCCTGTGTTGCAGTCAATGGAGCATGATCGGAAGAAGTTGGTCTGAGATTCTGATGCGACATCTAATCAATGTGAGTAAACATGGGCTTTACCAGAACTTCTAAATTGGAGGGCAAGTTTGCAGTTTAGAAATTCCAACTTTGAGGCTCTAGAGATAGTCCAGACTGACCCTGTCATGGTTTGACCCAGAAGGGGATGAAGTCTGTTCAGGAAGACAGAAATAGAGAGTGAGACAGATTTGGAGGCAGGGCCAAACTGGGGCTTTTCTGTCAGAATGCTAGTTTGTCAAGTGCTGGCTGGGCTGTCAGCACATCACCTGCCCATATCTCTAGCTTGGGCTCCGTGTGAGTAGCACCAGGTACTCTGTGTGCAGATGAACAAAATTGCAGTCTAGTAGGGAGACAGACCATATTTCCCCTACAGACTCAGGAAGCCCAAAGCAGAGCATCAAGGAGACCCACAAAGATGTGGGGAAACTTCTGGGAGGAGATGGGCCTGGATTTGGCTGGTGGAAGACAGGAAGGGTCAGGCTGCCAGCAAAAGTTTCACAGATTCGCAGTTAGTCCTTGGCTGACAATAGAAGCAGTTGTCTTGAAAATGTGGTGTCACTTTTTGCTGTAATAGTAGGTGTGTCCAGTGTGTTAATAATATAAGTGTGTTAGCAGTGTCTGAGAACACTATGTATTTTAAGGTCTCTATTGTGAAACAGCATTGTATCCTATAGGAGAGGACCCCTGCATCCTGGCTGTCTGGCTTCATGGGCTGGGTCCAGACCCTTCCCAGGGTGAATAATCCTTGCACATCTTAAAAAGCAAGATGAGTTCAGAGCCTTCACCCCCAAGCCCACTTCAAGATGGGATGTCCATCTTGTCCTCAAGTAGTTTCTCTTGCTGCAGTGCACTACTGTCTCTGCTTTGGCTGCTTTGGAGGCCGGTGGAGAACAGCTGGTAACTAAACCCCAGGAGGAGAGTGCTTCCTCTGTATCAAAGGATTTGGGCAAGTGCTGCCTCCCTGTCTGCCATCTGCATTTCTCAGCCATTCTCCCTGCAGGTGGGCAGAGAAGAGGGGGTCAAGAAGAAAAAACGCAGGGCATGAAGTGGTCAGCTGGTGCTGCTACTGGGTCAGGATTGGGGTAGGTCTATGGAGGGCAGGATGAATCACAGCAGAGCCTACCTGGCCAGACTCAACTCTTCCTGAAACTCCCTGCCCCTGGAACCATGACTGACTTCCTCTGGCTGGAACCTGTCCACCAGGAGGATCCAGCCTTTGCTGGGAAAATGCCTCAGCGAATTCCCCAGAAACCTGGCCTCTAAGCCTCCACAACCTGCCCTGCACACCAGGGAGTAGGTGTTTGAGGGGGCTGTGGCTGGAAATTCAGCTCAACAGGAAACAGATGGGCTGAGATATTTTGAAAGAGGATGAGACCATTTGAACAGCAAAATCAATGATGATAATAATGGAATAAAATTAATACTCATGGGTCCATACCAATATATGCAAATAAATTGAGAGAAGGACCAACTCTTTTTTATAGTAATTAAGTCCAATTAATAAATGTAAAAAGAATGATGGAAGTTCTGAGAGGTATTTGCTGGGGTAAGAGATTTTTGGCCACCTGAGCTGGAATTTTTGACATGGGCATAAAAACTGGTCTCATTTGGTAAAGCTTCTGGATAAATTACTAGGCAGGAGAGTTTTGCAGGTTTTGGCAAAGCTCCACAAAATAATTATTACTGGCACTGCAAAATGGCAAAACTTGAGATGCAGCCCTACCAGGGTTAGCACTCAGGCAACTGGTTTGAGCAAAAGCACAGTGGTTACTCCCTTTCTGGCTATAAGTATGACTGTGTGGCAGATGAAAATGGATGCAACCTTTCTGTGCACGGGATCTCTAGGCACCCAGTTGCAACTCTGGTCATGCCTAAGGAAAGTACATCTCTGGCAGAAAAGCAAGATGAAGACCCACTGGAAGATCCAGATCTTCATTTGAGATTTGAGGAATGAAACGAAGAATTTATTGTGAAAAATGAGGAACTCTATGAGTCTCTCATGAGTTGCCGCTGGCAGCCTTTGGATACAGTTCACTCTAAAATCCCAGACAAGCCCCCACAGAAGCATGATGTTCATTAAGCTTCCCAACTGCCATATTAATTGCATCCTGTTTTGTTTTAGTTTTTGAAAAAAAATCAGGAATGTACTGGATTCTGTATATAAACACAAATCTCCAGGACTTAAATGTGACTGATGCAATAAAATGAGGTGTAAATAAAGTTTACGAACACGCACACACACACACACACACACAGAAAAGAATGATGGAAATAGAAAATCACCATTTGGCAAATAACACAGTAATAATTGTCAGCATCACCAATGAATTTTG
This sequence comes from Canis lupus baileyi, assembly GCF_048164855.1. Lineage (NCBI taxonomy): Eukaryota > Metazoa > Chordata > Mammalia > Carnivora > Canidae > Canis > Canis lupus. The sequence continues at coordinate 40,674,179 of NC_132859.1, read as the reverse complement.
ATTTAGTAGGGCAAAAATTGATGAGTATTTGCATAGTCTCAAAGTACCTCCCTACAAGATGCTTATTAATTACAAAGGAATAAATAGTAATTTCACAGTGAAAAACCCAGCAGATACTATCTTACCAGGTGATTAAAGTTAACATTGCCATTATTTAGACATATTGAAATCATGTACCTCTGGTAAAATGCACTGAAAAGGACACAACATCACTTCTATGGTGTTTCTGCCTAAAATACGTAGCCGTATTTTATCTTGAAGAAACATCAAATCAAAATTTAGAGAGGTTCCACAGTCCTCTTCAAAACTATCAAGGTCATGAAAGACAAAGCAAGACTGAGGAATTGCTTCAGAAAAAGCCACATCAACCAAATACAATGTGGAAGTCTGCTTCAGATCTTGGACCAGAAAAAGGACATTAGTCAGACACATGGTGACATTTGAATACTGTCTGTAGAATGGTATGGTGTCAATGTTAATTTCTTGGTTTAGATAATTATACTGTGGTTCTGTGATTAACATTAGGGGAAGCTGGCTGACAGGTGTATAGAAGTTCTGTGTGCGATATTTGCAAGTCTAAAAATTATTTTAAAGTAGAGTTTGAACAAGGGGGGTGGGGGATGAGGAAGGAGCCTGGGTTCCAGAACTTAGCTGTTATAATTCTAACAGGTTGAAAACAAGTCAATCTTAAAAGGTTATCCATTCCCAGGAAGGAATCAGGGCTCTGTAGCTTCTGTTGGGCATCTACCCATTCCTTATCCTCCCTGTTGGTAACCAGCATTGGGCCTGGATTTAAAGACCCACTCACATGGAAGGTCCTCTCCTCCCGTGTTTTGGAGTGAGAACCCATCACAGCTTGACCTCCACTCTAGGTGGCCTATGGACCTCAGGGAAAGGCAAATGTTTAAGTCTGTGTCCACCTCCCTGGGGACATTTAGTTCTCATCATGACTGTCTGAGGAAGGCAGCATCACCACCCCCAATACAGATCTGAACACCAAGGCACAGAGAAGTGAAGCCACCAACTCTAGATCAGACATAGGTACTCAAAGAGCCAGATTCAAGTCTGGCACTGGAGTCTGACTCCAATACCAGTGACTCTGACCATCTGGCATTATTCTGTTACTGCTTAATCCAGGTAGAGACAACAGGCATTTACCAAGCACCCGCCTGGTATCAGGCTGGCAATGGGGTTGGAGGTAGCAGTGGCTGAAAAATTACCACAGAACCACAGGTACTTTCCTGGCAGAGAGGCACCCTCATACTGGCAAGCATATGGCAGGAAGAATGTAACACACACACACACACACACACACACACACACACACACACACACAGTCAGTTTCTGCTCTTGCTTGGCCCTAGGCTCAGGTTGGTGGGTCAAGTATGGTCCTTGCCCTGGGAGTTCTAACCCAGTAGGAGAGCAGACCAATAAACAGGCAAAGATACATGCTGTGATGGGGATGGCAGAGGGAGAAGGATGGGGGAGAGGGAAGATGGTTTGGAAAATCTAGGAGATAAGAATATTGCTGATACTCTGGGGCAGGCAGACGCAGCTGTGCTTTGTGGAAGTCATGGCCAAGGGAGATATGGCCGAGGATGGTGGTAGGATTGTGCTGGAGAGGTGTCTGAGATCAATGCAGCTGGATGGAAGTTGGAGAAAGCTGCCTAGCAAAGGCCTGAAAGTCTGGACTGGAGCTGTTCAACCCCTTAGCCCAGCTGCCTGGGAACTGGCCAGCTGGGGACACGTGTTTCCGGGAGTCTCAGTAGGTTGTCTTTGGGTGGGGGGAGTGCTCCTTAATGAAGGGCAGTCGTTGAGCTTGACTCTGTTCCAGGGAGGGAAATAGGCTGGGTCAGGCGCAAAGGGATGCTTTTTGTTCCAGCCTTAAACAGGGTGTGTGCAGAGCCCTATCCAGAGAGGGAGAAGATTCATACTCTCTCTGCACTTCTCTGAGGAAGAAGGACCCAGGCGCTGCTTCTCTCCTCAGTGAGGCTGGACATCCCCAGGCAAGTGGGTCTGGCTCTGGTAGGTTATGGCCACAGTTGGAGTGGGGTGGGCCCTACCCAAAGGGCTGCAGGGAGAGACTGGATCCGGTGGTTTGGAGAGTGGCCACAGCATGTGGAGAGGGAAGTATGGAACGGTCAGGGTGGAACATTCTCTCTTGGAGTAATTGCCTTAGCAGCCAGGGAGTAGGCACTTTGCTGGCCCTTCCCTCTTGACTCCAGCTCTGGGAATCTGCTTTGTGGATTCTGAAGGTCTCTGATAGTTGGTATCAGACAACTGAGTTGGCTGCATGATCCCATGCATTCCCTTTCCAACCCTGGGCCTCAGGTTCCCCAGCTCAGACAGATGAGATGGTCTTTAAAGCCCCCCTCCCAGGGCTGAGGTTGCACATGTCCACACTCTCTCCTTATGCCCCCTTGTTAACTCCTGCCCAAGTTCTCAGCCCTCTCCTCCTGCCCCAGACAGTCTCAGGATTTCCTCTTGTCCATCTGCAGCTAAGCCAGGTGTTATTTTGGAGCCCGGAAGGGGATTGATAGTTATGTGCCAGGCATTCATTTAATTATTGCAAAACCTCCAGGAAGGAGACATTGTATAGGTAAGGCTCAGGGAGGTTAAGTAATTTGCCCAGGGTGACCCAGCCATTAAGAAGTGGACTAATGCATCCTGTCTATTCTTCCCTGCTGCACCGTGCTTAGTGAGTATGCCACCCTCCCCATGGGCAGTAGACGTGGTGACTGTGTTTCATTTTGAATCAAGCATAATGCTGAAATATAAATGCAAGGAGCCCTAGTAGTAAGATTTCAGACAATAATGAGAGAGACAAAGGAGAAAAAAAGCAAAATTGATTCAGGAAAGACGTGAAAATCATACCTTCTGTAGCAGCAGCTCCTTCAAGAGCTGGGCTCTAAAACCACTTCATTTTTATTAACTGAAATAAGCTTTGGGAGGGGGTTGCCTGGTGAGTTTATCAATGTCACAAACATCCCCATTCCCTGATAAGAGCCAGGAAACATTGAGTAATGTGGGGTCCCAGGGAGCATGGGGAGCCGGCGGGCCTCACATCTCCTAGGGAACAGGAGGAAACTTCAAAGGCAGTCATGCTCTGCAAGGGACCTGACAAGGTCACTTCCAGCCAGGCTCTGTGATTCCACAGAGGGAGGTTTAGTGCAATGAACGAGCTCTGGGCATGAGACCAGGTAAGACATACCAAAACATTCCCAAAGATTATTCCTGGAGGCAATTAGCCCTTTCTATTTTTTTCTTGTATGTCTGCATTTTAAATTGAGCATATATTACTTTTGTAATCAGGAAAAATACATGTTAAAAAGGTAAAGAGAGAAGGAGAGGGTACAATGGTCCAGGGCTCAGAGATTCAGGGCTCTAAGGTCAGCCCTGCCTGACTTGTAGCATGGCTCTGGGCTTCCTGTGAAAACAGAGAGGTAGCACCTAGTGCCTCTAAGAAGGGAGCCAAGAGGATTTGCACGGTCCAGGCAATAAGGGTCTGGGGAAGTAAGTTACTATTGTTTTCATTGTACTCTATACATCACAATGAATCCAAATGCAAGGCTTGCCGTAGTGGACCATGAAGAGGGCAGCTGTCCATTCCGGGAGTCTGAGGTCAGGGCTCCCAGCAGTGGAGCTCCCAGCATACGATTCAGCACTCTGGCTCTGGTGCCCAGCAGCACACTTGCTGAGTGTCCTTGGGCAAGTTACTCCCCCTCTCTGAGCTTCAGTTCCTCATTTGTAAAATGGGAATAATAATAGTGTTTGTCTCACAAGGTTGTTGTGAACAGTGAGTACATTAATACACAGAAAGTTTGGCAGAGGGAGAATACAATTGGCTTATTTTCTTTGAGAGACAGTATAATTTAGTGTTTAAGAGCATGGACTCTAGGAGAGGTGCCTGGGTGACTCAGTCGGTTAAGCATCCGACATTTGGTTTCAGCTCAGGTCATGATCTCAGGGTCCTGAGATCAAACCAAGCCTGGCATTGGGCTCCACACTCAACATGGAGTCTGCTTGAGATTCTCTCCCTCTCCCTCTCCTTCTGCCTTCTGACCCTTTCCCTGTGCTCGCTTGCTCTTTCTCTCATAAATAAAATAAAATAAAATAAAATAAAATAAAATAAAATAAAATAAAATAAAATAAAATAAAATAAATAAAATAAAATAATAAAATAAAATAAAGCATGGACTCTGGGTTTCAATTCCTGGATCTACTGCTACTCATTTGTTGTGTGACCTTGGGCCAGTTCCCTAATCTCTCTGTGCTTTATTGTTTTCAGCTATAAAGTGGGGCTTATAATAGCATTTAATTTCTATAACTTCTATAAGGTAAGTGTGAGGATTAAATAAATCAATACAGGTAAAGGTCCTTGCCCTATCATCCGGCAGGACTCTCAGGGCTCTATGGCAGTAGCTATTAAAATGATTGTACAAGATTTACTCCTCACAAAATTCTTTGCTGGAAGTACTATTTCCTTTATGGGTAAGAAGACAGGCTTGTACAAGTGAAGGGCTCTAGGATGTAAGCCTTGACTTTGTGTTAGGTCTGGCAGGGCCCAATGTTCAAGCTCAAAGGCATCTCAAACCAACCAGTGAAGCAGACACTGCTCTGCCCCAGGTAGGCTGTTGATGAGTTCTCTCCAAGTATACCATTATAAGGCACTAGACTTCTTCCTTCCAGTCCTCCTTGTGTGGCTCCCAGTTCCTTTCCCTGTCTTTCATTCATGTACCATCAGCCCCACAGCTAGTCTCCATTCAGGCACCCTGAGCAACAGCAGCCTGGTCTCCTTTCACTTCTTAATTTCTAGCCCCCATTCTTCACCCTTGTCTTTTAATGAGCTAGCCCAGACTCAGCCTGCATTCAAACCCAGCTCTGCGACTTGCTAGCTGTGTGGCCTTGGGCAAGTTCCTTAGCCTCTCTGTGACTAACTTTCCTCATCTGTAAAATCAAATAGAGTAGCACCCATATCAGGGTGGTATTGCAAGGATGAAATGAATGGATGCTTGCCAAGTTCTCAGAACAGAGCCTCACTCAGCATAAAGTGTATGTAAGTAGTGGGCGTTTGTTGCTGTTGTTGTTGTAATTGTCATATACACAGTAGAGTTTAACATCTGGTGTTTCCTCAAACCCAGGGAGAAGAAAGTAGAGTGATCTCAACACTGTTACTGGGTCACCCAAAGGCAAGTATTCTCCTACCTGTGTCCCAGAGCACTTTCCACAGCCAGACACTGTGGTCAGAGAATGCGTCACTTCATAACTCCTTGCTTCAACTTTTCCAGCCACAGCTAGGCCAGGAATCCAGAATGGTAAAACTAGATTTATAGTCAGAGAGAGCCCATCCCAAGCTGAACCAGGGTGGAGTCCAGGCCTTGAGACTCCATCTCCACCCTAGTCCTCCCAGAGCAGTTAGGGGAGACTCCTGAGGGAGGAATCTGGGGGTGGTCAGAGGGCACATCCTGTAACATTGGTCCAGGGAGGCTGTGCCAGCTGGAGACAGCACTTGAACATGGCTCAGTGGAAGCAGTGGGCTGGACATGCTCCATGGCTACAGGCTCCCAAGGCCACCATTGCAGGGCTGGCCCAGGCTGGGGAAATGACCCACGGAAGGAGGGTCTTGGCTCTGCTGTGTCCAGAGCACCAATGGGAGGAGGCAGCAAACCAGGCAAGGGAAAAGTGAGGCAAGAAAAGACATGAAGAGTGGTTACAGTACTGATTAAGTCCATGGTCACTTGTTGAATGCCCCTCAGATGCCAGCCCTGTGCTAGTGCATTCCAGCCCCTCTCTAGCCGAGGAGGCAAGTAATTCTCAAAAGGTGACTCTGTTCAAGGAGGCAGGTACCAAGGCCGAGGAGTGACCCTCTGTTAGTGCTGGGGTGTGGGGCAGGGGTTATGCCAAGCTAGTGTCCAGGCAGGCTTCTGGGAAGGGATAATTTAGATTTCATTTTACAAGATATGATTTCCAAATTGTAAGGAAGCCAGCCTAATTTTCGTTCATTAGAAGTGATCTCAGATGTTATTCTTGGTTTTACATTTTGAAAGCTAGTATGGCTTTTTGAGGTAACATTTGATCTTGTTTATTTGTTCACTAGTCAGAGCTACAGCATGGGCAGCACACTCGGTATGGCTGTGCCATGGGCATCTGAGAGGGGACCTCATGTGACCCTATCCTCAAGAGCTCTTGGCTGGGGAGGAGGCAGCTACAGGACTGATAAGACAGGTAGAGGAGGAAAGGTGATGAGAGACACAGACAGGGACCTAGTGAAATGGGCAGGGTTAGGTCAGGTTTCGTGGAGTCTTGATCAGGGGTATGCCAGTAAAGGTTTAATAGCCAGCTCTCAGTGATGATGGTGGGGGCACATGCAAGGAGAGGAAGCTCCAATTTGTGGCATTTGCCATGGTATAAATACCCCCACCATGACCAATTTCAAGCTACCAGCTTAACATCCCCCAACGTGGAATTAGTTAATTCCATGGTTGTTTGTTGGATGCCTCCCAGATATTGCATAACTGGCTCTCATAAGCCTGTGGGAGCTGCTCCAGCACATCAAACCTTAACACTGGTTATTAAGGTCAGACGTCCTGCTACCAGAGGCTCATCCTTCAAACTCAGGTTTGGCCATACTGAAAAGGGGAGGGTCACCAATTCTACCTTGTATCGTTGGGACCATTTCCAATCCTGGGTCCATCATTTGCTGATCTGAAGCGGGGACATTTGGATTCCACCCATTCCAAGCCTCAGTTTCCTGATCTAGAAAATGGGAATCATGATAGTACTGCTTCCCAGAACTATGGTGAGGATTAAATGAGAAAAATCACACCTGGGTGTTCAGCCCAAGGCAGGAGCTCAACTAACGTGGCTGCCTTTCTGTCTAGAGGGATACAGCAATATCCTCTCTCTTGTTGCCTCAACTGTGACTTCTCTGAGAGGCCTAGGAAGGTGAACTCTAGATCCTTAGGAGGGGTCATTACTCTGCAGCTAGAGATTCTTGCTGAGTCAAAGCTGGAGCCAAGCCAGGCCAGCAGCCTCAGGAAGTCACAAAGAGGATGATGTTACTGCTCCAGAAACAAACTGTAGTTTGCCTTTGTGCCCTTGGCTTCATTGTAGGGGAAGCTCTGCTCACCTCACCCTTGTTTTCCCTCTTCTTTAAATCCTCCCTCTCTATACAGTTCCCTAGATTCCCCCAAAGTTTCCACTGCATAACTTTGTACTGCTAATTCATACTAGCATGTAAATAACTGATACTCTCATTTATTCCTTTCAAGGTATGGCTGGATAAGCCAAATGAACTTGGGCATAAGGAAAAGTGAACATAAAAAAGAAAAACCTTAGTGAGTCCAGAGGGACAGGTAGGTGAGTGTTTACTAAGACCTGAAGAGCAGGCAGTCAGGAACATGGGGTTCATGGCTCAGTGTGGCCACTGACCACTCACTGTGTGCTTGGCACAAGTTGTTCCCCTTCTTGAGTCTTAGTTTCCCCTGCCTGTCAGCTGAAGGAGGTAGATGCGATGTTCTCTCACTCCTTCAGTCTGAAATTCCGGAGGCACAGAGGGTCACAGGAAGTGTATGGTAACCTATTGCCACTGTAACAAATTCAGTGGCTTAAAACAACACAAATTTATGACCTTCAAGTTCTAGGGGCCAGAAGTCTGAGATGGGTCAGCAGGGCTTGGTTCCTTCTAGAGGCTCAGCACAGACTCTGTTCCTTGCCTCTTCTAGCTTCTAGAGGCTGCTTGAATCCTTTGTCTTGTAACTGAATTGCTCTGACCTCTGTTTCTACCCTGATTCTCCTTCTCTGATTTGGACAGTCTTGCCTCTCTCATATAAAGACCCTTCTGATTACACTGGGCCTGCCTTAGTCACATCTGTAAATCTCTTTTGATATAGAAGGTAACATATTTTTTAATCTTTTTATTTTTTTAAACATTTTATTTATTTATTCATAGAGACACAGAGAGAGAGAGAGGCAGAGACACAGGCAGAGGGAGAAGCAGGCTCCATTCAGGGAGCCTGATGTAGGACTCGATCCCGGGTCTCCGGGATCACGACCTGGGCTGGAGGTGGCGCTAAACCTGTTGAGCCACCAGGGCTGCCCCCACTGAGTCACCAGGGCTGCCCGGTAACATATTTAAAGATTTTTAAAATGTATTTATGAGAGAGAGAGAGAGAGAGAGAGAGGCAGAGACAGAGGCAGATTGTATTTATTTATTTCATGGAAGACACAGGCAGAGGGAGAAGTAGGCTTCCTGCAGGGAGCTCGATGTGGGACTTGATCCCAGGACTCCAGGATCACACCCTGAGCCAAAGGCAGACGCTCAACCGCTAAGCCACCCAGGTGGCCCAGAAGGTAACATATTTATAGGTTTCAGTAGATATCGTTGGGAGGCCATTATTCTGATCATAGGTAGGCTCAATAAAGCCTTTGGGGGGGGGGAGGTGGCATTACTGGTGGAATCTACGGAGGCTAGACCAGCCACTGCAGGCAATATCCTGGGCATTCAAGACCTCCTGAATCCAAATCACACCTTTGTCAGTGGGCTCCTTTTAGTGATTGCTGGATAGGGCAAAACAGAGGACAGGGATGAGATGGGACCAGGGGCAAGGCACTGTTCCTATAGTCTAAAACCTGGGAGTCAGATACAGCTCAACCATGTGATTGTGGAAAAGTGCTCTCTTCATGGAATAAATGGGGCTGATAGTCTCTTCCTGGTTTGCCTTACAGGACGGCCACAGTGGCTGTGAAGGTGCCTGGCCAGTTGTCACATGCACATAGAGGTGCTGCTTGCTGCTGTCATTGTTGTTGGCCTTACTGATGAGAGTGATGGGAGGGGCTGGTGCTTTCAGAGGTCAGTCAGGATGACCTGGAAAGATTCCCAGAGTAAAAGGTCAGGAGACCAGAGGCCCTGAGAGGGAAGGGAACAGTGTTCTGGGTGGAAGGAGCCTTGTAAAGGTGACCTGGGCCAGGCTGGAGCCTGCTGACCCTGACCTCTGGCTTTGATCAAAGCAATTATCAAACTTGGTTGTTTGTTAAAGCAGGGACTTTGAGAAACCAGGTCAGGATCAACGTCAGTAATGCTGGACCAGAAGAGCCGGTGTTTAATTAGTGACAGGTTCTGATTAATAATCCCTAATCAGGCCCAAGTGCAGAAGTGCACTCCCTCCTCCCAACCCCAGTAGCTCATGGACTCCCAACATTAGCCATGTGCTGGGAGCATCCTTACTGCTACCCAGGAAAAGGAGGTGCTCAGAGACAGGAGACCCCAGATGCATAAGAGGGGAATGAAGGACCAGGAAGGGAAAGCACAGGTCAAAGTTCCTGAGGCCAGTCAGGAGCCCAGCCCTAAATAAAGCTGTCCATGCTGAGCTCCTAGATGGGGTTAGGGCATGTGTGTGATTTTCCCCAATATTTGGCAGATGCCATTTAATAGGAGCCCAAGGGTGGTGCAGAGTCTCAATGAATAGGAAGACGCTGGGGTTTCCCTGGGTGACATTCTACCTCAGAGGCATTGTGAGGTCCCAGGGTCATGGATACTAGAAGGGTCACCTGAGGAGCTGAGTCAACATTTCTTTCAGAATTCTACCTGAGGGAAAAAAATTACAAAACTTCTACCAGGAAGGATTGGGGAAAATTTTGCAATATATGTAAGTACAAAAGCGAAATCCTAGGGATGCCTGGGTGGCTCAGCGGTTGAGCGTCTGCCTTTGGCTCAGGGCATGATCCTGGAGTCCGGGGATTGAATCCCACATTGGGCTCCCTACATGGAGCCTGCTTCTCCCTCTGCCTGTGTCTCTGCCTCTTTCTCTCTCTCTCTCTCTGTCTCTCATGAATAAATAAATAAAATCTTAAAAAAAAAAGTGAAATCCTTACCATGTATAATCTCTTTTAAAATGAGTATCCCATCCATTAAAACAACATATTATTCACCGAAGAATACAAACTAGCATTGAACATATTAAAAGTTCAATCTCACTTGAATCAAAGAATAAAAAATAAAACCCAGAGGTGGAAAATGGGCTTGATTTATATTTCTTGGTTTATGAACCACTGTCACCAGCCTATAGGCCCCACTCTGGAGTACTTGCATGATTGCCTCCTTGAGTGACATATTCTTTTTTATCTCCTACTCTCTTCTCCAAAACCCTCTTCTTCACTGGTGAACAGTCTAATGTGTTGAACATGAAGTCTCTCTCCTGGAACATAGAACAGGATTAGCATAATCCTTGGTTCATGACAGATTCTTATCACTGCTTCATGTGAGGCTCTCTCTTAAAAAACATTTTTAATAATACAATTAAAACCTGGAAAACCACTGCCCCAGAGGGAACTAACTTGACCACAGACAGTGACTTGCCCTCATCCCATGCCTCTGGCTTCTGCCAAGGCAGCCACCATCTTAAATGCATCTTAAATGCCTGTCATTCCCCTGCTTTCCCTTTCATCTCTTTGAACTCCTTCAAAGCATTTTTGTTTCATTTGTCTTAATTCTATTAAGCAAGCATCATGTATATATTTTTATAGGACTTAGAAATGTTGGACATATTCAAATAGTAGTAAGGAGGTAGAGATTCCCAGGTGGGGGTGGGGGAGTAAGAAAGGAACCTGAGGATGTCTCTCACGTTTCAGTCCTAGGTGACTAGGTAGTTGGTGGTACCATTCAGTTAGGTAGATGCAAGAGAGAAGTTGCTGGTGGGAAGATGATGGACTCAGTCCTCAACAAAGCAATAATTTAAGCTAGCATTCTATGAGTGCCTACTATGTTCTGGGCACTCTTCATAGAGTGTGAAGTCCTCTAAATGAATGATCACATTTAAGCTTCAGAAGAACCCCATGAAGTAGGTACTACTAGCAGTAGTATCATTTTAAAGATGGAGTAACAGAGGAATGGAAAGTTTTAGTAGGTTCTGAGTCTCTCAGCATGATGGATCACTTTTCTGCTCCAAACCTAGATATCCTGGATAAAAATATTTTTAAAATATTAAATATTTATAAACAAAAATATTGGTGTAAGGCTAAATATTTATAAGTAAAACATTTTTAAAATAACAAAAACAAGGGAAACCCTTAGATGATAGAAGTCAAGAAAATTGAAAGTCAGAGTGGACACACTTGATATTTATGGATAAAACAAGTCCCACTGAAGAGAAGTGCTTGTTAAAAACAAAACATAAGCCACACAAAGAATAATAATTAGGAGGCACACATGAGGAAGAGTGTGGAGACACAATACACAGCTGAATTGGAATTCCCCAAATTATAAAGAAAAATTCTGAAAGACATAATAAGTTCTTTCAAAAGATGAAGGAGAAAATAAAGAGAAGCCATAATGAAAGAAGTGATACTATGAAAACACCTGAGGTTAGCCACCCATCCAGGTGAGAGCTATAAGTGGTAGGCTTAGGGTCCCCACACCTGTGCTCTTCCTTGCTAGCCTACAGGTACTGATGTCGATGTGAAGAGTCTGTTGGGCCTTCCAGAGCAGTAGCAAAAGTGGGTTTGGAGAATGGTAGAGAATGCCTGGTTTCATCTTTTTTCTTTTCCACTGTACTGTGGTCCACAGAGCTCCGGAACTGAGCGTGTCCTCCCAGCATGGCCCCCACTGCCTCCCCTCTGCCGCCGACCACTGAGGTCGCCAGTTCTGAGAACAGCAGCTCCTTCTACGACTATGAGTATTACCTGGACCAGGTAGCCTTCATGCTCTGCAGGAAGGACGAAGTGCTGGCCTTTGGCAGGATCTTCCTGCCAATCTTCTACAGCCTGATCTTTGTGCTGGGTTTGGGCGGGAACCTCCTTCTTCTAGTGGTCTTGCTTCGGTATATACCTCGCAGGCGGATGACTGAAGTCTATCTGCTGAACCTGGCCATCTCCAACCTCCTGTTTGTGGTGACACTGCCTTTCTGGGGCATCTCCATGGCCTGGCATTGGGTCTTTGGGAATTTCTTGTGCAAGATGGTGAGCACCCTCTATACCATCAACTTCTACAGTGGCATCTTCTTCATTAGCTGCATGAGCCTGGACAAATACCTGGAGATCGTCCATGCTCAGCCTCACCACAGGCTGAGAACCCGGGCCAAAAGCCTGCTCCTGGCTGCCATGGTATGGGCTATGGCCCTGGCTGTCTCCATCCCCGACATGGTTTTTGTGCGGACACATGAAAACCCCATGGGTGTGTGGAACTGCTATGCAGATTTTGGGGGTCATGCGACCATCTGGAAGCTCTTCCTCCGTTTCCAGCAGAACTTCCTGGGGTTTCTCCTTCCACTCCTTGTCATGATCTTCTTCTACTCCCGCATTGGCTCTGTGCTGGTCAGGCTGAGGCCCCCAGGTCAGGGCCGGGCTCTAAGGATAGTCGTAGCCCTCGTGGTGGCGTTCTTTGTGCTGTGGTTCCCATACAACCTCACCTTGTTTCTGCACTCACTGCTGGACCTCCAAGTCTTTGGGGAATGCAAGGTTGCCCGACACCTGGACTATGCAATGCAGGTGACAGAGAGCATTGCCTTCCTTCACTGCTGCTTCACCCCCATTCTTTATGCTTTCTCCAGCCGCCACTTCCGCCAGTACCTGAAGGCTTTCCTCGTCACTGTGCTCAGGCGGCACCAGACACCTTGCCCTGCACAGGCCCCGCTGTCCAGCTGTTCTGAGAGTACCAGTCTTACTGCTCAAGAAGAAATGACCAACATGAATAACCTTGGGGAGAGGCAGGCTGAACACTCCCCCAACAAGAATGATATGGGAAAAAATTAAGCCTGAGTGTCCATACCATGGTCTGGTGAGAATGGCTGGGACCTAGTTCACTCAGTTGGGCATCCACCCAAAGTCCTCTCTCCAAAGGCCTCAGAGACCATGTTGCCACACCCCATGGTCAGCTCTCAGTTCTCCACCATAAGCGACATTTGCTTACTCCTGCCTCCTTCTTCCTCTTTCTTTATTGCCTTCTAGGAAACCATACTCTCTTGAGTGAATTGCTAGAGTAGTTTCCCAACTGACCTCTATGCTTGCTGTCATGCACTCCTGTCATCTAATCTACATCCACCAGCCAGAATGATCACATCCCCCTCAGCTGTCACTTCCATCATCCTCAGAGTAGCCCAAGGCTTGCCACCCACCAGTCTGCTCCCTTCCCTGGAGCTCAGCTGGGGAAATATTGTTGCAATATTGTTTAATGTCACAGCATTGATGGTGGCTCCAAGGGTCTGGCCAGTGGGAGGGGCTGGAAGTGCCCCACATGGGGAACTTTCCAGGAGCATGAGAGATAGCAGGTGGGAGGCAGAGTGAACACATGTTCCTAGCAGTTTGAGAGGATCATCTTCTCTCTGCTTCCCATGCTCTCTCTGGAGCCTTCAGGGGTCCCTGGGGTCTATGCAAAGCCCAAGGTCTTTGTCCAGACTCCAAGGTCTTTCACAAGTACCATACACCAGCTTACTCTTATACTCCTTCATTACTTTTCATTTCCTGGACACCAGGAACCCCTTGTTTCTTGCACCTTCCCACCTTTATGTTTTGCACTTGCCACTCTCTTGTGTAACAGGGATCATTTTTCAGCCAGCTGTCCCTTCATCCTTTTTTTTATAACAAAATTCTACTTGCTCTGGGAAGCCACTCCTTGGTCACTCTGCCCTCTGCATTGGATAGAAGTTGAGTAGAGCACAGGACTTGAGCCAATTACAGCCTTACCTTTCCCTGGCAGTGATTCATTTAGGATGGGCACAGGACCCAGGAAGAGCTTGTGAAATGTGGCAATTAAAACATGCTAGAGCAGAGGCATGAGACTAAAGCCAAGAAGATGTGTGGTCTGGGGTCCTCCTTCATCAACTTGAACTTCAGAGGGTGAGGTAATAGCACAGTAAGTGAGCAGACCCTGAGGGTCTGTTCAAGCCCCAGAATCTAGGCATGGCTGAAGATCATCCCAGTCCTGGACTTGACGGTTACATGAACCAATATATTCCTTTAAAGTTTAGGTGGTAATGCTTTGTAACTTGTAATCTAAGGATTCCTGGCTGATATGCCCTGCCTGGGTGCTTTCCTCTTCATGTCCCCTGTGGTTAACGTCTGCCCTGCCCACTGAAGGTGGTGATTTGTTTGAGGATGTGGTGGATAGGGTTCTATTTTAGGGCTTCTGAAATCTGCCTCATAAGGGACTTAAGTTCTGCCCATAGAGCAGCCCGACTGAACCAACAGGGTCTTAGGTACCCAGGGTCTCTGACTTTGTATCCATGATGCACAGATGGAATGGCATGAGGTATGCCAGCCAAGGGACACACCTGGTAAGGCTCGTCCCCAGCACTGGTGCGTGTGTGTGTGTGTAGTCTGTGTACATGTGTCTGTTTTGCTCTGTGGGCTGTGCATAGGACATATGGTTATGTATGTAGGTCTGACATGAACATGTCACTGTGTCCACATGGGTCTTGGCATGTGCCCATGGGTTTTCTGTGTGTTCCTATGTGTCTTTCTGTAGCTGTGTAAGTGTGGGAATGTGCTGTCTGCAAACAGCAGGTATATAAGAAGGGCCCCAAAGCATATGCCCAAGGGAGAGGAGAAGGGCTGCCACAGGTCACCCATTGATCCCTCTCACTGTCCTAGTTGCCGTTTACTGCAGATGCCATATTGAGGGCTCTCACTTCTATCACAGAAGGGACTGATCAGGAAGTGAATTCGGAGGTGGGCTCTCACAGCCCAGGCCAGGCCAGGGCTGCCTTCATCCTGACCTTACTTCCCCAGCCTGGACGTTGGTTTCTCCTGCTGCTCTCCATCTGCCCAAATGCCTGGCTCCCTGGCTGCACTGCTCAGACCTTTCCAAGAAAGCTCCCAGGATTCTCTTGTTCCTCATATCCTGAGGCAAGATGGACTTTTCTCCTGGCTGACCCCGGGAGAAGGACAGGCATGGCTCTGCCTGGGAGCAGGGCTGCCCGCTCTCTACCCTGTGAAGTATGGTTTGAGTGTTTACAGCTGTTACTACCTATGAAAAAAGAAAAGCCAAACCAAACCAAAACAAAAACCTCTTTTCTTTCCCAGGTGCCTGCAATTACACCATTGGCATGTCATCCCTGATCTTGCTTTGTTATTAGCTATCCTCAGAGAATACACATAGTGGGCTTTTCTTTGAGAGAGAAAAAAAAATTGGTACAGAAATGAGGATTTGGGGATCAGAACTGCTGTGTCAGAACATGTAGTGACTAGTTGTATCCTTGGGGGTTTCAGATTTCCTACTGCCTCAAGGCCCCTGGAAGGTAAGAAAGGTTGGCTCTTGTAGAGAGTGTGTCCTGTCCCCATGCAGAGGGCATAGGACTACAGGTGACATGGGCCCCACCCTTGCCCACAGGTGGGCATTGGCTTCTGTGTGCACACTCTAACCCTGAGTGGTCATGTCTTCCTGGGAGGCCCGTTGTTATGGTGGATATCCATGACTGTGGGATGGTATACTTGTATTCACCTCAACCGGACCCACTGAAGGTTCCCTTGGTCCCGGGCATACCCTCAAACATGAGGTTCTTGGGAAATCTACATGAAGTCACTCTCGGTTGAGACTTCTTGGTCTTGACTCAATGGATTTGGGCCCTCAGGTTAGGCCCCTGGCCCAGATTTCTTTGACCATGGGGAAAATGAGAGGATGCAGCACCTAGGTCTGCGCAGGGCCCAGGAGTATGTCAAGGCCCTGTATCTTTGCCCTGAACCCAATACCTGCTCTGGCACAGGGCCTGGCTATGTGGAGAGGTCATTGGTAAGCTCCCCATGGTGGCTCCTAGCCTCTCAGTCCCCTTCTTCCTCTTCTGGACTCCCCATGTGAGTTTTCTTTTGCTCCTGGCCCCTTGTAGAATATGGTGGGATATCCTGGCTCCAGCATCATTTTGGAGTAAATAGATTCACAGAAGGCAGGCTCTGGCCCAGAGTCACATAGCAAGTGGAGACAGACACCTATCTCTAGTCCCGTGTTTGAGCTGCTCTAACGACCTGTTATCCTGGAAAAACTCTGAGCAGAACAACCAGCCTCAAAATAATAGAAGAGGATAGTAATAGGTGAGGGATAGGTGAGTAAGAGAGAAGCCCCACTGGGCATCCTCGCAGGGGTTCTATGCTGCTTGGCCTCCCTATGCCCACTCCCACAGCCATTGCCCCTCCTGTCTGGGCCATGCCATCAGCCAACTGGGCTCTGGCAACAACACCCTCTCACTCACCCCCAGCCCTGGAAAGTATGCCTGGCAATGAGATTGTCTCCATTTCATATGCCAGAAAGCTGAGTGAGGCCAGGGAGGGGAAGGAAATGATTTGAGGACAAGAAGTAAAGTGGCCGAGACGGAGTCAATTTTCTGTCATTTAATCTCTGTTTGGGGAATTGGGGGTCAGAGATGAAGTAATAAGATACCAAGTCCTATGAGCTCCAGTCTGGGGGAGGGGGAAAGATAAAGAGAGCAGGACATAGAAAGCAATGACACATAACAGATGTGCTATGACACAAACTATGCTAGGGTAGCCTCAGGGGATGGAGTCCATTTCTGGCCAGAGGATGGAAGGGGTGAGATCCAGGAAAACTTCCAGGAGAAGCCAGCCCCGGGGTTGGCTGTAGAAGCAAGCAACTGTACTTTATAGATCGTAAATTGCACTGGATTGAAAATTTAAGGACCGATGGTGGCAAAATTTAAATGTTAGGTGTGGAAGGATGGGGGGCCCGAAAAGTGAAAGAGTGACAATCAGAGTTGAAAGGTTTGGAGAAAGGTCAGGGTAAAGAGAGGACCCGGCAGGCCTGGTGTGGGGAGATGCGGGGTGCTGAGCTTTAAGAAAGGCAGTGGGGGTGGGGAAAACGTGACAGTTTCAAAGGCACCACCAGGGCTTGAAGGAACAGACTGGGGCCTGACTACAAATGGGTGAGAGCAGGGAAGGAAGTGAGGGTGTCTCCTCCATATCTGTCTTGGGGGATAGTGCAGGTGGTGGTGTCCTGAGCAGAGACAGGCAGAGAAATCCAGAGAAGGGGGTGGTTTAGGGCAGAGGTGAGGAACAGATGCTGAGTTCTGCATGAGCCAAACTGAGTCAGAGGGGCTGTGGGACCCCGGTTGGGAGGCTGAGGGTCTGCATTGTAGGAACGGGTTCCAAGCTCAGCAGTGGTTGCAGAAACCAGAGGAGTAGTTGACGTGGGGTGGGCGCTTGGAGGGGAGACCAGGGCATTGAGGAGGGGCCTTGGATAACTCCTATGTGAAAGGCAACATGTCTCTAGACCTGCTCTATCCAGTTCGGGAGCCACTAGCCCCAGACGGCTGTTGAGCACTTAGAATACACCTGGTCTGAAGTGAGAAAGGCTGCTAGGGGAAAAAGTACACACCAGAATTTGCAGGCAACACAGAAAAGAGAACTGTAAAAATATTTCACAACTATTCTTATATTGATGACATACTGAAATGCTAATCTTTTAGATATATTGGTCTAAGTTAAATATATTATAAACATGAACTTCGCCTGTTTCCTTTTATTTTTTAAAAAAATGGGTCAGCTAGAAAATTAAAAATTACACACGTGGATTGCCTTGTGTTCCTTTGGATGGACTTGAATTCCACAGGATGTGGAATAAGCATAGAGGAAAACAATAAAGTGAGGTAGGAGAGTGGAGGGTAACATTTGCAAGACACTGTGTTACTCACAATAACCAGTTTCCGTACTGCAGGACTTGTCAAGATACGCATTATTTCCCAAACTAAGTTTCCCACAGATACTTTCCCTTCCTCTGTCTGCACTTTGCATGAGAGGAAGGTTCTGCAGAACCCACTCTGAGAGATGGTGTTTTCAGGAGAGACGGATAAGCCTACCAGGTAGCAAGAGGAAAGCCAGAGAGCAAGGAAGGCAACCAGGACAGAGGTAGGAGATACCAGAGAACCCGAGGGAAGGGTGGGGCTTCAGAGGGGCGAGAGGAGGTAGAGACCCCCAGGGGAGGTCTTGAGGCCAGGCTTGCAGCCACCATGGCAGAGCTCAGCTGGTAGGTCGCAGGCGGTAGCGGAAGCGCACCTCGTGGCTGGGCTGTGTGGTGCCAAAGCCCCATCGCTGGGGATCCACAGGTGGCACAGGTGTGTTGGGGTCCACCAGCTCCAGGTCAAAGTATGTGACCATGAGCAGGACAAAGAGCTTCATCTCATTGGTGGCCAAGAACCTCCCAGGGCAGATGGAGACACCTGAGCCCCACGGCATGGTATAGTGGTGGATCTTCTTGCCTGCCTTGTAGAAGTCCACTTTTCGGCTACCATTGGGGTTGAGGAAACGATCATACTTGAAGGTGGTGGGTTCCGGGTGGATGTCAGGATCCATGTGCACTGAAAGATAGGGGAAGAGGGCCACGATATCTCCACTTCGAAGCAGGTACTCCTGTCCACTGGCCATCTTCAGGATATGGTCATTGTGCACCACCCTGAGGAGGGTGGGTGCAGCCCCCAGCCGCAGAGTCTCCTCCATCACACTGTCCAGCACTGGCGTGTGGTGCAGGGTGCTGACCTTGAAGTCAAAGGACTGCCTGGCCTTCAGCCTGGCCTCCCCTAGGACTTGGGTGGCCTCCTCTCTCACAGCCTGCAAGGCTTCCGGGTGCTTTAGGAGGAACAAGAGGGCCCAGAAGGAGGTCGGGCCCGTGTTCCCCTGGGAGGCCCAGAGCATCATGAAGTTGAACTTGTCTTGCATGGCCGGGGCTACTCCCCGCTCCCTCAGATACTGAAGCATGTAGGATATCCAGCGGCTTATGCCATTCTTTTCCAAGTTGCGCTTCACAGAGAGTGCCTTGTGGAAGAGACGCTGGAGCCGGCCCACTTCTCGCCACTCCCGGGGCCCCAGCAAGGAATACACAAATCTGGGGAACAAGCGGTCAAACTTACGGAACTGAACAAATAATTCCTCTGCCTGTCTCAGGTCCTGCTCCTGGTCCTTGGTATAGCCGAATAAGCTCAGGTAGCCAGCCTTGAACAAGACATTGTAGCAGAAGTGGAAGAGGCCGTCTTCATGCCAGCAGCTAGAATCCAGACTCTGGCCTGTGGGTCCTAGCATAACCAAGGACAGGCTGTCTAGCATGGTTTTGTTGAGATCCTCCAAGCCATCCCCCATGAGGTATTTGGTGCTGGCAGAGTGTATCATCCGGTAGTCTCCCTGCCCCGAGTGGTATCCAAATACCTTTAGCACCAGTTTTTCTGCATACTTCACAAAGTCTAGTTTTCTCTGTGCATCCTTGAGGATGGGGCCAAAGGACAGGGGGTCCATGACAAAGGTGAAGTACTGGCCTCCGAGCTGCACTGTGAACACATCTCCATGCTTGGCCCACATGTGCTTCAGGAATTCAAACATATTCTTCCGGAAAGCCATGGCATGGCCCAGCCAGGGGATGGAGCCCTTATCCAGAGGGGGCTCCTGGGGCCTGCGTTGCCGGAGCACCCCAAGCAAATACAGGCACCCCGTAGTGACCACCAGCAGGGCTCCCAGCACCAGACCCCAGAACACCATGGCTGTGCTCTTCCAGGTTGAGCTCTGGACACACTGCTCTCTGTGTGTCAGAGAGTTTCTGAGAGGCTTTGGACAAGTTGGGGATGAAAAGGTCTGTCCACCTGAACCTTGCCCTGTGGCTGGAAGTTGTATTACGTAACCCTGTTGAGACAGTACCTGGGAGCAAAATGTTCTCTTAGATATAGCACTTGCTGCAACCTGGTCATGTGGGAGGAGTGGGTGGTACCAGAAGGAAGCCCAGAAAGAAGCCTCTAGCTATGGGCACAGTCCCCTCACCAGCTTTATGCTTTGCTCTGATCTTTTCAGACTCAGCTCCAGCATGAAGTCTACAAAGCTTTCTTTGATCCCACTCTACCCCCATGATTTATTAACCATTCACACCCTTATTTTCTCATGCATTCATTTATTTATTAATTTACTAGCTTATTCAGCAGAAATGCACCAGTCACGTATTAAGTTTCATCTCTCTCCCTTCCTCATCTTTAAACGACTCATAGACCCTCCCAGACAGATGACTCTTTGAGCAGATTTTCAGACTTCAGTCCCTGAGCCTGGGGCTTGGGGCCCTCCCAATGGCCTGGTGGGCTTGCACAAGTTCTCCTGCAAGAAGGATCGATTCGGAATCTTGCAAATACGAAATGTCAGAGATGATAAGGACTTCAAACCAATTGCTCTATTTCGTAATAAGGATGTAAGTTCAGAATGCAGTGGGAGACTTTCTCTTACAGCTGTCCTGGCTTCAATGAGGTGAGCTGACCATTTACTGGGGACCTTCTGTGAGGTGTCAGGCCAGCTCCCTTCCAGCAGGCCCAAGAAACAGAAGGCTGTGCTATTTACTCTAAGACCATTGTTGCAATATGGTGAGGTTCAGACTCAATTCAACCAGTTCTGATAACCCCAAGGTTACTCTTTAACTTCCTAAGTGGCCCACAAACAGGGACTTTGTTTCCTCAGATTTCCACATGCTCTCTTGAGTGAATTCCCTCTGCCTTGAGTGCAGCTCCCTTCTGCAGGTAGCTGGAAGTGTGCACACTCTGTCTCCAGTAAGTCCTCTCTGGTTGCTTAGAGCAAACACAGCAAGTACTCAGCATCAACTCTCCCCAGCCTTAGAATCTGCGGTCAGAAATTGTGGGCAATTTCCATGAGCTGAATTTTGTTCCCCAACTGTTAATGGATTGCAGCACCATCTTACATTCATTCTCACTTATATTTATTCATTCCCTCCTTCCTTGGAACAGCCCCAACTATCCATTCAACAGATATTTACTGGGCACTTACTGCCAGAATTTCTGCTATCACCAACCTTGAATGAGATAGACACGGTGGTCCCTGTCCTCTTGGATTTTATGGTCTAAGGAAGAGGAAAATATATTAAATCCCTGCCCATAAAGACTCCTAACTCTGGGAAATGAACTAGGAGTGGTGGAAGGGGAGGAGGGCGGGGGGGGGGGGGGTGTCAATGGGTGACGGGTACTGAGGGGGACACTTGACGGGATGAGCACTGGGTGTTATTCTGTATGTTGGTAAATTGAACACCAATAAAAAATCAATTTATTAAAAACAACAACAACAACAACAAAATAAATCCCTGCCCAAAGAAGTATATAATCACAACCGTGTAAGCGGGAGCGGGAAGTGGGGTGGGGAGTCAGGAAGGCCACACTGATTAGGTGGTCAGTAGGTGGAGGCCTGGAAGAAGACAGAGCCAGGTCAACGCGCGCTGTGTATATCTATCGGGGGCGCTTGACCTGGAGGTCGGGGAGCGTGTGGGATGTGCTACTCAAGGCATGTGGCGGCGGTTCCAAGGAATGGGGTGCACGTGCACTCTGAGGCCTGTGTGCCTGGAGGGCTCAGAGGAGGAGGAAGTTTTCAGCACAGCTCAGCCTCTTGCAGGCTCAGCGCGAACTCGAGCTTTGACCCATCCGCTGCAGAGAACTCCGGCCACGCCAGCTGGGCCAGTCCACCTGGAGCCACAGAGGGGCGGCCCGATGCAGGGGCAGTCCTTACTGGCTCTTGGGGCGGGGCTAGCTTGCTCCAGGGAAGTCGGCCTGTGCGGCTGCCCAGCCAACCCTCCCGAGGGGCCGGGGGCCAGCGACCCCGAGCGAGCCCCGGGAGAGCCGGAGCACGCCGCAGCTCCGCAGTAGGGGGGCGCAGAGCCGCGCAGCGGGGCTGAGGTTTGGAAGGACCAACGAGACGCTCGGACGGCCTCCGGGCGTGCTAGAGCGTGCGCGGGCTCCAGGGTTGGAAGGGCGGTGACGCACTTCCGCCCCCGCGGCCTCCGCGAAGGCGTCTCGGGGCAGGTGCTGCGGGCGGTCCTCGGTGCCGAGGCGCCCTCTGTCCGCCGGTCGGCTGGGCTTCGCGCCGAGGTGCAGTGTGTCAGTGGGTCTGTGAGGGCTGGGGCTGGGGCTGGGGCTGGCGCTGGGGCTGGGGAGGGCTGCCTCCTTCACTGCCACTCCGCTGCTGCCAGTGAGCGCTGAGCCCAGTAGCCACCACGCCCCGTGTTCCTGAAAGTTCGCACCTCCTAGGCCTAGCAGGAGCACTGTTTCGGCTGTCCTTAAACAGTTTTTGTGCCCCTTCCTTGCAGGCTTCATGTGCACAGTCCATAGTGGGCAACGCTGGTGGGCCTTGCTTTGGGTCCTCTAGACGGCCCAGGCAGGTGTCTGGTCCCGTCTGGTGTCTTCTCATTATATATATGGCTCAGAATTTTGAGCAGCTGCCCATCGTTTGGAGGGTTCCGTTTAGCTGCTGTGGTTTCTATATCGAGGCTCTCCTTTGGGGTTCTGTAGTCTAGGTGTACCGGCCATCCCCTGCATCTTGTTTGCGCATTGTCCTAATGCTGGATGCCATTGACGGCTGCCTTAGGTGCCTGCCACCTCCTGTCCACTGCCTCACCCCCCACAAGTCAACAAGAGGATTGTCAAAATGGAGATGCAGGGGAGAAATTGCTTCTTTCTGCCTTTAGAGCAAATAATTTTCTCATCTAATTTAGGGCTGGACTTATCTATGGCTTCTTTTCCTTCCTAGTTTTTCAAGGTTCTATCTCCATGGCAACCGGGTTCTTGACAGCCTAGCCCCAGGTTAATTCTTTTACTCCTAGTCTACATCACATATACCAGGTGACACTGAAGTCAGTATTGAAGTTAAAGGGCAAACCTGAATTCTTGTTTCAACTTTGTCACCAATTCGTGACATGACCCAGGACATTTCAGTTTACCTCTCTGGGCCTTAATAATCTGCTGTATTATTCCTGCTGTTCAGGAAGCTAAACTTGTACTTGCCAGCAATGAGATGCCATTATAAAGGTACGTGGGCTGTGCATTTGAGGACGTACAGTGGGCGAGGATGGAGGGATAGGATGGAATTGGATTGATTGACCTTGAGCACCTATCCTGTTCATGGCTCTGTGCTGGTCATCCTCATTGTCACTATAATCATCACTATTCTTATTATGAGAATTTACCATAAGCCAAGTCTTATGCTAAATGCTTTGTATGTATTATTAAGCAATCTAATCCTCGTATCAATCTGTGGAGGATCCCCAAGACCACTCTCACATTCAAAGATTCCCTAGAAGAACTAATGAGATGCAGTTTATGGTTGTACTCATGGCTAAGATTTATTACAATGGTGTACTAAGGATATATAGCCAGATCATAAGGGAAAAAGACACACATGGAGTATGAAAGACTCTGCATGCAAGTTTCCTAACACTTCCTCTTCAAAGAAGAAATCACAAGAGGAATTAGAAAACACTCTGCAATGGATGAAAATTAAAGTCAACATATCAAAACTTATGGTATATAGTGAAAGCAGTGTTCAGACGAAAATTATAGCTGTAAATGCTTTCATTAAAAAAGAATCTCGGGACGCCTGGGTGGCTCAGCAGTTTAGTGCCTGCCTTTGGCCCAGGGCGTGATCCTGGAGTCCCGGGATCAAGTCCCACATTGGGCTCCCTGCAGGGGGCCTGCTTCTTCTGCCTGTGTCTCTGCTTCTCTATATGTGTCTCTCATGAATAAACAAATAAAATATTAAAAAAAAAAGAATCTCAAAAGCCTAGGTTTACACCTTAAGGAATTAGAAAACAAGAACAAGCCAAACCCAACACTAGCAGAAGGAAGGAAAGTGTAAAGATTAGAGCAGAGATAAATGAAATAGAGAATAGAAAAAAATCAGTGAAAGCAAAATTGGTTTTTTGAAAAATTCAACAAAATTGACAAAACTTTAGCTAGATTGACTAGGAAAAAAGGAAAGAAGATGCAAATAAAGTCAGAAATGGAAATGGAAACATAACTATTGACCTTATAGAGATACAAAGGATTATAAAAGAACACTTTGAATAATTGTATGTCAACACTGTCAATAATTGTACATCAAATTAGATAACCTAGAAATGGACAAATGCCATGAAATATAAATTACCTAAACTGATTCAAGAAGAAATAGAAAATCTCAACAGACATATAATAAGTAAAGAGATTAAATCACTAATTAAGAACCTCCCAGCAAAGAGAAGTCCTAAACCAGATGGCTTCACTGGTGAATTCTACCAAATATTTATTATTTGGTTTATTTTTTTTAGTAATCTCTATCCCCAATGTGGGGCTCAAACCCACAGCCCCAAGATCAAGAGTCAATCTACTATCAGTAGTACCATAATACCAAAGTTAGATAAGAACATCACCTGAAAGAAAATTTCAGGCCAGTATCCCTTATGAATATAGATGCAAAAATACTCAACAAAATGTTAGCAAGTCAAATCCAATAACATATTAAAAGGATAATACACCATATCCAAGTGGGGTGTATATCAGAAATATAAGGGTAACTGGACACAGAATATAATAATAGAATGAAAAAAAACCTACATGATCATCTCAATCGATGCAGAAAATGCATTTGACAAAATTGAACATCCTTTCATAATAAAGACCTTTAGAAAACTGAAATAGAGAGTTCCTTAATATGACAAAGGGTATTTATGAAAAGCCTATAGCTAATATACTCAATGGTGAAAGACTGGAGAGTTTCCCTTTAAAATCAGAAGGTCTGGGACAAGGATGCCCACTTTCACTGCTACTATTCAACAGTGTACTGGAAGTTCTAGCCAGAGCTATTAGATAAGAAAAAAATGAAAAGATCCAAATTGGAAAGGGAGAGATAACTATCTCTATTTGCAAATGACATGATCCTATATAGATAAAATCCAAAAGGTTCCACAAGAGAACTACTAGCGTTAATAAATTCAGCAGAATTGCAGGGTACAAGTTCAACATAAAAATTAGCTGTGTTTCTATACACTAGCAGTGAACAATTCAAAAAAGGAAATTAAGAACACAATCCCATTTACAATAGCATCTAAAAGAATTAAATACTGAGGGGAAAAACATCTAGCCAAGTTGGTGAAAGACTTGCAGGTTGAAAATACAATACACTGCTGAAAGAAATTAGGCTTATACAAATGGAAAGAGATTCCATATTCATGGGTAGGAAGGATTGTTAAGAGGATAACCAAAGTTATCCTCAGCTACCCAAAGTGATCTATAGATTCAACAAAATCCTTATTAACAGGCTAACAGCTTTTTTCACAGTATTGGAAAAGCTGATCCTCAAATTCATATGGAATTGCATGGAGCCCCAAAGAGGCAAAACAATCTTGAAAAAGAATAAATTGGGGAGGGGGCCACTCAAACCTACAGTAAATAAATCATGGTAGTAGCATAAGGACAGACATAGACCAAAGGAATAGAATAGAGTCCAGAAATAACGCTCACTTATATGGTCAATTGATTTTCAATAAGGTTGTCAAGACCAAGAGGGAAAGGAAGCCATTGCAAAAAGTGGCGGTGGGAAAACTGAATATCACATTCAAAAGAATTATCTTATACTACATATAAAAATTAGAGTGTATCGAAAACTTAAGATCTAAAACTATGAAACTCTTTGAAGAAAACATTCAAGAAAATCTTTATGACACTGGATTTGGCAACAATTTTGTGTATATGACATCAAAATCACAAGCAACAAAAGAAAAATAGGTAGATTGGATTTTCTTAAAATTAGCTGTACAAACGCCTAACAGGATAAACCCAAAGAAATTCAAGTCCAGACACAGTGTAAACAAACTTCAAATATCTAACGACAAGGAAAATGTTTTGAAAGCAACTAGAGAGAAACAGCGTATCACCTATAGAGAAACAACTGAAATGATCATGGATTTCTTATCAGAAACCAAGGTATTATGCTGAGTGAAATAAGTCAATTGGAGAAGGACAAACATTATATGGTCTCATTCATTTGGGGAATATAAAAAATAGTGAAAGGGAATAAAGGGGAAAGGAGTGAAAATATCAGTGAGGGTGACAAAACATGAGAGACTCCTAACTCTGGGAAACGAACAAGGGGTAGTGGAAGGGGATGTGGGCGGGGTGACGGGGTGACTGGGTGACGGGCACTGAGGGGGGCACCTGATGGTTTGAGTATTGGGTGTTATATGTTGGCAAATCGAACTTCAATAAAAAAAAAATATACAAAAAAAAAAAGAAACCATGAAAGTCATTTGCAAGTGGCACAAAGTTTATCAAGTGATGGGAAAAAAAGGAACTACCAATTCAAGAATCCTATGCCAATAAAAATATCCTTTAGAAATGAAAGTAAAATCAGTATGTTATTAAATGAAGGAAAATTAAGGGCAATTGTCATTAGCACACCTATTCTAAAGTGATGGCTGAAGGAAGTTCTACAAACAAAAAAGAAATAGTAAAAGCAGGATTCTTGGAACATCAATACAGAAATAAGTGTATATGACAAATGTGACAGTTAAGTAGCAAAGGAAACTGGAGTGCATAAGTAGGGGAACTAGGCCTGGTGAATCCTAGCAAATAGACTGCGTTGATATCCTACCTTTATATGGAGAATGCTGCTAGGCATGGACTACAATGGACACCTTTTCAGGATATGGCACTACCATCTTCCACACAGCATATGTCAACAATACTACTTAAGAATTCTTAGATGACCTACGTTACATATTTAGCTTTCCCTAAGACGCACAATAAGATAATAGTGCGATTTTTATAGCTGAAAGTACCAACAGTGGACAGTTAGCTGGGACATTAGCTGGACCTTTTGTGACCTGTATCATTCCCCAAGAAGGAAGTGCTATTAAGAGAGAGAGTGAACTCTTAAAAACTGGAAAAGATCATTGGACAACCAAGCCTAAGCTCTTAGTGGTGTACAAATTAAGATAATTCACTTGGGCTCCAAATGTGATAATTACCTTAAAGTGTACCTCTCATTTAAGTTATAATGTCTAATTATGAGGTTCAGGAGTGGGAGAAGACCCTAACTGGCTGCAGGAAACCCAAACCGTATAATTAACCCTTATCACTCTATTTTTTCCCTTCTATACCTATCTCTGGAAAACTGGACTACTAGAATTTGCAAGTAGGAAAAAAGAGCTGAGGGCTAGGAGACTGAAACTCATCCCAGCCATGCTTGCTGGATTTGGGAAATTATAAATAATGAGTATAATGATCATGAATTATGAGGTTGAAAACTAAGGCGGTCTTGGCATGGCTCACATGTCAGAGGGTAGGAGATATTCTAAGATGTTCTAAATTATAGAAGAGAGGAGCTTCTGAACTAACCAGGGGTGAGTCTAAGCATATGGTGTGGGTTAGACATGGAGAGGACTGGATATAAGGTGAGACACTAGCTGTGGAAGGAGAGGAACAATCCGGATAGTCCTTGGTAAGGATTAGACCCTGGGAAGTCAGGGGCAGAGGGAGGGACTTCTTAGCTTTTGTCTATAGTATATCTGAGCAACAATCCAGGCTTCCCTTACCACCCTCAATTTTACAACTGGCCAATAAATAATCTCAATTTAAAAACTCTTGGAATCCTTCCAACAGCCACTGACTCCAGAAAGAAACAGTCTCTGCAAGAAACAACAGAATAAGATTAACTTCCTGGACATTGAAATTATTCCCTTTAGCCTCATCTTGTTATTGTTGGACTCCTTGTACATTTTTCATAGCCCACTGATTGTTTTAAATTCTCTAGCATGATTGATAATGGACAATTGTACTGCCCTGGATTTTTTGCTGTCCAGTTTATGTGGGTTATGTGCCATTGCCAGTACCTCTTGCCTCACTTGGACTACTGACATAATTAGCTAGATTGGCTCTGGATGAGGAGCCTGACTATGGTTCAATCTGCAGTGGGTCTGGTTATACTATTGTATGTCACTATCATGGGCACTTTTGTCTGATTTTGCCTAAGATACAAGGAATGTATTTGACCCAAGCCCCTGTCAATACAACCAATTAGAGTATCTGATGACCTATGTGGTGGCTCATATTCCTGAGAATTTTTATGTGTAAAAAGTTGGGAGGTCTAGTTATAGGGGAATGGCTCCACAATGGTGCCCTCATAGGTTTACACATATATAAGCCATGCAGTCAAAATCTTGAACTACAGCTACTCTGACTCATGGCAGATCAACCTGTGATCCTTCTATAACATGAGAGGATGAGAGGAGCTTTAGAGACCTTCAAGCTTATCTCCCACTCCCTTCCCTCTCTCTTGTGGGAGGCAGTCATTAGACCATTTCTCATTGCCTCTCAGATTCTGAAGAGGTAGGAGGGTTTCTGGGTATAACTGCAGAGTGTAACACTGTTTAACTGTAGTCTAAAATCAGCTCCTCACCAAGGATGTTACAGCGACTGAACCCCCTTTTGTTTTGATGTCCTTGTTTTTGGTGCCTGGAACAAGGATCTGGGGACTGACATATTTGACATATGTCAAATATTTGACATATTTGGATACTCTTCCTTTTGCTGTTTACTTAAGTAAAACATTGTATAAATCTAAAAGTGGCTTATTGTACTTTACTGGTCAAGTCAGTTAGGATATGGCCTTGACCTTGTCTGCTGCTATGTGTTTAACAGGAAGAACAATGGAAAGAGTAAAACTATGTGGATGAAAATAGACTCTCTCTCTCCTCTTTAGTTTTGAACCAGAACACTGATCCGAACCACAAGAGACCTTCCTTCTGGTGGAGCATGACTTAATAATCAGGTTCTGAGAGGTCCTTGTTATGAGCTCAAACTCCCATAATTATTTTGCACTGAGTCCAGTTTTCTCTATCTTGTCACTAAAAATCATGGGAGCATTTGTTGTGTGCCCATCCTTCTTAATGACCTTTCCCAGGGTAAGACTCACTGCTGCCTACTCAATGCTCACAGACTATTAACTAGTGTCCATTTATGAACTTCTCCAGTATCCTCTTAAAAACAAACAAGCAAACAAATCAGGGAGCTCATCTGAGGTCTCCTTTGTTCTGTGATTTTTCACGGGTATGATATCTGTAAGCTCTCAGTCCCTGGGTTTCTAAAAGGAATCTGGGCCTCTGGGCTGGAATTTCATTGAAGCAGACATCTTCCTACTTTGTTCACCCCAAAAGACTATATATACAAATGGAAAATGGCCAGACCATATAGAAAAATAGAACTCTGATCCACAGTCTGCAGCAACCAATCTAGGGTCCAGAAAGCCAACCCATTATCTGCAGTAACCAGTCTAGGAGGTCAAACTACTATCCGTAGCAACCAGTCCAGGAAGCCAAAATAAACCCTGTAGCAATCAGCCCCAAATAGCCAGAATTTGCTTAATATACTCCCCCAACCACTCACAGAAGATGCTTTGCTTCTAGTTAGCTCCCCCATGCCAACAATCTCCAATCAGAGCACACCTGAAGTCTCTTTCCCTGCCCCTCCTTTTTTAACTATAAAGCTTTATACTTCTGTACCTGATTTAGAGTCTATACCAAATGCAAGTGATGGTGGTTGAACGCCTTTGCTTATAGTAAGCTCTGAATGAATAGCCTTTCTTGTTCTTATTTTGGTGGTCTTCTTCTATTTCTACAATTTTGCTTAAAGGTTTAACTTCTCAACATGCTATGTGATGTTAGGTAAGCCATTTCCTCTCTCTGGGCCTTACTTTCTTCCACTGAAATACTGGTTCACAGGGAGCCTGGTTGGCTCAGTCGGTTAAGCGTCTGCCTTGGGTTCAGGTCATGATCCTGGGGCCCTGGCATCGAGCCCCACCTCAGGCTCTCCACTCAGCGAGGAGCCTACTTCTCCTTCTCGCTTTGCCTCTTGCCCTCCCTGCTTGTGCGTGAGCTTGTTTTCTCTCTGTCAAATAAATAAAAGGGGGAAAAAAGGTTCAACCTTTATTCATTCCTTTATTCAACAAGTATTCCTTGGCACTTAAAGAAACGGCCATAAGAGGTGCTAGGTGTTGGGTGGATATTAGAAGCACCACAATGATGAAGGCCCTTAGCTGCTGTCTGGGAAGGTGGAACCCAGTAAGGGGATGGAGATCTAGGAGCAGGCATGTCAGAAGTCCGTGCTCTTCCGCATCGGCATCCATCCATCCATCCCACCAGTGCAGTGCGGCAGAGGAGGGTGGCCAGGGGGAGAGGGGGGCTGGGAAGGGATTCCCTGGGAGTCTTCTCCCCAGCGGCCCGCTCGCCCGCATCCCGCAGCGGCGCCCGAGGCAGTGGGTGTCTGTGCGGGAGCGGGACGCGCCCTTCGCTCCCGGTTTCTTTTCCCGTCCAGAAAGGAGGACCACAGAGACGTGGCGCCCTCCGCCGTCCTAGAGAAGCCGGAGTGGCCGGAGTGCAGCCGCCTGCGCCTCTCCCGCGCGGGGCCGAGGGGGGCCGGCGTGGGGCTGGCGGGGCCCCTGGGGCAGACCCCCCCGGCCCGGAGCGCCCCTGCCCGACCCGGGCGGCCCCCGGGCGGGCCTGGCGCGCACTCGCCTCCCGGGGGGCGGCCCGGGCCACGGCGGCCGCGGCCCTGGCGAGCGGGGCCCCCTGCGGCCCTGCGCTCGAGCTGCAGCCGGGACAGCCCGCGCCGGCCCGGGCGCGCCCGGTGAGTGCGGGGCCGGCGCCGCCGAGCTGGCTCGGCTCTGCCCCGGGCTCTAGGCCCGCAGGAGGGGCGGCGGGGCCCGGGCGGCGGCCGGGGAGCCGGGGTGCAGCCCCGAGTGCAGGGGCCGGAGGAGCGGGCAGGCAGCAGAATGAGTTCGACACCCCCCAGACCTGCGCCGGCAGGGGAAGCGCACGTGCAGCTGCGCAGGCAGGAGCCAAGCGCGGGCGCAGAGGTGTTCACAGAGCCCTGTGCGCCGCGACGAACGTCCAGCTTTTCCAGGTCACTGGTTTTTGCAGAGCTGGTTATGTCCGAGGTGGGTCTTGAGATGAATCAGACTTTGCCGGCGCAGGAGGGAGGCGCTGGATCTCCAGGCAGGGGGAGCTGCAGGTGCAAGGACACCCATTGGGGCAAGGCAAGGGTTTGGGTTTCTAACAGGATGGTGACAGGATAGGGGATGAGGGTGGTGGTACAAGAGATGATTCTTGGCAGGTAAGCTGGGTCTCTGAATAGTGAATGGAATCGTCTGCGGTGCAGAGGATTTGGACGTTTTGAGGTGCAAGTCAAGCCAAAGTCTTTGAGCCCCTGGGGTGCTGGGTAAGTCGCTGTGGGGACATTGTAGGGCAAGGACTGATTAGTGGCTGGGAAGTAGAAGTCTTGTTGGCTCTACATTAGCACTGTTTGTGTTTCTTAAGGAAAAAGGAAAGAGAAAGGGCAGAAGCTTGGGCTCCCAGAGGTACAGGAAAAGCGGACATTAAGACTGGGAAGCTGGGAAGAAAGAGTAGGGTGGGGCATCTCAGAGAGTGTGTGGGAGTGGCAGAGTGCAGGGAGTAAAGTCAGAGTTTGGATCTGCCCTTTGGAGTCCGGCCTCCAGGGCAGCCTGAGTGTACTGAGGTGCCCTTAGCTTCCCCTGTGGCTGGTGACAGTGAGGAGGAGGGAGAGAAGGGAAAGAATCTCACACAGGGACAGCAGGGGTGGCAAGAGTGAGGACCGAAGGCAGCGTGGCACAGTAAAGAAGAGCCAGAGGAGGCAGACAGCCCTGGATTCTGTCTCCGTTCTGTAACTTTGGGAGCAGTAAATCTCTGAACCTCAATTTCTTCTTCTATAAAATGAATCTAATGCCCTCCTCAGAGGCTGTGAGGCATACACCAAGTAATATATGTCAAGTGCTTGTCCTGGACTCGATAGATGATAGTTGAACTTGTTATCAAGGGTTGGTGACCTCAGACAGAGGGCCCACTGCGGGGAAAGGATGGCTCCTGGAGCAAGGATAGTTGTTTTGGGCATAAGGATAAAGAGGGAAAACTTGTAGAGACTCATGAAAAAGATGAGAGGATGTTGGGAAGTTAAGATGAAGAGCCATGAGAAATCGATGGCTGATCCTCTATATCTTTGGAAGTGCGGGGTACAAATCTGCTGAGGGTTCTCTTAGACATTCAGAATCCAGAAACTCAACTGGCACGCCCTCCAGTACCTCTTAGTGCCTGGTCTGCCCCTTACTCCAGGCCTGGGTCTGGGATTGTCCTAGGGCATTTAAACACATGTTGTTTCAGGAGTCAGTGACCTTCGAGGATGTGGCCATCTACTTCTCTGAGAACGAATGGACCGGCCTGGCCCCTGCTCAGAGGGTCCTGTACAGGGACGTGATGCTGGAGAATTATGGGGCTGTGGCTGCCCTGGGTAAGGGTCTTTCCTTTTGGACTCTGCTTCTGCCCTTCAGAGTTTCCTGGTTCCTTCTTCCTCAGAAGCTCAGGAGTCTTTGATAACCCTCATCTGAGTGGGAACCTCAGGCCCTTGGATTCAAATGACTCAGCCTCAGTGGTTGCTGGGAAGTGGGAAGTCCAGGTATAAATAAATTCAGGCCTTGAAACAGACTTTATTGCCTCAGGGTGAGAGCTGCCTAACTCCTGACCCCTGTGCCATGGGTAGAGAAGGAAGAGAGCAGATTCTTGGTGCCTCACCAAGCTCTCAGTTTCCCACTTTCTCCCTATGGGAGACCCAGCCCAATACCGAGCCTCCTTATGCAGCTGTCTAAACTTGAGAGCTCCAAGGGAGGAAGAGAATAAGAAAGCTCAATCTCAATGAGTGGAATCATCTATTCGCTCACTGAAATTGTCATTGAGCACCTCTTACTCCTATTCCTGACCTTTGTAAGTCTCCTGGCCCCACTCCCCTGGGTCTCCTGTTCCTTCACCTGGACTTCCTTTTCTTGCTCTCCCTAGTTCATTCCCTTCTTTCCACCCCACCCCTAAAGACAAAGCCTGGGAAGAGCTCTGGGATCGCTCTATGTCACCCCACTCACTTGCCTGTCCCATTTCCTTCCCCTTAAGCAGCATTTCCATTTCCCAAACCGGCTCTGATTTCCCAGCTGGAGCGAGGGGAAGCACCCTGGTGCAAGGCTCCTCAGGGAGCTCTGGATGGAGAGGGCCCGAGGGGCATCTCCTCAGGTGAGTGAGGACACATGCCGGTCATCTGGCCAGTTCCCTTGTCTTGGTCTTTAAAATGTAATAGGTATATGTTCTCTTAACCTAGTGCTGTAGACATCAGTGGGATTCCTTTTTTTTTTTTTTTTTCCTGTGTTCCCATGATTTTCCATCTTCTTGAGTCTGTTATTCACTCTGGCTCTTCTTCATTCACCTATTTTGTCTCTTCCCCATTTCTACTGTTCTTATCTGTACTCCCTGACTTTTCTGTTTACACACTTAGGTGGCCTTTCTGCATTCCCAGCCTGCTTATAGTCCTCCAGATTCTGACTGCCCTTTGGGGTATCTCAGCCATCTTTATCATTAGTAATCAAGAAGTCTCAATAACCCTGAATCATATAGTTCCAGTTCAGGGATTTCTGGCATTCCTTTGCCCAATACAAGGCTTTCCTGTTCCTAATTTCCTAGGGGCAACTATGTCCCCTGTGGCCCCCCTGACCCCATTCTATCTTCTTCCTACAGGAACTCTCCTGTAGGCACAGTGGAACTTGAGCTGTGCCTCCAACTTCCCCATTCTCACAGTTCCTTGCTGTGTCTGGCAGTCTTTTCATATTAGGATATTCTCGATTACAAGTAACAACCCAGTTCAAACTAGCTGAAACAAAAAAAGAATTTACTGTTTCCTGGAAGTTGAAAGTTCAGAGGTAGAGTTGCAGGTACAGTTTGATCAGAGTTTCAGTCTTTGCTTTTTTCTATTTCTTTGTATGTTGGCTTTGTCTACAGTCTGGCTCCTCCTGTGGTGGTAAGATGATTAGTAGTTGTAACCAAGGCTCTGCTTCTTTATACCTCGGGAGAAAAATATGGGATGCCTTCCTCAGGCCTTTGTAATGTACCGTCTTAAGTCTGATGCCAACTCTAAACCAATGACTATGGCCAGGGAAATTGTGTGCACTGATTGTCTTGGCTTGGACTGCCAACTTCTGACACTGTCTCTCATGGAGTAAGTGGGATAGTTTAACCTGCTTGGCTTAGACTAGTGAGGGCTGCATTAGGAACTGGAGTTGAAATCACTCCCCTCCAAAGGGCATGGCTACTCCATAATGGTCGGGTGGTGGGGTGGGGTTGGTGGTCGTGGTAGATGGATATAGGGAGACAACTACAACGTCCTCTGCATTCTCTCAGGATCTCAGTGCTTATTCTCCCACCAACCAAGGGAACTTCCCATCTTTGCTCTAGGCAGAAAGCCAACAGCTAAATTATTCCTTGAGTAAAATCCTAATGGCCTGACCTGCAGCAAACTTTCTTTTCAAAGTCCATTTTGTCTTAAGAGAATATCAGGGGACACAGTCCTTGACTTCAGCAGTATAAAAGGTTGTCTTTTGGAGGGTGAGGAATTGGTACATTTCTCAGGAGGCTTTGGATGGGAGTTACAAGGAGGCCAGACTTAACTAAGCCTGAAGAAGAGTTTATCAGAGTGGATTTTGCAATTAGAGGTCTGTCATTAGAATAAGAAGTGACTTCTGGAAGTGGCTGAGTGAGGCTGTGAGTCCATTTCTAATGGATGCCATAGACCCACCATTGAGCCTCTGTAGAAAGAGAAGGCAATAGCTAAGGTGGATAGACAGGAAGGAAGCTGAGAGACTGTGGTTCCCCAACATAGCCTCAGGAACAACTCTGTGCAGTTCCATCCCATCCTGACTCTCTTCCATATGAACTGGCTTTTGCCTCCTAGATGAAGTGAAGAAGAGACCTTAGTCTCCCCTGTTTCTTCTTGATATTTAAAATGAATGAAACATTTTCACATTTTGAGGAACTGATGGAATTGCAACTTCCCTGTACATCTGTTTTCTGTCCTCTATATTGTTATCCTCCTCAAATGTCAGGTCGCCTATGTACCAATCTGTCCACCCACCTTCATTCTCTCTTAGCGCTTCCATCTCTGCTCCTTTCCTAACGGGCCCCACTCCTCCGACTGAGCCACCTTTATTTATATCTTGACCCTGGCAGGATATCCATTTCTAAAGCCTGCTGGGATCTC
Organism: Canis lupus baileyi; assembly: GCF_048164855.1. Taxonomy (NCBI): domain Eukaryota; kingdom Metazoa; phylum Chordata; class Mammalia; order Carnivora; family Canidae; genus Canis; species Canis lupus. Next base: position 40,639,332 of record NC_132859.1, on the reverse strand, counting down.
CCATTTTAAGCAGGTGGAAGAACCATTGAACCTGAAACTTCAAGGAGAGGGTCCAAGCCTAACCTGTACTGGTAAGTGAGGGAAATGAACACTTTCTTCTCAGGCACATGTTTTCCTCTGTCTTTCTGTTGTAAAATATTAAGATTCCATTTTAGCATTTATGTTCTAAATAAACGACTCTCTAAAAATCCCCAAGTCAACCATTTAATGTAGAGGAAAGTTAAACCCCAAGCTTCCAGCTTTCATTTGAACATCACTGATTAATTAAATTCAAATGGGTCTTGGGTCTTAGGCTGTAACTGAACAGATGACCTACTGGCTGCTATGGCCAACCAATATTTTAAAAGTAAGTGCTGCATTTTATTCATTCTGTTAGTTTTTAGGAATCAGAAAGCAAGGACTATATGGCCCCTATCTTGCAAGGGCTCACAGTCTAATAGGACATTATACATAAATGTATAATTACAGCAAAGTGTGATGCTATGACAGAGATGTGAATAAAGCACTGTGGGAACAAAGAGCAGGCAGTCTTTGCCCAACTGTATCTGAAGTAGTTTGGGGAAGCACTTTTCATGGCGGACCTGGTGACTGGATTGAATGAGAAGACATTTCCATTTAGCATTGACAAGTATGAGGAAGATTCTCCTTGTTGCTTTCCACTGCGTGTGATAAGTTTAGGTTCCCCAGGTTTGCCTCAAAGGATTCGTTATTTCTGAACAGGTCCTTTGCCCTGAATCCTGGCCTGTTCTTCTCATGTTATAACCAGGACTACCTAGAAGAAGTTCTGACTTGTGTCCCTGAGGTTCAATTCAACTGTTTTGGGAGAGCTCCCCTTATGCTTGGCCTGGTGCTTGGGAATCATAGCCCTCAGGGACTCTGTCGAGTTTTTGCCTTTCTGTGGTATACCTTTTGGTTGCTTTCTGTGTGCTAGCCCTGTTGTGCCATTTCCCGCTAGGACAGGGCCACTGAGACACGAGGGGTGACACTTGGAGTGAAATGGACACACTAGTACCACTTGGTGACCTTACTCGCTCTATCATGGGTGATGATGACATTTGCAGCTTTGATTTGTTCTTTCAGAGGGTGTGTTGAAGAGTGAGAAAGAAGATTTTATTCTGAAGGAGGGAAGTTTTGAGGAGGCAAAGGATCACATGGTGCTATCAAGTGGACCCCGGTGGTGTGGCTCCCAGGAATTCTGGTTTGGAAAAACCTGTGAGGAGGAAAAAAGCAGGTTAGGGAGGTGGTCTGACTACTCCAATGGGAGAAGTTTGGAGAACACCGCAAATGATATTATAGAAGTGATTGTCAAAGATGAGATGGTCTCTGGCGAAGATAGTTCAGAGAATACTGGTGTTAATATCCCCCTTGGTATACATCAGAAAATTTTCAGTGAGCAGGTATTCTATATATGTGAAGAATGCGGCAAGTGTTTTGATAAAAATGAAGACTTTGACCAACATCAGAGAATTCATAATGGAGAGAAGGTCTATGGATGTAAGGAATGTGGGAAGACTTTCAGTTTTAGATCACATTGCATTGCACATCAGAGAATTCACACAGGGGTGAAACCATACGTGTGTCAAGAATGTGCTAAAGCCTTCGTTTGGAAGTCAAACCTGATTCGGCACCAGAGAATACATACTGGAGAGAAACCCTTTGAATGTAAGGAATGTGGGAAGGGCTTTAGTCAGAACACAAGCCTTACACAGCACCAGCGAATCCACACTGGAGAAAAACCATATACATGTAAGGAATGTGGGAAAAGCTTTACTCGGAACCCAGCCCTACTTCGACATCAGAGAATCCACACTGGGGAGAAGCCTTATGAATGCAAGGACTGTGGGAAAGGCTTTATGTGGAACTCCGATCTTGCTCAGCACCAGAGGGTCCACACAGGGGAGAAGCCTCATGAATGTACTGACTGTGGGAAAAGCTTCATCTGTAAGGCACACCTTATCCGACATCAGAGAATCCATACTGGGGAAAGGCCGTATAAATGTAATGACTGTGGGAAGGCCTTCAGTCAGAATTCTGTTTTGATTAAGCACCAGCGGCGCCATGCTAGAGAGAAACCTTGTAATTGTCAGATATCTCACCTTCTTGAACATTAGAGAATGCATAACGGTGATATTTGTTTATAATTCTTATGCTATAGGAACCCCAGAGACAAAACAAGGTGATCGTCCACTTTGTTATAACTTTAATAGCCAGTATTATCTTGTCCTCTCTGAACAGGTACCCTGTACTCTAGTAAGACTGGTCTCCCTGTTCAACCATGTTCATGCTAGGCAACTTTTAGTTGAGTATCTACCCTGTCAGGTACTATGCTAACCACACATACAGTCTTTAGTTTTTCTTACTCCTATTAAGGTAGGTACTCATACTCATTTTACAAATGAGAGATCTGAGGTTGAAAGAAGTTATAAAACTAATTCAAGGTCACTCAGCTAACATGTTATAGAATTGAGATTCAAGTAGGTCTATCTGACTCCGGAGTCTGCTGTTCTCTATTTGTGCACATTTCTACTTCTTCTCAAATTTATTTGCTCAACTTTCCCTAGGCTAAAAATTTCCTTCCTCATCTAAGACCCAGCTCCTTCAAATGAACAGACCTTCCTCTTCTACTTGTAATCAGTACTGTCCAAATTGGTATTTAACTATGTGCTGTCTTATATTTTTCTAATGTCTATGTGTGTTAGTCCAGCTAAATGGTTCTTGAAGATCAATACTGTATTTTAAGTTTTTCAAATTTGGAAACCTATTTATTTCTGAGTAGGTATAATGTGCTTATGGTAAAAAAAAAAAAAAGTTGAAATAGTTTAAAAAGGTGTTCAGTGAAAAGTGTATCTCCTTGTCACTCTTGTCTCCTAATCTACCTCCTCAGAGACAGCCACTATTACTGGTTGTGTCTTCCTGGATATATTCTTTCTATGTGTAAGTACTTATTAATACTGCTTTCATAAGTCTACCTTATTGAAAGCCATATTTGATGTAGATATCAATGCGGTTACATTGCCAACCCCAGAATTTCTCTTCCTCAGAAGTCATGGTCCACCTTGAGGTCACCAAGGTAACTTAAGAAAGTAGCAGAGGGTAGTCTGGAGGTGCAGTCTTGGGAGACCTGATTTCCCCTTGTGTTATAAGATAGTACTCTGGGACTGGGAAAATGTAAACCAAGTGGGAGATTTTTTTTGTTTTCTTGGGTTTGTTTTCCCATAAAATTTTGTATAGCTACAATACCTCTCATTCCACTATCCCAAATCCCTTTCCAGTCTCTTCTCATCATGATAGCCCACATTCCAGAGTAAGCTGTATTATTAGAGAATGGTGCTGACCATCTTCAAGGGTTAGAGAAACAGAGGCCCTATTCAGAGAAGAATGCTGGCCAAAACAGATGAAACATACATTCTAGACTTCACCTTGAAAGCTATTTTTCAGCTTCCAGTTTGCCTCTCTGCTAATTAGGCATTCTACTTTAGAAGCTCCCAGCCAGATAATATAATTGCTGACTAAGGAGCAAGGAAGAGAAGCCAGAGGCTGGCTTGGATTAAACCACATACATATCTCTAGGGCCCCTGATTGCTGAAGCCTAAAGCCAGGTAATAAGGAGAACTTGGCTTAGCATACTCCAGTTAGGGTAACCTCTCGTAAAACCTCTCTATTTTGTACTAAATAGAACCAAGAAATGGAAATGAGTGATGTGAAGGGTATTTGGGGGAAGTTTATTAAGCAAATATCACTGAGCACCTGCTTGTATGCAAAGCACTATGCGAGGTGCTGAATAAACAATAGTCAGAACTGCTTCCTGCCTTTCTAGAATATTAATCTAGTGAGAGAGATTATGAAGGAATGAATGGTACAGAGAGGGAATGATGGAGAGGGAGCATATTTATATAAATAGGGAAGGTCTATCCTAAGAGGTAACATTAAAGCTAAATCTCAGAATGAGAAGAAGGCACATGTATCAATAATAGGGGAAGAACAGCAGCAGAGGGAACAGCTCTGCAGACTGATGTGTGAAGGGTTTGGCATGTTTAAGAAACCAAAAGGTTTTGGGTATAACAATGATCAAGGGTACTGAAAGGCACAAGTTAGGTTTGTAGACATAGGTGGACCAGATCATTTAATTCCATCCTAAATGAAAGCTATTAAAGGGTATTCAGTGGAGGAATGACATGATTGATTGACATTTCACAATGATTGCTGCCTGCTAAGTAGACAATGGTTTGTAAAGGGAGGAAAGTGAAAGGAGAGATGACATTCGAGACTGCTAGCAGTCCAGGTTGGAGATGATAATGGCTTGGAGTGGGTGGTAGTAGTAGAGATGGAGAGGAAATGTATTTAAGATATAGTTTAGAAATCAAATCATTGACCTGCTAACAGTGGATATAGGAGTAACAGGAATTAGGGACAGCTTTTAGTTTGTGGTCTGAGCAGCTGAATTAGAGAGCAGACCAGTTACTGGAATGGATAATACTGGAATGGAAATAGGTTTGGGGAAGGAGAAATCTAGAACTCTGTTTTGAATTAACATTTGAGGTATGTGTGAGATATACAAGTAGACATTTCAAGTGATGGTTGTATATATGGGCTAGAGCTCTGGGTTAGTTATAGCTAGAGCTTTGCACCTGGGAGTCATCAAATGAACAGAAGGTATTTAAAGCCATGGAAGAAATGAATGAAATCACCTGGAGCTGCACTATCCAATACAGTCCACTGGTCATTTGTAGGTATTTAAATTAAATTTAAAATTTAGGTTCTTCTACTGACCAGATTTTAAGTGCACAATAACTATATGTGGCAGTTGGCTACCGTATTGGATATTGTAGACATAGAACATTTTCATCATTTCAGGAAGTTCTTTCAGACAGTACTGGCTCCAGAGGGTATAGCAAAACACGAGGACCCAAGATAGAGTCCTATGAAACACCAATTTAGTATTTAGAGAGTTGGACAGGAGGAAGGCCAGGAAGAGATACGAAGTGCAGTCAATATTACGAGTGGACACATGACACAGGCACAGTTGAAATAGGGTTGAATGAACTAAGCTACAGGAGGTGATCATTAAAATCCTAAATATTAATAAGTCCCCAGGATGCAGATGATATGTATGTTAGGTGATGTCACTATCTTAAAATGGGAGAGAGATAATGAACAGGAAGAAGAATATAGGAATGGAACTATGAAACAGTTTGGACTTACAGAGGAGCATCATGGAAGTTGACCAACCCTAGGAACTCTCTCCCTCAAAGATGAAAATGTTTGTAGGTGAAGAATGACAAGACAAATTTTAAGAGTATCACAATGAAAGAATTATCAAAACATAGCAGAATATACATATTTCAGAGAGATTAAGAAATAGCATGTAGAAATGGATGGCCCCTACCAAGAGAATTCCTAACTGTCTTCCTTACCAGAGGCCTAGAGACAGGTACTTGAAAGCCCATATCAAAGACCATAGTCTGTGATGAAGGAATTGTAAAATGGAAGACCTTCCAATTTGTAATGACGCTTTCCACACATCTCAAAGTCAGAAGAGGAATGAAATTAATACTTCCTAAATTTTGGAGAAATATAAAAGAAAAATTAGAAACTTAATTTCTAATTTACAATTAGCAATATAAATAAATTGCAATTAGCAATATATTAAAATCAAAGTTGATTGTGGTAAAATTTTGTCTTCAAAATTTTCAGAAGTAGGATTAGAAAGTGAGGAAATATAAAAATAGTGTATAGAGTTATTCATATTGTGAAAATCAGCTGACCTGCCCAGAATCTCTTGGGGGAATGAATAATGAAATCCCTCAGAGGTACCTACAGAGTTGTCTTAGAAGCAATTCAGTTGCAAAACAGTGTCTGCAATTCTGAGCATGTCTTTGTCATGGCCAAGTCAGGGTTCTGTATTACTCATCTCTTATTTGATTCCCAGCATCCATTCTTCTCTCTGCAGACAAAACCCATATATTCTTAGGGAAAGTATCTTTTCTCAGCCACCTGACTTGGCTTCAGTCCCAACTCCATAAGCCCATGTCCATCACCTTGTCCTATTTGGTCACAGAGCCAATGAGCTATGAGGAGATATTTACTGGGTCTTCTGAAAGAGAGAGGCTTTTCTTTGACAACAGCCAAAGGAGGCATTCTCCGTCCTCCATATGATATCTAGGAAGATATGAGACCTGGAACTAAGGTAACACTTTTTTTCTGTTAAAAGGGAAGGTGAGGGGGAGTCTAGAGCTTCCTGGTGTTAGCCTGTGGGGCCTGAGGATGAAGCCAATACCAAAGAAGATAGTGGCAATGCAGACAAAAACTGGGTCCCTGGTGACATTGAGCCATTAGCCCAAGCCTTACCTGAAATAGACTTACCTCTGGACTTTTCAGTTATGTGAGCCAATACATATCCTTTATTAAACTAGTTAGATTTGGGCTTTCTGTCATCTGTAACTTAGTCATATTGATACAGGCTTGTATTTGAAAGCCTGGCCTCTTATACAGCACCTTAATGTTACATTTTCTCCTGTTTAGTAGTCACATGAGCTGCTTATTTGTATCTCATCTCAGTTGCTTGGAGCTTGAGTGGCTAAATAGCCACCTCTCATGCCTTAAACTTAATTTCATGAATAACACCAGACTTAATTGTCATGTCTTAGCATTCCTTCCAAATGTGGATATAATACTCTCGGTTCCAGATTCTCTAGTAGATAACTTCCTATCTCTAATGTATTTTCTAGACCTGCCCCCTGTGAATTTGAGGTTTGCCATGTCACCTATATTTTAAGGTGGATTCTTGTGAAATAACAAGATATTTTTCATATTCACTAAGGCTTTGTTTTAGTGAACAGTGTTCCAATACTATTAAGAGGTACAGAGTCCCCTAGAGCATGTTCTCTGAAGGTGAAAGTCATTTCTCTGCTGAGTAATTGAGAAATGAGCAAAAAGATATTTCCTTTCCCTAGCAAAAAGAGAAAACAAAAAGAACTGGCTTTGAACCCCGCCCCCCAAGAATAGAACTATATTTCTGGTGTAAGTGATACAGGTGTTGGAGATAAGCCACTGTATTTTTCAGTCTCCACCCCCAATTACAGGCTGGACTAGTATGCTTAGTATGAAAGAAGCATGAGACCCATTCTGATCTCTAGTATATTGGACCCACTAAAGCTGATAAAAAGTTATTCACTTATTTTCAAGTATATAACAAAATCTTATTTGTTGATAATATAAAGAGAAATGAGAAAGAATTGGTGTGAGAAAAGAAGCCAAAATGTAAATTTGTCTGACAATCAACTGTTGTCCCAGGTGGTGTCCTGTACTATAGATTATTCTTCCCTTCAGATGTGTTTCCTGCCCACCAAAAGCACCCTATGGAGAGACTGACATAGGCTTTTGACTCTGCCCCATTCTCTTTGAGAACATAGTAATTCTGAATGCATGGAATCTAACCACCAGGCCCCAAGGTTATTTTATTTTCCTGGGAGACTCAAAGGATACTCATGCCAAAGGGGCTAAGTTCCTCTGATGTATCTGTCCTAGAGGTGGCAAATCAGATTCCCTGATGTTCCTTTGAAAAATGCAAACCTTTATGAAGAGGAAACTAGAGAAGGGAGGGAGAGTAGAATATGCTGGAAACTGGTAGCAAAAAACATAAAAGATTTAAAAACCCCAGGATGTATACAGTGTAAATATTCTGAAAAGGTAACAGATACACCTGAGGAAAGCCACTCATGATGGCATTAATAAAGAAACTGAAAATCAGCTGAAAGCGTACATAAGACATAGGGACAATCTATTCATTCCTTTCAGCTTCCTTGGCTTTATTTCATATAATTACCATCTCAGAGTTTTGTGATAGCTATTGTCTTTTCAATCCTCTAAGATCAAGAAAATGTTCTTAAAATGAAAACCTATTATATCACTCTCTTTCTATAAGTCCTTTAATTATTTTTCTGTTGCTTAAAAAGCAAAGCCCAAGTTCCTTTGGTGAATAATCAAAATTGTATTACTGGTTTGTTTTAATTGATGGTTTTACTGTATCCCCCATCAATCTCCAACTTAGATCTCAACTACAGCCATAATTTTTAACCATGTTTTGCTTTTTCAAGGAATGAGGAATATATCTGTGTAGGTCAGAGGTTCTCAGCTGGAGGTGATTGTGCTCCCCTTCGCCTAGACAATTTGGCAATTAGAGAAATTTTTTGTTGTCACAGTTGGGGATTGGGCTGCTCCTGGCGTCTGCCGGTAGAAGCAGGCATGCTACTAAATATACTGTAATGCACAAGGCATTCCACCACAACAAAGATTATCTGACACCAAATGCCAATAGTGCTGCCTTTAGGAAAATCTTGTACAGGCCAACCTCATCTGGAGGTTTGTTAATCATTTCTTTGATCCTTTAAAAACCTGTTCAACATAAAGAGAATACCAGAATAGAAACACAGATTTATTAAGAGGAAGACTTTTTGCCTACAGTGGGTGATCAAGTCAGTTGCAAAATTAGCTGTGCTCTGCCAGCCTGCAAAGCCAATTTTCTCCCCTAGGTCAAAGAGTGCAGGAGCTAGAAATGAGTATATTCAAAAGGTGCCAGGAACACCCTCTGCTTGACAGGGGTAAGACTGCTCTTGTTCTAAGCACAGGCAACTGAAATAGGATGGAAAGGTATAGACTCTGCCTCTCCTCAAGTTCTTCATGTTTCTCTGGAGCCAATGTTTAAAATATAATTGCTTTAGTGGAGATCTAGGAGTATGGAACAAAATCCTAGTTCTGTGGCTTAAAGACTAAAACTACAAGGTTAGGAGGCCCAATTCAGGATCTTAAGAATATCTCTGGTAGAACTGAATAACTGATAGATGCCCTTTCCTTCCCTGCAACTGATAATGTAGTGGACTTGATTGGTTTCTGCTCTGGCCTCCATCCTCCCCTTTCTTCTTTTTTAATAAAGGCACTCACATTTCACAGCCATATAGGATAGTTTAACTATACTACTGGCTAACAGGATGGAATCTGACTGGCTTAAATCATTTGGAATAATGCCATTTCCTTTGCTACATTTAATGGTTGTGACTTGGGTTGATCCAAACAGAGTGGAGCTCAGGACTTTTGAAAATAGCTTCAGAGGGAGATGCCCTCTCTTGGATTTAAATTGAGAAGCATATAGCCATGGCCACGACCACCCTATATAGTGTCTGTGCAAACTGCAAAGAAAGTATTCCTGTGGACAGTTGAAGTATTTTTTTCATTTATAGTTTGTGTTTTTGTGTGTATCATTTAAGAAATCTTTGCCATACCCAAGGTAATTAACATTTTCTCCTGTTTTCTTTCACATGTTTTATAGTTTTAACTCTTACATTTAACTCTATAATACATTTCAAGGCAATTTTTTGTATGGGAATGGGCTAAGATTATTTTTTGGATATAACTATTCAATTTTTCTGGAACCATTTGTTGGACAGATTATTTTTCCCATTGAACTGCACGGTCACAATCCTATATATGAATCTATCACCAGACTCACTGATTTGTCTATCTTGATGCCAATACAATATCATCTTCATTACTATTATCTTTATAACTGTTGAAATCCGGCAGTGTAAGTCTTCCAATTTTCCCCCTAAGGTTATTTTGGTTTTTTATCATTCCTTTGCATTTCCATATACCTGTTAGAAGAAATTTGACAATTTCAACAAAAACATCCGCAGGGATTTTGGTTGAATCTGTAAATCAAATAGGCAGTATTTTGGATTTTGATCCATGAACACGGTATATCTATGTATTTTAATTTTGTAGTTTTTCTGTACAGTTGTGGTACATCTTTTGCCAAATTTATCTCTAAATATATATTTAGAAGCCATTGTAAGTAATATTTAACTTTCAATCTCCTCTTTGCAGAATATAGAAATAAAATAGAGTTTTAAATATTGATCAGAACCCTGAAATATTGGGCTAACTGCCGAGGCAAACCCATCAGCCCCATTAAAATTCCCGTCATGACCATGAATTTTCTAGGTGCAGAAGGAAATTGGTTGGGAAGGAACTGGACCTGATTCCGGCTGGGGATGCGCACAGCATGTGGGCCCCACTGCTCATTGGTCTAGGTGGGCCCCGCGCCTCCACACAGTATCCAACAGAATGAATAGCTCTACCTCTAATTCTTGTTTTAGACATCTGCCGCCTCTCTGGGGAAGCCAGTTAGAGAAGCACCCCTGTCTGGGTGTCTGGGAACCTAGAATCAGAACTGGGAGACAGGAAGATGGGAGGAGCAGACAGTACCTGCTCTTTTCCTCCGGTTAGTCTCCCAGGGTCTGAAGGAGGAACCACCTAGGTGTGGGTCTCCAAGGTTCCTAAGAGAGAACCGGAGGGAGGTTAGAATCGGGCTGGTCATGGTGACAATGCATTTCTGGCACAGCATGTTTTTCTTTTAGGGGGAGGGGTTTTGTTTGTTTTGGTTTTTTTTAAAGATTGCATTCATTTATTCATGAGAGACACACACAGTGAGACAGAGACATACACAGAAGGAGAAGCAGGCTCCCTGCCTGGACTCCATCCCAGGACCCGAGCCAAAGGCAGACGCTCAACCACTGAGCCACCCAGGTGCCCTTGTTTTGTTTTTTAAGTGTGAGGGTACCGTTTGAATATTGACTCTTGCTGACCACAACTTACGTCGAGAGAAAATCTGCAGGCCTGGAGCGGAGTCCAAGGTGAGCAGTCCGGTTGGCCCTGGAAGGATGGGAAGGACTCTGTACAGAGCCCGACTTTGATAGTCGCTTTGGTCGTGACTAGAGGAGGTATTGCGAGACCTGGAGTGCTGGCCAGACTTGCACCCCCCACTTCCAGCTTTTCCACCACATTTGTCTATTTTCCTGTAAGGCGTTAGGACAGGGGGCGGTTCGGACAGCCCCATAAGGATATCACCATCCCCCTTCTAGGCTAATCCAGCCGCGGTGGTTATGCTTGTCCTCTCCCTCCGTGCTTGCATCTGGGCTCTAGAAACACCCATCTCTCTTAGAATGCCCAACCCCAGGACCCCGTTCATTTTCAGGTGGACCTAGAAAATTGTAAACACTTAACTCCATTGGTATGGCTTTTAGCCCACACCAAAAGCTTGTAACTGTCCATGGAGCAGCCAAAGGGTCTAGTACATTGCAGTTTGGGAGTTTTACTCTAAGATGGAACTTGCTTCTAAACTATTGGGATGACAGTAAGGAATTCTTATTTTTAACATCTGTCTGTTAACCCTGTTCATTGCATCCTCTTTTACCTTGTGTCATAACATTAAAGTTCTGAGGGTTCAGACCTAACTGGGGTTTACAATCAGCCTCTGTTCATGAAGTAACTTGGGTTGCAACAGATTTATCTGATAATATCAATGCTTGAGATTTTTAAAAAGATTTTATTTATTTTTTATTTATTTATTTATTTATTTATTTATTTATTTATTTATTTATGAGAGAGATAGAGAGAGGCAGAGATGTAGGCAGAGGGAGAAGCAGGCTCTTCACAGGGAGCCTGATGTGGGACTCGAGCCCTGGACCCAGGATCATGCCCTGAGCCAAAGGCAGCCACTCAACCGCTGAGCCACCCAGGTGGTGGCTTGAAATGCTTGAAATTATTTTGAAATTATTTTATGGCTGACATCAGATTCTAGAAAATGTTCTGGGTTATTTAGGGAAACTTTAAGTCTACTATATTTCAGATAACTCACATAGGGCTTTAATATTTTTGAAGCCTATGTTTTTCAACAACCATTTACTTGATCTGACCTTTTTGAAGGTTTCTTGTTGGAAGTCCCAATCTCCATGAAATACCTCCTATATTGGACAAGAAGGTACAAAAATCCAATAACACCTTGATTTAAGAGAAACAGAACACCCATGTCCAAGGAATACCCTAATTACTCAATTTGCAGGGAATTACTACTTGTGTTAATATTGGATAGAATACCTTTCATATTAGCTCTGCATGTGAGGATGTAACATTGCCTTTTCTCTTATGTCCTTCAATTCATAATTTTAACTACTCTGTTCTTATTATAGTCTTTATACTCACAGAGGTGTAGTGTTTAGCATCATCTGACAGCCTTTCCCATGACCTACATGCCTGGCTTCCTTGACCTTCCTGAAGGGCTTTAGCATCAGAATGCCATGGACTTGGGAAAACAGAACTGAGATTAGGTTGTGGGATTTGTCTTGTCTGTTTCATGTATGATGTGTGAGCAGGAGAACTGGGTATGGTGATAGCAACCATCTTGCCTCAAACCAAACCAGTTAAAGTGTAAAGATTTACCAGTACATGTAGTTTTGGTATGTATGGAATCTCTGATCTAACCAGTGGTACCTGCTGGATTGCAGGTATTGTCTTTAATGGGCATACCTTGCAGAACCAACCCACTGTTTTCCAATGATGAACTAAGTAGCTGACAGAGTGGGGTTTGGAAATCAATTATGAATATAATACTGTAATACTTGGGATATGCCTTGTAACTTGGTATGTAATTGTAACATGGCTGCTATTCAATTTTTTTTCAACTTACCTTCTTCCCACCCTTGCCAGAGCTATACAATTAATGAAGCGTCTTAAAAATAATCTATATATCTTAGATAAAACAGTATTAGGGAGTCTTAAAATCTTATTGGTAAATTATCTCCAAGTCTTGTTTCGGTTTACTTCATTCGAATTATTGGCTTTTATTGCTGAAAAGGAATTTTGAAGTTGCCTAATCCAACTGTCTTATTTCTATACAGCAGAAAAGCAGAGGTTGGGCAGGACTTTTTCAAGGTCTTCCAGTGTTTGTGTGCATATATAGTAAACATTTCCCAATCTCCGGCATGGGGATTCTAGGGAACTTTATTCATAGCTTGGGGCTCCATTTTTCTTTTTGGTATATAAATCCTCTATCCATCCCTACCCCCAGGCCCTGTCTCCTTTCCTGGCTATTCTCCTGTGATTATGGATCTGGATTCATGGAGTCTACAGTTTTCTCAGGCTCCTTTCTAGAATGATATCTGCTTTGTCTCAGCATTTTGATCTGTGCCTGTAATCTTCCTCTTGCGAGCAGAGAATCATGCTGCCCAATATAAACAATGTTAATATTAAAAGCAGGACCTGGGGTAGCAGGTCTACACAAGAAATTGTGGTCAGTCCCATCTTGCTAATGTATCTTTCTGTGCCTTAAGTTCCTGAGAGCTTTTCTCCATAAGAGGAATTAAATAAGCTAGGGAATACACCCCTCATAGCTTAGCCTCAGGTGAGCTTTGGTTTCTTTGATCTTCTGTCCACTTGAGTTTTGGGATAAACCAATGCAGGCACTTCAGTGAAACTGTGTCTGAAGGTGAAGATGCATCTATCTGTATTCACCAGCAGAGTAACCTCTGAGAGATTTCAGATAAAATAAGAAAGATAGGAGAAGGTGTACACCTGGCCTGAGAGGACAGGATGAATCCTGGGAGTGGGGCAGTGGCAGCAAGAATTACCCTCAGGACATGGAAATACGGTTTAGCCCTTGAACAATGCAGGAGTTAGGGGCACTGGTCCCTGCAATCAAAAATTCATGACTCCCCTAAAAGTTAACTAATAATAGCCTACTGTTTACCAGAAGCCTTGTCAATAACATAGTATATTAACACATATTTTGTATGTTATACATATTATATGCAGTATTCTTACAATAAAGTAAGCTAGAGAAAGGAAAATGTTATTAAGGAAATCATATGGAAGAGAAAATACATTTATAGTACTGTACTATATTTATTTTAAAAATCCATTTATAAGTGGTCCCGTGCAGTTCAAACCCCTGTTGTTCAAGGGTCGACTGGACTTGAAGGGCAGGCACAAACTAGTTATGGAGACTCATTCCCTTATTCTATTTTGTTATTCTACTAGCTGACATTTGACTATACTGGCGTAACACCAAAAATGTGGGAGTGTTTTAACCAACATGTATAGATTGTGTGATTGATGGGATCCCTGGGTGGCGCAGCGGTTTGGTGCCTGCCTTTGGCCCAGGGCATGATCCTGGAGACCCGGGATCGAATCCCACATCAGGCTCCCGGTGCATGGAGCCTGCTTCTCCCTCTGCCTGTGTCTCTGCCTCTCTCTCTCTCTCTGTATCTGTCATAAATAAATAAAATATTAAAAAAAAAAAAGATTGTGTGATTGATGTTTGGCATCCATCGATCACAACGCCAAACTAATAGCCAGAGTTGTTTACATCTCCCCTGTTGTCTAGCTTTCATGGGTGTGCAGGAATCATGTTACAAATGCTCCAAATACAGACTCAAACATCTGTGTTTTGCTTCCTGCCCAGTAGACCATACCCACCTGACAGCTTCCCACCACCATAGTAATAAAGGCTTTTGTCTATGTTTGCTGCTCACTCCTTTTCCTGACCGACCCTGGTACTTCCCCATGTGGCTCTGTGTGGTGTGGCATGCCACCTATCTTTTCAGGAGTTATAAATAATAAATTCTTCTTTCAAATGCAGTTATATCCTTTCCTTTCACCTTCCTATACCTGATTTTTAAAAATCCTGAGTACATTTTAAACACAGGATGAGCCCCACAATATATAAATTTTTATGCCAAGTCATGGCAAATGCCATGAAGGAGAATAAAACAGGGAAAAGGTATAGCAAAGGGTAGATAGAGTGACTGGGGACAGATTCCAGTGAAAGGACATTTGAACAAGAGATCAGACTAAAATAGGGATCAAGATGTCCTGATATTTAGGAGCATAGCATTGTAGGCAGAGGGAATAGCAAAACACTAAGGGCCTGAGGCAGGAGAGAACATGTTTGGAGTGTGTAAATAGGAAGGCAGTGAGGCAGCATTGCTTAAGAGTCAGGTGGCTTCAGAGCATAGGAGGTGGACTGATCTCCCCAAATTTCTCTGTTGAAGCCCTAACCCCCAGTACTTCAGAATGTGACTGGAGATGGGGTCTTTAAAGATATAACTAAGTTAAGATGAGGTTGTTAGAGTAGGCCCTAATCTAATCTGATGGGGGTCCTTATAACAAGAGATTAGAGATACCAGGAGTGCACATGCACAGAGGGACATCCATGTGAAGAGGCATGGGAGGATGGCCATCTACAAGCCAAGAGGAGGTCTCAGAGGAATCCAACCTGCCGGTACCTTGATCTTGGATTTTTGGCCTCCAGAACTGGAGGAAAATAAATTTTTAAGT
Organism: Canis lupus baileyi; assembly: GCF_048164855.1. Lineage (NCBI taxonomy): Eukaryota > Metazoa > Chordata > Mammalia > Carnivora > Canidae > Canis > Canis lupus. The sequence continues at coordinate 40,624,164 of NC_132859.1, read as the reverse complement.
CACCCAGTCTGTGGCATTTTGCTATGTCCTAGAGAGAAGTCACTGGAGAAAAGTCCTAGGAGTAAGGATCATGGCAAAGACTTTGCCTTCAACTCTACTTCTATTCAGACACTTCACTGAAACTGTCTGAAGGCAGAGATGCGTTCACCTGTTTTCACCAGCAAGGTGACCCCTGAGAGGACCCACCACAGGAGAGCGGTCCTATGTGTGCAAAGAATGTGGCAGGGCCTTTAGCTGCAGCTCCCATTGCACTGCACACCAGAGAATCCACAACAGGAGAAGCCTTCTGAGTGTAGATGTGGCAAAGGCTTCAGCTTCAGCTCAGGACCAGCAAGTCCACACTGGAGAGAAACCTCTCAGATGCAGGGACTGTAGCAAGGCTGTCAGTCAGAAAATTACCTGTCTTCTAATTCAGAGGACATCTACTGGAGAAAAATCCTTAAGATTTTAGTTTGAACTCACAGCTCATTCACCACCAAGTACTGCATGCTGGGGAAAGATCCTACCTTTGCAAGAGGTGTGGGAAAGGCTTCCCTCAGAACTCACATCTTCAACAGCACCAGAGAAAGCTTATCAGTGTAAGGACTGCAGCAAAGCCTTCAAGCAGAAAGTCAGCTTGAATCCACATCAGTGGATCCACCCTTAGGCAAAACCCCATGAGTATGAGAAGAGCTTCAGTAAGAGTTCATGATGAAGCAAGACCAGAGGCTCCACATTGGAGAAAAACACTATGAATGTAAGAAATGTGGGAAGTCTTTGTTTGGAACTCAAATTTTATTCATCATTGGTGAATTCATCCTGGAGAGAAATTTCTAAATGTAATCATTTGTTTTTTATGTATCCCCCCAAGTGCAAGTTAGCAGGCCCTCCCCTTCTTGGCTTGACAATCCCAGTCCAGCTGTACTTTCTGCCCCTCCCCAGAGTGCTCTTTCTGCTCCAGCCATTCCTCTCTGTTCACTGTCTGCAACACATACTGTTTCATTTTCCACCTCTGAGCCTTTGCCTTTTCTGCTCCCCAGGTACCCTCTATCCACTTCTGCCCCTTTCTTTGATCCTGCCTAGCCTTGAGACCTTCTGGAACTTATCACTCTGTTGCTGCCTCTCTTACCACAGCCTCTTTCATCTCTGTTTTCTTTTTTTTTTTTTTTTTTTTGAACTCATCTCTGTTTTCTTAAAGAAACATTTATTCTATTTAAAATTTACATGCTAGATTTTTTTATTGTTGTTTTGTATTTTTGTTTTTATTTTCCCTCCAGTTGACTCAATATCATTTCCAACTCTGCAGTGATAAGCTTCTTCAGAGCAGGATAGGTCAGGAAGTTGTGATGTCCCAAAGGAGATAAATGAATGGAGTTGTACAGTTGCTACAGTTGAAGATTGTATCAACCTGTGTCCAATAAGGAGACAGAAATTCAGTGATTTTAAACAAGCAAGGTTTAATAAAAAGAATTATTATTATTATTTTTAGAGAAAGAGAGACAGACAATGAGTGGGGAAGAGCAGAGGGAGAAGAAAGAGAGAATCTTAAGCAGGCTCCACGCTCAGCATGGAGCTGGATGTGGGGCTCAATCTCATGACATGAGATCACGACCTAAGCCCAAACCAAGTGTCAGCTGTTTGACTGAGCCACCCAGGTGCCATAATAAAAAGAATTATTAAGTTATGATGAAAGAGCAGCCTATTAAGATGTAAGAGAATGCTATGTGGTACCTTAGGGCTGATGGAGTTACCAAAGGAAGGACAAACTTAGAAGGGAGTTTTCTCCCCAAGGCTGAGGTGCAAACCTTGTTGGAGAAGGTATAGCTGTACTCCACTAGGTGGCAGAGTATTATCTGGTTTGCTCAGGCCAGCACTGGTTTATAGTTGGTGGGCAAGCAAGAAAGAACCCTCTAGGGCATGAGTAATCATCTATAGTCATTGCACAGGTACACAGATGGCACCATTGTGGGCCAGAGTACATTGTGTTCACATTGGGAGAATCATTAGGGACAAATCTGGGGTGGAGATGTTTACTGAAGATTGACATGTATATTGATGATTAGGATTAGGATTGAATACACATTGAAGTAGTTATGATCACCAGGCATATATGCAAAGAGGAAAGTGACCACCTGGACTCACAAAGATTACACTAATATTTGCCATTGATATGTGTCAGTAAATGAGTGTTTGACTTTCAGATTTATTTATCTATGACATGTGGTTTAGCCCTCTGAGATTGTTCATCTAGTATGAATTTTCTTGAATACCATGAGAAAAATTATCACAGGCTTGCACAAGTTATGAAAGCAAAATGTTTCTGCCATCTCACTATCTCTAGATATACTTTCATTTTTTAAAGTCTACGTTTAGTCCTTGTCCCATGTATATACATAATTTTTATAATCTTAATCATAACAAATTAATTTTTAATAACTGTTATCTTAAGCAACTTCCCTCTTCCCATTTGCGTATGATTTTCATGATTACTAATTGTCAGTGAGTAGCTGTATCTTTATTATCTATTCCCCTCATCAAATGTGAAAATTTTGAGCAGTGGCTTTGTCTTAGTTTTTGTTTTTTTAATTCGACAGCCATCATAGTGTCCTGTACCCTATAGGCAGTAACTTCTTGTTTTTCGAAATAGTTTGATGGACATTTAGGATAATTCTTGTTGTTAGCTGTTAATAATAATGTTGCTATAATCAACTTGGTGATTTTCTTCTTTTTTATTATTTCCTCGGGATAAATTGTCAGGAATGAGAATACAAATCCAAAAGTATGAAGATTTTTGGTTTTGAAACGTCATGAAATAATCATTGTAAAAATTCATACCAATTTATTTTGTTTCCCAGCAATGTAGCAAGTTTGCATTTGCTTGCAACCAGCAGTGGATATTACAGTTCTTTTTAGAGATTATTAGTTTAATAAGTATAAAATGGAATCTCAGGGTTTGAGAGAGTTTTTTTTTACACTTTTTTGATATAAATTCTAAGATTGAATGTTTTTTCATGTTGGATTATCAATTCTATTTCTTATAGTGTCAACAGTCCATATCATGTACCTTTTTATATGTTGGATTTTAAATATTTTTTAAAAAGAACCTGAGCTCTTTCAAAAGACAGTTGTCATCCACATAAGAAATTGGAGAAAAATGTTGGTATCAATGTGACTGTTTTTCCTTAGATTTCAGGTAAATTGCCCTAAAGTTTCAACTTTGATGTATTCAGGGGAATTTTTCAGATTATCTGGCTATTTTTTGTTATAAGGGTAGGACCATCCTCTTTAGTTTTCAACCTCTAGAGAAGAGGTGGATTTCTTGATTTTTTATTTTTCAAAGTGAACCACACTTAAAACAAACTACTAACTGTTTGCAGATAATCCCTAGCAACTAGTGCAATGTGATGATTTTTGAGAAAGAGGAGGCAGTTAACATGAATTTCACATTCACCCAGACTTTTTCCCTGAGAATATTTGCCTAGTGGCACAGAGAGTTAGAGCTTTTCTCAGTGTGTAGAGGAGGTAGAGATCAGACCCTCTATATGTTTTGTACATATTGTATTAATATGGGGAAATGTGTAGGAAGAGCACCAAGCAGTTGACAAGGGATTGGAATGTGTGACATTACTGGTTGGTTGACCTCAGAACCATTTAGGGTCTGTCCTATATGGTTGTGATAATTGTGTCATAACAAGAGTAACTGGCCTAAGGGGAAACTGGGGAGTTGAAATCTTGCCCTTGTTCCACTTGGCGTGTCACACATCCACAAGATTGTATCTGTTTAGGGGACACTCTTTCCTAATGGACCCTCAGGTGCCAGATGGGCTATTCTGGCTATGCCCAGCACCTTTCTCTCTTGCTGTCTTTCACTATACAGTACAGAAAAGCTAAAAATTCAGTTTTCTAATCTTTCATCCTATCTTACAGTGATCATGGTACGGACTGTTACTTGTCTCCTAGTCTCCATTCTCCTTTGCTTTTATAGAAATTGTTAAATTTCCCAGTTTCTCCTATAGGTATGTTTGGCCATGTGACCAACTTCGAGCCATTGTGATAAAATGGTATGTGCGACTCTCTGACCATGAACTTAAATCCATGCCCAGTACCAGCATTAGACAAAGGAAAACAGAGTCCTACCCCAAGGCATACAGGGGTTCTTACATTTTCTAGTTCCTTCCTCTACATTTTTTGTCATCTACTGCTCTGCCTGGGGGTGGTTAGCTCTAACAGTGCTATTAAATAGGATGCTCCAAGAATAGATTGACATGAGTAGGTCCTGGGCTCTGTTTCTCCCCTTTGGGGCACTCTCTGGCCTTTTACTCATCGTGTGGAGTTGGCCAGGTACACACCTTTGGGGTTGTCCCAGGGTCCTGTGGCTCAGCTTCAGTTTTAGGAGGGTGGTTGGCATGGTTTTTCCTTCACAAGATTGCATAAGACTGAGCCATCAGAATGATGGTGACAGTGATTTTGGGTGCTTGTTCATGTCACCCTCAGGTTGAATTCAGGGCTACTGTAGGTCCACTGCTAGCCCTTGGGTGTGAGCTGCATGTGGGCTTTTGTATTAGGTCTTATTCAACGGTGTTCCTACAGCAATGCTGCATATGTCTACAACACCCAAGGGCAATGGAGGCAGTAGCAAATGTCCTTCAGCTTATGTCCCTCCATGGTTAGCATCCAGGGTGGTCACTTTTCCTCCTCCACAGGCTCTGGAACCACAGTGCCCTGGGGGTAGCCCACTCCTGTCTCCTCTGGGGCTTTCTTTCTTTCTTTTTTTTTAAGATTTTATTTACTTATTCATGAGAGACACAGGGAGAGGGAAAAGCAGGCTCCATGCAGGGAGACCGACGTGGGACTCGGTCCCAGGACTTGAGGATCAGGCCTTGGGCTGAAGGAGGCGCTAAACCGCTGGGCCACCCGGGCTGCCCTCCTCTGGGGCTTTCAACAGGCTTTCTGAAAGATGTCCTCTCATCTTTAATGTACTGATGCCATGTTGTCCTGGGTCTGTCTTAAACTGTGCTGGATGGAGATGGGCATGTCTTAGGTAAACTTGAACTGCTCTTTTCACTCTGCTTATAAGCCCACTGCTTATCCCTCCGCTGGCGGTGGTGTGTGGGAGAGGTATGATCAACACTGAAGGACATCCTACTCTAGGAAGGCAGTGATTATAGCAGTTGCTGTGGTCTGAATGTTTACGTTCCCCTCAAAATTCAAATGCTGAAATCCTAATCCCGATGTGATGTATTAGGAGGTAGGGCCTTTGGGTAGCCTGGGTGGGAACTAGACATATGAGGACACCGAGCAGTGGTGGACAAATGAAGCTCACTGAGCCAATCACGATAGTCTAAGAAAGGTATGCAGGACTGTAGCTTCTAGACGCACTTCGTCCTGCTTCTGACCCTCCCCTCCCTCCTTCAAGGCGGCTCTCTCTACCATGCGGGACCGACAAGCACCGCCTTCGCACTTCTCTAATTCTCGGCTTCCATTCAAACCAGCAAACGTTTCGGGGGCTCCTCTGCGCAGAATCTCTCCCCCGTCCAGGCCAGCTCGTAGCTTTGGTCTGATCTCCCACCAGGCCGACTGCTCTTCCAGGCTCTGAAGAGACTCACCTCCAGGCGGGAAACCTGCCAGGCAGGGGGCTCCACCAGTCAGGATAGGGAACAGGCTGCGGCCGCCGAGCCCCTGGGCGACCCCAGCGGGATCCACTGCTCATTGGCCTGGCTGGGCCCCGCCCCCTCGCCTGATAGCCAATGGAATGAGTTGCCCGCTTCTTGCTTTAGCCTTAGGCTCCGCCTCCTGCTGGAGGTCCGTTAGATCAGCTCGGTACGGTGCTTGGGCTCTGAACCTGAGGCAGGGAAAGAGGCTACCTCCTCGCTAGCCCTCCCTTCTCCTCAGGCGTGTCTCGCGGGAACTAGAAGACGGGACCACCGAGATGTGGGGTCCTCCAAGCTTACTAGAGAGAATTTCAGAGAGGGTATAAGTTGGTGGGACAGTGTGATGACGTACTTCCGGCGCAGCCATATTTTCTTTAATGTGTGAGCGTTTGGTTTGTGAGGACCCGTAGTGGTTCCCCAAACCTGTTAGCTAGAAAGCGGTAGAGGCCGCCCGGAGCCCACGGTGAGTGGGTCTGGCTTGGCCTGAGGAAGACGCGAAGGACTCCGCGGGAAACGGGCGCGGTTACTGGGATCCTCACCGACCCCGTGGGCTCCGCTGGATTCCGGCGTTCTGGCCTCGGGGCTTGCCCGCTGGTCTCTCGTCCCCACGACGACTGTGTGGCCTGTTTAGATTCTGGCACTGACACAAATTCGAGTGTTGACACCGAGGTCCTCGAAACGTTTCAAATGTCTTTGCTCCGGGACACGTTATCAATAGAGAACACAACCTCGCGGTCGCTGCAGGCCCCTCTTGCCCGAGCCGTGGAGACCTCAGCCCTACCCCTCGGCCTGTACGTCTTCATGCTCTTTCCCCCCTTTTCAGGTGGTTCCAGGAAATAGGTCTGTGATCACGTCACTTACTTTATTTGCCCGGCCTGGTGTAAACCTAATCTGGAAGCTTATTACTGTCCGTAGAGCAGAGTTTTTGAGAATATTGAAATGGTAGGGCCTTTTTACCCTCGAATGGAGACTATTTACTTAATGCACACAGCGGGGAACGGGGGAGCCCTGAGTTTGGATGGTCCCACGTGAATGTTTAATCTAGAAATCTCATGACGAGTCACATCCACCAAGCACCTGGTAGGTGTCCACTGTTTAGCGTACAATTTCACGTGTACACTATTAAAGAAAATGGAGAGCTTTCTTACCCTCTTCACGTCGTTTGCCACTCTTCTCATTACGTTCTCTTAACTTTCCCTTATTGTCATAACCTCATTGTTAGGGTTTCTATCAATCAGATTAAAAAGTTGGACCCGGCTGTTAGTGAAGTGTGTTGGGTTGTGATTAGTTCTCAGCCTGAGCTTGTTACCTATGCTTCAACTCCGTAGTTTTGGTTTTCTTCGTAGGCAAGTAGGAAGGAGTGTTTTGTAGGGTGGCCTCTGCTACTGTTCTACTTCCAGAGGATTTACTTTTTACAGATTGTCAGCTGTGCAGATCGGACCTTTCTGCTTAAGCCCTTTTGCTTCATATGTCAGTATTAAGTATCCACTGTAAGGGACATTTATTACAAAGATATGATGACAGCATGATTTAAGGGAACTAGAGTACAACCACAAGGATACCTATTTACTCAGTATGAATCACTGATTTTTGTTAACTGGGACAAAAACCATCCATGAATTTAGCAGTATTACTTGTGTGGGTTTGCATTGTTTTTTTGCACATCCTGCATTTAATAACTACTCTTTCTCCGTTTTGGAATTCCCTGTAATTGCCAGAATGTGGATTTTTATCCTGTCCTGACAGCTCTTTTTCTCTGAGAGCCTCAGCTTCTTCTACCTTTATGCATGACTTTTTGGATTCACTAAGACGGGTCAGTGGAGGAATGGGCAGTGTTCTGGGTATCTAAAGTCTTGTCTGATGCTATTGTAGGATCCTGAGACTTAGAGCAAACTGCAGCTAGGGAATTGAAGTGGAAGTTGTTTTTAACATTTACAAGTCCATGCACTTTTATACTTATTAAATACTTCCACCTGATAGCAGCTATTTGCATTTAGGGGGTTACCTTTAACGTGTAAACCTTGCTGATTCACTGTACTGAATGGCAGAAGGCTTACTTCATAATGATACACTATTAACTGACCCAGAAAGGTAGTTGGAACTACTTTATGAATTTGGTTTTGCTTTTCTTATAATATTTGGAACTTGGGAGTATTTGAGATACGTCATGAAGTTAGTGGACCATTTAATATGTTTCTTCTCACGTGTTTCTTCTCACAACCTATTCCCAACATTTATAAAATTGAATGAAGATCTTATAATCAGTCTATGTATTTAGAGGAGAAACTAGTAGTGGAAGACATAAAGACATTCCTAAAAAAAGTTTTTTTCAAATTATGTTTTTGCTTACTGCTTATGTAATAAAACTGCCCTATTCTAATATTTTAAAGCACAAAAGGAAAAGCAGATCCTGAGATCTTGTGTTTGATGGATTCTTTGTACGTAACTCATTCCTAATTGTACTGTGTGGATTCTAGGGATCTTAACTGGAGCACCAGCTTTCTTTTCAGCACATGACATTCTAACCACTGACTACCCTAGTTTCCTTTTCTGTCCTCTTTCTATGATGTCTTCTCTGGATTACTGAAAATTATACTTTTCTCAGCCCACCTTCTCATCCTACATTCTTGGGATGATTTCTGTTACCTTTCTATGTTCACATCTATGCCTGCTATTTCATCATTGTGAGATGAGAATTGCCACTGATACAAGGCAGTAACTGAGAAGTAGTAGTAATTCACATAGCCTCAGAGGGGTCAGATGTTGTGTGCAGGAGTTATGGTCAGTAGAGTTATTGTTACTAATGTTTCTTTCATTACCTTTTGCTCCTGAGACTTACTTTTCCCCAAGATGGGAATAAAAGAGATCAGATGATGACAGCAGTGTCCTCAATAGCCAAGCCTCAGGTAAGCTGGGTTTCCTCTGCCTCTGCACATATGCATGTGTGTATATACATATGGATATTTCACACAAAAACCCCTCTGGTACACGAGGGACACGATGCTAAATACTTACCACTGTAGGTGCCCTTTCTATGCCTCTCAGTGATGGTTTTAACCATCACCAAAGTCCTGAGGCCCAAGAGAGCAGGAACTTGTCCTTTCGGGAACCAGTAACTTTTGAAGATGTGGCTATGTACTTCACTGAGAAGGAATGGGCAAACCTTGCCTGTTTATAGGGCCTTGTACAAAGGGTTTGATACTGGAAAGCTATGGGACTGTGGCTTTCTTTGGTAAGGCGTCTCTGCTACTTTGTCTGCCTGGGCCCTCAGAGGTTAAAGAATTCTCTTATCACTATTAGCTGACCCCAAATGGCAATGTCAAGGCTCGCCAGGCAAGGAGAGCCCTCCATAACTATTTAACCTCCAATAAAATTTTCCTTCTTTTTACTTCATAAAAGTTACCCTCTCTCCCTACCTTTTAGAGGTGATATTCTGGGTACAGTAAGGTTGGAGCCAAATCTTGGTATCTTCTCCCTAGTATTGAATCTCCAGGTGATCTTGAGAGAACTCAGCCTATTTGTTTACCTGTGGGAGATGCTCTACCATGTGTCTGTTTCCCCACAGTGGGAATTTTCTATCCTCTAACAAAGAAAGAAAGAAATTTTGTTTCTCTTTAAGTAGAAATTTGTCTCTCAGGGTGTTTCAGGCTTCCTTGGGAGCACTATGCAGACAGAGACTTCTTCCAGGACACTTCCCTGTACCTCTTTAGGGTACCTCTTGCTCAGTCCACCCTGGAATTACTCTCCTCACCTTGGCTCATTTTGCAGCCAGAGGCTGTGATTGACTGCTATAACTCTGGTTATCATAGGATATATTTCAAAAATAAGAATATTTATCTCTCACCATCTTCTTTCCTTCAAGTAGTATCACCAACTTCCAAACCAGCCCTCATCCATCAGCTGGAGCAAGGAAGAGAGCTGTGTTTCACCAGCCACAGGGAGCACTAAGCAGGAGGAGCAGGAGAGCTGGCTCAAAAGGTAAGTCAAACAAAGGATGCCCTTTTTTTTTTTTTTTTTTTTTTTTTTTAATTTTTATTTATTTATGATAGTCACAGAGAGAGAGAGAGGCAGAGACATAGGCAGAGGGAGAAGCAGGCTCCATGCACCGGGAGCCTGATGTGGGATTCGATCCCGGGTCTCCAGGATCGCGCCCTGGGCCAAAGGCAGGCGCCAAACCGCTGCGCCACCCAGGGATCCCAAGGATGCCCTTTATAACTTTTTCTCTTCCTCTTCATTTTGATGAAATGAAAGATACGTGTTCTCTGTGTCTGGTATCAGGGAGTATACTGGTACCCTTGATCACACTCTGACTGATCTGTTATTCATTGCTTCCAATCCCTTTAAATGATTAGTACATGAAAACCTGCTTCAGTGTTGCACACACTGGACATATGGAACAATTTTTCTAAATACTGGTTATATGTGATCACCTTTTTCCAGTTTTCCTCAATTTTACAAAATTGATAAGCTCAGTGCAGTATTATCTTATGCATTAACCAACAGAACATACAGAGTTTATTTTGGCTTTTCAAGATAATTAATATATTACTAATTTAAAGTAATTTATTATATTGAGATACTTCAGGGTAGCTTACAGATACGATTTTCCTTCCCTTTAGGATACATCTCAAAAATAAGAATATTTACCTACTTGAGTAAAATAATATTGTAAGCAATAAAATTAAAAATTCCTCAGAATCAGTTCTGGGGAAACAGGACAAAGGCTTCTTTACTTTTAAACACCAGTTTTCAAAATAAGTATTGAAAATCCATCTTAAAAGCTGTTAAATGCACGCTTTCGTTTTCTGTAGGCTTACGAATTTCTGTAGATTTAATGTTTTTTGATTCATTAAAATTACTCATTTTGATATACAAAACTGGCTCTCATGTCTTTTTTTTTTTAAAGTAGCTTTATTGAGGTACAACTCACAAATTATGTACAGGTACAACTCACATTTCACCCATTTAAAGTATACAGTACAGGGGTGCCTGGGTGGCTCAGTGGTTAAGTATCTGCCTTCGGCTCAGGTTGTGATCCTGAGGTCCTGGGACCGAGCCCTGTATCAGGCTCCTTGCTCAGCTGGAAGTCTGCTTCTCCTTCTCCCTCTGCCCTTCCCCCTACTCGTTCTCTCTCACATGTGTGTGCTCTCTCACTCTCAAATAAATAAATACAATTTTTGAAAAATAAAAAATAAAGCATACAATTCAGAATGGGAGAAGATATTTGCAGATGATATATTTAATGAGGGGTTAATATTCCAAAATATAAAAAGAACTTATGCAGCTTATATACTTTCTTTTTTTTTTAATTTTTATTTATTTATGATAGTCACAGAGAGAGAGAGAGAGAGAGTGAGAGAGGCAGAGGCCCAGGCAGAAGGAGAAGCAGGCTCCATGCACCGGGAGCCCGACGTGGGACTCGATCCCGGGTCTCCAGAATCGCGCCCTGGGCCAAAGGCAGGCGCCAAACCGCTGCGCCACCCAGGGATCCCACTTATGCAGCTTAATACACACAAATAATCCAATTCGAAAATGAACAGAAGACCTGAACAGACATTTCTTCAAAGAAGATCTACAGATGCTCAAAAGATGCATGAAAAGATGCTCAACATCATTAACTAGGAAAATGCAAATCAAAACCACAATGAGATATCACCTCACACCTGTCAGAATGACTAAAATAAAAAACACAAGAAACAAGTATTGCTGAGTATGTGGAGAAAAAAGTGAAACTCTCTTGCACTATTGGTGGGAATGTAAACTAGTGCAATCAATGTAGAAAACAGTATGGAAGTTCTTCAAAATGTTAAAAATTAAATTACCATGTAATTCAGTTATTCCACTACTGGATATTTACTCCCCTCCTCTAAACATACTAATTTAAAAAGATATATGTACCCCTATGTTTATTGCAGCATTATTTACAATAGCCAAGATATGCAAGCAACCCAAGTGCCTATCCACAGATGAATGGATTAAGAAGATGTGATATACATATACAACGGAATATTACTCAGCCATATAAAAGGAGATCTTGCCATTTGCAGCAACATAGATGTATCTAGAGGGCAAAATGTTAAGTGAAATAAGACAAAGACAAATACAATATGATTTCATTCAGAGGTGGAGTTTCAGAAAAAATTAAATGAAAAAGAGACAAATAGACTCTTAAGCACAGAGAACAAATTGGTGGTTGCCAAAGGGGAGGTGGGAGGGAGAAAGAGCTAAAATAAAGGGGATTAAGAGTACTCTTATTATGATGAGCACTTAGTAATGTATATAGAATTGTTGAACCATTGTGTTGTACACCTGAAACTAATATAACACTCTATTAATTATACTGCAATAAAAAATTCAAATTCGATTTAAACTAAAATAACAAAGTGTACAGTTCAGTGGTATTTAATATACTCACAGATTACCACAACTTGCTTTTAGAACATTTTTGTCACCCGAAAAGGAAACCCTATATCCATTTGCAGTCAGTCTTTATCCCTCTCTCACCCACAGTTTCAGAAAACCACTTATCTACTTTCTGTTTCTATAGATTTGCCTGTTGTGGATAGGCATGTATTTATTTTAAAAAGACTTTACTTATTTATTTTTATATTATTATTTGAGAGAGAGCGCAAATGTGAGGAGGAGGAGAGGACCAGGGAGAAGGAGGAGGGGAAAGAATCTTAAGCAGACTTTACGCTGATCTGGAGTCAATGGAGACAGTGTGGGGCTTGATCTCATGACCCTGAGATCATGACGTGAGCTGAAGCTGAATCGGATGCTTAACCGACTGAGCCATCCAGGTACATTTATTTATTTACTTACTTATTTACTTACAAATTTTATTTTTAAGTAATCTCTATACCCAACATGATCCTGAGATCAAGAGTTGCTTGCTCCACTGACTGAGCCAGCTAGTCTATTGTGGTTATTTAATTAATAGGCTCATAAAATATATGGTCTTTTGCTTTTACCTAACATGTTTCAAGGTTAGTCCATTTTGTAACATGTATCAGAACTTCATTCCTTCTTTTGTGTGAATAATATCCATTGAATGAGTAATACCACATTTTTATTTATCATTCATCAGTTGATGAGCATTTGGGTTGTTTCTGTTGTTTGGGCATTTTAAATAATGCTGCTATGAACATTAGTTAGTGTACAAGTGTTAATGTAGACATATGTTTTTGTTTCTCATGGGTACTTACTCTAGTTATATACTTGCTAGATCATATGTTAATTCTCTGTATAATATTTTGAGGAGTGACAATTTTTTTCCAAAGTGGTTAAGCCATTTAAATTTCCCACACAGCAGTGTATGAGGGTTCCAAATGCTGCATATCTCACCAATTCTTATTATTGTCTATCTTTTTTATTATAGCCATCCTAGTGAGTGTCAAGTGATATCTCATTGTGGTTTTGATTTGTATTTCCTTAATTACTAATTATGTTGAGCATATTTTCATGTGCTTTTTGGCCATTTGTGTATCTTTTTGATAGAAATGTCTATTCAAATATTTTGCACATTTTTAAATTGGGTTGTTCATTTTTAAGATTTTTGAGTTGTAAGTACTCATATTTTAGATACTAAATCCTTATCAGACACATGATTTGTAAAAAATTTCTTCCCATTCTGTGGATTGTCTTTTCACTTTCCTAGCAATCTTTTTAAAAGATTTCATTTATTTATTCATGAGAGACACAGAGAGAGAGGCAGAGGCAGAGGCAGAGGGAGAAGCAGGCTCCCCACAGGGAGCCCAATGTGGGATTCGATCCCAGAACTCTGGGATCATGACCTGAGCCAAAGGCAGACACTCAACCATTGAGCCACCCAGGTGTCCCCTTTCCTAGCAATTTTTTTGAAGTGCAAAAGTTTTTAATTTTGGTGAGGTTCCTTGGGATTGTCTATATATAAAATTATGCCATCTGCAAGTAGAGTTTTACTTCTTTCATTACAATTTGAATATCTTTTACTTCTTTTCTTGCCTAATTACTCCAGCTAGAACTTCTAGCACAATGGTATAATGTAAGTTGCAAGTGTGGACATCCTTATCTTATTTTTGATCTTGGGGGAAAACTTTCAGTCTTTCACGATTAAGTATCATGTTAGCTGTGGTTTTTCTCTTAAGTGTTCTTTATCTGGTTGTGGAAATTTCCTCTATTCCTAAGTTTTTAGTGTTTTTTAGAGTTTGTGAACTGATTTTTCTGTGCCTATGAAGGTGATAATGTGGGTTTTTTTGTCCCGTTATTCTATTAATGTGATATATTACATTGATTGATTTTTGTATGATGAATTAACCTTGCATTCCTTGGATTTTGCAATTGCTAATATTATACAATCCTTATATGTTGTAGTTTCAGTGTGCTAGTGGTTTTTTGGAGAGTTTTTGCATTTATATTAATAAGGAATATTGGCCTGTAGTTTTCTTACAATATTTTTGTCTGTTTTTTTTAATAAATTTATTTTTTATTGGTGTTCAATTTGTCAACATACAGAATAACACCCAGTGCTCATCCCGTCAAGTGCCCCCGTCAGTGCCCATCACCTATTCACCTCCACCCTCCGCCCTCCTCCCCTTCCACCACCCCTAGTTCGTTTCCCAGAGTTAGGAGTCTTTATGTTCTGTCTCCCTTTCTGATATTTCCCACACATTTCTTCTCCCTTCCCTTATATTCCCTTTCATTATTATTTATATTCCCCAAATGAATGAGAACATACACTGTTTGTCCTCCGATTGACTTACTTCACTCAGCATAATACCTTCCAGTTCCATCCACGTTGAAGCAAATGGTGGGTATTTGTCGTTTCTAATGGCTGAGTAATATTCCATTGTATACATAAACCACATCTTTATCCATTCATCTTTCGATGGACACCGAGGCTCCTTCCACAGTTTGGCTATTGTGGACATTGCTGCTAGAAACATCTGTCTGGTTTTGATATTAAGGTAATAGTTGGCTTCATAGAATGAATTTGGAAGCTCCTTCTTGTATTTTTTAAAAAATTGTGAATGGTTAGTAGTAAATCTTTAAATGTTGGATAGACTTCACAGTGATAACGTTTAAATGTTAGGTAAAATTCACTGCCATCTGGGTCTGGGATTTGTTTGTGGGAAGTTTTTAAAGTATTAATTCAATCTCCTATTCTAGGTCTGTTCTGATTTCTCGTCAGTTGTGGTCGTTTGTGTCTTTCTAAGAATCCGTCCATTTTATGTCAGTTACCAAATTTGTTGACAGTTATTCATACTATTTTCTTACAATCTTTTTATTTTCTATAGTGATGTTACTTCTTTCATTTCTGATTTTGATCATTTGAGTCTTTTCTCCTTTTTTTGGTCAGGCTAGTATATCTTTCTCAGTATTGTCAATCATTTCAAAGAACCAACTTTTATTTTTGTTCGTTTGTTTATTTATTTTAATCTCCACTGCTTTTCTGAAGATTTTATTTCTTTCCTCTTTAGTCTTTATTATTTCCTTCTCTTCTCTTGCTTTGTTTGTGGTTTGCTCTTGTAGTTTGCTCCTGTGCAAAACAAGTAGTTTTCTACTTTCTTAAGGTGGAAGTTTAGGTTATTGATTTGAGATTTCTCTTCTTTTTTAATGTAGGCATTATCATTTAAAACTTTCTTCTAAACACTGTTTAGATATATCCCATGAATTTTAGTGTGTCATGTTTTCATTTTCATTCATCTTGTATTTCTAATGTCATTTTTGAATTCTTCTTTGATCCATTGGTTGTTTACTGACATTTGCTTCATAGCCTACTATTAGGGTTTGTACTGGAGAATGTTTCATATGTGTTTGATGAATGTGTATTCTGTTGTTGGCTATAGATATCTGTTAGGTTTATAATGTTCAAGTTTTCTATTTCCTTCTGAATCTTCTGCCAAGTTCTGTCTATCATTGAAAGTGGGATATTGAAGTCTTTATCAGTAATTGCCTTCTTCCTTCAATTCTAATGGTATTTGTTTCATGTATTTGGGGTCTTTTAAGGTATATGTATGTTTATGGTTGTAATCTTTTCCTAATAGATTTACCTTTCTATCATTTTAGTGTATCCCTTTTACCTCTAATAACATATTTTAAAGTCTATTTTCTCTGATATTAGTATAGCCATTCCAGCTCACTTATAGTTGTTGCTTTCATGGTATATCTTTTTCTTCCTTTTACTTTCACCTTGCTTGTACCTTTGAACCTGATGTTAGCATGTAGTTTGATCTTATTTTTATAGCTAGTCCCACAGTCTTTGCTTTATTATTAAGTTATTTAACCCAGTCACATACTATTGCTGATATGGTTGGATTTATGTCTTCCATTTTGTTTTTTGTTCTCAATATGTCTTGTGTCTTTTATGTTCCTCTGTACTTAATTTACTTCTTTTGCATTAAGCAAATATTTTCTAGTAGGACATTTTAATTCCTCTTATTTTTTAAAGATTTTTAGTTTATTTATTTATTCATGACAGACAGAGAGAGAGAGGCAGAAACACAGGCAGAGGGAGAGGGAGGGAGAGAAGCATGTTCCATGCAGGGAGCCCAACGCGGGACTCGATCCCGGGTCTCCAGGATCATACCCCGGGCCAAAGATGGCACCGAACCGCTGGACCACCGGGGATGCCCCCTCTTATGATTTGTTAAAACTATGTTTTGAGTTATTTTTCTAGTGGATTACTCTAAGGCTTACAATGTACATCTTAACAGACTCTACTTCAGGTTTACACTAGCTTAATTCCAGTAAGATATAAACTCTACTGATCTTTTTTCTATTCCCTTCTCCCCCAACTGCAGGTTATTAGGCCCTCCTCTCTTTGGTCTGGTCATACCAATCCAGCCCTACCTCTTGCCTCTCCCCAAAGGGCTCCCTCTGTTCCAGACAGTTCTTTCTGCCCACTCTACACCATACACACTCTCACTTCCTACCTTACAGCCCTTGGAATGGCCTGGAGTGGCCTCTTTGGTTATGTGGCTGCAATGTCAGATGTCCATTTGTGATGGTATCAGCAACTCTGCCTTCAGTTGGTGGCCTTAAGTATCCTTGTGGGGTATAGTGCATAGCAGATGAAGGGGAAGTGGGAGGGCATGTTTGGAGAATGCTCAGAACAAATTGTTAGCATGGCCTACTCTTTCCTACCAAGACCCACATGATATTTTGATGCCTCCCTTATGTGAGTAGAGAGCCTTTTCTGGAAAGTAGGACTATGTAGGAAGTCCTCTTCTTAGCAACAATTGAAATAACGATAGTCATAAGTACTATTTATTGACCATTTACCATGGACTAGGTACTATGTTATAGACTTCATATGCTTTATCTCAATCTTGTCATTGTTTTGTGAGGTGAAGAGTTGTTATTGCCACCATTTCATAGATGAATACATTGGGGTTTACTGGTAAGTTGGAATTGAAACCCAGAGAGCATGACTACAGAACCCTTGCAAGGAGGTGGTTGTACCACCTCCTTTATATTCATCTACCCCTATTGGTGCTTTGTGCTTCAAGCTAAGATCTTTGAGGTCAGGGATCCTAAACTTCTCTCTTTTCCCTACTCCTGACCCATGCCACTGAAAGACCTCCCTTGATCCAGCTCTCACATATGAAACCTATGGAAGGGCTAACCACAGCCTCTGTCTATCTTCTTCAGGACTAGAAGCAGCTGAAGATCTTGCTCAAGTGCCTTCCTGCTGCAGAAGAAACTTGAAGAAAATGGGAGTAAGAGAAATAAGGGTTGGGGAGAGCAGCTGCAGCCTTGATCACAGCCTGGGCATGGGGAAGAAGGTTATAGAGAATTGTGTTGGTTGGAAACCAATGGTACATAAATGAAAATATTTATGAGGACCTGACTGTGTATGTAGCATAGCCAACTGTTGAAATAGATAAATGTGCCAAGGAGATGATAGCCACCTAGACTTATTAAAAATTAAATTAATTTTAAAGCAATACACATGGGTCTCACTTTCATTTTGATGATAAGACTGGTATTATGTAGGCTGAGCTTACATAATTCAAAGGTTGCTCATGTATTATGAATATTGCCATAAGACATGTTAAAAAGTTATTACACTGTTGTCCAAATAAATTATAACTATTTTAAGAAAAAATGTACCTCCCAATCCCATTTTAATTTATCATGTTCTTCATTAGCCCTTGTCCATATGCACATATAATTGATCATAACAGATAAAAGGCTATGCTTTGCTTTTCTTCCATTATTATTGTCTTAAGCATTTTCTCTCTTCCCCAGCTTTGTATACTTTTCATTATTACTGTTTGTCATTGAGCGAGTGTACTCTTCTTATCCTCTCTGAGTTGTGAATGTTTCTAGGGTAGAGACTATGTCTTAATCATATTTTCCCTTCTACCATCCATCCAGTAGGTGGTAGTTCATTTTTATGGAAGTTCATTAATGAAATTAGGAAATTTCTATTTGTGAACTTTGTAAATGATGTTATTGTCAACAGTACCACAAATACAGTTGTTTCCCCCTTCTTTTGAATGATTTCCTCTGAATAAATTCTCAGATTCACCAGATCCAAGGATATAATCTTTTTATGTTTTAAAAACATGCCTTCATATTGCCTTAAAAGATTGTACTAATTTACTCTAATAATAGAAATGTATAAATACTTGATTTCAGTCTTATCGGCAGTAGGTATTACAATTTTAAAAATACTTTAATTGGCATAAACTGTGACTTCTTCTTTATTTATATTTTTTATATTTGTTACTATAATTAGTAAGGCTGAATATATTTCTATATTAGTTTGGTAATTTTAATTCCTGTTGTGAAAAATTTGTTTTTATATCATGTGCCTTTCAATCCACTGACTTCTTAATGTTTTGCTTAAGAATTTAAGATCTTGAATGCAGTATATAAAAATTCATTGTTATTCAACCTCCAGAGAGGTGATATTTACTACTTTAGTAAATTCAAAATATTTTTCTAACTTATATTGTGATATATTCTTTGACTTGCTAATTATTTAAAAGTATATTCTTTAATTCCGAACACATGAGAATTTTTTAGTGGTCTTTTGTCGCTGAATGCTAGCTTGGTTGAATAGTTGTCAAAGAACATACTCTGCATTTAAGTCCTTTGGAATATCTTGATACTGCACAGTAAATACTCAATTTTGGGAAATGTTCCAGACTTTAAAAAGAACGTCTATTTTGTAATTGCAGGGTACAGTATTATACATAGATCCATTAGGGCAACTTTGTTTGTGTATTCTTTAAATATTTTATACCTTGACTTGCATATTTTGCCAGTTACTGAGAGGCATATTTTAAAATTTCATACTGTGCTTCTGGATTTGTCCATTTTTCCTCATTGAGGCACTATATCCAGGTGTGTATAGGGCCTTATGGGTCTGGATAGGCAGTAATGTGTGGATGGGTGGGCAGACCCCACTCCACTGTGGTCCTAAAATAGTGCGCTCCAGCTCCTTTTTTGCCTCTTAACCTGGGGCAGCAGTACTTTCCCATTGACTCTTGCAGGGATTCTGAGACTGAGGAAAGTTAAGTTACAAGTTGGTTAGAGAATAGAGACAGAGAAACAGAAGAGGGGTCAGGAAAGCATAGCTGCCAAAAGGTTGCCAGGGAGGAAGAAAAGAGGCTGTTATTTTGACAATATTTTTGAATATTCCCAGTTGCCAAGAAAGAAATTATTACTTTTTGGGGAAAAGTTTTGAAGGCCTTTCCCTATCACTTCCTGCCATGCTTTCAAATGCTACCCATATGCACATGGGCCTTTTGCGTCCTTCAAATCCAACATAAAGCCAATTTTCTTCTCTGCAAAGTCCAGATCCAACCCCATACACATCATTTCAGTTCCCTTTGACTAGAATGCCCCTCTTTCCCCTGTTGCTCACTTGGAAAAGTGCTATTCATCCTAAACACTCAGCTGGCCACAAGTCCTGGAAGCATTAGCTCATCTATTCAGGCAGGTTTAATATTTCCTCTTTCAGGTGTCAAGAGCAGCCTGCTCATTTCTTTCTGATAGCTCTAGTCATATTACTCACTTCCACACTCTCTCTCTCATCTGGAGATCCTTCTGGGCAGTGGACTGTGTTCTAGTCATCTTTGTCACGTTGGCCACTTACACAGTTCTTGGTATATAGGAGATACTTAATACATATAGAATCAAGAAATGAGTGAGTAAAGTGATTTCTGCAATCAGTAGATGAGGTACATATTAGACAATTCAATCACTTTAAGATTAGTTCACCCAGGAAACATTTATTAAGCTCACTCATTCTTTGTACCAAGATTACATCTGTGAATAAGTTAGTCAGGCATCTTGTCCTCATATTGCTCAGGAAAACCACAGAAGATAGGCAGCCATCTCTGGGGGACAGCAAGCACTATGGTAAGTAATACATTTTTGTGAATCCCACACTGAAAGATCAGCTAGTAGTAAAAAAACAGTGGGGTGAGGCTTGCTCAGGATAAGGTTTGTGAGATGCCTATGGCAAAGGGTTGGTTAAGTTAGAGCCTATTAAAAGGTAGAAGGCCCTAAAGACACCATGAGCACACAGCCACAGATCTTCTCAGTGAGGTACAGACTGTGGGGTCAATTGTACTCATTGCCCTAATTTGTCTTATTTCTGTCTCCACCCTTGTGAGACCAGGATATTATACAGGAGCTAGGAAAAACCCAAGACTGTGAAAAACCCACAGCTTCCCATGGAAAATTGATCATAGAGTAGAACTATTTTACTTCTTCAAATCCTTATTATTTAAAACATTTCTCTCTTATTCTTGATTCAGGGACTAGCCTGGCTGTGTCAAATCCTCCCTGCCAGCCTTGAAGCTCAGTGCATTGCCCCCTTTTCATTGGTTGTGGGGGAATTGCTATCCATGATTGGTGAGAGCAATTCAGGATACTGATTACTATGAATTCTCAGAATTTATCTTCAGATCTTAAAGGTGTGGTCAGCTCAACAGTATCTCTTGAACTTGAAAAGAAGTGATCGGCATTAGGAAGCATGTTGAGCTGAAGCTGCCCTTCATTTATTCTCTACATTGCTGCTTGGGTACAAGAACAAGGTAGGAGAATCATCATTGTTTTACTGAGGGCTCTATAAGCAAGGCCTGGGGAAGTGTGTAAGAGAAGATCCTGATGTGGGGCTCAATCCCAGGACTCCAGGATCATGACCTGAGCCAAAGGCAGATGGTTAATGAACTGAGCCACCCAGGCACCCCACAAAATTCAGTTTTAAACCTAGATTTGACTATCTCCACAGCTCCACATTCTCTTCATGTGGTTTGCAAAATGAAATTCCCACACCTGTAGCATTTATAATTTACTTAGGGAGATAAGATTCCTAAAAGTACGTTTAATAAAAAGTGACAGCAACTTAAAATAGATAAAACAGAGGCCTTTTAAATAGATAAAACAGGGATCCCTGGGTGGCGCAGCAGTTTGGCGCCTGCCTTTGGCCCAGGGCGCGATTCTGGAGACCCGGGATCGAGTCCCACATCGGGCTCCCGGTGCATGGAGCCTGCTTCTCCCTCTGCCTATGTCTCTGCCTCTCTCTCTCTCTCTCTCTCTCTGTGACTATCATGAATAAATAAAAAAAAATTAAAAAAAATAAATAGATAAGACAGACTTTCATTGACATGGAAATGTTCATAATATATTGCTAAGTGAGGAAAAGCAGGCTTGAGAATAGCAAGGTAGTCTTCACTGGAAGCAAAGAGTAAGATGGATTGTCCATCACCCAGATCAAGATGGTGCAGAGACTTCCTTGTGGTTCTTACTGGTCAACTTCCTCCCAAGGGTTAACTATTCTAATGATTTCTATTACTATAAATTAGTGTTATCTGTTCTACATACAAATAAAATAATTTAGTATAAACTTTTTAATGTTTAGATGCTTTCATCACATTTTGTCTGTGAGATTTATCCATGTTGTGTGTAACAAAAGGCTCTTAAAGTTGCTGAGTACTATTCAGTTAATGGACTATACCACTGATTGATGGATATTTTTGTGGTTTCAGATTTCATGCTATTGTGACTAAAGCTCTATGAACATTGTTTTACATGTCTTTGGCTTCCCTATTTGCTCATGTCTCTTGAATATCTATTGATCAATCGATACTTTATAAATGTGTATTAGTTAATTACTGTAGAGGTGGAATTGTTGCCTCATAGATTGGACATATGTTTAGCTTTAATAGGTGCTGCCAAAGTTTACAAAATAGTCATAATGATTTATACTGTTTCCATCAATGTATGAGAGTCTTTGTTGCTCTGCATTCTACTCCTAGCCATCTGGTGGCAGTATAGAGGTAGCTTAGTGATTTTAATTCATATTTCCCTAATGACTAATGACGTTGAGTACCGTTTTCATATCCTTTTGGTTATGTGGATATAGTTGGGGTGAGAGTTCCTAGTCTGCCTCAGGGGCTTGCAGAGTTTGAACTTCTCATTGGCACTGAGAAGAGGCCTGACCAAATGCAGGGCAATAGGAGAAGAGGAAGGGATGGGGCCTGAAAGCTGTCAGCAATGAAACATCGATAATGGAGTGATGCTTCTTATTACTTTTATTTTATCTTAGAAATATCTCTAAAATCTGTAATGGTGAGAAAATAATAAACCTACATATTTATTGAAATAATATTTACCTTGTTGCATGCACTTGGAACACTAGATAAAGAAGTATGAAAACATGATACTTAAGATGATTTTAACTCTTTGGGTTAGGCCAGGGAATTAGCCTTTAAGTGTGATTATATTTTGCTTGGTTGTACTGTGACTGTTTTATGAGCGAGAACTAGATTTAGAATTCCAGAAAAAAATACAATTTTTTTCTCTGTTTTGTTTCTTAAATTCCACATATGAATGAAATCATGTGATATTTGTCTTTCTCTAACTCATTTCACTTAGCATTATACTATCAACATCCATCCATGTTGTTGCAAATGGCAATGTTACATTCTTTTTATGGCTAAGTAATATTCCATTGTATGTATGTGTACCACATCTTCTTTATCCATTTGTTTGTGGATGAACACCTGGGTTGCTTACATATCTTGACTATTGTAAATAATGCTGCAATAAACATGGAGGTGCATATATCTTTTCAAATCGGTGTTTTCATATTCTTTGGGTAAATACTCAGTAGTGGAATTACTGAGTCATGTCATAACTCTATTTTCTTTAACTTTTTGAGGAGCCACCAGTTTTCCATAGTGGCTGCATCAGTTTGTATTCCCAACAACAGTGCAATAGGGTTCTTTTTTCTCCACATACTCACCAACACTTGTTTCTTATGTTTTTTATTTTAGCCATTCTGATAAATGTGAAGTGATATCTCATTGTGGTTTTGATTTTCATTTCCCTGCTGATCAGTGATACTGAGCATCTTTTTTATGTGTCTGTTGGCAGCTTCTTTGGAGAAATGTCTATTCATATCTTCTGCCCATTTTTAAATTGGATTATTTTTGTGTTTGTGTTGAGTTGTATAAGTTCTCCATAAATTTTGGATATTAACCCCTTATCATATATCTCCCTTGCGAATATCTTCTGAAGTAAAATAGAGATAAAAAAACACAGTTAAATGTAGAGCACAAACTGGTGGTTACCAGAGGGGAAATCGGGGGTGGTGGTGGGTGAAACAGGTGATGGGGACTAAAGAGTATACTTATGATGAGCACTGTGTATGTCTAAACTTGTTGAGGATGCCTGGGGGGCTCGGTTAAGTGTCTGCCTTCAGCTCAGGTCATGACCTCAGGGTCCTGGGATCAAGCTCTGCATCAGACTCCCTGCTCAGTGGGGAGTCTGCTTCTCCCTCTTCCTCTACCCACCCCCCAACTCATGCTCTGTATGTGTGTGTGTGTCTCTCTCTCTCTCAAATAAATAAATAAATAAATAAGTAAATAAATAAAATTTGTTGAATTACTATACTGTACACCTGAAACTGATATGACACTTATGTTAATTATGCTGGAATTTAAAAAATAAAAAATAAATGTAATTATTGACAATTTATCCATAGCAGTAAACTAAGTATGGATTCTTGGCTATCTCAACAGTTATAAACTTTTTTTTAAAAGATTTTATTTATTTATTCATGAGAGATACAGAAAGAGAGAGGCCAGAGACACAGGCAGAGGGAGAAGCTGGCTCCATGCAGGGAGCCTGACGTGGGACCCGATCCTGGGTCTCCAGGATCACTCCCTGGGCGGAAGGTAGGCGCTAACCACTGAACCACGCAGGGATCCCCCAATAGTTATAAACTTAAAGACTATGTCTTATGTAAATTATTTCCTCTCAGTTTTCACAAAGACTGTGGAATAGAGAGGGAAAGCATCCTTTCATATTTGCTTTTATAAGAAATGCAGGCTTATAAATGTGAAATGGCTTGCCCAGTTATTGCTTTCTGGAGCAGTCATTTTAGACAAAGATTTTGAAACACAATGTCAGAAAGGTATTTCAAACATTTTAATAATGATTTAGTTACTTTGACATTAAAACAAACACATTCTACCTGTGAGGCAGCTTAAGGCCTCATCCTTAGTCATGTGGCTTGGGCCTAAATCCTCTCTGGTTTGCCATTAGGGAAAAAGTTCAAGGACTACTGCATAAGGTATATAACTCTTAATAAAACAAGGTCCTAATATTCCAGGAATAAAAAGCAGTCACCTGATGATAGGGAAGGATAGATCGTAGGACTGACAGGTCCTAACTTATCCCCACTATAATTTGTTCTTTCTACTAGCTACCTAATTCTCTCCTCTTTGCCAGCGTGTCTGACCCTTAGTTTACTCAGATATGGCTTCTCTCTAGCCAAGGCAAGGACAAAAATCCATTTCTACTTTTTCTAAGTCCATAAGTGGTGGGGTTCTGGATTTTGAACCTCAGTTTCTCCATCTATAAAATGAAGACTATAAGGGCTACTTCAGGGGTTGTTGTAAATATAAATATGTATTTATATACTAAATCATATAAATATATTTATTAAATATTTATAAAACTTAAATATTTATAATATTTAATATGTAAATATATAAACTAATATATTCATATATTATCTTATACATTTATATATTATATATTATATATAAACATAATATATGAAATATCTGGATAGATTTAATATAAATATTAAATATATTTATTAAATATATTAAAAATAAACATGTATATTAAATTAAATATCCATGTAAAGACCTTGCACTATCCCTGGTGATTTTGGATACTCAGTAAGTATAGTTAGTTGCTAATTGAATTCCTCCATTCTGGAAGTGGATATAACTGATATAGATCTGAGCTTCCTTTGGGTAAGGGTTACTGTATCCCTGGTTTGCTCAGTGTTGTCTTGGTTTTAGCACTGAAAATCCAGCATTCCAGGAAGCTTCTTACCAGGTCACGGAAAAGCCTGCCTAAAATCATATTTTCAAGGTATGAAACAAGAAGGATGTCTGTTTTGGTCCATATGGGTTGTCTTGGTTTTAGCACTGAAAATCCAGCATTCCAGGAAGCTTCTTACCAGGTCACGAAAAAGCCTGCCTAAAATCATATTTTCAAGGTATGAAACAAGAAGGATGTCTGTTTTGGTCCATATGGGTTGTCATAATACCATAGACTGGGTGGCTTAAACAACAGAAATTAATTTTCTTACAATTCTGGAGCCTAGAAGTTCAAGATTAAGATGCCAGGAGGTTGCAGATTAGTCACCTCTTTGTACACACATGACATCTTTGTATGCATGTGGACAGAGAGAAAGCAAGCTCCCTGGTGTCTCTTCTTATAAGGCACTAATCCTCTTGGGTCAGGGCACCACCTATGACCTCATTTAACCTTAGTTGCTTCTTAGAGGCTCTGTCTGCACATACGGCCACATTAGGGGTTAAATCTTCACCATATGAATTTTGGGAGGACACAAATATTCAGTTGATAACAGTGTCCTTCTTAATTTGGAAATATATTGATAAGAATGGAGAAAAGGATTACAGTGAAACAATTTATATGCTGTTTCTCTGAAACAGTTTGGTTATCTTTGAAGAGGTCACAAGGAGCCTGTAAAGGCATGAACTGATTACACCTGAGTCATTTGATGTTGTGGGTGGGTTGCATCAAAAACTTCTACAGCAGGGTACCTGAGTGGCTCAGTAGGTTAAGCGCCCAACCCTTGATTTCATCTCAGGCCATGATCTCAAGTTTGTGAGATTGGGCTCCACACTGGGCATGGAGCCTGCTTAAGATTCTATCACTCCCCCCCAACCTTGCTTACTCTCTCAACAAACCAGCAAAAACCTTCTGCAGAAAAAAAAAAAAAAAAAAAAAGACTTGATTTTTGGAAGTAAGATTGCATTAGAACTCTAAAAAGTATCACCACAAAAGGGCAGCAAGGTTAAACAGGGCTTTCTCAATTTCTTTATTAAGGACTGTAACAAATTAGAATTAATTTCACAATTTCAAATTACCTGTGTGCTTTAAATCTACTTTTCCTGAGAAAGAGAGGTTTCATGTATGATGACAGCTAACTTGCTTCAGATTACTTTAAAATGATAGACATTTCAGACATAGTTCATCTGACGAATTTATAGATGCAAAGTACCTGATTGACAAACAGCTCATTTACCAAAACAAACTTGTAAATACAAAGTTGATAGACATTTTTGGAGAGCTGAAAACTAATTCCTACAAATCTATAAGCCTGATGTTACAGGTATAAGATAAACCAAATAAAATCCTCAGTATCCCATTTTCAAATGCTTTCGTTAAGAGGATATTTAGCTTCATATCATCACATTGGACTGACACTACAAATCAATAAAACATATACTTGCTAAGAGCAGAGTTATAAGTCAAAGTGAGGTTTACATGTGACTGTATTTGGTTTTACTATTACATATAAGACAAAGAAGGATGTCCTAAAGGTTGCAGGCAGTTCAGAGAAATGCCATTGGGAAAAGAACAGGAAAAGTAAAAAATATCCTACTGTATCATGGGATAGAAATATATTGCCCCACTGAACTCCCTTTTAGCAACCACCAATCTATTATTATTATTTAAGAGTCTGGTTTTTTATTTGTCTCTTTTTTTCTTTGTTTTGTTTTTTAAATTCTACATATGAGTGAAATCATATCATATTTGTCTTTCTCTGACTTATTTTACTTAGGATAATACCCTCTAGGTCCATCCATATTGTTGCAAATGGCAAGTTTACATTCTTTGTATGGCTGAGTAATATTCCATTGTGTATACCATATCTTATTTATCTATTCGTCTATAGGTAGACACTTGGGTTGTTTCCGTATCATGGGTATTATAAACAATGCTGCAATAAACATAAGAATGTAGATTATCTTTTTCAATCGGTATTTTTGTTTTCTTTGGGAAGAACTTTCTTTCAAAAGTCAACCAAATGTTTCAGACAGGTCCTCTGGAAATCTAGTTAATGTCTGTTGCAGCAACGAACTCAATCTTATTCTTCCATTTCTTGACAAAAACCTCTTGAAATAGTGTATCATCCCTGGCTCTCAGGAGATTGACAACATTTGTAGAAATAGATACAATTTTTTTCAGGATGGCCGGTAGAGTCATTGATACCAGGAGACACCACTGAATGTTGAGATGAGAAGCATATTTCTTCACAAAAGCAGCACAACCAGATGTGTTGCCAAGCATCACAGATGCTGTGTCTGAGCCCAGAGTACTAAGATTTTTATTCTGCCTGAGTTTGGCAAAGAAATTCTTTACCATGTTAAAGACATTGACTGCAGATTCTAAAAGAAGTTCACAAAGCAGCAATTCTCTCTTGATTATAAGAGCTTGCAGACAGGAGTTGGCTTTGGCTATAAAACAGAGTATCTCTTTGTATTGTTATATGCAAAAGAGAGATATTAAATAAATGTCAGAAAAATAGCATTTATGAAATAAAAGTAAATAACACAGAATAATAAGTAATTCTAAAGAACATTTATTTCTATATTTTTATGTTGAAGTGATAACACCTACATGTATAATAATTTGTTATATATTATATTATGGGATTTGGGGAATATAACATGGCTCTTTTTTTTTTACGTTTTTGTTTTTGTTTTTGTTTTGTTTTTGTTTTTTGCCTGGCAGCCCTTTTGTCCTGGATTGGCTCTCTAAAAGCCTAAGCATCCTAGCTGTATCACTCAAATTTTATCACAATAATGCTCTGTAACAAACCTCTCCAAAACTCAGTGGCTTCCAACCATAAGCATTTCTTCTCATGCCTGTGGATTGACTGGACTTGGCTCTAGACAGTGAGTTGAACTTAAGTCTGTCCCATGTGTCTTGTTTTGGGGCTCAGACTGGAGGGTAGTGGTTACCCAGGGCTTGTTCTTTACGTGGTGAATCACCAGAAAGAAAGCCATGTGATACTGCAAAATACATACAGGGCCTCTGTTACTTACATTATAGTGGTCAAAGTGAGTCCATGGCCAAGCCCAGCAACAGTGGAGCAAAAATACTTGCTGTGCTCACAGTAGAAGAAAGGGGAATGAACATTTGCTGAATAATAACCTAAAGTACACTCCCTTTAAGATCTTTTGGTGGGTCCCACTCAAAGACTTCCATTTATTTTTCATTGGTTATCCCTTTTTGCAGGGGAGGTTGTTAACATAAAATTTTTTTTGGCTGAGTACACTGCTGCCCCTTTAAATATAGGGGTTCCATGAATGAAGAGAAAAGAGAGAAGGTAAATTGGATGCTAGCATTCTTCACTGCAAAGGAATTTTCTTTCTCATATATTCATTCATGATTAAGTATTTTTCAGATCTTACCATGAGAGAAGTAATATTTGGATAATGTAATTTACACGAGCATGTTACATGATTGCAGAAGCCCAGAGAGGTGGGCTAGACAGGAATGAGGGTTCTTTGTCAGATGAAGGAAAGAAGCCAGGGGAGAGAGAAGTTGCTTTCCTGAGTACCTATGCTTTCTGAGCAGTAGATTCAGCACTGAACCCCGGTCATTTGTCCTATTTTTTCATTTAGAACCATTACTAAATAGCTACTTGCTCCTAGGCAAATGGAAACAGAAGGCCCCAGAATGGTCCCTTCCTCTAGGGAGTTCAAGGTCCATGAGAGAGATTAACAAGACCATACTGGCACTAGAATAACTTCAGGGAACATGCTGTTCTGGGTCTTCAGGATAGAGAAGATTCAGGGGCGGGAGTGAAAGTGTGGGAGGTGGAGATATGTCAGGTTAGAAGCAAGAGTGTGTTGAGAAAAGGTTTTGGGATGGAGGAAACCACTTAAAAAGTTTTAGAAGTGTGTAAGAGGCCTATAAAGGTAATTAGGAGTCAGACTTTGAAGGACCTTGAAAGCCATGCTGAAGAACTTGCATTTAATCCTGAGAGTTACAGGGAACCGGCCAGTAGCAAGTCCACATTTCAGCCATGATGTGCAGGATAGATTGGAGGGAGTAAAAGCAGATCCTGGGACTCTAGTTTGGGGTTCCCTCCTAGAGTTTTGTGAATAAGACATAAGTTTGGGCCGAAGAAGTGACAATGAGAATGGATAGAAGGAGAGAGATTCCAGGGTCATTTAGAATGGCCATTTGGACATGAGAACCAAGGAAGAGGAACTGCTTAGCTTAACATTTGTCAGTCCTGACGGTGCTTTAGAATTAAGTATGGTGTTAAAAAAAATACAGGTTCTCAAGCCTTGGAAATTATGATTGTATGTCTGGGATGGAGCCAGACAAGGACCCAGAGTAAAGAGTGAACCAGTTGGGCAGCTGCCTAGGTTACAAATTTACAAGGAACCTAAAACATCATTAGAACAAATTGGAAATCTGACTTCTTAGAACTGGCAAAGGTAAAGATAGACTCACTCCTGATAAAGTAGGAAGGGCCCTCTCATAGAAATAGTAAAATAGTCCCTGCTAGCACCAACCTATCTCAGCTAAATGTTTCCTACTTGCAAAGTCCACTGTGTAATCAGAGGCCCTACCAGCACCGTGGGAGTAGCCAATTGCCAAGCAACTTAAATTCTGAAAGAGGGTAATGCAGGAGTGCCATTTTCTAGAGAGGAGAGGTTTATTGGTTATCTAAATTTAAGAACTCTGAACATAACATCCAACAAGTTGCTCAGAAAAAAATCACAAGATAAAACTGAATGGGGATGAAGTATGTAGTCTTAAATACAGAAGTCAGGGAAGGCTTCACTGAGGGGGTGACACTTAAGCAAAGACCTGAAAGAGATGAAGGAACAAACATAGGACATTTTTTCAGTCAGAGGGAATAGTAAGTGCAAAGATCCTGAGGTGGCATAGTGCCTGGAGTTTGCAAGAAACAATAAGTAGCATAGGCAGTGAGAGAGTGCAGGTAGTGATGAGAGATAAGCAGAGTGTAGAAGGACTTGTGGAACTCCTGTAAGACTTGGGATTTCTTACTCTGAGGGGGGATGTGAAGCCTCTGGGAGGTTCTGAGCAGAGGAGTGACAAAAATCTGATTTATGGTTATTCTCAAGCAACTCTTCTCAAAGTAATTTTATTCATGTGATTCAAATGGATTAAGTTATGCTATAGCAACAATGTTTGAATCTTGATGGTTAAATACATAAATCTATTTCTCATTCACTCTCATATCTAGTGAGGTCTTGTTAGATGCTCTGCTCATCATAGTCACCCAGAGATCCAGGCTGATGGAGGCTCCATCTTTACATAAGCTTTTCAGTCCCTGCATAAGACAAGGAGCATGGCCAATCTTGCATTGGCTTTTATAGCTTCCACCCAGAAGTGATAGCACTTATATTTAACATTTCATTGGCTAAAGCTGGTAACATGAACACAGCAAACCGCAAATGGCAGGAAGACATACATCCTACTCATTGTCTGAAAGATTGGGTACTAGATGTTTGTGAATAGCTTTAGCAGCTACCATAATCCAGCTTCCTGGAAACACAACCTTACAAAATTTTCTCCCTTTCATTACAGAGTTCTGCATGACTAAGAGTTCTATGGGTACATACATGTGGGACAGTGTGTGTGTGTGTGATTGAGGGGGGTGGAGTGTAAAGTAGGTCCTGTTTTCCTGGAAAAAAAAGAATAGTTAGACCCAAAGTTATAAATCTCCACCTCTTACAATTTTTTTTTTTTTTGCCCTCATCAAATCTTCAAAGCCCACAGGGCTGAGTCTGATTCAAGTCTCAACTTCAAGGTAGGAGAAGCTGCCTGCATTCCTAGCAGCAATTGAGGAAAGTCACATCCCCAAGCACAGCCCTGAGGTGTGGGCAGTTTCCCTGGGTGTGGGAGAAGGCACAGGGCCGTCTACTTCACAGCTTCCATATTTTCTCCTACTTACTTTTTATTGCACTAATATGTTCGCCTGTCATTCTCTCCTATCACTCTGGCCACTGGTTTTCAGAATGAGACATGAACAGCCCAAACATGGTACAGGAAGACCCCTTCAGATATGGAAAGAAACATTTCAATTTCTATTTCTGCTCCCTTAATCTCACCCTTTCAAAGTTTTGTAGTTATTATTGGATATTTTATAATAGGTAGAAAATAAGATGGTATGCTTAGGTAACTTGTAAATATGTAATTCATATATTGGGGAATATCCTCAAAAACTTACTGCTACTGAGGTGAATACTTTAAAAAGTTTGGGGCCTGCTAGAATAGATTATGAGTCCTTTGAGGCTAGAGATAGGATATGCTAATTTTTGTTTCATGTATCTTATTATTGAAGTTTCTCATCATAGTCATAGACTATTGAACAGAAAGAGGCACATATCCTAAGTATTACAGCTTGATTTCTTGTCATCAGTAATTGGTACTCAAATTAGTAGCCAGATTGACAAACAAAACACTAGCAGCACCACAAAAGCCCTCTTCATATCTTCTTTTCAGTCATGACTTTCCCATGGGTAGCTACTCACCTGACTTGTAACAACAGAAGTCAGCATTGCCTATTTGTATGCTGCATATAAATGAAAGCACATGTAGGCCCATTTCTGTGGCTGGCTTCTTTCCTCCACAGAATGTTTGTGTATGGCTGTAGTTCATGAATTGACATGACTGTAAAACACTCTATTGTGTGAATACACCACAATCTACTTATTGTTTCTACTGCTGATGATGTTTGGGTTGGGTTGTTCCTTGTTTGTGACAATTGCAAATAATTTGCTGCAAAGAATTTTCTTGTATGTACATGGCTTTTGACACCCATATGTAGACATTTCTGTTGGGTAAAGGTCTAGGATTTGCTGGGTCATGGGGCACATGTATATTTAGCTTTAGTAGATAGCCTGTTTTCCTTTTTTTTTAAAAAAAGATTTTATTTATTTATTCATGAGAGACACACAGAGAGAAAGGCAGAGACACAGGCAGAGGGAGAAGCAGGCTCCAGCAGGGAGCCTGATGCCAGACTTGATCCTGGGACTCCAGGATCACACCCTGGGGCAAAGGCAGGCGCTCAGCGGCTGAGCCACCTAGGTGTCCATAGCCTGACAGTTTTGCAATGCAATGCTACTTCTTACTTGTTCTTGACATTAACACCAATCACAGAGTGTGATGCAAAAAATACATGGAAAGTCGGCAAATGGGGACAGGGAACAAAAAAGTGCATGTCAAAGATTGTCACCATGTAGACCTGTTGAGTCACAGCCACGGGCATGGCCCTATGCAGGAGGATGTTGTCAGGGAAGCAAATGATTACATCTGAGATATTATGGACAAGTGGTCTGAATCATAGCACTGCAGGGCTGGAAGGAAGTAGGAGGCAATAAAGAAAAGGGAGTTGCTTTTTCTAGGCAGGATTCTGCAAAGGGCAGGTGGAGTCATTGCAGGCAGATCCAGGTGTCTCCTCAGTTCGGCCATTCCAGAACTCAGTTTTATCTGCCTACCCAGCTGTGGTCATTCCTGGGATACTGACTGCTCACATTCAACCTGGGTTACAAAAGTGGCAGTTGTTCACTTACAAATGGAGTCCCTATATTCACCATCTGGGCACCTCTTTGCTGAGCTGGGAATCAGGTGAACAAAATGATGCTGAACTTGGGAGTCTGGCTTCAGAATGCAGGATTTTGACTCTGTTCTGATGTTGACAATTCACCTGGCTGGGCCAGGTCCTAGAACAGCTTTCCCCAAGCAGGTCCCATGAGACCTCAGAAAAAGAGGCTAGCATCCAGTAAATCT
Organism: Canis lupus baileyi; assembly: GCF_048164855.1. Classification (NCBI taxonomy): domain Eukaryota; kingdom Metazoa; phylum Chordata; class Mammalia; order Carnivora; family Canidae; genus Canis; species Canis lupus. The sequence continues at coordinate 40,591,417 of NC_132859.1, read as the reverse complement.
GGGAAACACTGGGCACTTTACAACTTTCTCAGGAAATCTCAATGCACATTAGCATTGATGACTCTGACAAGTCCTACTGCTAAAGAGAAAGAGAGTCTGTTTAACTGTGCTCAGTGTTCTCAAACTTGGCCAACAGAATCGCTACCTCTTTTTAAGATTTTATTTATTTATTCATGAAAGACATAGAGAAAGAGGCAGAGATATAGGCACAGGGGAAGCAGGCTCCCTGTGGGGAGCCTGATGTGGGACTTGATCCCAGGACTCCAGGATCTTGCCCTGAGCTGAAGGCAGATGCTCAACCACTGAGCCTCTCAGGCATCCTGAGTAACAAGCCTCTTAAATTCTTTTTATACATACAGATAAATTCTGCAGAATGCCACAAAACCCTTTGAAAACATTAATTTTAAAAAATATATGTCTGCTCCACTCTCCAGTGTAGTGTTTTTCAAACTGCTCTTATTAGTGGGTATTATTGAAATAAATTTAATGATTTGAGACCATCACTACTAATAATTAAAATGAAATATAATGGTAAATATCAGAGTGTGTCACATGTAATAATGTTTTATAAAACTTGGTTTTAGGGACTTTTAGACATAGATGTTTGTGTAAAGGGTCATGGCATAGAATGTACATCTTATGTGGGTCACAGGCAGAAAAGGAGGCTCAGAAGACCACACTGTTTCCTCAGATGTCTGAATGAGACAGTCTGCAGGGTCCACTTCCTCCTCCATAAGTGTCCACATCCAGTATTCGCTTAGATTCTTCTGTGCTCTCCCTACACCCTAATCCCAGGCAAGCTACAGTTTATAGCACTGCATTCTGCTTCCCTTTCCTGGTTTATCAATTTCTTCCTCTTTCTCTCCTGTTTTAACAAATAGGCCTTTTGATTTGCTAAAACTACTTACTATCTGACTTGAGGAGAGTCAATCAACTCCCTATTCCTGTTTCTTCATTTGCAAAATGATGATAACAAAATTTCCCTCTTAGGATTGTTTGTAATGTTGAAATGAAATAACCTATGGAAAGCATCCAGAACATAATAAGGACTGAAGAAATGCTTTCCCTTCCATCTGTCTCCCCACCCCCATACACAATTTAAGGAAACCTCGGTATATTTGTTCTCCTTGAGAAGTACTATCATCTCAACCTCAAATCCTTCTGTAGCAGGTGACTCCCAGAAAGATGATTTCTGTCCATCTAGTGATGATTCTTGTTAATTTCAACTTCAGAGAGTAATTTTTCAGCCTGATTCCCAGATCCTCTCAGGGTACCCTACTGCTGACTCTGCCCTCATCTCTACCTTTATGTCTATAGACTCTTAAGAATCCTGAAATTCAAACATTGGACTAGTTAGGAACATAGGTCTCAAAAAGGTCCAATCACTGGTTGAAGGTGACACAGCTGTTAACAGTTCAGCCCCCAATTCCAGGACTATGGACTCCAAGCCCAGCCTTCTCTCCAGCAAGGAGCACGCAGATCCTTAGGTCCTGCCTCAGCTGTGCCATAGCCAACTATAGGTGACCCAGGGGACACAAACATTCCATGCATCCCTAGCAGAGGGGTCGGTATCAGCCACTTAGTCCAGCGACTTAAACTGATTAATTCTCAAGGGGGGAAAAGATCCATTGTGACTGACCTTAGGTGGTAAAAGGATTTTCCTACTGTATTTCCTTCCAAATAGCCTTTGGAGACCGAACCCAAATAAGGTTACTGAGATGCCAGTGAAAGACTTCTCTTTCTGTGCTTTGCGTGGGAGAGCAATAGTTTCGGCGACCCTCGGCGGGCCAGCCAGCCCCTCCTTCCCCTTCGCCGTTCCTCCTCTCTCCAGATTGCCGGGGGTTCACCTTCACACCTTCCCACCCAGCGGGACCCGGGCGAAGGCCCTGCTGCCCGGCCCTGGCCGCCCGGCCTCAGATCTTCCCCCGGCGGGCGGACCCCTTCCTTCCTAGCACCTGGGCCCCTGCTCCGGGCGCCTGTGGCTGCCTGAGCCCGGGGCAGGGCTTTTATTGTGAAAGGAGCTCCCTCCTCCTTCGCTTTCGGGGAAGTGGGGAGGCTGGGCTGGGACGCGCTGCAGGGACCTCGCAAACGCTGCGAACGTCCCTGACTGATCGTGGAGGCTCCTGCAGAACCGCAGATCCGCAGACACGCGGATCCCCCGTGGCCTGGGGATCCCAGACGTCCTCTAACAACCCCACCTGCAGAGCATCCCTGAGCGCACCGCACACCCAGCAGTTGTGGGGCCCCTTGGCCGCCGGGAAGCTGTGGACACTCGGTCCGGGAAACCCGCGTCCTGGGAAGCCTCGGAGAGTCACGGAGCAAGGGGCGGCCCCGGGGGCGGTGGGATGAGCTGGCGAGCCGGCTGAGATCGCCGAGAAACGGGTCCAGCCACCGCAGGGGACATGGTAGGAACCTCGAGAGGGGACGCTCGAGTGGGCGGATCGGGTGGGCATCCAGACAGGTGGCCGCAGACATTGCGCGAGGCTCTGGGTGCGCCGAGCCCGCGCAGCTTCCGCGAGCCAGAATAGTTCTAGAACTTGGTGCGGCTTTTATTTCTGCACCTAGGAGGAAGTATGGGGGGCAAGGGGTGAGCGACCAGAGTTGCCACATTCCTTGACGGGGATGACCAAGGGCGCTTTCATTATGGACCCGTACACCCTGGCTGAAGCTTAATCCACTAGAAATAAATTGGTTCTGGTAAAGGTCCAGTGCCTGGCTCCATCTTCTGGACCATAGGGCAGATGTGGGAGTGCTGGTTGGTCTAGGATGTTATTCAGGATGTTGGAGAACTTGTGAACCGTTGCCTTTCCATTGATAAAAATCACAGACACCAGCAAGCAGAAAAGATAGACCCTTTGAGCATGACCCAGGCTACATGTGTAGCCTCAGGAAAGGGGCTTCCCTCAGGCCTGGCTGCAGATTAACTCTGCTTCTAGGTAGAAGCTACCTGCAGCCTCCACCCACTGCTCCTATATATAGTACACTGCCCTACCCTGAGTGAGTGGGGTGAGGGGAAGGTGTCAGACACCAGAATGAGTTTGAACTATGAAGGAACCACAAGGTTCTTTCTTCTGCTTCTATGACCCACTCTCTCTCCCTACTCCTAGGCTCACAGAAGCCAGATTGGAGTTCACTGGAGATACTTATCCGGGGAGCTTAGCTGCTGGCCTGGAGTTCAGAAGGGTGCCTTGGGATTCTCCTGTAGGATGGAGGGTCTCCAGGAGAACAGTTCCTTGGGTCCAAAGGTGTTCTGCCCTTGTGGGAGCTAGAGGCCATGAGCTGGTCAATAGGAGCTAGGGGTTCAGGGAAGGGTACCTATGAGGCTATATGTTTCACCTTCCCCTCCTAATAATGTCTCTCCAGTCCTCATAGGTGTCTTTCTCAGTGCTGCTAAAGAGAAGGAAATAATGGAATTTTAGGGTTGAAAAAGAGGGGTGATCAGAGGTATAGGATGTGAAACTGAGAACTATGGAGATTTTTTACTACAAAATTTCATGTTCAGGAGCAAGAGTATTGCCAGAAGAGGGTAGGGGCATCAACCCAGAAGGTTGTTACCAGTATGAAGGAGTCTCTTGATTTTAAAGGTGTCTCGGTGTCTCGGGCCTCCTGCAATGGAGATAGAATGCACAAGGGAGAAAGTACCTGCTTTCTGCTTTAGCAGCCTAAAGTGTGTGGATATGTTTGCTCTACTGCCAGCATGGGCTTCCTGTCCTCATAAGCCTGCAGTTTCCTGGCTCCTCATCCTTAGTTCTGGTGTGTTAGGAAGAAGACTTGAGTCAGAATTTCACTTGTGTCAGGGTACACTTGCCAGAGAGAGGGGCAGCCTGATAAGCGAACTCTGACGGCAGAATGGCCCTGGAGGTCTGAAGGTTTCCTTTGCTTCTCCCTCTGAATGAAGAGTCCTGTGGGCCAGAGGCCTGGGGGCCCAAGGTACAGCCAGATACTGACTGGAACTAGCATAGGAAGAGGTGAGGGGTCAGGAATCTTGACAGGGCTGTGGGTGGGTGGGGGGGAGCTTTAGTTTCTTCCTCTATAAAATGAGAGATTGAACTAGATGTCCTTTCAAGTTACATTTAGCTTCAAAAATGGATGATACATGAATGATTCTGAGGCTGGACCCCAATCTGGTGTTGACTTCTTAGCATAGACAATTATGATGGTGTGAGGTAGAAGTGGTTCTCAGCCCTGGCTCGCACTTCCCCCCAGACCAGACCTAGACCAAGGGATTTATTTTTCAGGCCTCCCAGGTGACCCTAGTGTGCAGCCAGACTGAGAACCACAAGGCTAGAAGGCTGAGGGAATAGGAACTGCACTTCCCCAGATCCCCCTGAATCTGTAGAGCTCCCACCCCTTGAGATAGTCCTAAAATAGAAAGTGTTGGTGATCTCCATCTGCAAATGATACATCTTATATGGCCCTCTTGCAGGATAATTTCACAGAGAAACCTCTCTTTATTCATTAAAACTGAGATGTGAACTTCCCCAACTTGTCTGAATATGGTGGCCTTTATCCAGTAATTCCTCAAGACTGTCATATTACTGATCTGAGGACATAAAATGAGAAACCAGGGGTTAGAAATATAAAGCTAAAAGTCTGGAATCCTTGGATGTCTTTCTGCAAACTGAAGGCAGAGCTGTGGGACCTGTGAGGGTATTTCTGATCATCCTGGAGTGGGTGTGGGTCTCTGATCGGGCTTGCTGTGTGTATTTCTGAAGCTAAGATTGGGACACTTGCCAATCATGGCAGGAGACTTGATGTGTGCCAAGACTTAGAACTCAGATGAAGAATATGGACAGAAGAAGTTAAGACATTATTGCCAACTTTAAAAAAAGTCTTCTTCCTGATTCTTAAAAAGACACAATGTTTTCTTCCTAATCACCTATTTGGCCACACTGCCACCTTCTATAGGTAACCATAGGTAACATTTTGGCATATTTCCTATTCTCTTTTAGTATTATTTTAAAGAGTTGAGATTATGCTGAACATGCAGTATTGTAGTCTGATTTGTTTTGCTTCACTTTTTGTGAAAGCATGTTCCATGTCTGCATCTCCAAAAAATATCCATAGCCATACTTTTAATGCTCAGTACCATGATTTTGATAATCATCTCTCTGCTTGTGGACTTTAGGTCATTTCCCACTTTGGAGCTGTTTTCAGTGGCATGCGGCCAGCTTCTGATTATCCATGGAAATGGGGATCTGAGTGCCTGGCTAAGTGGAAATCAGACAAGCTCACAAGAACAAATTGCTTCAGCCTCTTTATAAAAGATTTTACTGCAGTTACCTTCGAAGGCCCAAAGTGTGGGTGTGGGAGGGGTTTCCTCTTGTCTGTCTTCACTCTATGCTGTGGGCATGTCATCACACAGGAGGGAAGGGGGTCCCAAGAGAACCCACACACAGGGCAGTTATTCTCTAAAGAACTAAGAGCTAATAAAATCCGTGATGGTTAAGACAGAGGGGAATCTTCAGGAGAAGGAGATGAAATCATAGAAGGGATGTGACCTTCCCAAGGTCACTCAGAGCTGGGTTAGATAGAATTCAGGTCTCTGAGGTCTTTTCCTCGCTTCATGTAGGTCCCATCACAGACACTATTGCCTCTTTATAGACTTGAGGCATTTGGTGCAGGTTAGAGTGGCAAAAGAAAGGCACAGGATTTGATATCAAAATGAAGTTTGTGCCAGACTAGGCTCCCACATGGCTCTGGGTAAGCGCTCCAGTACTCTGAGCTTTACACCCCTCTGTAACGTGGGGTTATGATAATGGACTGTTATAAGGAGCAAATGCAATCATGGAGATGAAAACACTTGGTGCCCCAAAGGTGCTATAAGAATAGCACCTTCTTTACAGAAGACCCACAAAATAGGTTTTCTTTTTGTCAGAACCTAAAACAAATGGTAAGGAAGTCACTAATGCATTTTCATTCACTACCAGTCAAGGGGGGGCTTCTGGGACTCTCCTCTCAGTATGGATCACATGCAGATAGATTCTAGTCTAAAACAATTTTCTTGCTCCTTTAAATATTTCTTCTCAGCAGGCAGGAAATGCCCAGCCTCCAGATGTTTGCCCAGTTTGTGTGCTCTGGGCATCCTTGCTGAACACTGGATGAGAATGCAGCCCCCACTCAGCCACAGAGGACCCTGAAATCTAATGCTGGGGTCCTCCAGCCAATCACCTTGCCCAAGTGTGTTAGGCTTAGCTGAAGGAAAGAGGTTAAACTGGTTTTGGAATCAGAACTGGGAACCATGACATCCAGCCCTTGGAGCCCATAGGGAATTTGATATCCTTTCTCTTGTGGGCACCCCCCTTGACCTGCTGCATATGAGAGCCAGGCTCTGCACGGGACTAGCCAGGGAGCAGAGGGTTTTAAATAATCTACTGGCCCTAACCAGCCCAAGCAGGAGTTGGTTCAAAAAGCAATGGGTAGGTTGTGGGGGCAGTTAATAGGCCTCACAAGGAAATGAGTTCCTTAGCTATTTCAGGGGCTAGTGAAAGAAATGTATTTCACGTGGGCCTCAAAGATGCTGACAGCCCTCTCAGAACAGAAGGAAGACCCAGCCCTCCCCCACTCCCCACCCCTCCCCACCCCTCCCCACCAATTTAGAAACAGAGTACATTAGGTCTCCTTGAGACCCAGGTGCTGTGAGCAACCTGGGCTATCTTTGCTTGGATCCTTTTTTGATATGACTGTGGAAGAAGTATTTCCATCTGGGGAGTTTGGAGTGCTATCCCTGTATTGTCTGGATATGTCTACATAGGTCAGCATCTGAAGGATCGTGTGGCCCAAGAGTGAGGATGGAACAGTGGCTTGTGGGTAATCCCTGGGCTGCCCTTCTCTGCGTGGACCCTCATCTCCAGCACACACATATAGATACAGACACATATACTTAGAAGTGGCCTGGGATCTGGCTGTATCCCCCAAGGGCCCAGCCTGGTGCCCCTGGACCTGCTCACTGAATGGATATGATAGCAGTTGGTGAATTCCATGGTGAAGGGGTGTTAAGGGTGAAAGGGAGGGAGAAGAGGAAGTGGAAGATGAGGAAACAGTAGGAGCCTCACACTGCTCCCCAGCCTTTGACTGATTCTAAATGAACACGTGTCTCTTTTAGGCAGGGCTTAAGTCTACTCTCAGTGGCTTTGGAATTCTCGAGTAGCACATCTAGAAGACCACGAAAGGGGAATTCACAATCTATGTATAAGTATGTGGAAACAAACCAAATGTCCTCAACTGTAGATGGGACTAACAAGGTGGGATCCAGCCATACTGTGCAATCTACTGATACACCCAACAGCATGGAGGAATCTCAGAGACATTTTGCTTCATGGAAGAAATCAATCTCAAAAGGCTGCCTACTGTGTAATTCCATTTATATGACATTCTGGGCAGGGTGAAGCTATAGGCATTGAAGAATGAGTGATGGCTGTCAGAGGAGGCATGTAGAGGCTATGACTCCACAGGGAGGACATGAGGGAGGCTTTTGGAGTGATGGAACTGTTGTATCCCAGTTGTGGTGGTGGTTCTATACATGTGTGTGAAAACTCCTAGAACTATTCACAAAAATTTTAATTGTACTGTATGTAAGTTAAAATAATACAAGAAGAAGGGGGAAAGGTAGTCTAGCAGAAGGAACAGCATGTGCAAAGCCCTGGAGGCAAAAATGAGCTGTCAAAAGTTGGCTGGGAGGAGATTAGGGGGAACTTCCTAGAAGTGAGGTTGGAAGCAGAGCTTGGCATGGGTGGTTTCCCAGCTGTGGATTTGAGTTACTATACTGAGGGCAGTGGGGGCACTGGAAGGGTTTTGAGCATGGTGAGGTGGGATGTGTTTACATTTTAGAGAACAGTTTCAGAGGGAGGGGAGGCTGCAGGGGGTGGAGGGGAGTGTCTGGGAAATGACGGTGATCTGGCAGACGTGATGGGGGAATTACTTAGAAGTAATCGTGATATAGAAGTAACTTATTTAAAAATGATACTAGTCATTTTAACTCTATAAAATAGATTATCATGTTATATTCTAAAAAGCCACAGTGAAGTGTTTGACATTTCTCCCTTAATCTTCTAAATTGGTTTTGCCCTCACTATCACAAAAATGGGTTAGGGATAATTGCAATAATAAATGAGTGCAGCATTGGTTATGTTACCCTAGCCACCTTGCCTGTGGGCCCTAGTGCTCTCTGCCAGCCAGCGTGTGGCTCCTCATCTCTCTACCCCCATCTTCCCCGCCTGCCATGGGCTTCAGTTTGGGTTTCTGCTAAGTGGCCGCAGGAAGGGGCTGTGTCACATACTGTTTACTTGTGGGCAGTTTTTGTTTGGTTTTCGAGGGTGTTTGCTTGCAATGAGCAAACAGCCTCTTCCAGAACCACCTGGAGAATTCAAATCCTTTCTTTCATCCTGGCTCAGGCAGCAGGTTCATGGTTCCATGTATGGGAGCCAAGTCAGGTAGGGATTTTTTTTTTCAGAAATGCTATCAGCCAAAGAACTGGTGGAAGACATCAGAGGGGAGAGAGCTAGAAGAGAGAAAGGGAGAGAAAGAGAAGAGTCAGAGCCGGAGATGTATGGATGTGAGATGAGGAGACTGAGGCTCAGAGACAAAAAAGGTGGCCCTTCTCCCCACAAGCCCCTGCGCAGAAGGAGGAAGAGTTCCTCACAGCCTGTGAACATGGCACTCACTCAGGGGATGCAGGGCTCTAGGGCAGTACTGGGCACAGTGTCCTGGGCTGGTTTTAGCAGTGTGTTGCCCTCTGGCAGAGCAGTGATGTTTTCCACTGTCCTGACTAGCAAGGGCTCACTGCCACAGCTTCTCTGTGCTTCACATGCCCTGTGTCTCCCGGTGCTCCTGCCAGAGGAGTATTAGCCTTGCCTGTGTCCAGACTGATTTTGCACCAGTGCTGTGAAGTCACTTCTAATGCACCAGGCACTGGCAAACTGTCAAGAAATTCTGTCTCTTATATCTCATTTTCCACATTTCCTGGAAGGAGATTATCCATGTGAATCTACTCCTTCATATACATAAACAAGCAGCATATACCCCCTTCAATAATTCCTGTAATCCAGCTAAGTACTTCGGTGGGCAGTGTTGTCTATGATCGGCTTTGCATTTGGACTGTAAACTTGAGGGCAGAGGCCATGCCTCTCTTCTTCGTTCTGGCAACAATTAAAAAGAAATACTTTAGTACTTATAAATGCTTGGTGCATGCTTGAGGTAGGAATTGAAGACCCAAATAGAGTCAAACCTGTAATATCAGAGGGTCATAATTTCAAAAAGTATGGGATCCATAACCTCCTTCACTCTTTTCCCCAAAGGAGATGCCTGATCTCCAGCACCAAGGATCACGTGATAACCCATGACCACCCAGATGGAAGGAAGTGGGTTGGGTGGCAGGGAGGAGTCAAAGGCTCAAGCTGTGCCCAGGCTGGGATGGGGCTCTGGGTTGTGCTGCCTGGGATGCCTGAATCCATGAGAGGTGGAGGCTGCAGGCAATGTGAGGACTAGAAGCGGGCTGGCTAGTGAATGGGCCATTTGGATGTCCATCCCTGTGCTCTGAGGAAGGTGGGCAGGACACACAGGCTTCTTTCTCTAGGACAGAGTGGCTCTGTTGTCTGTCCACACAGAGGCTCAGTGTGTACCTCCTGGGGGAACTGGACCCCAGCTCAGGGGCTGGCGGGCAGCAAGGGTGGCCTCCTGCATGAACACTCCCTCCCAGCCTCCCCATACACCCAGCCACTGTCTGCAGGCCCCGTCCCAGTCAGCTCATATAGTCAGCCACCAAATTCTGTCTCCCCATCCTCCCCCCAACTACCCTCACTTCTCCTGGCGCTCTAGAGCTCCGGTTGCAGCTACAAAGATGCTATTGTATTCCTTTTTTTTTTTTTTTTTCTCAGAACATTTTCTCTTGAAAGTCTAGTTAAAATCCTTTCATTTCCCATTGGGGAGGGGGTGTGGATGGCTGACCGGGCAATGCTGCTCTGTTTAGTCACCTCACTGAGAGTTAGGAAAGGCTCCTGGCTCCTTCTTCACCTGCACTCATCTACCTGGCAGTGCCACTCACTCTCAGGGGTGAATGGGTTTAAATTGCAATTGTTACAGTAGCTTACCTGGTGCAGTTTTTTTTTTTTCTGGTGCAGTTTTAAAGCATGAAGCATTCGAAGGGTGATTTGTAATCAGAACTAAAGTCAAACCCTGCTTACTACCTTGAACAAGTCACTGAACCCTTAACCCCTCAGCCTGTTTCCTCACAAACATAACACTGTCCCCTTGTGAGGTTGTATGTTCCATACTATATAATGAGCATAAAGCACCTCATACAATGGTCATCATGATATACCAAGTGTTCAATTAATGGGAGCTGTCGCCAGACAACAGGGCTGCAGTTGCAGCAAGGCCTAAGCCTCTAAGTTTATTAGTAGAATCCTTCAGTGCATCAAGGGGAACAGTAGTTGGGGGTAGCCTTGGACCCTAGTTCCTATGCATAAGGGGTTTTAGAATCAGGAAATATATGCTCTAAAAGGGGTCTCCATTGTATCAGCTATGGGGATCCATCTCTACACTGGTAAGCTAGAGAAAAACAGAATCAAATGGCAGAGATAGAAGGGAAGGGAGCCTAGTTCAAGGGTTCTTGATCTGGAGTCCATATGTAAAAATTGAGTGGAGCCCTCAACTTGGTTGAAGAAAAGTTACATCTTTATTTTCCCTAATCTCTCACTGAAATGCAGTGTTTCTTTAATAATGAATGTAGGCACTCACCACAGTAGTGTTAGTAGGACGTGTTACTTTTTCATCAGCAGGAATCATAGATATTTTATTTTTTAAAGAAGACTTATCTATTTATTTTAGAAAGAGAATGCTGGGATGAGGGATATGGGGAGAGGCAGAGGGAGAAAGAGAGAGAGTATTAAGCAGACTCTGTGCTGAGCAAGGGACCTGACACAGGGCTCAATCTCAGGACCCTGAGACCACAACCTGAGCCAAAACCAAGAGTTGGATGCTTAACTGACTGCACCATGCAGGCGCCCTAGGAATCACAGGTGTTTTATATCATAACAGTGGAAGAACAGACTTTGAAATAATAGTCTTTACTCCTTACTACTTTGAAAGTGCATTTATTGTTAGAGGTGCTATTAGATCTTATTATCTAATGTATTATTAAGGAGCACATATATTATTATACCATAAATTTATTTTTTAGGATATTTTCATAACTGTAATTCAGTATATAATAAATTGAATAGAATGTATTCAATTTAATTAATCATCTTTGGAATCCTGTGTCTTTTATTTGACACATTTAAGAAAAGCATCCTGACAAGGAAACATGGATTCTCTGGGTGGCTAGAATAGTCTTTGGTACTGAAAAGATTCAGAACCCCTACTTCTGTGTAGGTATTCATCTGTGTGATCTGATCTTGAGAGCATGCCAAAAGCCCCCTTTGCCTAAAGTGTCTTTCCTCAGCCTGTAGTCCAGGATCATTTAAAAAATAGTTTTTAACAAACTTTTAGTGGGTGTGAGGTACTGTGCCGGCTGCAAGAATATAATTTCTCCTCAGTACTAATAACAGCATGTATTTGCATTGGGCCTTGTGGCTTTCTTATCTGTTATCTCCTTGAATCCTTTATCCATCAAAATTTTTTTAAATCCATCAACTGTTAAGGCTGAGATCAGTAATAGAGTAATTTAGAGATTACTGATGCTGAGTAATGGCCAGGTCACACAGTTTAAATATGCAAGACTTAAAAAAATAAAAAAAATAAAAAATAAATAAATAAATATGCAAGACTTCAAGGTGGGCCCTCCAACCATGTATGTGATGCTCTTTGCAATCAATTGGCCTGAAAATTTCCACAACTTAGATGTAGCCCTTTCATCTTGATATCTACTCTTTGGAAATTTTCTATTAAAAGTAAATATCCTTGGGAGTGCCTGGGTGGCTCAATTGGTTAAGTGTCCAACTCTTAATTTCAGCTCAGGTCATGATCTTAGGTGAGATGGAGCCCTGCGCTGGGCTCTGTGCTCAGCGCAGTCTACTTGCCCTTCCCCCAAAATAAATAAGTAAAATCTTAAAAAAAAAAAAAAAAAAGTAAATATCCTCGGATATTAGTTCATTGTTAGAGTGTTGTTCTGAGGATCTGGGTGCCAGGTGTATTTTGTTCAGATATAGGAGAAGGAAGGGCAAGGAGTTGGAGAGCCCTAGAAGTGGGCTGGATGTGGGTTTGGGAAGCCCTGGGAAGATGACAGCCTTGGGGAGTGGTGCATGGAGGCAGGAGAGATAGATGATGGGGTGTGTTGAAGCAGGATGTAGGGATAGGGGAGGCCAGGGCTGAGGGGAGAAGCCCTGATGGGGAGGGAGAAGTCTTAAGCCCAACTTGAATCTCTCTGTGTGTTTTGCTTGAAGAGCATCCACAACGTGGGGCTGAATACCAGGCATCTAAAGCAACGTCCCTTGAGGAAACGGGGAGTCCCTGTTTCTGGAAGCTTCTGACAGGACTGCCTGGAACTGGGCCAAGAGCACAGTGTGATGGACAAGCAGAGCATTTTCTTTGTATCATGAGAACAGAGACCTGCTCCCTTTCTTGGACTCTGAGAGGGTCCTTGTGGCAATACTGGGCACTTCCATTGTCTCTTGTCTTTGCCTATGGCTTTCCACCTTGTTTGTGGACCCCTGGAAGATAGCAGCCTCACCACAGAGCCCAGTGTAGATGCAGAGGATGTACTCAACAGGTGTTTTTTTGTTTTTTTGTTTGTTTTTATGATAGTCATACAGAGAGAGAGAGAGAGAGAGAGAGGCAGAGACATAGGCAGAGGGAGAAGCAGGCTCCATGCACCGGGAGCCTGATGTGGGATTCGATCCCCGGTCTCCAGGATTGCGCCCTGGGCCAAAGGCAGGCGCCAAACCGCTGCGCCACCCAGGGATCCCAACAGGTGTTTTAATTGGTTGGTAGCCTCCCATGTCTTATATTTAAATCTTCCCAGAGTTCTCCAATATAACTTTCCCAGGTGATTAAAATACTCTATTTCGTGCTGTACATCATGGTAGCCACTACTTACAGGTGGCTACTGAGTACTTGAAATATGACTAGTGGACCAGGAGTGGAAATTTCAAATTTTAACTAATTTAAATGTAAATAGTCACATGTGGATAGTGACTCTTATAGTGACTCAAACTGAAGTGTTGATAGAACCTGGGCTGCTGGCATAGTGAGTGGAGTAAGCTGGGTATAGCAGGGGAAAAAAATAAGCTGTGTTTTGTTTTCTCAAGTTTTATTGAGCCTTGGTCAAAGAAGTGTTTATCTTCTATGAAAAACAATAAAGTTAATGAGATCCCAAAGGCAAATCGCTTTCCTACTTGGTGTTGGGAGACAATAGGTGGTGGGGCCTATGATGAACTTAGAGAGCATGTTGTTGAGAGAGAGCCAAACTCTTCTCCAGCCATGTGAGAATATGGGCCCAAGCTGTGGCCAGAATGTCCTTTTTTTAAGGGAAGCAAGAAAACTGGATTTTTTATGTGAAATATCTTGATTTTTAAACATTGGCTTGAAATTATTAAAAATACTTCGGGCAAAAGTATTTTGCCTGAAGCAAAACACATTTGTAGGCCGGATTTGGCCCATGATCCCAGTTTACAAAATCTCCTCTAGGCTTTATCCTAAAGAAGTCCATATGACCTGCTATAACTGGGGTGGATTTAAGGCAAGAGCGAGGGGGAAACTTCCCTTAGTCTTGATTGGTTCAGTTTCCCCTGTTGTCTTGGGTTTGGTCAGTAGAGGGGAGAAGTGTGTCTGAAAGACAACTTTGCCCCTCCGCCTCTTCTCTCGGGTTGTGTCCTGTCCTCTGAGCAGCCAGGAAGTAGAGTACTCTTGAAGGTGGGAATGGAATGGCCCAGAGAGAAACTTGCTGGACTTTTTAAGCAGCAATCCCTATTCCTTTCCCACCCCAGCCCCACTCCTGGGTCTGAGAGCAAAATATATGGCTGTAAATACAAGGGAAGCCAGAGAAAATTTCCAAAAAATGACAGGGTCTCCAAAATTCCATCTGGCCTGTGGTGTTCCCACACTGGTGCTCTTGTGAGCTGGAACAAAATGGTAATTCAGTTATGGATATAGAGAGGACTCCTGGGGCCAGCAGGACTGCAAAAGCCACAATGTATAATCAATGTAGAGATGGCAGCAGAACAACCACCAAACAGGGAGTGAGAGATAAAAGTCAGATGTTTAACTCTCTCTCATCTCAGGAGCAGCAGAGGGTTCACATGCCCACCTATAGGAGATGCATTCTCAATGCAGATTCCAGGAGCCCTATCATGGAGGCAATCCCATGGGTGTTGCTAAAAAATTATGACCAAAGTAATAATAAGAATACTGATGCTGACTGAACATAACTATGTCAGGCCCTGTTTCGAATGCTTTACCTACAACAGCTCATATAACTCTTGCAGTACTTAGTGGAGTGTTTTTATTTTTATGAATGATGAGTCACATTATTTTCCCACCAGAATGTCACCATCACAAGGGTAGTGACTTTTGTCTGTTTTGTTCACGATGTACCTCTTCTCTCTGGAGGAGTGCTTGGCTCAGGAATATCTGCCAAATGCACTAGGGAATACTTTATCTTACGAAGGAGGCACTATTCTTATTGCCATCGTACAGATGAGGAAACTGAGGCCCAAGTTGACACAGCAAAGACACAGTGGAGCTGGACCTAACATCCAGGCAGCCTAACTCTGAGCCCATGTGTTACTAATGGGCTAGTGAGGATAGGTAAGCCTGGCAAGCTTCTGCTTCCTTCTGGGCCTAGAGATGAAGCTTGTCAAACAGTCTGGGGACTAGAGAAAGGTCATGGTTAAGCAGATATGTCTTGGGGGCTGGTCCTATGGTCAAGGGCTGAGTGGGGCTTTCAGGGGCCATTTGGATGTGGGGTGCTCAGTCCCTTGCTTAGCCTATGCTTGTGGGCTGTGGCCATCCATACTAAGCTTGAAGACTTGTGGCCTCCCTGGAGAGGGTACACAGACCCTTAGGAGATTGTTTGTCTTTCTGATGACAGGTCACTCTGTCCCTGGAACAGAGACTCAGCAACTGCTTGTCCTTCCTGCCCACCCTCCACCCTTTGAGACATATACCTTGGGTGATACCTGCAACTCCCCTTGGGAGAATCACAGGAAGAATCATTTTGTCTGTGATCTACAGAGATGGGAGACTCTTCAGATTGAAAAACAATACTTTCTTTTCCAAAAATACACCTCCCTTGGGCTTTTTGTCTATGGGCTGCTCTGATCCTCACTGCACAGACTCTTCCCTCTCCAGCCAAACCTCACATGACACTGCCCAGGGAAAACTCCTCCTCCCAGCTGACGTGTACTGAGCATATACTAGGAGACTGGAGTCCTTGTAAGCATTTGACATTTGCTTCATTTAATTGACCTGTCTTATAAAGCTGTGTCTTAGGTTGGCTTTTCCCAAAAGTAGACCTTGAGACAAGGATTCCAGTGTGAGTAATATTTTTGGAGGATGTCACTATAAGACAGCAGTGAGTGGTTCTGGGATGGGGTGTGTGGGCTAGAAAGGGAGACCAGGAAGGCAGCTGATGCGGAGTGCATGAAGGATCAGCTTTCCACTGCAGGATAGAGCTCATTCCTGCTGGGGATTTTAGGGAGACTGTGTAGAACATGCCGCAGAGTTGGCCTACCTGAGGCGTAAAGCAGATGGAACCTGTACCCAACGGTTGCTGTTTGACAGGGGTCGGGGGCTGATCCTGGGGGTATTAGCAGGCATGTCCAGCATCTAAAGCAAGCCTGAAGGTAGAGAGCCAAAGCTGCTTGTGGGAGGATATGGGCAGGGCACAGATAGCACCTACTGGGTCCTACTGCAGGTAGGTGTGTCTATTTTCCCCAATTTACAGGTGAGGAAATTGAGGCACAGTCTATATTAGTGGGTCACTAGCAGATTATTATTTTAAGAGAAGGGAAAGGAAGAGAAGGAAGAAGAGAGAAAGAAAATATGAGTCATTCTGTCTGTTGAGGATGTCATTTCATGAAACTTTAACCTCAGTTACACACACACACACACACACACACACACACACACACACAGAGCATCTGGTAGGTCAAATGTATTCCTGTGCATATTGGTAAAAAGAAGGTTTGAAAGCCAGTGGTTAAACATAGCTGTGGCAGTCAGGACCTGGCAAGAAGCAAAGAAGGTAAGTAACTTGCCAAGCGTCACATAGCAAGTACATGGTATTGCTGGGATTTGAACCCAGGTGGTCTGATTCCAGAGCCTCTGTGCCAAACTGCTACACTGTTATTGACCACTTCTGAAGTCCTTTAAGTGGTCCTGGTCATGTCCTGATTATTCATCTGTATGGGAGGATATCAGCTATGAGCGAAATTCTATAGAAGGAATACCTAGAAGAATTCAAAATTGAAGGGGTCTTTGCCCACAAGTTGTTTGGTTGAAGAACCAGCTATGGACTCTCCCGGGGACCTCAACCTTAGAGCAAGAGGAAGCTGAAGGAGAAGAGGTGGGAGTGGGGATGGGGAGAAGTAGGGACAGCAGAACAGGCTTGCTCACAACCAGTCCTCCTGGAAGAGGTAGTGGCTGGTACATGATGTCTAGGGGTTGGCCCTACAGATGGCTTCTCAGTCCAGTTTGTCCTTTGCTGTAGTTTATTCTTCATGGGATAACAATGATGGCAGCTACCATCTTTAAAAAAAAAAGATTTTGTTTATTTATTAGAGAGTAAGTGAGCGAGAGAGTACAAGTGTAGGGAAGAGAGGGAGGGGGAGGAAGAATCAGACTCTCCACTGAGCAGGGAACCCAACATGGGGCTCAACCCCAGGAACCTAGGATCATGACCTGAGCCAAAGGCAGATGCTTAACTGACTGAGCCACCCAGGTGCCCTGGCAGCTACCATCTTTTGAAGACTTGCTATGTCCCTGCAACTTCTTTATGAGTTTTATGCACATTAACTCATTAAACACTCCCATCAATCCTGGGAGGTAGGTGCCATTGTTTCTATGTTGTAGAAATAAGTGAAGAGCTAGGACACCTGCTCTGGATGTCTCCTCCAGCTGGGCCTGAAGGTTGCTGTGATGGGCATGGCCCTGTAGGGCAGCCCTCCTACTTATGGCTCTTCCTCTCTACTGCTTCACTATACCCTCCCCATGACCTTTGTCTTAATCTGGGGTTTGCTGGTGCGAGTTTACCTGATACCAGCTCTTTGGTCATGACTGGCACTGATTTGATCTCTGTGGCCACTGATGATGCCCAGATTTGCAGGGAGAAGTCTCTTCCATCAGTGTTAGCTTTCTTAGGATGCATAATCAGGGGAAAACCTCTGGTTTCTTATCAGGTCCTGACTGTCATTTAACCCACTGGCTTTCAGATGTTCTTTTACTGATGTGCTTAGCAATACATTCTGTATTGGGACTCAATAGGTGTGCATGTAACTCAAATAAAGTTTTCACGAAATGATACTTATCCCTGTGACATATAGTAACTCTGTTTCCTTTCTCACTTTTCTTTTCTCTTCTTTTCCTTTCCTTTCCTTTAAAATAAAAGTCCGGTAGTGCCCCAAATACTGCTAATGGGTTTCAAACCAAAAGGTGACAACTGACTGAACTCCCCTCTCATTTTAATAAAGCTGATCCACTTTCTTGAGCTTGGTTCATTTTCCTAGGAATGGGGTCTGTTATGGAGGCAATGTGCCTGTTACATTTTCAAATCACTGTGTTACCCTGCCAACATATACTCTGCATTCTGGACGGAGCTGGTGCACACCGGTGCTTCTCCATCGGCCAGTGCCCTCCACAACCAGCCAACTCCAGGGTGAATGTGCTCAGGAGCCCCTGACTGGACCAGCTGGGGTAGGGCTCAAGGGAGGAGCTGATTCTTTGAATCTTCCAGGCTGCCTCCACTGACTGCCCACCCTGACATAGACACTCATATTCCCAAGATGGGCTTGCTGGACATGGCCTTCTTAGAATCCTTGCTGCTGGGGTGCCTGGGTGGCTCAGTGGTTGAGTGTCTGCCTTCGGCTCAGGGTGCGATCCTGGTTCTTGGATTGAATCCTGCATCAGGGTCCACACGGGGAGCCTGCTTCTCCCTCTGCCTTGTCTCTGCCTCTCTCTCTCTCTCTCTCTCTCTCTCTCTCGGTCTCTCATGAATAAATAAATAAATAAAATCTTAAAACAAAACAAACCCTTTCTGCCCAGGGGTTCCTGCAGTGGGAAGACATCTAAAAGGAGGCCATATGGCCAATCTCTGCAGCTGGCAGGGTAGGGGTTATATTAGTTTCCTCTCGCTGCTGTCACAAATTACCACAAACTTGGTGGCTTCAAACAACATTAGTTTGTTCTCTTACAGTTCTGGTCAGAAGTCTGAAAGCAGTTTCACTGGGCTAAAGTCAAGGTGTCAGCCGGGCTGGTTCTTTCTGGAGGCACTAGCAAAGAATTTCTTTGGCTTGTGGCCCCTTCCTCTACCTTCAAATAGCTTTGCTCTAATCTTCTTCCCTCATCACATTGTCTTGTCCTCTTCTGTAGTGAGTTCTCCCTCTGCCTCCCTCTTATAAAATGACACTTGCCATTATAGTTAAGGCCCATCAAGTGATCCAGGATAATCTCTCCGTCTCAGGATCCTTAACTTAGTCATACCTGCAAAGTCCCCCCTTTCCACATAAATTTCACAGCTTCAAGGCATTAGGTCCTGGGTATCTTTGGAGGTTGTTATTCAGTTTACCATGAGAGTCATCCAGCCTCTGCTTTGAGGCCATAGTGTTACTCCTGTTCATCAGTTGGCTGAGTCCTATGAGGTCAGGCTAGGACTCTGCACTCCTAAGTGTTGAGTGAGACCAATGTGACCTTCAAATGCTTTCCCACTCCAATCTAGTAAAACAAAGCAAATCAGTAGTTACTTAACAAATAGCTGCTGTGTCCTACCATATCCAGAGTAGGTTTATAGCTCTTCAATGAAGTTCCTTTTTGGGTCTGTGAAAATACAAGGAGCTGCAGACTTTCAGAAATGGGAGGAACTTAGAGCTCACATAAACCCAGGGCATCAAACTGGGGCCAAGTCAGCTAGATTCTCCAGGCTTGGCCTTTGATGCTAAAGAGAGAGATGAAGGAGACTGGGAAATCTCTCAAGACAGCAGCTGTGCATAGCTATGCATACAAGTCCATGAATTTCCATAATTCTGTTTTGTATATCAGAGGGTGAACATTGGTCTAACCCTTTGCGTGTCTTTTGTAACATTCATTTTGTAACATTTATCCCAGGTAGATGGATATGCTTCAGCACAAGTTCTCAGGAGTGCAAGTAGGAAGACCACATTAATACTTTGTAAATTCTACTCTTCTTACATTAACAAATTTTACATTGCTCCTCCCATGAGGTTAACTATATAATCATCCAGCAAGTGGCTGGGGTTATGAGCAAATTTAGGTTCAGTTATATTGGGGAGCAAAATGGGGCATAGAGGACACCAAAGACTACTTTCTTCTACTTCTTAGATTTGTCTTTTAAAGTCTTGCTCAGGGGGCTCCTGGGTGGCTCAGTCAGTTAAGCATGCCTGCCTTCTGCTCAGATCATGATCCCAGAATCCTGGGATGGACCCCCCTGTGTCTGGCTCTCTGCTCAGCAGAGAGGCTGCTTCTGCTTCTCCCTCTGCTTGCTGCTCCTCTAGCAGCAAGTAAATAAATAAATCTTTAAAAAATCAAATAAAAGGACAAACATTATATGGTCTCATTCATTTGGGGAATATAAATAATAGTGAAAGGGAATAGAAGGGAAGGGAAAAGAAATGTGTGGGAAATAACAGAAAGGGAGACAGAGCATAAAGACTCCTAACTCTGGGAAACGAACTAGGGGTGGTGGAAGGGGAGGAGGGCGGGAGGGTGGGGGTGAGTGGGTGACGGGCACTGAGGGGGGCACTTGACGGGATGAGCACTGGGTGTTATTCTGTATGTTGGCAAATTGAACACCAATAAAAAACAAATTTATTATTTAAAAAATCTAATAAAATCTTGCTCTGGACCCATTTCCTGAACTGAATTTTACATTTTTCTTGAAGACAGGGAGATTTTCGTTCCTTTGGACCCCCACAGCACTACAGTGTATCAGTAGATGCCATCATGGGAAGCAAATGGAGTTTAGCCCACATTTTCCTGCCTGCGTAAACTTTCTCATTGGCTCTTCCTCCCCATTTCCAACTCTGCCCCTCCCCTGTGCACCAGACGCACCATTCCACATGCCCCAGTATTGGAAACACCCAGCACCAGATCTTCACTTTAGCAGAACTCTGTCTAACCAGAGCTCTGACATTGTGGAACCAATTCAGAAAGCCTGCCCTGGGTCATCTGCAGAAAGAAGTTGCACTTCATGACCCAGAAGAGGAGCAGAACCTTTCCAGCCTCTTCTCTTGGTGAAACTTGGTGATACATAGTCCAGGATAAGGGATCATTCCTTCTAACACTCGATGCAACTTAATCCAAACAGCATGTGGTCACATCCAGCCTGAAATGAGTTTGGCCCAGCCAGACCAGGGCAGGAGGCCAGAACAGAGGAAAAGGAGCCAGATGTTATGAAATATTGCTCTGTGCTCAGAGGGCTCACATAGCCCTCAGCAAGTATGTGGACAGGGATGCAATGCTTGCTTATTTGTTCCTGAACAGAAAGCTGCAGATGGGGAAATGTTGATTGACTTGATCCCTTTCAAAAGGGAAGAACTGAGATTCAAGGTGGGAGGCTATAGCTACTGCCTTCCAGGAACACCTAATTTTGCCAAGAGCCTTGGTGAGGAATTGGAGGAAGTGAGGAAGGCAGGGGTAAAGGTGGGGGCAGGTGAGCTTCTGGGGATATAATTAGAGCACTGGCATTGGACACCTCTAGGGCAACAATACATCTGCTTTAAAAAGTTTGTGTGATAGAGGGCAATCAATCTCACTTTGGAGAAAGAATTTCTGAGAGCTAGGGAGGCTTTCTACTCATTGGGTTCTCGACTCACTTCTTCCTCTTGACTTGTAGATTCCAGGGACCAGGCCTGTTGCTCTCTTCAACTGCCCTCTCTCCCACCTGAATTGTGCTTCCTGCTGCATTTGATGCAGCTCCCTGAGCCCCTTTTCTCTCATTACACACACCCTCCTTTCCATTTTGGATTCTTTTTACTACTAGAAACTTTGCTGATTAGAAATCTGGTGCCAGTTATTGCTAATCTCCTTCCAAATGTTCATGGAACTAGGTAGGCCTGTGTTTCAAACTTTCTTCTCCCCGAATCCCCTGTTAGATAGTCTGATGTGTTTCTCAAGATTGACAGTGTCAGAGGCTGAGTGTGCTACAAGAATTTCCCAACTTGAGACAAAAGACTCAACATCTGTTCTAAGGTTGGAGGAAAAACTGACATGTATCAGCTTCCTTTTTGAGGGATTTTCAGGGGTAATTTTGATCAAGACTTAATTTGTGCCTACTTTATTAGAATCTAACCTTCCTGTAATTTAGAACTCCACTATACTATAATTTTTATGCTTGCCTTTGTGTTTGTATTTACAGTTATATTGATCTAAGTGATCTGGTGTCATTTATCCTTTAGCATAGCATGTCTCAAACACTGTGGAGTGACTCCTGGGGTTCCAAGGATCTATGCGTCAGTTTTAGATCTGCGCCATTCAGGATGGTAGCCACCAGCCACCTACTGAAACATGGCTGGTCTGAACTGTGATGTGCTAAACTGTGAAATACACATTGAATTTCAAAAACTTATTAGAAAAAATGTAAAATATCTCAATTTTTATAATGACATGTTGAAATGATAATATTGTGGATATAGTTGGCTAAATAAAATTATTAAAGTCAATTTCACCTAGCTTTTTCCCCTTTTTAAAATGTGGCTACTAGAAAGTTTAAAATTTAGTATGTGGTTAGCATTATATTCTTATTAGTCAGTGCTGAGTTAAATAATCACTGGCTCAGAGCAGAACCTCATTCTTCAGTTCTTTTATTCTTGATAGTCAAGCTCAACAATTTCCAATTTCTTGTTTCCTGACCTTTTTTCTGATTTTTACTTCTGAACATTTAGGGACTATAAGAATTCACTGGACTCTGATTTTCTCATTCAAGTGTACCTGGACTCTATTTGATTCATTTATTTCTGAGAATAGTCTCTAGACTGTTGATCTCAATCTTGACATTTTTCCTAACTTACACAAGAAAATATTTATTCTACTTGGTCCTGTATCCCCTTCAAATCATCATTGTGGTTACCCACAATACATTTAAAAAAAAATAACAGATGAGCACAAACTCAGATTACTCTTTACCAGAGTCATTTTGTGTATGAAGAAGCAGACTGTTTCTAGGTTAAAGGTCTTCAAAGTGAGGCTCACTTACTTCAGCAGTACCCTAGACAATCCACTAGGTTACAGTATAAAAATATTAGAAATTCTGTTTACATTTGCTTTACACAATCCTTTTCTGACTTTTCATTTCTTGTCCATGCTTTATGCTGAACATATTCATATACAATAATCTGTAAATATTGGAGAAAATAATGTGTATTAGAGGGATGTGCTCACAAATTTTATTAGTAAGAATATGTCATCAGAGATTTTGAGACTCCTAGTCCAAAAAAGATAATCCCCCCTCCCAGTTGTAAATTGAATCCCACCACTGTGTTACTCTTTTGAATACATGCAATTCATTCTTTCCTTCATGCCTTCATATACTATTGAGGATCTACTAGGTGGCTGTTGCGTTGGTGGCATTTACCTGACCTCAGAACCTGGATTCTGAATCTGTTGTTTTCCTGCCTGCCTCATGGCTGGAAGAAGTTTTGGCAGGCTTGAGGTGTATGGGGGTAGAAGAATGAGTGATGGAGGCCTTTTTTCTTGGGCTTGCCAACATAGTCTTTTAATACTTAGCATGTCTTCACTGGGGAGAAATGTCTGCTGTCTCTAGATTTAACATTTTTCTCTTTATTGTGTTTAAAACTTGTACTTCCTAAGGCTCTTCTCCCTGTTTTAATTCTTTTCTAGACTGAGAACCATCTCTTTTTAGGACTTCTTTGGTCTTCATTCCCATTCCGAGCACCAGCTATTGCCATTTGTTCAACCAGGAATTTTCTGTCACATCACAAAGTGACTGTATCCCTGTAGTTATGTTCTGGAAGCTAGCAGGAGAACATGGCCAGACATTCATGGAATCATTTGCTTGGGGTATATGAGATTCAAACCTGAGCCTCAGGAGAACTTCAGATTATCCCCGTCATGAACCTTCAGTCTGCATCTCTGCCATAAATCCCCCAAGGTCAATATCTGTAGTGCTTTTAGCTGTTCAAAGATACTTTCCTGACTCCTAACTCTGGGAAACGAACTAGGGGTGGTGGAAGGGGAGGTGGGCAGGGGTGTGGGGGTGACTGGGTGGCGGGCACTGAGGTGGGCACTTGATGGGATGAGCACTGGGTGTTATTCTGTATGTTGACAAATTGAACACCAATAAAAAACAAATTTATTAATAAAACAAAACAAAACAAAGATACTTTCCTTAAAATGTGCCAAGGAGAGCATTTACTTGGGCAGGTTAAGGAGGAGTGGGGGAAATGAAAAGAGATTTTCATTTTCAATAAGGACTTTTTCTCATCCTTAAGAACCCACTGTGTCGACCACCATTTACAAGACTCAGCTGGCTTCTTGGACATAGCACCCACCAAATTTCAAGTAAAAACCCTGTGAAGCCATAGGAAGTTGTTGAAAGGAGCAGCAAAATCCCAGGTCCCTTTACCATGCTTAGCCACTCCTTAAACTCACCCCTGCCTCCCCAGGCTTTGTTCATCATTCTGTGATGGTGTGAAAAAATACGTGGACTCTGGGAAAAATTTAAACCCTGCCTGCCACTGACCACCTCTGTGAGCTTGAGTAAGATACTTCTCTAAATCCTTCTGGACAATACTGTATAATTTAATTGTAGAAATGGTCATAGTAGCACATACATTGTGGGATTTTGAGGGTGCCTGCCTGGCACATGGTATGTGCTTGGTAAGTGGCTATTATTAATAGCATCTGCTGTATTCATCTCTCAGGTCAGGTATGTTCAATTTCCAGGTTAGAGTCTTTTATTTTTTTTGCTTGAAGTTCAGTTGACACACAATGTTACATTAGTTTCAGGTGTACAACATAGTGATTCAACAAGTCTATGCTGTATGGTTTCCTCACCACAAGTATATTCCTGGCTTCCCTCCTAAGAGTGCTTGAGCTGAAAGGAACTTAGGCAGCATCTGGTTCTGGAAGGAGTAGGAGGCATAGAACCTGTCTGGTTTTGAGATCAAGCCCTAGACCTCATTTGAGGATAACAGATCATAAGAAACTGCTTCTGAAGTTACCCCTCAAGTATGCCCAGATTTGAGTGGGCCTAATGGCAGTGTTCTCTCATTGATATTCTTTTATTTAATTAAGTAAAACATGAGACAAAACAGTTATTTTTATAAAATAAATGTAGCCCAAAAATGTTTTTTATTTTCCCTCAATTTTCCCCTTTGCAAAAAAACTGCCACCTATCCTTGATCTCATGCAAGCTTCATTTTCCAGATGAACTGACCAGTCCCAAAGAAGTAAGCCTCCTATGAGACAAAGTGCAGTCTTTTACAATCAGGGCTGGAGCAGGGGCTTTGGGTGGCAGCCCCTTCCCAGATTAGGTCACTGGCTCTGGAACCAGACTGCCTGGGTTCATGTCTTGGTGCTACCCTTGTTAGTATACTTGTTTCCATTACCTGTAAAATGTGATGATAATATGAATACCTATCTCATAAAACTGGCATATAGATTAAATGAGTCAAGAGAAAGAAGTTCTTCAAACAGTCCCAGGTACATAGTGAACACCAAATAAGTTATCATTGTGTGTGTGTGTATGTGTGTTTCTTTTTCCTGGAAATTAGCTAGGTTTAGAAGTTACAGGGGCAAAAGTCCTTTCTTGTCTTGAAGTTGCTGATGTGGAAGGAAAATCACAACTCTCTAATCAAGCCAAGCAAGGGAGCCTCGCTAGGTGGTGGCTTAGAAGACAGGCAGCCTGGGATTCTGCCCACAGTGGGACAAACAGCTCCAGTCTCCCAGGACCCAGCAGATCTTACTTGGAGAGGGACACTGTGTGCCTGGAAGTTCTAGTGGTCTGTGCCTGTCACCTTTGCCCCCAGGCTTATGTCAGACCAAATTCCACTGCCTGGAGCCTGACTCTGGATTCAGCCAAGGAAAGCAGAGTTTGACCAGGTCTAGCATGCAGTGTTACTCACAGGACTGACATGTGGTTTTAATCCAGCCCTCTGAAAATATGCGTATGTATTCCCTTTTACTCTAGTCATGCTTTTGTTATGAAAATTATTTAACTGATCTTTAAA
Source organism: Canis lupus baileyi (assembly GCF_048164855.1). Classification (NCBI taxonomy): domain Eukaryota; kingdom Metazoa; phylum Chordata; class Mammalia; order Carnivora; family Canidae; genus Canis; species Canis lupus. The sequence continues at coordinate 40,566,059 of NC_132859.1, read as the reverse complement.
AAATGGAACAGAAACTCCAAATTCAAAATCTCTGCCAGTCTCACTCAGAGCCTGAGTAGTGATGAATCTGTGATCAGCCAGTGGGGATTGTTTAGTTTGAAAGAGAGCAGAGGTTGGGGGACAAAGTGGAAGGGCCTTTGACACCTTTAGTGATTACTCCAGAACCAAGGCCAAATATGAGTTTTATTATACACACACACACACACACACCACATGGCTTCCCTCTGCCCATTCTCCCACCCAGAAAACTCCCACCAAGAAACACTTTGCAAATGCTTTGTAATGTTATCTGTTTTGTTGGAAGAGGAACCTATGACCTGTGTCTTCTCTCCACCTGCCCTGCCCAGCATGTTATCCCATTATCCATGGCAGTTTAGTGGAGGACCAGGGTTTTGTCATCCTTCTGACACCTCAGAGTTGAGAAAAGATGGCTTTGCTTTGCCTCTGTCTCCACCACTACATTCCTACGCAGCAGTCAGTGAGAATCACAGCTGTTAAGCACGGGGATGTCAGGGTTCAGAGCAGGGCATTCTGGAAGGTGGTCTGGAGAAGGGAGATCTAGGGCCCAAAAGTCAATCCTGACTGGATTTTCCCAAAGTGGATGAACATTCCTTTCCCTGTGATCCTTTATAAATGAAAAAAAAAAAGTCTCCTGCTGGCTGGTACAATACAAACTGTAATCAAGTTCTTTCCTCCAACTTTTTTGTTTCTGAAATTGTCTTGGTGCAAAGGCCACCGGGTTTCTGTTGGAATTCTTCAAAAAAGTCCTTCTCAAAAGACCTCTCTGGTTTCCATTTAACAGAAGTCTCTTTGATGCCATCTGCCCATCTTATGAAAATAACTTGTTCATGGGATATATTTGTGAACAGGGTGCAGTATTAGTATCTTCATCATAACCTGAGCCTATCTGTAGTGACAACGCTATGCCCTTATTAGTCAAGGGACGGGCACTATATTTCATTGCTAAACTGCCTTACTGTTACCTGACCAAGGGCACACATTGAGCCCAACAGAAACCATCAAAGGATCTGTATTAAGTTCTGCTATGATAATGCTGCATAACAAGCAACCTCCCAATCTCAACATCTTACAATATACATCTATGCCTATGTGTAGGATGAGCCCAGTGGATGTGGCTGGTTTGGCTGCAGGCTGGGGATTGGATTCTGGTTCCCTCCAGGTGCCCAGCCTGGGGCATATGCCTCCGTAGTGGAGGATGGGTTTGCAGGGAGGCAAGTCAAACCATACAAGCATATTCAAAGCCTCTAGTAGGATGTAGCATATGTGATGTCTACTAACATTCCATTGGCAAAAGCAAGTCATATGGCCAAGGTCAACGCCCGTGGAGAGGTCTATTCTATCTTCAGTGAAACCACGGCAAAATGAAGAAGAAGGAAGAATAGTGAACAAATAATACCACCAATGACACTGACCTTTACTTCATGTTGAAGAGTGGTCCTCCACCCTCTGTGGAGGCAATGATAGGGAGTTTGGTGGTGGCTATCTCCAGCCCAGCACAGGTCCCCGGGTTCTCAGTGGGCTGGGCTCTTTTCAACTCTCCTGGCTCTCCTTCTCACAGTTGCTAAGGAACCCAAATCCAACTTTTGTCAAAATCTCAGTCTTAAAAAAACAAAACAAAACAAACAAACAAACAAACAAAAAAACCTCAGTCTTTTTCTTTTGTCCCTCCACATATTTCCTTTCTGGCTCCTACTTTTTCTCTCCTCACCTTCCAACATGCTTTTTTTTTTTTTTTTTTTTTTTTTTTTTTTTTTTTATGATAGTCACAGAGAGAGAGAGAGAGAGAGAGAGGCAGAGACATAGGCAGAGGGAGAAGCAGGCTCCATGCACCGGGAGCCCAATGTGGGATTCGATCCCGGGTCTATCGTGCCCTGGGCCAAAGGCAGGCGCCAAACCGCTGCGCCACCCAGGGATCCCCCAACATGCTTTTAAGCCAAGCAAATGCTTCCTTGATATCTTGATATCTTGGATGGAACCTCTGTAGGATGAAACCCCTTCCACTGCCAAGGGGTCTCCACTTGGCTTACACTTGAAGTTTTATTATAAAAGAGTTTCTTGTTCCACCTCTACCTTGAGCTGTGCTCCCAAATACACCATTTTTTACTCTGACATTACAACATGCCAAACCCCGAAAAGGAGGGGGCATTTTTCAGATCCCAGAAAGGTAAAGGGAGTTCAGAAAGAGAAGGCAGAAACATTGATCCCACTGCTTATTTAAATGTACCAAACCATGTGGTGGATGGACCCTTTACATATTTTAACTTCACTTACTTCTCATGACAATCCTTGGAGGGAGGAGTTATCTCATTCTCTCCCTGCCCATTTTATGACTGAGGGAATGGTCCGGAGAGGTTGTGTAACTTGCCCATTGTCACACAGCTCAGCAGGGCAGAAGCTGATCGAGAACTCCGCTATGTTTTCCCTAAATCCCATTTTTTTCTAGCTACCCTCTTCTTCAGACCTCTTCCTCTGCAGGTGTAGGTGGATGTGACTGCCAGGCCAGTGGGCATCTTCTCTGAGGAATTATGGGAGGAGTCTTGGGGAAAGGGTGGGTGCTGGGGGTTAGAGGAGGGGAGGAGAAATAGAGAAGCTATAGAAATAGACAGTGAAGGTCACACCACTCCTCTTCCCTGCCTGCCAGTGTCACTGCAGGGCAGAAAAGATAGTGTGAATGTTTTGGATGGGGAGAATGGGGGTGGGTTCAGCTGGCAAGGGTGTGGTGATGGAGTCTGTTGGATCTCATAAGCAAACTATCTAGTATATCATGCATCACTCCCCTTTCCCCTTCTCTAATGTCCTCTTTGTTATTCAGCTGAATATTTCTCTTCAGAGGATGTTTTTTTCTTTCAGTTTGATCAAAGCTGCTTTTCTTTTCCTAAAGCTTTACTTGGGTGGCCCCGTGGGGACAGCTGCTCGTGGCAGGTCTGAACCTTTCTCTCTGCAGAACTGCACAATTGCCAACTTTCACCAGGTTGTCTGAAGCCAAGTAAGGCCAAGAAGAGGATCAAAACAGTCTGTTTTCTTCAAGCATTTTAAAAAAGATGATTAATTTTTCCCTAGTGGTATCCAAAAGTTTGAGAATACAGATTATGAATCCAACATGAAAGCATATTTTTCTTTTTAGAAGAAAAAAAAAACCCCAAACAGATTTCTTTCTCTATGGCCACTTATCCTTTTAGTTTTAATTCAAAATATTGGAATTCTTGCCAGCTGTGGAACCTTGGGCAAATGTTAGCACTCTGGACCTTTAAGTTTTCTCAGCTATAAAATAGGAATGAAATCATTTCCATTTCCCTCATATGCGTGAAAATTAAATGAGATAATACCTCATATTCTATGAAAAGTTAATATCAGTAAGGAATGGGACCCAACGACTTCATCTCTCGGTGTCTCCTGTATAGAAATCCTCACAGTTATCTCCAGAGCTGCATGTGTTGCATCTTCAGTGCAACATTATTTGTTGTAATAAAAATTGGGAATGATTGAAATATTCTTCCTGTAGAGGAATGGTTATAAATATTATGGCATATTCCTACTGTGAGCTATTAAGCAGCAATTAAGTAACTCCATATAGACAGATACAGAAAAAGCTTCAGGACATCTTGGTTCTCTCTTTTATGCTAAAAGTAATTACTGTGTAGTATAAGTGAACAAATAATCTCCCAAAAGACATCCATATCTTAATCCCTGGAACCTGTGAATGTTACTTTATTTGGAAAAATCAGTCTTTACATATCTAAATTAAGGATCTTGAGATGGGGAGCTTATCCTAGATTATCCAAGTGAGCCTTAAATGCCATCACTCCTGTCCTTATAAGAGGGGAAACAAAGAGAATTCTGATGCACACAGAAAAGGAAGAGGCATTGGAGCACCTGGGTAGCTCAGTAGGTTAAGTGTTTGCCTTTGTCTCAGGTCATGACCTCAGGGTCCTGATATGGAGCTCTCTGCTCAGCAGGGAGTCTGCTTCTGCTTCTGCCCCTCCCACCACTCATGCTCTCTCTCTCTCTCTCAAAAAAATAAATAAAATCTTAAAAAAAAATAATAAAATTCCCTACCCTAAACAATTAAAAAAAAATAAAGAGGCACAGTGACCACAGATTGGAGGGATGGAGACTGAAGCCAAGGAATGTGTGCAGCCACCAGAGCTGGAAGATTCTTCCCTAGAGCCTCCACAGGGTGCATGGCTCTGTTGGCACCTCGATTTTGGCTTAGTGAAACTGATACTGAACACGTTTCTGTTGTTTTAAGCCATTGGGTCTGTGGATATTTATTATGGCAGTCACAGGCAATTAATACATCGTGACAAATGTGCATGTCTTAATGCAAAGAAAAGAAACAGGCCTGGAAAGATGTACATCCAAATTATTGATGGTGGCTCCCGCTGAGGAGGAGAAAAGATGTTCATATTTTGTTTGATTTTCTTAATATTATTTGGATTTTCCACTGTGCTTATTTATGCATGTATTCTGTGTGTGTATGTCTTTTAAATAGTAATAAAGGCCAAATTAAAAATATATCTAAGGACAAAATTTAGAATCTCACTTCAAAAGGATTATCAGGTAAAGACATCTTAGGGGGTGGTAAGAATCATCTGTTTTATAGAAGGGAGGCTCATTTCCACACTTCTCAGAATTGTCCCTCTGAAGGATGGTGACTGAGCATTTACCCACTGACTTTTGTCCCCTTTGGGCTGAGGATAGTCACCAAAGGTATTGACTTCCCCTGTGCCTCCCTGCAGAGCAGACAAGAAAGTAAAGAGTGAATCAAACACTTTAGGTGTGAAGCTGGCAGTGTGCCAGGGACTGTCCACTGTGGGGGCAGCTAGAATCAGTTGGGGGCCAAGAGGACCAAACATGGAGCACAAAAAGCATCAGAGAAAGCTCCTGCAACCTCAAAGAGGGAAGAACCCTAGAACTGGAGGAGCCTTCTCACAAGCAGACTTGTAGCGCCTTAGGCCAGGGAACAGTGTTGGTCCCTTTCTGAAAATCCCTCTTATCTAACAGCTTGTTTCATACAGAGCTTTCTGTGTGGCAGGCACTGAGATAGTCCCAAGACACAACAGCAAGTGAGCCAGTGTCCCACCCGTGTGAATCAACAGACTTTAAATGATCATATAGTAAAGCGTGAAAGGGCATGCTCAGGGAGAAGCAGCGTGTTGTAGGAGCACATAGCTAGGGCATCCAGCCCATTGAGGGGCCTCTGTGGAAGGCTTCCTGGGGAAGACCTAAAGAATGAGAATAGGGGGAAAGGAATGTTCCAGGCAGAGGAAACAGCATATGGGAAGTGGAGAGGGTCTGGTGCTGTCCAGGAATTAAAAGAAGATCAGTATGGCTCAAGCACTTCAGGCATTTAGACTTTCTCCAAAGAGGCTTTGAGGGATATGATCCTGTGTGTGGTGAGTGGATTGTAGAGGAGCAGGGACTAGAGGAAGAGACCAGTTAGGTGTCTAGTAGAGAAGGAGGCACTTCAGCCTAAGTAGACACAGAGTGGCTAATGAGAAATAAATGGATTCCAGAGATGTTTGGGAGGAAAAATTTGCAAGACTTGGGTGTATGGGGCAGAGGGAAGGGTGGAATGGAGATCAGGCCCAGATTTCTGGCTTGGATATGTGGATGGATGGTGCTACCTTTCAGTGGATTGGAAATAGAAAGAGGAGCATGTGTAGAGGTGAGGGAGATGGTGAGAAATTAGATAAAGTAGAGAGTGTCGGGTGGATCTAGTTATCGGTTGCCCTCTCTCTGACTCCTAGAAATCTCACTCTGATTGGTGGGCCACCACTCTTCCTGCTCCATGACACTCTTTAAGGGTGGTCTGTCTCTTGGGAGTGTTAAGTGGCCAGCATACCTGGAGGCTGCACTCAATTCCCACAAAGCTAGTGAATAGATCTTCTGAAAATGTACACAAGGAGCACTCTTGGACTTCCCAGAACTGTATGGGGGTTGTGGCTCCAGACCACAGAGGTTGGAAAAAGTTGGTTGTTCTGTGGCCTGGCCTAGTCACTGCATTCTGTAAGGGCATGTTCCTTTCTTCTTAAAAATGTGCCACTAAGGACTATTTCTATGAACATGGCTACATAGAAAGAACTCTGCATTCTTGCCACTGTCTCCTGGAAACCATCTGAAAGCAACAAAGAGAATGGAAGACAAAATGCAAATTCCTTTTCCTCTTTTTGAGGCAGAAGAGAGGATACATGGAGAACCTGGTCACAAGCCAGATTTGCAGGAAGCAGCCTGGCCACTATTTCAAATGCAACTTAGGCCCTTCTATAGGAACCTCATTCAATTGACTCATCTAACTCATAAAAGGAGTTGAGCATCCACAAAGAGACACTCTAAGAAAAAAAAGGAACAATGAACCGCAGAGTTTATGAACAGATGAAGGTCAGTCACCCTTTGAAGTAGGTGAAAATTTTGAGCAGTCGCTTCACTATGAATTTTTTTATAATAAATTTATTTTTTATTGGTGTTCAATTTACCAACATACAGAATAACACCCAGTGCTCATCACCCTCAGTGCCCGTCACCCATTCACCCCTACCGCCCGCCCTCCTCCCCTTCCACCACCCCTAGTTCATTTCCCAGAGTTAGGAGTCTTTATGTTCTGTCTCCCTTTCTGATATTTCCCACACATTACTATAAATTTTTAAAGTTTAATGAAAAAAGACCCTCTATGAAAGAGCACCAACAAAAAGAAATGCAAGAACTCAAGAAAAAAAATGGTAACATAGCCAGAAGAGGTGAAATACGAGCTGGAAAGAAATAGGGAAAAGTAGAAATTAAGAGGAATTTGGTAGAAATGAGAAAGTACACAAAGGTGAATGAATATTGGGGAAAACAATCTGCCAAGTAGAATATAAAAATAAGCAAAATGAGCAAATAAAAATGGTTAGAAAGGATTAGAGAGAAGATGAAAGATATACACAGGGCAGATAAGACACCCAACACATGTAATTCAAGAGCCTAAAGAACAAATAAAACAGTGGAATGGAAAATATTTAATATTTAGTCTAAGAAAACTTTGGTGAAATAAAATATTTAAATAAGGTATTCTAACAAGGTATGCCCAGAAAAATTGACCCAGGAAAGTCAACACTGAGATATATTCTATAACATCATTGGACTTCAGAGAAAACAAGATCACCTCAAACCTGTCAGAATGGCTCATATCAAAGAGACAAGAGATAACAAGTGTTGGCAAGGATGTGGAGAGGAGGGAACCCTTGTGCACTGTTTGTGGGGATGTAAATTGGTGGAGCCACCACAGAAAACAGAATAGAGGTCCCTCAAAAAACTAGAAGATAGAACTATCAAGTGATCCAGCAGTCTCACTTGTGGGTATTTATTTGAAAGAAATGAAATCAGTGTCTCAAAGAAATGTCTGCACTTCTATGCTCATTGCAGCATTATTCAAAATAACCAGGATATGAAAACGATGTAAGTGTCCACTGATAGATGAATGGATAAATATGTATATTTGTGTATATATATATCAATGTATTTATATATGTATTTGTATACATATATATAATTTGTATACACATATGTGTGTGTGTGTATATATATATATATATATATATATATATATATATATATATATCAATAGCATAATATTCTTCAGCCATAAAAAAGAGAAGGAAATCCTGCCATCTGTGACAACATGGAAGAACCATGAGGACATTATGCTAAGTGAAATAAAGCAAACAGAGAAATACTATCTGGTATTATACGGTACCATTTGTATGTGGAATCTAAAAAAAAAAAAATGTCGAGCTCATAGAAACAGAGAGTAGAATGGTGGTTGCCAGGGCCTAGGAGGGGGCAGGGGGAATGGGGAGATGTTGGTCAAAGAATATATAGACTTTCAGTTATTAGGTGAATAAGTTCTGAGGATCTAATGTACAGCAGGTGACTGTAGTTAATAATACCATATTGTATACTTGAAATTTGCAGAGTAGATCTTAAGCATTCTCAACACATACATAAACGTAACTACGTGAGGTGATGGGTGTGCTAAATAACTTGATTGTGGTGATCATTTCATAAAGTATACACATATCAAATCATCACATTGTATACTTCAAATGTGTACAATTTAATCTGTCAATTATATTCAATAAAGCTGGAAAAAGAATGTAAAGAAAAATAAAGAATTCTTACGGCAACTAGGCAGGGTACAAAGTCCCATCTATTCAGTGGAGCAGGATCCACAAGTGAGTCAGAGAAAGAAGCCGTGCCAAAATATTTTCTTTCTAGCTAAACTTCCCTTCAGGTATGAATGCTACGGAAAAATAGTTTTGAACATGCAGGAACTCAGAGAATTCTGTTCCCATGCGTACTTCTTGAGAAAATTATGCATTTCTGGCTTCAGTCAACCAAGAAATAATGAAAAACTAGGGCAAAAGGGACAGGAGTATGCAAAGAATGTACTTCACTGAAGAACCAAGACCTAAACAAATATGAGCATTGGACTAATGGGCTAGAATGTATAAAATTTTATATCCTAACAATATAAAAATGATACAAATTTGGAAGGGGAATCAGGGAAAAGGTGGGAGAAGGAAGAAACTTGCTACTCATTAATAATATTTAAGAAACAAAGATTATCTTTTCCAGATGAAACCCAAGTTTTCAGAGCCCACATTTACGAGGAAGATCTTCTCTAGGCTTTGTCTCCCTGCCCTGTGGCCCTGGGGGCCTTGACTGGAGTGGAGGGGTGGGGGTGCTGGGGCTCCACGAAGTATGCTATTCAGCATACTGTTTCTGTCTGCCTACCCCTCTGCCCTACTTCAAGCAGGGTGTTCAAGGTTGGGTCTCACAGCTGCATAAGCACCTTATAGTCAGGTGTGAAGAGGTGAGGCCTAAAAATTTGCTTTTCTGACAGACTCCCAGGTGATACTGATGCTACTGATCCAGGCACAACATGTTTAAAAGTCACTGCCCCAGAGCGTGCCCTTGCCAACACATGTGGAGCTGGTGCTACCACATCTGTGTGCTAAGAAAGGCCAGGGCATCCAGCTTCCACTTGAGCAAGTGGGGCAGACAAAAGTACCCAGGCACAGACTTAGTCACATGGCCACACCTGGCTACAAGAGGAACTGGGCAAGGTCATCTGTAGCTGAGAGCCTTGTGCCCTGGAAAATGGAAAAGCGTGCTTGTGGGAGACAATTAGAGACCCACGGAGAGGGCCCTAGAACTCACATGGGGATGAAAAGAGAACGGCCAGCATTCAGTGATGAGGGACAGATGTTAAAGGGATGCCTATGGTGTCTGGTGACAAGTGTCATAATGGCGGTTTATTCAAGGGGAAGAAACCCAGGCCGAACTGCAAGTATCAGCAAAGGCTCCCCTGGGAGGCAAAGCTCAGCTTTGAAGCAGGAGCATAGTTAGCTGTGGTTGCCCATTCCTCCCTTGAAGGCAGCTAGGTGTATTCCACCATCTCGTCTCTTTGTATACACCCCAGATGTTCATTCACTGTCCCAGTTGTTTTGTGGATTGGGTCTGACATTTTTCCCAGGTCTCAAACTTTCTTTTTCTATCTTGTCCCCCAGGCGTCTTGGCTCTGGAGAAAACTACGTGGCAAGAGGCGGTTGGTGATAGCATTCTGCCTCTTGATGACTCTGTCTGTGGTGACTGTCACCCGCTTCCCCCCGCAGCATCCAGCTACTGGCCCAGACTCTGGTCCCATGGAGCTCCAGGAGGTCATGGAAGCCCCTGGCCCCCACAATCGGCAGGCTCTGAGCTCCAGCTGGAGGCAGCAAGCAAGAGACCTAGGGTTCTGGAAAGGCTGGGCCTTGCCCAGGAATTCCATCCCAATGTGTGCTGAGGAGCAAGGCCACAGAGGGACAGTGGACAGAAGCAGGAAGTCCCCAGTAGGGGACAGTAGGCATCCAGGGAGGGTCAGGAGGGACATTACTTTGGCCTCTCTAGGAGATTTGAGACTCAGTACTTCACGTCTTGTGCTCCTGAGGGAGGATGAGGTCAGGAGTCCAGGAACCAAAGACTTGGGTCCTCCCTGGCATGATGATCCTATCGGAGAGGCACAGAATGACACTGGCACCCTGGTTGGCCCCCTCACAGGACCTGACATGACAGCTTTACAGGCTTGGAGAGCTGCTGCTGGACTAACTCTCCGGCCCCGCCCAGTGGAAGGCAGGAATCTGCCAGGAGCTAGGAACAGAGCTGTGACTGGTAGGCCACAAGCAGGGCATCCCACCCCAACTGCAGAGGCTCGTCGGTGGCCTGGCTCTGTTGGGGAGCTGCAAGGATCTGTCTGGTGTGATGCGGAGAGCCCTGGGATGTTGACCAGCTTGAGGACCAGTGGGCAGGTTCCCCCATGGTTCACAGAGCACGATGTGCAAATGTTCCAGCTGTTGGCCAAGGGAGAGGTGGTGGGCAAAGCCAGGATTCCTGGCCATGGGCAGGTGCTGCAGGTTGCCTTCTCCAATGAGGGTGTTCTTCAGAACATGTCTTCTGGGCTCAGCCATCTCTGCTCCCAGGGGCTCTGTGGCCTGATCAAGAGGCCTGGGGACCTGCATGAGGTCCTGTCCTTCCATGTGGACCGAGTGCTGGGGCTGCGCCGGAGCCTGCCTGCTGTGGCCCGAAAGTTCCACAGTTCCCTGCTGCCCTACCGCTACACAGATGGTAGCACAAGGCCTGTCATCTGGTGGGCGCCTGATGTGCAGCACCTGGGGGACCCAGAAGAGGACCAGAACTCTCTGTCCTTGGGCTGGCTGCAGTACCAGGCCTTGTTGGCACGTGGCTGCAGCTGGCCAAGCCAGGCCTCCTGCCTGGGCATCCACTACACTGAGTGGGCACGCCTGGCACTCTTCGACTTCCTGCTGCAGGTAGGTGGAGCTGGACAAGGGGAAGGTGGAGAGCAGTGGAAGTATGGGGTTGGGGATGAACCTGGGACTGAGGAATTGCCCTCCTGAGGATGGTTGGTGACTCCCCCTCCAATCCTTGTCTTTTGACCACCAAATACCTGTTTTTGTTATTTTTTCTGCCTCGTGTTTATCCATCCAGTGGTGGGCTAGAACCACCTCAGATGGGCTTACAAGAGCTGATTGCCAAAATTTTCAGGAATATTGTGACCCAGTTGAAAAACACAAGTATTATTAAAAGTGGAATAAAATCAGCTAATAATATAATATATTAGAAAAAAGTAATAAATACTCAGAATTCATTAATTCCTAATGATTTCACTATTATCTGTGCTTTTTAGGTTACTTGCATTTACATAATAAATATTATATAATGATGAGCTATTGCACATCTCCTGTCAACTCCATATTCAGTCATATTGGTAACTTGAAATTGGCCCAAGGTGGCAGTATTTACACCATGGGAGTCAGCAAATGCTGCAAATCAGGACTCCCCACTATTTCCAAGAGGTAGTTATTAAACATTTATCAGCACGTCACTGTGGATAACATTTTATCCTTGAATCAACAAGGATTCAGGATGGGTACCTAATTTTAAAAAGAAAGCAAGTGTGGTAAGAAGGAAAGACTCAGGAAGATAAAGAGATGATTTTTGGACACTGGAAAATGAGAAAGAATTCAGCCACAAAGCCAGCTGAGGTCCCTGCTGTGCACGAAGTTAACCCTGAAGTTTCTGAGGATCCCAGGAAAGGACTGGGCAGGCAGGGCACAGGGTTAACTGGGGGCTGCAAGCATTGGCTGTTGACTAACTAAACAGTGTGGTTGTTCTGGGACCTGTGCATTGGATGTCAGCCATGGAGGCATGTGTGCAAAGATGTCCAGAAAGGCATAAAGGCAAAAAAAGGGGAGAACAAGCTCAAAATGGGTGGGTATGTGTACTAAGTGCAGACTGAGCCAGCCCCCATTTCTGTAGGGATGCTTATTGAAGAAAGACACCAAGAGGAGCCCTTAGATTCACCAACTAGGGTGAGTGGATGAGCCACAAGACAGGATTCAGGCAGCCACAGGCTGATATACTGTATTCGGTCCATACAGGGTTGGTTCACAATGTGTTTTTAGAAGATTCTTAGACAACATGTAATAGTTTGGATATTTCCCATAAAAATCTAGCTTCCTTTGAAACATTGGATGGTTGAATAACATTAGGCATCCATTCCCATATGGCAGTCATCAGCCTAGGCTGAGTAGCCGTGTCTGATTCAGAGGCTGCCATGCTCTCTTTTGGGGCATATCCTCTATCTCCTTATTTTCTAACATCCACCTGCTGCCCTATCCCCAGAACCATGAATGCTACCTGTCAGCAGCTGGATGTTTGTTTCCAGTTAGTGGGCTAGCCGGTCCCCTGAGGTCCTCCAGTCTGTGTCCACAAAGGCAGTTTTGTGGAAAGAGGAGTGTAGAGCCTAGTGGTCAGCATGGGCTTTGGTATCTCCCAGACCTCTTCCTGCTGTATGACTCTGAGAAGATTCCTTTGCCTCTTGGAGATTCACTTTTCTTACATCTAAAATGGGACTGGATGTCCTGCCCTCACCCCCTTGGGTCTGACCATTATAATGTGTGGTAGCTTCTAATGGCCAGTGCCTGCATCTGTGGGCTTGCTCTGAGTGACCTGTGACAGGCTGGGTGCTGGGGAACTAATGCTCTCCAGGTAGTGTGACCAACCACCCAGCTTGGGGAAAAGTTTCTCAGACTTACACCCCTGGGCAAACAGAGAAGGCTGGTTATCTCCTTGCAGGAGCAGCCTCCAGTGACTGATGGGAGCCAGTATATAAAAGCCCTGGTTTCTGGCTAGATTAGTGCATGTTGTATGTGTCTTTCAGAGTCCCTTACTAAGAGTGAGCCCTGATTACTCGGAGGGTAGCACATGCACAATAATATGCAGGCACAGTCCCCAAAACTTTATAGGAATTAACTCATCCAATCCTCATGGCAACCTTACAAGTGAGATACAGTATTTATCCCCATTTTAAAGTTGAGAAATTAAGGTCAAGAGAGGTTAAATTACTTGCCCAAGGTCATGGCTGCTGGAGCTGAGATAAAGCCTTGGTCTGACTTCAGAGCTCACCTCTTAATCACAGAGTTACTATTCAGTTGGTCATGAATGAGTCAGGAAATGGGGACTCTTGTAGGGATGCCTTGAAGCCTTAAGAATGGATGCATTTCCTTGCAAAGTCCCAGTCTAGCTGATGTGCACACCGCAGTTTTCTGCTTCACACAGGGCCCCTCTGTCCATCCCCCAGAGTTGCTGTGTGGGACTCTTCTCTTCCTCAGGTACCAAGCCCTTGTGGGGACAGAAGCCTCAGCAGCCAAGGCACACGCAGGTTGGGTGTGTGGTCAGACACTACTTGGCTGGCCTTGTGCCACCTCTTCCTTGTTTGCTGAACACCAGTGAAGTCAAACACCCCTGTCTGGCTGATGCTGCCTTCCTAGAAGCCACTAGTAAGTCACAGAGAGGCGAGGTTTCAGGATGTGGGTTTCCCAGCCAGGAACCCAAGGTGTCTTCTGACTAGGAACTGAGTACAAATTCAGTTTGTATACAGCTCACTCTGTGCTAGGCTTGCTCATTTGCTTTGTGTTATCCAATATAAACCTTTTCTCTATTGTGTTTGTGTATCACAAATACCATTTCCCCAACACAAAATACACAAGCACTACACACATACACATTCTTTGTACTCCCCGCAAATCTTATCCTATGCTTTGCAAATCCCATCTAATACCTTGTACTAGTTAGTGAGCTGAAATGCTAACAAACCTCTCTGAAGCTCAGTAGCTTAAAATACCAGTTATTTCTCGCTCCAGGGTCTGTGGATCAGTGGGACTCAACTGAGCTTAGCTCCACGCTGTGATTTGGGTTCAGGTCTGCCTTTTGTTTCTCATTCTGGAGCCCAGGGTGAAGGGGCAGGAGTATCCAGGACAAACTCTTCTCATAGGAAATGGAAGAAGCCCAAGAGCTCGACCAAACTGCTAAAGCACATTTAAGGCCTCTCTACCAATGTCACTGCTAGTATTCATTGGCCAAAGCAAGTCAGTGCCAGGAAGGAGAAGTACAGTTTGCTCAGATTGGAAGGGGGAGAGGAGCAAATATTTGTGGGGCAATAACGAAATCAGTTACATACACCCAAACACACACATTGCACACTTATACATGAGCCCTATGTGCCCACGTATGTCACAGCCACCCACACATGCATACCATTCACCTGAACCATACACCCACATATACTCCATATCATGCCCAAACACTGTTGTGGGCAAGGGGAGCTCAGTCCTCCTGAGACCTTTGAGGGAGTGTGTAGGACATACACCAGAGTTGTCTCACCTGAGGGCCAAAGCTGGGTTATTTACCCACTAGCTCCCAACTGTCAGTGGTTGAGACTGCTCATGAGGGCGTTGACCTCCTGGCACTGGTAGCCTGGCCCACGTGCTTGCCAGCCAAACCAGATCCTTCAGCCAGAAAGGGGCTAAGGCAGAGAGCTGCAGCACTTGTAGAAAGCCATTGGTATGTACAGGAACAGTGAGTGCCAGGGGAATAGGGGTGGGGTACTAACAGCATCTGCAACTCATTATGAATAAGTCAAGAACAATTTTTGGCAGGCCAATATGACCAAGATGGTGCTCTCAGTTAATAAACTGGTTTCTCTACGAAAGATAAATTACTAATTGTGAGTAGGTATCTCCACCCCACCCCACCCCCAATCCAGGCTGTATCATAGGAAGAAGTAGGACCAAGAGAGAGTCCACTACTTCTTGATAGATCAGTGAGAAGCTGGTTCTACTCAGGGGGACAAAATGGGTGGGAGAGTGTGTATGTGTGTTTGTTGGATAGGGCTCATGAAACAGCTTAATATCACAGGCCACCTGTAACCAGGGTTGCATTCACTCTGGTAAAAGGTAGAAAGTCCCTCTCCTCTTGACAGTGATGATGACACAGCCAAGGCATGGGCAAGAAGAACTAATGACCATCACATTCACTGTAAGCCAAATCCAACCTGAGAGGAGTTGGGTCTTTGACCCAGAGGCCAGAGTGAGAACAGGAAGTGCTGGGGGGTTAGGCACATTTCTGTTTTTTCTCTTTTAAAGGGGCCTCTTTCTTCACATGGTGCTTCCTCTTAGAGGGCGTGTGATTGGCTATGTGGTGGGTGAGATGTGGAGAATTCAGACAGACTGGGAGTTCGTGATGTTGGCTCATAAAAGTCTTTCTGTAACTTCTGCTTATGAAGGGCCTTCACATCCCCAAGAGTTGAGATCCAGGAAGCTTTACCTGCCACCATCCTGGCCCAGGTCATCATCTTTTCTTACCTGGACTAGCCCGACAGCCCCTTGATTTGTCTCCCTGCCTCCACTTATGTCCCCTCCAATCCAGTCTCCTTACAGAAGACATCCCCCAGGCAGACCCTCAGTCCAGGATTCTGGTGAGGTCTTTTATCTGGGAGACGATCTCAGGAAATACCTGAAGGAACATGGGAATTGAAATGGAAGGACAGGCAGCCAGTAAAGGGCATGCTATCAAGCAGGTCACCATGCAGGTGACTCGGGCTTAGTTCCACAAGAAAATTTCTGAGAAATAGTATAAAATACATGCTCTTAGTGCACCAAGAGGTGAGGGACTCAAGGTATTTATAGCCAAATATCCCATCAATCTTTGGTTGAGGGCTGGAGGTATGGATTCCCTGGAATTTGGAGAAAGCCCCCAGACAAAGCAATATAGCAGCTGGAAGTTGGAAGGTGAGCTATGAAGTTCAGAACTGTTCAGACACAGATAGCACACTTCTACTATCATGAATCAGATCATGTCACGCTTCCCCCCATTAAAATAAGGTAAAATAAGATAAGGCCTTCTCAATGCCCTCAATATCAAGTTCTTCAGGGACCTTCAAGGATCTGTTCCCATTTCCATCTCTTGGCACCTGGCCTTGGTCAGTTTCTAAACACACCCAGCTTCTTCTGGTACAGGGTCTCTTGCTTGGACTTACTTCTGACTCCTTCTCCCCAGGCTTCAGCCCTCCTGACCACCCCTCATTATTTTTCTCTTTCTCTTTCATGGCATCCTGTCAGTCCCTTCCTGATTCCCAGCACAGTACATAAATATTTTATTTATCATATGCCTCGGTCTTGTTCATCACCACATCCTCAGCACCTAGACAGAGCCAAGCTCTTAGTTTGATCCTAGAGAAGTACTTGTTGAATGAATGAATGAATGAATGAATGAGTGATGAATGAACTTCCAGTGTCTCTGTATGATTTCCTATCTAGGCGTTGCTGTGTTTTGCTTCCTCAAACACCACTTCTTCCTCTAGACTGAAAAGAATCCCAAGGCCTTCTATATTTCTTACAGGATCCAGAATAGAATCATAGAGGTAGGGCAGCCCGGGTGGCTCAGCTGTTTAGCGCCACCTTCAGCCCAGGGCCTGATCCTGGAGACCCAGGATCGAGTTCCACATCAGGCTCCCTGCATGGAGCCTGCTTGTGTCTCTGCCTCTCTCTCTCTCTCTCTCTCTCTCTGTGTGTGTGTGTGTGTGTGTGTGTCTCATGAATAAATAAATAAAATCCTAAAGAAAATCATAGAGGTAGGAAACATTTGTATGCTCTTGCCTTCTGGCTGTTAATTAACTTAAACTTCCAGGACAGATGACAAGGTCTAGTGCTTCCTGATGTCCTCAACATATTCTTAGCTTCATTCTACATATGGGAAAACTGAGTTTTAGAAGAGCTAAGGAACTTGCCCACAGTCACAGCCTTGTTTCATCCAGTGCAGTCTGGCCACAGAGTGCATGCTCTTGCCCTCTTTGCTGTACCTAACTGGCTCCAGAAAAAAATATTTATTAAGTTTCTTCTGGGTGGGACTGACCCATTTCCTTTCCAAGGAAATTTTTCAATTATTTGTGATCCTGTGTGCATCCCTAATTTTGAGTTCAAATCTATGGCTTCAATTCATGTATATCGCCTCTAGTTTAGCCTCTTTGGGATATCAGGTGTTCAATCAATTAGAAAGGATCTCAGAGGGGATCCTTGGGTAGCTCAGTGGTTTGGCGCCTGCCTTTGGCCCAGGGTGCAATCCTGGAGTCCTGGGATCGAGTCCCACATCAGGCTCCCGGCATCAGACTCTCTCTCTCTCTGTCTATCATGAATAAATAAATAAATCTTAAAAAAAAAAAAAGAAAGGATCTCAGATCTGCCATCAATGCTGACCTTTCAGGCTTCCTATTACAGACATGACGTGTCATAATAGCCACCATTTATGAAGTGCCTACACCTATCTGGCAATGTCTGGCTGAGACCACACATATGGACTCATGTAAGTCCTATGACAGGCCCAAGTGATGGGAGCTGTATGTCCCCCATCCCCAGTTCACAGATAGTGCAGCCAACTCTGGAGATCTGAAATACCTGCCTGGGCAAGGGTGTTTAAAGGGTGATAGTGAGTACCTTTACATATATTTAAAAGCAGGGCCTCCATCAGGGTGAGGTATGAGGGGCAGAATTCTAAGATGACCCCCACAGTTCCCATCCCACTGGCATCAAACCCTGCTCTTGAGAATGGGTGAGACCTGCAAATATGATCGACTAGCATTCCAGTAATTAATTAAGTTACCAATCATTTAACTTTGAGTTGATCAAATGAAAGATTATCCTGGACGGGTCTGACCTAATCAGGGAAGTCTTTCAAAGGAGAGGAAGCATCTGAAGAATTTCCCGCTGGCTTCAGAAAGCAAACAGCCATGGTCTGAATTGCCTGATGAAAGCGGGGGGGGGGGGGGGGGGGGGGGGGGGGGGGGGGGGGTGTTCCTAGGAAGACTCTGAGATCCCTGGGATCTAGTCCTACAACCACAGGAATACTTTCTGCCAACAACCTTAAGGAGCTTAGGGGATGACCCTGAGCTACAATGAGACACCGCCCCTGGCTAAAATCTGGAATTCAGCCTGGTGAGACCCTGAGCAGAGAACCCAGCAAAAATGTGATGGATTCCTGATCCACAGAAACTATGACATAATAAATAGGTTCTTTGCAGCCACTAAAGCCCTGGTCATTTGCAGTGCTGCAATAGAAAATGAATTTATGAGCCCAATGTGCAAACATTTTAAGGAGGTGTACTGCCTTGTACTACACGACTTGGACAGTGAGTGCCTCCCTTGGTTTCTTCAGCCCCACCCTAGCCCTGTTCAGATATTTTTAACTTTTTTTAAAATTGTCTATTCATTGCCTTTGCCCCATTTCCTTCTTGATTGTTGGTCTTTTTCATAATGATCTTAAGAGCTTTTTATAGATGACAGCAATTAGTCTTTTGTTTTACTGTATTATAGTATTTCAGGTTCAGTTGTCATTAAACTTTGTTTATGGTCTTTTTGCTATGCAGAAATTTTTTAAATGTTATGTTGTTAAAATTATCAAGCTTTTCTTTCATGATTTCTAGGTTAGTATACATTTTAAAAGGTCATCCTTACTTTAGGACTATTTTTGAAAGTTTCCCATGTGTTTTCATCTGTCTTTGTTTTTTGTTTTTTGTTTTTTGTTTTTTTTTTTTCATCTGTCTTCGATCCATCTGGAAGTTATTTTGGAGTAAGGGATAAGATGCAAAAAAACAACGATTTTTTTTTTCAGATGGCAACCAAAATGTCTCAGCACATTTGTTGAATAATCAACCTTTTCCTCCATCTGAAATGTTGCCTTTACCATATAGCCAATTTCCATATGTATGTAGGTGTATTCCTGGGCTCTTTTCTTTTCCAGTAAAGGTTCTGTCTATTTATATGCCAGAATCACAGTTTTAATTGCTGTGCTTTATATTTTATGTTCATGACCAGTAGGGCTTGGTCTTTCTCATTGCTCTTAGAATTTTCCTGATATTCTTGCATACTATTCCCATAAGAAATTTAGAGTCAGCTTGTCACTTCTACTTCTCAAGTCCTCTTGGTTTATTGGGATCCAATTAAATTTGTGCGGACCATAGAGAAAATTTACATCCTAAAATATAAAGTCATTCTAGACAAGAATTGTATATTGTCAGTTCATCACCCACTCTGAACCTTCCCAGGTATAATCTGACACAGGCTGCTCTATGCAGAGGGCAGTGAGAGACCAAAGAAAGAAGCAGTCACTCCAGCGTGGTAGGTGGTAGGCTTAATAAACAAACAGAACTTACATTCAAGACTTGCCTTGGGTGGCAGCAAGACAATACATCTTGGTAGCCACCCAACAAATCTTAGAAGTTTATAAAGTGGCCTTAACTGGGTTCAGTCATGTATACCATGCAGGTGTTCTCCCCATCACATCACCATCTCAGAGCCATGTCCCTGGAGCAGCCTCTGGGAGCAGGGAAGACAAGCCAAACCCATATTCCAAGGACGGGGGCAAGGGTGAGAGCCCCCACCCCCACCCCAAGTGTCCTGGGTCCTGCTCTCAAGTCAATAGGCAGTCATGTCCTTACAATGACCTTTCCCAGCACATATGTCTCTCCATTTATTCATCTTCTCAGAAACATCTTGATGTCTTCTTCACTGTCATGTGGGGTTAGTCCTGGGCAGTTCATCTTCCTGTGGCCATTGAAAATGGGATCTTTTCTTCCATTATATGTTCTGGCCTGTTGCCCCCAGTCTATGTGGAGGCTATTATTTCTGTGTATTAATGTGGTTGCTGGCCACACACTAACTCTGCGTTGCTTCTAACACTTGCTCAGTTTATCCTCTGGGTTTTCCAGGTATACCAGCGTATCATCTGTAATGAATGCCCTTGGTCTTCTCATTGCCTCTTCATTCATTCATTACATTTGCTGACGGCTCCAAGGCAATGGTAAATATTAATGGGCTGATGGACATGAGTTGTTGCTCCAGATTTGGGACAGTTCCTGCTGTTTCACCATGAAACAGCATACTGGTTTTTGATTGAAGATCTGTTGAGGAACTATTCATTATTCCTGCTTTATTAAGAATTTCTTTGGTCAGGAATGGATGCAAAATTTTATCAAATGCCTTTCAAGTATCTGTGGAAGAGGTCACAGGATTTCCCCTCTAATGTATTGTGTTGGGGACTTTTGTGGAAGGTGTTCTAAGGGTGACTCACCCTAGCCTTCTCAGTTGGAAACTTTTCTGCTGTGGTGGATTTATCTTTTGACAGCTGTGGTTTCTGTGTTAATGTTACAATTAGGACTGTCTTTTTAGATAAGATCTAGTTCTTTTCAGTGCATCTCCTTAAAGCCCGTTAGCCACTCTATTCTCACTTCCTAAGCTGGTGTCACAACTTCTGGCTGCAGGCTTGGGGCAGATGCAGCATCCAGATGTTCCTCCTGGAAGATTGCCCTTTTTCAGGACACATGGGGAGCACTCCGAGATGAGTCTTCAGAGGAAAGTGGGAGCAGTGCCCATTTTCTTAACCCACTCCTCTCCCACTCTGACCTCCCCAAAGAAGCCTCAAGAATTCTCTAATCACTAGCTGGTTAGGGTGGGACCAGACATTGCCCTCTGTGCAGGGAGATGCTGCCACCCTGTGGCAATCTGATCCCCAGGCAGCGAGTCTGCCCAGGTGAGAGCTATCCTTTCCACCCAGAAGGACCCAGGTCTGTGACTGCTCCTAGCTTGGGAGAAGGAAGGTCCCTGAAT
Organism: Canis lupus baileyi; assembly: GCF_048164855.1. Classification (NCBI taxonomy): domain Eukaryota; kingdom Metazoa; phylum Chordata; class Mammalia; order Carnivora; family Canidae; genus Canis; species Canis lupus. The sequence continues at coordinate 40,545,504 of NC_132859.1, read as the reverse complement.
GGGCGGGATGGGCCACCAGGGAAAGCAAGTGGCCCTCTGGAACCCAGCAGACCCAGATAAGGCACTGGCTGTGGAACCTGTCTTGCCCCAGCGGCCTGATGTGATCAGTCAGAGGACTCTGGCCACCCGTCCTGCCCTGTGCTGGCTCCTCCCACACCTCCCCTCTCCCACAGCTGGACCTGCTGTCCCTTCGTGGCAGACTACTGTGTCTTGCCCCATCCAGCTGTCCTCTTTGGGGGGCCACAGAGCCAGGCCTCCCCCTGAAAACTTCCGGGGTTGGCATCTTGGGCAGGGAGATAGGGTGTGGTGGGCAGGCGTTAAGTGATCACAGTCCCTGTGTGGTCAGCCAGCCACGCACTGCAGTCACTAATTTGTTCACTCACAAAACAAAACAAAACAAAACAAAACCCTCAACTAAGTCTCTGGTTGTGCTAAACAAGTGCTGGGTGCTGGGGATCAGACTAAACCATGGCTTCATCTTTGCCATCAAGGAACGTGGAAGCTCTGGTGCCACAAAACATGTGCTGGCCACATAGCCCCACTTACTGGTCAGAGCCAGACTGCTCAGCTCTGAGTCTAGGCACTACTTCCTTGCTCTGGGATCTTCGGCACATTACCCCAGCCTCTGTGACTCAGTTTCCACATCTTTGAAGTGGGGGTGGTAGTAATGGTATTTACATCTTGGCTCCTGGGAGGGAGTAAACGAATTGTCATGTGAAAGCACTGAGTGGCACCCAGCACAAAGTAAGGGCTTTACAACCACTTAAGTAAATATGAGCAAAAAGCTCCATCTGCATAAGGATCGTGCAACATTGCTGGGTTGGTCAGAAAACCAAAACTGCAAAGGTCTGTCATTTTTTTTCTTGGTAACTCCTCATTTTTCCGAAAAGGGGAAAAAGAATCAAATCCTGAAGGCATCTGGGAATGAAACCTAATCTTGGTCTTGTTTGGCTGCTCGCCTGCTGCTGTTGAAACTGAATTTCTCTTTAGTGGAAAAAAAATAACCAGACGGTATGAGTGGCAAAATAATCAAACTGGCAACTGGGCCTGGCCAGACCCTTCCTGTTAAACATTCAAATGGGTATAGAGTTTGAGAAGCCAGGAATATTGTATGGGCCAATATTCCTTGTGGCTTTCTCTGGAAATAAGGAGGCTGCTGCAAATTGAAATCTGTGCAGAATGGCCCAGAGTTGGGGTCGGGAAGAGTTTGGCAGGAAGAAGGAGGGCTTAGCTGGCTGTGTGTGAGGCATAATGTGAAATCCAGAGCAGTTACCATGTTTCTGCTTGCCAGAACTGCCCTGGCATTTACCCGGCCAAGGAGAACCCAGCAGGTGGGTGCCTGTCACACAGAGATGTCCGAACTCCAGAAACTAGGCATACCCACAAGAAGAGAGTGGAAAAAAAAAATAAAAGAGAGAGAGAGAGAGAGAGGTGACTGTGTTGTAAGACTTTATTTCAGACTCTGCTTCTCTGGCCTGTAGCACTGGGTGAGGCTGGGGCTTCCTGGTGTGTGTGTGTGGGTGAGGGAACCTCCAAGATTCCTGGAGGTCTTTGGGCCTGTCGCTCCCAGGGCAGGCACAACAGAAGGCTCTTCCGACACAACCACCCCCTGTGTTACATGTGTCATTATTACCCTATGCAGGCCTCAGGGCAAGCCCATAGGAGTACCACTGTTCCATTTTGTTGATGTGAAAACTGAGGGGTGTTGAGGTTAAATAACTTCCTCAGGTCATATAGCTAGGACATAGTGGAGGGGGGCACATGATACAGGCTTCAAGTGGGTTTGAAACCAGGTGGAAGACTGGGAGGTGTCTGGTGGCAAGCTGCAGGTCTCTATCCTCAGCCCTGCCCTGGTCAACACTTGTATTAATAGCCTGAGTGAGAACCTTGCAGCCAAAGTAGACTCTCACACAGAGTCCTGATGTGATTCACCTTCTACCATTCCTGAGTTCAGGGATCAGTGCATTGCCATCTTCCACTGGTCACTCCTGGTCCAGGGATAAGCCTGTGACCTGATTTGGTTGAGTCAGGTGAAAGGGAAGGTTGTTGGAGGAGAGGTTCCTTTCCCCTCTGTCTCTGTCTCTGTTTCTCTCCTCCGTGTCCTCTCCCTCCCCCAGCCCCCTGCCATGAACAAGGGAAACAGGTACCCACAGTTGCCACCTGCAGGCTTCCAGAAGTAAGACTGGGATGTTAACATGGAGTCCTTACCATGACAAGGAGCTGCTAAATCTCCAGCCTGCCCCATCTTGGGACTTGCTGCCACAAATGATTTTGATTTTCCTTATGGTTGAAGCCACTTTGAATCAGGTTTTTCTGTTACTTGTGGCTGTTGTTACCCAAAGCCTAAGCAGCCTAAGCAGTGATGGTCCATGTCCAGGGTCTTGTTCATGGGCTTACTTCATGAACAGGGAGGTAGCTGTTTGCCACCCTGGCCAAGCTGGGCCAGTGCATTGTCTCTGGGCTAAACCTGCCCTTTTTTATAGTACCTGTGGGTGTCTGGGCCACCATCCCTGGAAATACGACCTTACGTGGCCTCAACAGAGTTGCCCTCAGCCTGTTTGGGGTGGTGGTCTAGGCCCGACATGCGACTTCTCTGTGTTGAAATGTTACAGAACAGAACACGTTTTGAGACAGCAGTTGGGACTGTTGAACACTCCCATTCCTGGATGTCTAGTTTTGTGAGGTTGACTGAACCATAGTTATTTTCTTGTTTGTGTTGGAGGAGATCAGTTTTGTATTTCTTCAGAACATATGTGAATTTTCCTACAAAGGAATATGGAGGGATCCCTGGGTGGCGCAGCGGTTTGGCGCCTGCCTTTGGCCCAGGGCGCGATCCTGGAGACCCGGGATCGAATCCCACGTCGGGCTCCCGGTGCATGGAGCCTGCTTCTCCCTCTGCCTGTGTCTCTGTGCCTCTCTCTCTCTGTGACTATCATAAATAAATAAAAATTTAAAAAAAAAAAAAAAAAAAAGGAATATGGAAATGGAGCTTGACCTCTTACTGGTCAGCACTGAGCTGGGCTGAGTAGACTGGGGGTGGCTTTGATGAGTGCTATATCCTGGAGGTGACAGATTTTCCCCCACACCCCCATTTGTAGAGAGGGGTGGCTGCCAGTGGGCAGAGGGAGGCAGGATGGTGGTGTTGGCTCTGGTTGGCTGAGCAGTGACCACAGAAGAGAGACATGGACCATCCAAACACCACCATGCCTGTTGCTGCCTCAGATGTCATGGAGGATGACAGAGCCCAACTCTGTTGAGGCCACGTAAGGTCGTCTTCTTGTTCTTCCCCTTCCTCCTCCATAATTTTGAAAGCGATTCTCTAGCCTTAATTAGCAAGAGTGAGACCAAAGTAATTAAGCTCAAGAAGAGTAATGATGGAGACCTCATTTGACTTCTGTAACTAGCTCACCCTTCCTGATCTTCAGGGAGGCACAGCAAGATAACACAGAGAGCTGGGCCTCAAGCCAGGCAGGCATTGGTTCAAATCCCAGCTATATTAATTTTGCATTTATGACATTAGGTATGTCTGGGGCCAGTGTCCCCATGCGTAAAATGTGATAATAGCGTCTCCCTTGCAAAGGTTCAGTGAGGAGTGAATGAGCTAGAGGTGGACAGCAGTGATCATGATGGTGGTCATGTGAGTGATGTTTGGTTTTGACACCAATTCTCCACCACCAACTGAGTGTCCCACAATTCAATTTAATTCTGACACTGTCTACCTGGAGTCAGTGTCAGATCCCACAGTTAAGGGGCTCAGTCCTACAAGACTGTCCTACTCCAGGTACCAGTCAAAAGTCCTGTGCTACTTACACTTCTGACCAACTGGCTATAAGTGAAAGGTTCTCATGAGTTCTCCTCAGGTTGGATCATTTGCTAGAACAGCTGACAGAGCTTAGGAAAATAGTTGCATGCATAGGTTTGTTATGAAGGATACAAAGGAACGTCCTGGTGAACAGGTATATCAGGTAAGGTCCAGAAGGGTCCCAAGCACAGAAGGTTATCTGCCTCTGGAGCTGGGATGCACCACCCTCCTGACACATGGATGTGTTGACCAGCCCAGAAGTGCTCCAAATCTCATTGTTCTTGTTTTTATAATCCAATCTCCAGCTCTCCTACCCTTCCTGGAGGGAAGTTCCTATCCTCTCTCCACTTCCCTTTCTGGTGACCAGCCCCCATTCTGAAGTTATCTGGGGCTCCCCTGAGTCATCTCATCAGCATAAACACAGATGTGGTCAAAGAGGCTCATTATGAATCACTGGAAAATGCAAAGGTTTTAGGAGCTCTGCACCAAGATCGGGGACAGAGACCAAATATATCTCTGATTATACCACATCATCATCATCTCTGAGGGAGAGACACTGTCATTGCTTTATCAGATTAATAAGACCGCTGCATTTGCCGCAAGCCTGTGGCTGCTCTGCATCATCACCACCGTGGGGGAGGGAAGTGCCCCAGCTCTGGCCAGAGCTAAACTGTGTGCTGGAGCAGAATCACAGAAGGTTCCTGAGGACTTAGGAAACAGACCTTTTCTTTCTGTGGGGTTCATCACCAGCTTGGTGCCATTTGGCTTCCTGCTTCTCCCTCCCTGACTCTCACTCTCCTCCACCCTGCCTGTATCCACTCTGTCCCCATGGTCTGGACAGTTGGCCCAACCAGAGTATGTTACCTGGAGCTGATTCCTAGATTCACAGGCTGGCACCTACCTCTCCAGTGGTGTTCCCAGGCTTCCTACATCAAACTATTTGCAGGCCATTCTGCAAAGGTGGGACCTGGGTCTCCATTCTGGGTCTTCCACACACAAGGCTCTTTCAGACACTGACCTTTGCACTGAGAGTTAGCACCTGTGTGACTCATCATCCCCACTGGTAGAGTGCAGGGGTCCCTGAGCCCTCCCTCCCCTGTGACCCTGACACCACCTGGGGATTTAAGATGACTCAAACCCTGGGCCCCACCACCCAGGTGGATCTGGAAACCTTCCTAGGATTTGGGCAAATCCCAGGCAGCAGACTCCTATTTCACATGCCTTGATTTGTCCCTCACCAAACCTGAACTCAAAGCTCAGCCTATTCCCCCGAAGCCAGTAAGTATTTCACAAGGGTGGCAACTTCACTGGAGCATAGAGGGGGTCATGGAGGCCACACCCACACCCTCAGGCTCCTACTGCTCCCTGCTTCACTCTCTCCTCCTCTCCCCTCTCTCCTCCCCCTCCCACAGCAACAAATGGATTTTTCCTCTTGTCCCAAGCAAAGCGAGTCCTCCCACACCCAGACCTCTGGAGATCTCAGCTTCTGTCATTAGCACTCATCAAGGTACTGTATCAAACCAAATTTCCTTCCTGTGAGAAGGGCACACCTCCTCCCTGTAAGTGCACCCACCCTATAAGTGATGGGCACTCCCAGCTGCCCCCAACCTCACCCCCTCTCTCATCCACCTCCTAGCACATCCCAACCTTTCCCCCCCACATCCCCCTTGGACCTATCCCTTTCTGTCTTTCCCTACAGCAAGACCCTCCCTCTCCCCAAGAGGACTCTCCCACTTCTGTTTGTAGGCCTCTCCGTGCTGGACGTCTTTGCTTTTGATGCACATGACAGATGACCTCCTCGTGTAGGTCAGGCCTGGGGTGGGTCCGTGTTTCTATCTTAATTCCTGACTTGCAGGCTACAACTCCTTCCTTCTGAAGAAAGCTCCTGGAAGCAGGTGAGTGGGATATATTATGATGATTCTGTGACACTCTAGTATGTCACGTATGTCATCCATATGTGTGTTTGTAGGGGGTGGGAGGCAGAGCTCCTCAGAATTGACCCCACATCATGCTTGAGAATTCTCACTTGAGGCATCCAGTGTAAAATGAGCCTGTAGGGGGAAGGCCCTCCTCCCTCTCTGACTTTGATTCAGGCTGAGCTGCAGGGCGGAAGAGCTGTCCACTCAGGAGCTGTCTAGACGGTCATTAAAGCATTTTTACTTCCAAAGAAGGGAGGAGTCTCTGCTGTAGCATTTGCTGCTTAAAGAAAAAGTGGAGTCCTATGTGGATTTCCCCCGGTTGACAGATGGTCAGCACGGGGAGGCCCAGTGGCCTCAGGCCAGAGTTTGGGGCAGCTCCATAGAGGAAGTAGTGGGTACTGGTGGAAATCCATGCTGGCCTGAGGCATGTGAGCCAACAGCTCTGGGGTGCAGAGCAAGCTGGCTGGGGAGCAGGGCAGAAGCTCCGTCACTGGCCAGACGCCAGCAGCCGGCCAACCAGCACGCACAGCCACTGAGGATTGCCCCCAGTGTGGGGCCCCAGGGGCCAGGCCGCCTAGAGCTGGGCCTGGGGGAGGCAGGCCCCGTGCCGCACCCGTCACAGGCTGGGTGTCCTCCTAGGTGCACGACCGCCTAGATCGCTACTGCTGTGGTTTCGAGCCTGAGCCATCAGACCCCTGCGTGGAAGAGAGGCTCCGAGAGAAATGCCGGAACCCGGGTGAGCTGCGGCTGGTCCACATCCTGGTAGGTTCCCCCTGTCACCCAGACTCGGGTCTTCCTGTCTCCTTTGGAAGATGCTGCTTCTGGGTGGCAGAGATCACATGACACTGGGGGTTCCCAACTCTGTTCTTATTAGCAGTGGGAGCCTCTGTCTGAATAATGTTTCTAGGAAGCCCCAAGTGGGGCTTTGCAAATGTGATTGAGGCGGGACAACTCCACTGTCCCCTTGAGAGACTACAGGGAACCCCTAGGGCTCCTGGAAGCAGGTGTGTGAGCTGTGGGTCTTGACATCAGCCCCCACCCTGCCAGCAGGTGTGGGAACTGGGGCCTGGGACGGGGAAGGGAGTTTCCAAGGCCCCAGGGCTGGTCAGTGGCAGTGACAGGGCCCTATCCTGGGACCTGATGGCTTACAGGCTGGTGCAGATCTGAGGAACGCTCTGCTGCCTCCCGTTAAAAGAATAGCCCGAGTGGGCTCTGAATAAATATATTCAGGAATGTTCTATGAACTGCTGCAGGTACTGTAGACTTGTGCATCCCACAACGTGAAGACAAGCGGGGTGGGAAGCGATGTACCGAGGCCATCAGAGACAGGGACTGGCAGGCAGAGCAGCCGTGTCTCCTGCCCAAGGAGGGCTACTCTGTCCTCTCCTCCTGGTGAGTCCAGTGTCCCCGATGCCTTGCCCTGGCCCATCGCTTGTGGAGCGGGTAGCTGTCATCATGGTGCCCCGGGCTGAGCTTCAGGCAGGCGACACCAGCCCAGAGGCCTGGGCTGCCTCGTGAAGCGGCTCCTGTCCTCAGAGCCCGCTCTCCTCTTCCCTGGTAAAGGCAGTTCCCCTGCGGGGAGAGGATGCACTTACGGCTATCATCTACCCCGGGGGCAGCCACGTCACAGACCCCTTGGGACAGCAGTTCTCTGAGGAAGGAGTCATTGGGCTTCAAGAGATAGATGATCCCCGAAGTGTACAGAGGGGCAAGGGGCGAGGGGGCGAAGAGACAGAGAGAGGGAAAGCTAGGGTCCTGGAGGCAGAAGTTCCCAGGTTAAGCCTCCCAAGTGATGGAGAGACTTATGGGAAGATGTCATGGAATCATGTACAGGAATGGGGTGCACGGGGTGGGCGTAGGGAGCAGAAGACATGGCCTCTCATTCCCAGCCACACCGTATTTTTAGAAAGGCTAAGGTATTCTCTTTTGCTGGTTCTAGTGTTCAAAGGGTTTAGGAGTCACAAAACTCTCCCGTGGGGATAGAGTGTGCCTGAGGCTAGAAGGCATCGTGCATTCTTGGTGACACTGGGCAATGTGTGGGTGCACAGGCGCCAGCGGCACAGAACGGTGAGCGTGCAAGTGAGCGTGCGTGTACGTCCTGAGGCCATGACCTGCTGGGTAGGTTCCCTCTGCGCCTGCCGGTTCTCCCCTGTGCTCATCACCCCGTCAGCCCCCAGAACAGGAATGAGCCCTCTGCTCTGCGGTTTCATAGGACATGGCTTGGCAGTACTGGTCCAGGTCGGAACCAACCAGCTACTTAATAGCTGTGTGACTGTGTGCAAATTACTTGAGTTCTTTATGCCCCTGATTCTGTAAAAGGAAGCTGATCCTAATGGCTCCCTTCCGAGGTTGCTGGAAGGATTCACTGAGATGGTGCCTGGAAGCACTGAGCACAGCACTGCCATAAAGATTACGGCTCACATGGGGAACATCTGGGCAGGTAGCGGGGTGGATTGTGGGACTGTCAGCTCTGGGCCTCCCAAGCCACTAACCCACCTCTGTCCCTGTCCATCTTCTTCCCTGAGGTCCGGAGCAGTGATCCATCCCACCTGGTCTACATCGATAATGCCGGCAACCTTCAGCATCCTGAGGACAAGCTGAACTTCCGGCTGCTGGAGGGCCTCAATGGGTGAGGGTCAGTGGGGTTGGATGAGGGTTCGGAGACTGAGGCCTGATGGCTCTGCCATAGACCATGGAGCCTTTAATCATGGCTTCTGAGCAGTCCACAGTCTCTTAGACAAAAGCTGCTGGATCTGAGCCTTAGAAGGGGGTGGGGAGCCCTGGGAAATTTCGCTGAGGGGACACAGCCAGCAGGCGCCCGCAGTATCCAGAGGGCCTCCTGGCACTGCAGAGCGCAGGCAGCCGGCTGGGGTCTGGGAAAGCTAGCCCTTCCCCTGGCCCTGAGGAGGAGCCGGCCTGGGGAGCCTACCTTCCCTGCTCACTCATGGCAGGCAGCTCAGCCTTCTTAGGGCTCCTCCTAAGCAGAGTTGAGTCCTCCAGCTTCTCTGTGGGCCGGGACCCAGCCAAAAGCTCTAGTCCCTGCCTGCTTTCCCAGCAGAGTAGGTGGAAGGGCGCGCCCCGAGCACTCTGAAGGACGACTTTGCCAGGGTTTGCCAGCTGTGCAATTTCTGGCCATCTGGCTTCACCTGTCCTGGAAATTTTCTGAGATCACTTTTGCTTTTCCTTTCTGTTATGGGGCTCGGGGGCCCTTCCTCCAGGTTTCCTGAGTCTGTCGTGCAGGTTCTTGCATCAGGGTGTCTACACAACATGCTGCTCAAGTCCCTGCGGATGGACCCCGTGTTCTGGGAAAGTCAAGGCGGGAGGCAGGGACTGAAGCAGGCTCTGCAGACTCTGGAGCGGCGAGGACAGGTGCTGCTGGAGCACATTCGGAAGCACAACCTGACACTGTTCAAGGATGAGGCCTCGTGAACTCCTCCACTGCCCAGGCAAGGCTCTCGCCCTGCTGGCGGGGTGCCTCCCAACACAACCTGACTGGATGAGCATTCATCCTGGTGGCCACATTCTCTGGGTTCCTCCAACCTGAATACAAGCGGGGAAAGCCAGAAGAAACCAGAGGATACCATGGATGTCCCAGGTGTCCCACCTGCGTGGGATGGCGAAGGTGGTTGTGGGTATTAGGTTTTCAACCTTACCACCATCTTTTCTGCCTTTTCAGCTCTGGCTATTCATTCCCTTGCACCAATAAATATATTCAAGAATATTCTATGAACTGCTCCAGATACTGTGAACTTGTGCATCCCACATGCATATGTAGAGTAGATGTGTTGTGTGTGCATATGTAGGAGTATATGTGTGAAGTTTCCCTCTGAAGATACCAAGCCAGAATCTTGTCAGGAGGCAAGGCCCCAAGCTTCCAGCAAGCACTTCTGTGTCTTGACGTGAACAGGTCTGCTCCGCACAGAACGGTGGATGCATAAACAGTGTGTGGCCCCGCCCAGCCTGTCCAGTGCGTGTCAACCAGCCATGGCACAGGAGGACAGGCCATGCACTCTGCTCAGCCCACTCAGCACCGTCTCCAGCGCTGCCCTCGGCACTGGCCTCTTCCTCCCTCTGGGGCTGTAGGGGGTGGAGGGAGGCTCAAACCCAGCTCTTCCCAAGTCCTCAGGACTCCAGGATTGAGCCCACTCTCCTGGGCTGCCTCTCAGCCCAGAGCGGCTCCGGCTCGGGGGCACAGGCCTCTCACTGCACTACTCCTCAGCAGGTATCCCTGTGCTCCCTACCTTCTGCCTCAGAAGGTCTTTCTAAATATATGTACCCTGGAGATTTTTTTCTCTTTGATTTTCAGAGGACTGGACTTGAACGAAGGAGCTCTGGGTTCAGATCTGGCCTTGGCCACTTTATGGTTAGCAAATGACAAATGTTTATTGAGCACCCACCATAATAACAAGTAACATTTACTGAGTGACGACTGTGTGCCAGGCACTGTGACAGTGGTTTACATGGATCACAGCATTTCCCCTCACCACAACCTGATGGGTAGGTGGGATTGTTAGCATCTCCACTGTAGAGATGAGGCATGGAGGGGTTAAGTTGTTCAAAGGTACCCAGCTCGTAGGTGGAAGGGCCCAAATTCAAACCCAGGCAACAGTTGTGCTAGCATGTTTTGAGCCCAGGCCCATGACGAAAAGGTGCACCCACTGCCCTCCCCAGTCATCACTCCAATAGCTTTTCCTCCCCTAGACCCTATGGATTCAGAGCTGATGACCAGGCAGGGCCGATTCCCTGGAACAGAGCAGCACACTTGGGCCCTGGCAAGCAGTCACAGGCACCTGGCTCTCTGCCCATTGCTCTTGGCCTGTTAAGTCTGCTCAGTCTCTCAACTGTGTCTTTCCTGTGAACTCGAAACTTTCTCCACTTTCTATCCTTTTCAAAGAACACCCTCAGCCACATTCTGTCCTGCTTGCCCTCTCCTCCCCCAGCCATTGCCCCTGGAATGAGAAGGATGTGCCGAGTGAAGCTGACAGCTGGGGGAGATGGATTAGGACCCTCCCATCAACCTTAAGAAGCTTCGAAGGCAAGAGCCATGAGGGGTCTGCAGTGCAGGGGTCTGCTCACCTGCGTGCCACAGGGTCTGGTAAGGCCATCAAAATCACCAGCCACCATGCTGCCTGACTGACCTCACCCCAGGCCCGACCCTGTTTCTTTGTACTTCATCCCAAAAGAGCTGTTCCAAGGAAAATGATGGTGTTTCCAAAGGGGAGCGGCTAATGTTAGGAACGGAGGTTCACAGCTCTCTAGATGCAATCCCAGCAAGCTCCAAGCTCTGAAAATCAAAAGCCTCAGCAGGATCTGAGGTTACACCCAATAACTGAACACACTGATATTCCTGCAGTGAGATGTATGAATATTCACACTGAGTGGGACATGGGTTTTGGTACTGAATATCAGTGTGTTCAGTTATTGGGTGTAACCTCAGATCCTGCTGAGAGTGTTGCACAATTCATGGTATAACTACCATATTACATTTCTATATCTGAAAAATTCAGAATTCAGAATGACCTCTGGCCTCCAGGGTTTGGTTATGGGAGTCTAGGCCTGTGAGAACTAATTTATTACAAACCAGGCATGGTGCTAAGGGCTTTATACAAGTGATTTCATGAATGCCTTAAGACAGTCCCAGCTACGTGATCCTCTGCAGATAAAGCAGCTCAGCTTGTGAAGGGGTGTGTTGCCCGGGCCCACACAGGTGGAGGCGCCAGAGTCTGCCCCTGAACCTGGGGAGCACCACCTGGCATGAAGTGAATACAGACAAAGGCCCAAACTGTGCCAAGAGCTTTACTGTGTTCCTCATTGCAGACCTTCGAAATAACTCCAGGAGGTGGCATTACTGCTCCCATTTGACAAAACAGGAAACTGAGGCTCAGGGAGGTTGACCCAAGGTCACTGGTCACAACCGATGAGGCTGGGATTTGAACCCAGGCCCATTTAATTCCAGAGCCCCTGCCCCCACCACTGTAACATCCTTCCTTTCTTCCCTTCATTCATTCACTCGTTCGGTAAATTTTACTGAGCAGATTTTCCACACAGAATAGAGAATCTGGAAGGAATCAGTGTGTGTGGCGCACTGTGTGGCCACATGTATCAGGCATTTGGAGATAGGTCGTTTTACCTATACCGTCTGGCCACCAGAGCGTGTGTCCGGGCATCCTGTTGGTGAGCAAGGTCCCTGTAACCAGGGATATGGGAAATGAGAGGGCAGCACGGGGGCAGGAGGGAGTCAGAGAACTCTACCTCAGTGTGTGGGGGTCGGCACAAGATGTGGGAGGCAGAACCTCTGCAGACACTGAGAGATGGTTTCCCCTTGGCCAGGGCCTTCAGATAAGTGAACCCCTGAGATGCACCCTGCACTCCCCATTCGTGGCCCCCTGAAGTCAAGAGCTGCCTCTCCACGGACACTGGCCTTTCTTCCCTTCACACCTGCCCCTCCACTGCCCCAGGCCCCTGCAGTGGGGAGGAGGCTCAGGGGGCAGGAGGAGGACAGGTTTCTTACATGGCTCCAAGGGTGTCTTCCTCTTCCACCCCTCATGCCCTCCTCTTGGCTTCCCTGGCCCTCCCTGCCTCCCCGGGCCTCTCCTGGTTCACCTCGGGTTCTGCTTAGCACTGCTTAGGGGATGCCTATTTGGGGAGTGGGGTCTGGAAGGGCATTTGGGTATAGGGGCCTTTGGCTCAAGAGGTGGGATGACCTCCTCAACCCCTGGTGTTGTCCAACCGAAGAGAGAAGAGTCACTAAGCCTCCAAGGAAGTGGACCAGAGCGGGAGGCATCTCTAAGTAGAAGGCCGGGTTCCACACAGCTCACCCAACAGCAGGGCTGAGCTCACGTTCTGCAGGAAAATAGCATGGGGGGGGGCGAAGGGGGGGTCGCAAGTCGGTGCTGGCAGTGGGCTGGGGCATGCTGGACGGCAGGTCCACCTCAGGGGGGCGGAGGCAGCACCCAGCAAGGAGACACACACGGAGGTGCAGGGCTTTGATTGCAGGGGTGCGGGGGGGAGGGGGCAGCCTCCAAGATGAACCAGTGGGGAAGGCGGCACATGAGAGGGGCGCCCTGAGGAACGCTCCCTTCATTGGTGTCTACAGCTCCACTGCAGGACTTAGCTCATACGTGATTTCTGGGGAGCGTCCACCCTACCCTGGAGGGCAGCAGAGGCAGGGTGCCTTCTGGAGGGCTCTTAATGCAGGTGGCGGAGGGAAGTACAGGTCCAAGGCACCTCACGCACAGTAGAGCCACAGGAGACAAGATAAGTGAAGTAAGTCACTTAAAGCTGATGGGGGTGAGAATGTGGATTTTTTCTTTTTTAATTGATGAGAGACAGAGAGAGGCAGAGACATAGGCAGAGGGAGAAGCAGGCTCCCTATGAGACTCGATCCCAGGATCCAGGGATCACGACCTAAGCCAAAGGCAGACACTCAACCACTAAGCCACCCAGGAGCCCTGAGAATATGAATTTTTATTAAGTTTCTTGTGTGTGTGTCTCCCCAGCATCATTTACCAGAGGATCATTTGCACCCAGACCCCGCAAAACATCAAGGAATGAAGGGCCGTCCCTCCATGTGTCCGGGTGAGGGACACTGAGCATGACCGGGGAGGCTACTGCATGAAGGCAGGTCCAGCGGCAACTGCTCCTTGCACATCTGAGTGCCTTGTGCCTTGTTCTAGTGACTGCAGCCTTCATTTAAAACACACGCACTCACACACGGGGTGGGAGGACCCCCAGGCACCCCGATAACTTCCCTGCCCGGAAGGACTGGATGCATTGCTTCTCTGCCCTGCACCCTTGGCAGCTCTGTCGCCACACGAAGTCACATCTAGTCCTGGTGGGTGACACGACGGATGTGGGATGGGGACGGGATCTTCCCACCTCTGCCCACCCTCCCTAGGGAGGCTCCCTTGCACTGCCCAGGCGGCAAGCCTCAAATGTCCTTATACAGCCCCCCAGGGAGATCCCACCACCGGGGGACACTCGTGGGACGGCTGGAAGGGGTGAGGCGGAGGATGTCTTCTTGCACCAGCTCTGGGATGGCTGAGATGGCTGTGATGGTGGCAGCAGCCGTGTCAGAGACGGTGGCATTCTGAGCCTTGGACGCCAGCTCAGCTTCTGGCTCCTGAAGCCTCCAAGGCTGGGCAGTTCTCAGAACTGCTCCTCAAGGCCCAGCCCGGAGCCCACACCTCTCATTCTCCCAAGGGTTTTTTTGCCTTTCCGTTTTGGCATAATTATGAATTCACAGTAGCTGCAAAGACAGTACTGGGAGGTCCTGTGTAGCCTTCATCCAGTTTCCCCCAGTGGTGACATCACCCGTGATTACAGTACCAAAACCATGACCTTGACCTCGGTGTACTGTGCATGTGTGGTTCTGCATCATTTTAGCACACGTAGATTCAATAACCACCACGATGACCAAGATACAGAACTGTCCCAGCGCCTCGAAGACCTCCCTCTGCTACCCCTATGCAGCCACGCCCACCCCTTCCCTCGCTCCCACCCTCATCCCCGGCAGCCACATATCTGGTCTCCCTCTATAATTTTTGTCATTTGGAGAACGGTATCTAAAGGGAATCACACAGCATGTAAACTTTTGAGATTGGCTTTCTTCACTCATCGCAACACCCCTGAGATCCAGCCAAAGTGTTGCTTTAATCAACAGTCTGTGCCTTTTTGATTACTATCCCTTTTTATTCTTTAGTATCGCATGGTACACAGGGACCACAGTTTGTTTACAAGTTACCCCCTGAAGGACATCTGGGTCATTTCCAGTTTTTGACTAATACGATGAAAGCTGCTCTGAACGTTCATGTACATTTTTGTGTGAAAAGACAATTTCATGGTAATATGTTTAATTTCTTAAGAAACTTGCCAAACTGTTCCCAGGCTACCATCTTACATTCTTACCAGCAATGCATATGACAGATCCAGTTTCCCTGCATCTTTTCAGGCATTTGGTATCGTTCCTACTTCTTATTGTAGCTGAGGCCCGCGTGAGGCATTCCTCCAACTGGGCCTCTGCATTGCCACTTGGAAAATGGGAGAATGGGGGGAGGGGGGATTATTAACCTCGTGGTTATACAACAAATCTTCCTCACCTCACATTTTCTATTAGTTGGGAAAAAAAAGGTGGTGTTGCCAAATATTCCATGGTATTGCCAAATATTTGTTATATCAAATTCAAGATTGAGTGTTTTGTATTTTGTTTGCTAGACTTTAGCAGACCCTAGAAAAAGGCTGACCACACAGGGATGGCTGAGGATCACCTCTGAGGTGTTTGCTTTGGGCTGGGGTGTCCACATGCGGTCCATTTCCAGGCCGCACACCAGCCTGCTGCCACCCTCCTCCGGCCAGTGAGGTGCCCTCAGAGCTGACTCATGGGGTGCAGAGGGAGCCACTGGTTACTGTGATGGGCTTCTGTCGGAGGAGCTGCCTGGGTACCCCAGCTCCCAGTTCCCAGGCTCCCCTGCCCTTATCTTCCCCCTGATTCTTCGGTGGGCTGTGTTAGGACACAGATTGAAAACAAACAGTATCAACAAAATGTTAACACTCTTAATGTTAAATGAGCTCTTAGAACTCCTACATAATAACAAAGAAACAATTCCTGCCTGCTAAATTTCCAAAGTTTAAAAAACTGCAAATACGGGGGCGATGGAAATAATCTACATCTTGCAAGGGTGTGGGGCACAAAGAAGTAGGTATGAGTGACACTCAAGGAACTCTACACTGAAGACCTATGCGCTTCACCATAAATTAACTAAACATCAATAAAAGAAACATGATAGCAACAAAAAGCAGCAGCAAGAGAAGAACTACTCGCGCTGTCAGAGCTCCCTCAGGGCTGGGCTGCCGGGCATGGATCCAGGCTCCTGCCACTTAGCAAATGCTGTGTGTGGCCCGAGGACAGAGTATCAGTTTGTGAGTTCAGATAGGGTAATGTTCTACAGCCAACAAGAATCTTGTTTTCAAAGAGTAACCTTCAATGGCGTGGTAAAGTGTTCATGTTACACTGTTAAGAGGAAAAAACCAACCAACCAACCCAGACTAGTTTCACAAGATTATAAATTTGTAAAAGGCGATTTGGCCACAGGCAGAAATCCAGGCTTCACTGAACCAATGAACCGTCCGCGGGGTTCCTCTACATCGTGATCCACACCCCCCCCCCCCCAGCCTCTAGCCGGTGGGCCGCCCGTGGCAGGAGCAGAGTACCGTCGGGACAGGGCAGGGTGCGGAGCTAGTGTCTGGGGGACATGGCAGCCTAATGACCTGAGCTGGAGGAGACACACTGTTTTCCAGAAGAGCTGCCCCTGGAGCCGAGTTTTCCTTTTTGATTGAGGTCTAATGTATGAGGTACACATAGTAAAAGCATGTGAAATGCACCAGCCCCGGGTGTAAGCTCATGATCGCCCACACTGACGGTCACCGAGCAGCCACCAGCTGGATCGAGACACTCCCGACCTCCCGGCTCCCTCCCAGCTGGCCCGCCTTGACCCTCCCCCGGGGGGATTCTGACTTCTACCGCCAGAGACTGGTTCTCTTGTCCTGGCACTTCACGGAAATGCAATCGTACAGTGTATATGTTCTATCACTCAACACTCTGCGAGATTTACATTGTTGCCTGTGCCCATAGTTCATTCTTTAAAAAAAAAAGTGTGTCCTGGGGGCACCTGGGTGGCTCAGTAGGTTAAGGATCCCACTCTTGATTTCAGCTCAGGTCACGATCTCAGGGCTTGAGATGGAGCCCCACGTTGGGCTCTGTGCTCAGTGCAGAGTCGGCTTGGGATTCTCTCCCCACCCCCCTCATGCTCTAAATAAACAAATAAAACCTTTAAAAAAAAACCTGTTGTGTCCTTTGCACAGAATATATCTGTTGATGGAAATGTGAGTTTAGTTTTTGGTTATCTAGAGCTGTGAATATTTTACATGTGATGACATTGGCACTCATTTCTTCTGGATTTATATTTAGCAGTGGACTTGCTGAGATACAGGGTAGCCATGTGTTCAGCCATAGAAGAAACCACCAAGTGGTTTCCAAGTAGTGTTACCCTCACACCAGCAGTGGGTGAGACTTCCAACAACTGAATCTTAACGTGTGGATCAACGTGGCAGTCTGAGAAGATGGCGGATAGAGCAGTTAGGGACAAAGATATCCTGGGTAGAAGGAAGGTCATGGAAGCACCTGGTGACCATGAAAATGTGCCACTAAGATCTCCTGCTTTGAATCCACCACCAACTGGCACCGAGGCCATTCCTCCCACAGTCGCCCTCAGCCAGTGACCAGGCTACTCATCTAATAGACAACTTCGGCTGAAGAATTGTTCTGCTTCGTGTGACAATCTTGAGCATCTGCCTTTGGCTCAGGTTGTGATCCCAGAATCCTGGGATCAAGTCCCGCATTGGGCTCCCCATAGGGAGCCTGCTTCTCCCTCTGCCTATGTCTCTGCTTCTCTGTGTTTCTCATGAATAAATAAAATCTTAAAAAAAAAAAAAAAAACTGAGCTTGAGCCTGAGGCTCTACCTCCTAGACCCCTTTTCCAGCCTTCCTTCCCAGGAGTCAGACTTGCATCAGTGTCTCTCCTCTGGGGGCATATCTGATCTTGGGTTACCTTTCTAGCTCTGCTCCACAGAAGCCAGGCGACAGCGGACTGTCAGGTGTGCCATTCAGCAAGACTGCCAACAGTAAAACTGACCTCTGACAGATTAGCTACATCTGCACCGGCAGGGTCATGCGTGAACCCAAACATCTGGTAGGGGCACCAGAGCTGCAGATCCCCTTGAATGCACTGTCCCGGGAGCAGCCCTGGGAACCATGTTGTTTGAAAGACAATGGCTCCCTTGGGGCTTCTAAGCCAGTGGCCCCAACTACCAACAGGGGTCTTGTCTCATCACCCTTGAGCAGCAACTTGCAGAACAGGGCAAGAATGGCCCCCGGGCTGGTGTGAGGACTCCCCCTGAAGAAAAGAAGTGCTCAGTGATGTCCTGCTGAATGTCCTGCCCTGTGTCCTTCTAAGGGAACCTGATGCCAGGTGTGTAGCCTGTTGTGGTCTTGGGAGCCTGAATGTCCTTTAGCCTAAGAACACCACCTGGTGGACATTGCATTTCCTCACCATGGCCCTGTCCCCCCTGCTTCCAGACTTGAACCCCAATTATTTTTTTTTTGAACCCCAATTAGATGGGAATGTGATATTCATCAGGCAGTCAAGATGAAATACAACCAGCCCACATCACTTCATTGTCCTTGATGCTTTCCCATGGCCACATCTCCTCGGTTGACAGCTGAGATGAAAGAGCACCTGGGTACTGACTACCAGTCCCACTTCCAACTAACCAATAAAAAGACTTGACCAAGAGGCTCCTGGGTGGCTCAGTTCGTTAAGCATCTGGCTTCAGCTCAGGTCATGATCCCAGTGTCCTAGGGCTGAGCTCCATGTCAGGCTCCCTGCTCAGTAGGGAACCTGCTTCTCCCTCTACCCCCCTGCTCATGCTATCTCTTTCTCTCTCAAATAAAATCTTAAAAAAAAAAAAAAAAAAAAGACCAAGACGTTTATAATCATTTAATGAATGTTGCAAACACAACTCCACTGTGCTACACGTGAATTTCATGATGATGGAAGCTGATGAACCACCCACCCAAGCGACCACATGACTTACTCACAGTTTCCAGACATCTGGACAGCAACCAGAAAGATTCAGTAGCGAACAGCATGATCACTCGGCCAGAGGCTCCTTAGTTTCCTTCTTCCTTCTCCTCTTCCTTCTCCCCCTAAGGACCTTCTGTGGAGTATGGATGCTCAGGCCGGGAGAAGGGGGTTGGGAGGATCCCAGTGTACCAGTGCAGAGTGCTGGGAACTCCACACTCCAGATGCAGTAAGAAGACACAGAGGCACAAGCCTAGGGCAACCTGCTCAATAAATAATTAATTCCCAGAAGCCACCACAGGGGGCTAGAGGGCCCAGGGACACTGAACTGGAGGAGCCACCCCCCACCCCCGGCCCAGCCATGGCACACTCGCTACGTATTGCACACTAACACATCTGCAAAGGGTCCCAGGAGGGTCTTGTTGAAGATGCAGCGGACCCACACCAAGTAGGTAGTAAAAGGCTTGATGTTCTCAGTGAAGGTGTGGTTCTGCAGAGCCAGGATGTAAGGCACATAGGTGTTCTCCCCCTGCTCCTGGAGCCACACCTCGTACTTCACCTCCCTCACTTTCAGGTACTTGAGGTTCCATGGGATCTGCCAGGAGACGGTGAGGCGGGCCTCAGAAGCACCCTGCACGGACGCCTGGCACCGTGCCTCCCGAACCTTGCCTGGGTACAGGCCCACGGTCCACTTCTGCTTCCGTGGCCCTGGCCGGCCCTTCACCACACGCCGTACAGTCTGGATGAGGGATGGGATGTCCACCTTGGTGTCCTGGTAGATGCGGAAGAGCCACTCAGGGTTCCGGCAGCAGAGGTGACGAGGAACCTCACGGCTCTGTAGGATGCGGGCCTGCTCGGCCCGGTCCAGGTGAGCGATGCCCCCCTGGTCCCAGGGCCGCTCGGGATGCGTGACAGTGTTCTCCGGCATCATGTTGCGCCAGGCCACATACTGGAGGTCCATGCCAGGCAGCGTGGCCAGCGTCTTATAGGGGGTGTAGTGGTCAGGGTTGACGGCATAGGGGAAGAGCTCGACCACGGTCGCCCCGCGGGGCAGGAAGAGGGCAGTGACCAGCTGGGCCCCATGCACGCTGACCAGCATGGAGGCGTTGCTGACCAGCCGCACGACATCGGCAAAGGCCTGGTCCTCCAGGGACACCGTCACCGTCTTCATCTGGAACTCCTGGGCCAGGGCCAACAGCAGCTCCGCCTCATTCAGGATGAGCCTGTTTTGGGTTCGGCTGAAGACCAAGATGTACTCCTCCCCGAGGGGAGCGCCCGCCTGGCTCACGTTCAGCTTCTCCATCATGAACCGGGCGAACTGCCGGATCTCGTTGCCCGAGACCAGGATGTTAGCCTTGGGGCCCTGCGGCTGCACGAAGCCGTACTGGTACCAGGTGGTGACCTTGGAGAGGCCCACGAAGGCGTGGGAGAAGCACAGCAGCCGGCCCAGCGTCTTCAGCTGCGCGCGCAGGAGCGGCTGCTTAGGGCTGAGGAGCTTGTACAGGTCGAAGTGGGCGCCCTCGCTCCAGCCCTCCATGAAGAAGAGGCGGGCCTCGTGGGCCAGGCCGGGGAACTGCCTCAGCGTGTAGAAGAGAGGCAGCAGGTCGTCGTGGAAGACGTGCATCAGGTTGTCGGGGTTGAAGCGGTTGGCGACCAGGGCCACGTCGGGCACGAACACGGGCTTGGGCAGGAAGCGCAGGGCGGCGGCCGGCAGCTCCACGAAGTTGAAGTACTGGGTGTTGTGGTCCTCCACGGTGGACAGGTCGAGCAGGGCCGGCTGGAAGCGCCGGGAGCCCAGGTTGGGCAGCATGACCGAGGCGTTGCCGTGGAAGAAGATGAACTCCTCGGCCTCGTTGGAGTAGCAGAGCCACTTAAAGCGGCAGACGCGGTCGGTGTGCGTGCGGCCGGTGCACACCATGTGCGTGCCGCCCTCGCTCAGGAGCTGCAGCGCCCGGGCGTAGTCGGCCCTGGGCGCGGGGCCGGGCGCGGGGGCCTGGCGGCCGGCGGCCACCTCCTCCTCCAGCGCCGCCGCATGCTCCCGCAGCCGCACGTGCTTCCACAGGACGGCGGCCAGCACCGACACCAGGAGGGCGTTGAGCACCGCCGACAGGTGCATCCTGCCGCCCTGGGCCCTAGCGACAGGACCGCCCCCGGACAGCGCCGCTGGCCCCGCGGCCTTCACCCATCCCTGCGGGCGCCCCGCGGAACCGCAAGAGCCTGCGGGGGGAAGGAAAGGAAGAGGTCGGCACAGGCGGTCCGCAGCCCCCGGAGCCCCGCAGCCCCCCGCAGCGCCCATCCCTGCGCCCCTGCGCGTGTTCGCTCCTCCCGGCCCCGCTGCCTCCCCGGGCACTTCGGGCAGGGAGACGTCAGCAGAGAAAACCCAATCAGAGGCTCGACAAGAGCTCAGTGACCGGCCTCAGCCTCTTTACACCTACCTGCCAGGAGAAGAATGTGCTCAGCCCCAATTCCTGGTCCCGGGAGGAGCAAGGCAGGCGGGGAGGAGGGCTGCTCCAGCCAAGCCCAGTCTAGCTCGGAGCGCCCCCGCCCCCGGCCCCATCCCCAGGGTGTGAGTGAACCCAACACCCAGACATCTGGGCTGTGTAAGTGCTTACGTCACTCAAATCCCGTGGCTGTTTGTTATGAAGCACTGCTACAGCAGAAGCTAACCAACGGAGGCCCCATGATGACAGGCACAGGGCAAATCCTGCTACTGCAAGGCAACGGCCTCTCCGTACAGGGGCACAGACGGACCGAAGGCCTGTGAGCGCTGTCTCCAGGCTGTACACCAGGACCCCAGTGTCCCCTTCTGACGACACACCGAACACACATGTAGGGGATATGGGGGAATGTCTGCTCTTGCTTAAAGCTCCTGTTCAGAAACCACTCCTGCTGGCTTTTCAATTCCCATGGAAGGATGGGTGGGTATTTGCCCCCTCCACGGCCCAGTAAAAGAACTGTATCTGATACACCTACAGGGGGGCCTGGCTGAGCTGTGGGCATTTGCTTCACTTTTCTGCACTACCCAGAAGGGTAATACACTTGCTCTGAAGCCCAGGACTGCTCAGATTTGAAGGCTCTCCCCTCGGCCCTCATAGGAGCAGCATGGGTACCACCTGGTGCCCAGCCGGCACTGCACTGGGGAGGGGCTAGCTTCTGCTTCTTGGTGTCTTGCAGCTTGTCTCTCCCTGCAATCACAAAACTCAAAGTGCAATCCTGCTCAGAAAGAGGCGGTGGCTTAGGCTAGGTTCCCTCAGATGCAGAATCAGAGACAAGAGTTTGAGTCAAGAGCTTGAGAAATCATCCAAAGAATTGGGGGGAATTAAAAGGGAGAAGGAGTGAAGCCAATCAAGGCATATTAATGAGCAGGTCACTACTCTGAAGAAGCAGGGCTATTTGCCTCCCGACTCCCCTCCAGCACCCAGCTGAAGGCCATCCCTGGGGCACCGTCTCTTCCGGCCTACCCTCATCTAAGGGTTGAGCATGCACATTCATAAGTATGCATATTATACTACCCTCTAAAACATTTCAAAGGAATTACTCTAGCTATCATGTACTCCAGTGTTTCCTTTTCTAGTCCAATATTCTAAATTTGCTTTTAAAAGGAGGGCAGGGCATGTTCATCTTAATTGATTTCACAACCTAACAGGGTTGGCAATTTACTCTTTAAAAATCCTGGTCTTGGGGCACCTGGATGGCTCAGTCAGGCATCCGACTCTTGATTTCAGCTCAGGTCATGAGTGGTTGTGATTGAGCCCCGAATTGGGCTCTGTGCTGAGCATGGAGCCTGCTTAAGATTCTCTCTCCCCCTGCTTCTCCTGCCCCCACTCACACATGGGTGCTTACGCTCTCTTACTCCCTCCATCTAAAAAAAACAAAACTGGTCTAGATCACAGATTCTCTAACCTGGCTGGTTCTTGAAATCCCCAGAGGCACTTGCTAAAACATCATGTATTCATAGGCCCTAATCAAAGAGGTTCTGATTCAATAGTAGGTCTGGAGTATGGCTCAGGCATCTGCCATCTTTTGTTCCTCTGTTTCATTTTCACCATCTGCTTGTAGATTATTTGAATTCCATTTCTAACTATCGATAGTGTTTCTGAGTATATTTCTTGGTGCAGATTTTCTAGCGGTTGCTCTAGGCATCATACTGTGTATATGCAAACTAGCACAGTCTACTGGTAGTGACATTCCACCTCTCGAGCAAGTACAGAGACCTTATCTCCATCTGGGCTCTTTTATCCTCCTCCTTTATAATAAAATTATCTTCAACATTTCCTCTACATGCGTTAAAATCCGCATCAGACCACCTTATAATTTTTGTTTCAATTACCCAGTGTAATCTTCTCAAGAGGGAAAGGAGAGTCTATTATATTTACCCATATTTTTACTATTCCTGCTTTTCCTTCATCCCTGATGTTCCAGGTTTTCCTCCGTTATCATTCTCTGGAGAACTTCCTTTGGTCATAATTTTAGGGAAGTTTGCTGAGAACAAATTCTCTTAGTTTTCCTTCGGGTAAAGAAAATGCCTTGATTTCACCTTCATTCCTACAGGATATCTTCACTGGGACAGAACTTTGGGGTGACAGTGCTTCCTCTGAGTACATGGAAGCTGAGGCCTCCCTCTGACGCCATGTTTCTGATGAGGAATCTGCTGTATCTGAACACCGTTCCCCTGGACATAATGGGTCCTTCCTCTCATGTGGCTCTGAAGAGTGTTTGCCTACTTTTTAGAAGCCTGGTTATCAGGTGTCCTGGTGTGGGTTTCTCCGAGTTTACCCTGTGAGGGAAGGTTTCACTCACCTTTGAATCTATAGGTTTATACCTCTCACCAAATTTGGGAAACTTTCAGCCATTGTTTCTCTAAATACTTTTTCAGCCTCCAGGTATATGAATGCTAAATTAAAAAAATATATATTGTCCTATAGGTCAATAGGCTCTGCTCAACTTTTTCCCCTAATTTTCTCCCTGTTGTTTAGACTGGATAAAAAATCCAATTTGTTTGTTTCATGTTTACTGATTCTTTCTTTTGTGATCTCCATTCTTCTACTGGTCCATCCAGTGATGTTTTAATTTTGGTTACTACATTTTTCAGTTCTCAAATCTCCATTTAGTTCTTTATACCTTTTAGCCTTGAGCTTATATTAATTCTTCCATTTTAGCAGGGTTTTGCAAGAATCATGCTGGAGAAGGGGGAGCACTGACTCATTATCTTTGGGTGGGAGGAAATTCACACTTCCTGCTCAGCCTCCACCAACAGCATCCTGGCAGGGAGGGTGAGAGACTCTGCATACCCACTGATTAGGGGTGGAAATCTAGGTTCCTCAGTAGGTCAGGAGGGGTGCCTCATCACCACTGGGTGGGGGTGAAAGTCTAGGCTCCACTGACATCTCAAGGAGACTGTGGGGTGAGGGGACATCTTGTTACCTCTGGGTGGTGGTGGTGGGAGGTTGGGTGCTGAAAGTGGGGGGCACCTGGTTGGTTACCACGAAGCAAGGATGTACATCTAAGCTGTCCATTTGGCCTTTCTTTATTAAAGCTGAGAGGGAGGGGAGAAGCAGTTTTCCTGGTGTTTTACAGGAATAGGGTGCTACTGTCAAAAAGGTTTTGTGAGGCTGCTCCTTTTCCAGTCCTTTGATGAATGAGAGAGTGAGCTTTCTTTGGGGCTTTTTCTGGTCTCTGCTCACTGGCAATTCTGGGTTGTGGGCTTCTTTAGCACCCAGTCTAGGGTATATAGGAGACAAAAGAAAAACCCAAGAACTCACCCCTGTGTTGTTCCACATTCTTCTACCTTTCAGTCTTTGCATGTTTTATACGTAATGTCCTGTGTTTTTAGCTGTATTTGTGCATGGTGCATGGACAGGGATAAATGTGTCTGCTCCATTTTGACCAGAACCCAAAGTCTCCTTGGTGTCTGCTTTTTTACCAAGCTCCCAGGTGCTTCTGGGGTACAGCCACATTTGAGAAAAAGCAAGAAGAGGCTCTGAACCAAAGAACCAAACCATGGGGCAGCCCGGTGGATCAACAGTTTAGTGCCACCTTCAGCCCAGGGTGTGATCCTGGAGACCTGGGATCAAGTCCCACGTCAGGCTCCCTGCATGGAGCCTGCTTCTCCCTCTGCCTGTGTCTCTCCTCTCTCTCTCTCTCCCTCTCTCTCTCTCTCTCTCTGTCTCTCATGAATAAATAAATAAATCTTAAGAAAGAAAAGAAAAGAAAAGAAAAGAAAAGAAAAGAAAAGAAAAGAAAAGAGAACCAAGCCATGAGTGCCAGGAGCCCCCAAAGTCTTAACCCATTCCTGCATCAATTCAAAATTATAAGTCTAAAGTCTCATCACCATGGGATATGGTGAACTAGGGCTTCCTGAAATCTTGGGTACCTAGTGGTTTGCAGACCCTGATCCTGGGGGCTGTTAAGGCTACTGGTCAGCAACAAGGACATGAGGCCAGAGTCTTGGACCTCCATTTATCTCAAAACAAAACCAAGCACCTTTAATTTCTTATATTCAAGGGTATTATAGTGGGTTGAATAATGCCCCCCCCCACACACCATTCATGTCTACCCAGAACCTCAGAATGTGACATTATTTGAAAATAGGGTCTTTACACATAAGTAGTTAAGGATCTTGAGATGAGATCATAATGGATTAGTGTGGGCCCTAAATGTAATGAAAGTGTCCCTATAAGAAACAGGAAAGGACACAGAGGAACAGAGAAGGTGGCCACATGAAGACAAAGAAGACTCAAATGATGTAGCTGTAAACCAAAGACCACTCACGTTTACCAGGAACCATCAGAAGCTAAAAAGACGCAAGAAAGGATTCTCTCCTACAGCTTTCAAAGGGAACATGGTCCTGTCAATACCTTTATTTTAGATTTCTGTCCTCCAACAACTGTGCAAGAATAAATTTCTGTCAGGTTAAGCCACCACATTTGTGGTTAAATTAGTTGCAGCAGCCCTAGGAAACTCATACCAGTACCACAAAAATTTATTTTAAAATGGGGTTCTTTGCTTTTAGGAGGGAATTCCACTATTAGGTTAATAACCACTAAGCAAGTCATCCTCATTTTAGGGAGGTGAGGAATTTGCCTCATATCACCCAGCAAGTCTGTGACATGGTCAGGATTAAAAATGGAGGTACCCTGGTGGCTCAGCAGTTGAGTGTGTCTGCCTTTGGCTCAAGGCGTAATCCCAGTCCAGGGATCGAGTCCCACATCAGGCTCCCTGCAAGGAGTCTCTTCTCCCTCTATCTCTCTGCCTCTCTCTGTGTGTCTCTCATGAATGAATAAATAAATAAAATCTTAAAAAAAATAAAAATAAAAATGAAGGTGCCCGAATGTGCTGGTGAGTACTACCTTCTGCAGGCTGGGGGGAGCAGCAGGGCAGGTGCAGGCCTGGCTAGGCAGCATCTGAGCTCAGAGTCTGGATAAGGGAGCCGGCCCCCAGCCTCTCAGCTTCTCTGTCCTGCAGCCTCCCTCTAGGGTCCAGCTGGGTCTGATATGGATAAGCCACTCTGAACCCCCCTGGGCAACTCTGCTAGGGAGGGCAGCCCCATTCCACCCCCTGCAGCCTCCTCTGCCCGAGGAATCTCCTTTAGAGTTTCCCCTTGCCAATTCTGCCACACCTTCTGCTAACTCTCCCCATGGAAGGGACCGGTGGTCAGTGTGCCTCGGTCTCAGGGCACCAAATCCACCTTACTCCAGTATATCTGACCCACTGGTTTGCTCTTTTGGAAACACCTAATCGCCAGTAGTTATCACCTCATACCCTAAATCAACCTGACTCTGAATTCCCGTTACATTAGTGGTGGTTGACAGCTCCCAGAAGGGGATGTGTACTGTCCAGGAAAGTTTAAGGATAAGAAGCCAGAAGACTTGGGTTCGAACCGCAGCTCTGTGACTCTACTGTATGGCCTTTCTGAAGTCAGATTCCCCATCAGCACAGGTGAGGGTGCAGCCCCCACGTCCCAGGGTTGTGGAGAAGGTCAGAAATCACAGATTAGTTGTACCTCGTGAGGACTGAGAGCTGACTGCTGCTGATGTATAAAAACAGCAATTCCAAACATTGAGGTTCAAACTAGCAAGTGTCTAGCAGAGGGGGAAGGGAAAAAAATCCAGGCATCGGATGGTTAATAACGGGCCGCAGGAATGCACAGTGAAGTCTGGCATTTTCAGACATTCTGGCCACCCCTGGCTGCTTTCATCTGACTCAAAGCAAAAGCTGACCAGCGCAGAGTCAGGAACTGTCACTTTTTATTACAGTTATTTGAAACAAAGGATTTTATTTTATTTTTTAAGATTTTATTTATTTATTCATGAGAGACACAGAGAGAGAGAGAAGCAGAGACACAGGCAGACGGAGAAGCAGCCTCCATGCAGGGAGTCTGATATGGGACTTGATCCCAGAACCCAGGATCACACCCTGGGCTGAAGGCAGATGCTCAACCACTGAGCCACCCAGGCATCCCTGAAACAAAGGATTTTAAGTCTAAGAAGAGGATTCCTCCCAAAGATGGAAAGTGAGACAGGACATGCTATCATCTGTTGGCACCTTCGGCCAGAGTCAGTCACCAACTCTGCTTCCAAGTCCAGTGTACTAGTAAGTGACAGAGAGGACACTGTTCCCACCCAATGTCCATGTCCCTTTCCTCTTCCTAATAAAACCCCGCATTTGTCCAGATAGCCACCCCTCCCCGAGACCCATGAGGGGCAGAGAAAGCCAAGATCTGCCTCCCACCTCCAGAGGGCAAATCAGCAAAGAGTATGCTTCTAAAGCCAGTTACCGGCTCAGTGGAGCACGCTACTTGCATAGAACCACACAGAACAAAGTCGAGGAGTCACATTCCCTGTTTCCACCCACTAGACATGAAAGAAGAAGCTGGCCCATGGCTACTGCCTACCATCTGTGGTGGACCAGCCTGAGAACAAAGCCAGGATGCCAAGGATGGCATGAAGGAGGAGAGATACAAAGGACCCTAGTGACATCTTGAAGCCTTATACCTGGACTTTCTGCTGTGAGCTTTCCTTCCTTTGGGCGCTAGTTTTAGTTGGGGTTTTGGTGTCTCCAAGCCAAGAATAATTTAACAGAGGAGAACCTCTTTATAGGTAATTGTGTATGAAACAAGCACACGGAGGTCTAGCCTGTGCCTTTTGTTTTTGAGCTGTCCTCTAACCTAGTGGTTACCTATTTGGTAACCTATTTGGCAGCAGTTTCCCCATGACACTTCTAACTTGGGTAAACAAAGCTCCAGTGAGCCCTGTAAGCTGTAAGGGCCAGACCCCTGTGAGGAAGAAATGAGTCCTTCTGGTTTGGCCATCCCCTGGAGCTTTCAGAGGGACCAGAAATATCATCTCCAGGGTAGAAAGGAGGTGGGGGGTCGTCCAAAGACAGAAGAGACCACATAGTCCAGTCTAGTTAGGCAGATGATTCACACAGAGGAAAAGCAGAAGAGAGACTTCGAAAAATCAGCTAAAGCCAAAATGTCAATGGCCTTGATGCTAGGTCAAGAAATCTGAACTCTACCCTCTGGGCAATGGGGAGCTCCTGAAGGTCTCTGAGCAGAGTAGCCTGGAGATAGGGGAGAACAGAGGTAGAAAATCCAACGACAAGCTCCCAGCCTCAGTGTCTCTCCATTCATGCAGGAGAGGCAAGCCTGGGAGTTAGAATGGGGTGCTCAGAAGAGAGGGAGCTCTGCACAAAGGGGTACAAGGAGCATGCTCCTTATAGCAACTCAAGTCCCAAAGTCTGCAGATGACTTGAGATAATTTCCTGTGGACTCAAAGCTAGTCCTTTAACAAAACTCCCACTCACTCAATTTCATTGAGCCTTCTAGGTCTGTAGGGAAGAGGAATAAAGTCACAGCTACCTGGAGAGCCCATGAACCTCATGTCCTTCATGCAAGTCTTTGAAGCTTTTGCAGAACAAGAGTGGAGAACTTCTGGTCTGGCCCCAGAGTGAGAGGAGGGCACAGGCGGCTGCCTTCTTGGCTGGGTTTTGCCTGTGCTCTAGTCAGCCCTATTAATCTCCAGGGGAGGATCCTGGCAAGCCCAGAACCCTACAGCCAGGAAATGTGCTTCAACATCAGTGTTTCCCTGTCTTTTCAAACCCATGCACCCACTGATAAACTCTTTCATGCTCCAAACTATAAAGTCTTGGGATTCCCCAAGAATCCCTTATTCATAAGAGATTCTCTTCTACAATATCTACCCTCAGGATTGAAAGATTTCATCAACCTTTACCTTCTGAAGTTGGTATTTTATATCTATATCTACATATATAAAATCATATTGCTGCATATACTTTTTATTTTTTTTATTAAAGATTTTATTTATTTATTCATGAGAGACACACACACACAGAGAGGTAGAGACACAGGCAGAGGGAGAAGCAGGCTCCATGCAGGGAGCCTGACGTGGGACTCCAGGATCATGCCCTGGGCCGAAGGCAGGCGCTAAACCACTGAGCCACCCTGGGATCCCCCACATATACTTTTTAAAAACATGTGCTCCACCCCTACGAAATTCTCCACCCAGACCCACCAGCTAAGAACTGCTTTGGTATTAGGTAGAACCATGGTAAATTGCTGATAACTGACCAATTTTGACCAATGTCAAAATTGGTTCTGCCGTGGGCACTAACTATCCCTACCCTCAGCGTGGTACAGACAGTACCAAGGCTGCTCAGAAGAGAAAACCTTAGCAATGACATGACCACAGCCTGAGCTCTGACATCTCTCTAGGAGGTAAGTGGAGGGGAAAAAAAAAAAGACAAAGAAACCAGGAGAAGGAAGAGCTAATTCATCCTGAAGGTCAGGAGACACCAGAAGGACAGGGTGTCTCACTAGAGAGGCTACCCTGGGAGCCTCAGCTCAGACCTGGACCATGGAACTGAAGAGGGATTCACACTGGCATGACAGGAGGACTGTGAGCAGTAGAAACAGCTTGGGGTGGGGGTACACCCACACACGTACAGCTCCTAGTTCTGACCAGCGGGAGGGCCTGGCAGCAGTGACAAGTGTGCTCAGG
Organism: Canis lupus baileyi; assembly: GCF_048164855.1. Taxonomy (NCBI): domain Eukaryota; kingdom Metazoa; phylum Chordata; class Mammalia; order Carnivora; family Canidae; genus Canis; species Canis lupus. The sequence goes on along the minus strand of NC_132859.1, from coordinate 40,516,127 downwards.
TCTTGGTTCCTAACATCCTCTACTAAGGAACCAGGGCTCTACGGAAACATCGCTGTTTCCAGGGCTGGAGCAGGGAAAGTACAAGTTGGGAACATCTTGTAGTGCCAGAATGTAAGGAAGTTCTCAAAAAATGATGAGGCACAGGAGCTCACCTGAAGGAGCTCCCAGTGGCTAAATCTGGTGCCATGCGCAAAATTAAAAAGCAATAGTAATGGATTATAACCCATAGAATAAAATAAGCATGTATGAGTCAATATTGATATGAATAAATAATTGAATAGATAAATAAGGAAGACGGAGCAGATCTTTCTTTCTCTTTTTTTTTTTTTTTTTTTTTTTTTTGAAGCAGATCTTTCTTACAGCAGAATTCCAATTAATAAATGTAGAAGCAATGATGGAAATAGAAGATCACCATTTGGCAAACATTACAGTAATAACGGTCTCAGGCAAGATCCACTGCTGGATACTAAAATTAGTGGGTGGAGTGTGATGAGAAATAGGACATTTGAAGGGCAGTCCGGGTAACTTAGCAGTTTAGCACCGCCTTCAGCCCAGGGTGTAATCCTAGAGACCGGGGATCGAGTCCCACGTCGGGCTCCCTGCATGGAGCCTGTTTCTCCCTCTGCCTGTGTCTCTGTCTCTCATGAATAAATAAATAAAATCTTAATAAAAAGAAAAAGAAATAGGGTGTTTGAATCGTCTTGACTATCTCCCCGTGAGATACGAAGGCAAAAATCGAAACTTTACAGTAAGAAAGAAAGAAACTTACCTTACGATACAGAAGCCTGCCAGACAGCCCCTGAACCAAGTAATCAGCATTAGCATCAGCAGTAGTAACTTACTGACATCACATACCCCTTGATACAGTGTACTGGGAAGGGTACCTCACTTCCGTCATCTCCTTACCCAAAATACATCAATCTTTATTTCTAAATGGGGAAATGTGTCTAGCTCCACTGCCAGCTCTGAATATGGACTATAGATAAGCTAGTAAAGAGAACATTAAACCCAAATTGAAGGGCATTCTATAAAATCCCTGACCAGGACTCTTTAAGAATTAAGGTCAGAAAAGACCATGAATGACTGAGAAGCTGTCCCAGATTCACGGAAATTAAGGAGACATGACAATGAAACACAACATGGGACCTTAGACCAGGAAAAGGGAAATTAGGGAAAAGGACATTAGTACACAATTGGCAGGTATTAAACTGGGCCCGTGGTGGAGCTAATGGTACCATGTTAATTTCCTGGTTTTGATCGTTGCACTGTGGTTATGTAAGATTTATCATCAGGGGAAGCTGAGTGAAGCATTTTTGGTAACTTTTCTGTAAGTGTAAAATTATTTCTAAATATAAAGTCATTAAAAATTAGATAACTTAAGAAACAAGAGAATATTAAGTGTTTATAGGTAAAATGACACGTACGTGGTTTGTTCTAAAATACTCCAGCAAAGGGGCTCCTGACTGGTGCAGTCAGTAGAGCATGTGACTCCTGATCTTAGCATCATGAGTTCAAGCCTCACATTATGTTAGGCATGGAGCCTACTTAAAAAATAATAATAAATAAAATAAGATACTCCAGCAAAAAAGTATGGAGAGGGATGGAGTAAGACAGTAGCAAATAGATCACTATGAAAGATAGTGATGGGGACCTTTCTAGGATCCTCTTTTGTGTCTGTTTGACATTTTCTGTAATAAAAAGTCAAAAAGTTAACAGTAAAGAATCAAATAAATCCCTACTACAAATGACAGGATTCTAGAAAGTGGATGAGTAATAAATGAATATTTAGAAAATAGAAGATAAACAGCCCTCCCTGGAGAGAGGAGAGGCAGGCGAGGGGGGCTTGAGCTGATGCATGTTTTGCTCCGATCACAGCCAAGAATGCTTCCAACAACAGCTAAAGCTACAACAGACACACCCAGGGGATGCCAGAGAAGCAAGACCTGAAGGGAAATGAGGAAAAAAGAAAGGAAAGACCCACCTCTACCTTGCGTGGGCACCTGTCTAGTGAGCATTCAGCCACCTGTCTTCTTAGGCCTCCCTGTGGTGGAATGCAAGCCTGGCAGCAGGGAGGTGTGGTGTGGTGTGGGGTGCGGACACAGGAGGAAGGAGCCTGGGCCTCTCCTCTGGACCTAAGGCAACCCTAAGCTGGGGGGACAGAGTGCTTAGGGTCAAGCTTATGGGAACCAGAACACATGGGGCTGGGGGCTTTATAGGGCAACTAGGCAAAAAGGCAGAGGCCAGCCTTTGAGCCTGGGGAGGGGGAAGCACTGTTTCTAGTTAGATACTAAGTCAATACCCCTTCCCAGGCCAGCCAGAAGGATGCTGACAGAAGGCAGGACAAATACAGAGGATTCCAGGGCCCTTCAGCCGAGCTGCCTTCTGAGGGAGGAAATGGAAAGAAAGGTTTGCTGGGGATGGACAGAGCATTTCGCTAGAAATCATGTGATGGTTAAAGTATGCGGCCCAGAGGGATGGCCTGGGTTTCTAACTTAACGATGTACAAGGCAGGCAGCCTGCACCAACATCTGATGGGAACAGTGGCATAAATACCCCACTCCCGTGGAATTGTCGGATCACCAACATAACTGCATGTAACTAAATGGGAATTAAAATATAAGTCAGTGAATGAATAAATGAATGGTCCACATCCATCCTGCCCAGGCCGGAGAGTCCTGAGGCATGTTCTACACTGGCCCCACAGCTCCCTAACAGATTAGGTGGTTGCCCACAGTGCTCATAGGCCTGATGCATGCCCCCTTTCCCTCTCTGGTCTCAGTTCTTCACTCCCTGATTCATGCTTACTGGGACAGAGTTCAAGTAACCTACTTACACATGAATCTTTGGCTCAGGATCTATTCCTGGGGGGACACTCATCAACACAGTTAGGACTGTATTTTGCCCCTGTAAAGCCAGATGCAAAGCCACCCTGCATTTTCACCTGCTGTGAAGTAGCCAGAGTGCAGTAGGAAAAAGCCAACAGGTCCTTGGACAACCAGCGGTTATTATAAAGTCCTTTCAGCATGTTTCCCATGCTCTCCCCTCCCCAGGCCCACTAAGTGCTCTGCAGCAGCCTGCACATACCAGGGGCACTCAAGGATCCAGCTAAATGCTCAGAAGAGTTTTCAAAAGGTAAGAGATGGAGGCAAAGAGCACATAATCAGACCCCTGGCACTAAACAAGGTAGAAGAGATCTCTCTCCATCACTGTTTCAAAATGTTTCTGGATAACAAACTCCAGGAGGAAACTCAAAATGGTGAATAATTGGGCCAATTTTCACTGCTCTTGGAGAGGCCACTGGTCTCAGTGAGAACAGGGCAAGAGTAGGGAGACCAGGATGACAGAGAATTCTGCTCGCCATCCTTGGCCTGGGAGACGGAAAAAAAAAAAAAAATAGACACTCAGCCAAGTGCTGCCCTCTGCAGGGCTGCGGACACCTGCATCACTGGGTGTGCCACATCTGGTCCTGAGGTGTGACCCAGAGTTTAGTGCCATTCTGTGCACCAAGAGCCTCTTCAGAATGAGGGCGATCCCTGGATGAGGGCTCCTTCAGGCTGAAGGCCTCCATACTCCACTTTGTCACCTTGTCACAAAATGGGTAGAAGGGCCAGAATCCTAGCATCACAAGGCACCTTATTCTCAGTGACGGGGAGCTCACTCCCACTCATAAGCAGTCCATCCTTCTCTGTATTTACTCTCCTGAGACCTCAAGAGCTCAAAAACAGAGCTGGAGTTCACCCCTCCTCTATTTGCTATATCTCTAATCCTCTCTCTCGTGGTGAACCCATTTCTGAGCAGTGGGGCAGTCTCCACCCTTGTCTGCAGTCAGATGCAGAAAGCACCACATACCTGCTGAGTTCCTGCTCTGTCCCAGTGCCATGCTGGGTCCCTTCCATGTGTGCACAACCCCACTTATTCTTTCCTCACCACCACTCAACTCAGAGGGTTCGTTTTGTCCTCACTTTTCCTCTTCGGAAAGAGTCTCAGAGGCTGGGCCAACATTCACCGGCCAGGATTTGACCCTACCCATTTCTACCTAGGCTGCCTCTGAGATGAGGGCTGCCCCACAGGAGTCTTGTGATGAGACTCCTTGGACAAGGAGGAGGGGGTGGTCCTCAGAGGCATGGACCACCCAGGATAATTATCTTTTGTCTCCTCTGAGTGGCCCCCTGAAAACCTTCCTGTCTCTCTAGGATCTGTGGGTAGGCATGAAGGTTCAGTGGTTTGTGAGGAGCCAAGGAAACCACCACCCTCTCTGGGAAGAGCCTCCAATGGGAGGGGATTTGGAGAGGACAGAGAGTCTCTGACATGGGCTGTTCTACACAGAAAACAAGAAAAGTTGGATAAACCCTTTTCCTGCTTGGACAAGGATATGACAGATGTCCCAACAGAGGCCTCCAGCCCAGCCCCTGCTCCAAGCCTGCCTCACCTTCGGGGGCGGGGGGTTCCATAGCCTCTACATAGGGCATCCCATTTGGTGCTCACCTCAACCCTAAGAAGAACCATTATTCCCAATTCTCTGGTGAGGAACCTGAGGTCAATGAGGACCAATGACTTGCCCAAGGCCATGCAAGTGTCAGGTCTAGAGATCAACCCACCGTTCTCTGACTCTAAAGACTGCTCAAAATCATCAAGACACAGAAGACCTGGTTTTAAGTAAAGTGGAACAAGGGGTGAAGAAGAAAAAGAAACACCTCAGGCATTTAAAGGACTCAAATCAGGGAGGAGCAAGCCCAATTACGGGTCCACGCATCCCACCGGAGCCAGTTGAGCCAGTAGCTACAGGACTCCATTGGAGAGTACTCGCCCTCTCTGTTCTGCCTCCCTGGGATGCTGTTTCTCCCCTTGGGCAGCTTCCCCTCATGGTCAGGACAGGGCCACCAGCATCAAATGGAGCAACTCGCTTCCCTGTTTCATAATCAGCCATGGGCAGAAAGTTCACCCTCTCTGTGGAAGAACTTGTCCACTCAGCCATCTGATAGGGTCATCTCCCATCCAGTCCCCTCCCAGACCAATGACGATGAGCAGAGCTAGCACTGCTGATGAGCTGAGAGCCATCAGTTTTTGTGGCAGGGAGGAGGGCCCTACAGGAGGCAAGGGGAATGACCATGATGTTTGATGTTGCAACTTTTGAAGGAGACAGGCTTCACACGGGACCCAACAAGCTCAGCCCTCGTTTTGCTTGTTTTTCCTTTAGAAAGCAGAGGAAATGAAACTTGGAAAAACCACCTCTGCCCACTTCTCATCTCACTCCTGCCCTAAGTGGACATAATGAGGCTTCTCCATCATCTCGGGATCACCAGCCAGATGCCCCGTGGTGTACCTCCTGTCCGAACACACTATTCAAGGTGTAACCTGCACTCGAAACTCATTCCCAGATCACTGCCAACTTTCACATACATACCCACTCTGACCTCCAAAAATATAATCAAGGCCACACAAAACAAAAACCCACTGCCCATGCAAAATGGGCACATCTTGTCTTTTTTAACTTTCAAAGTTAAAAAATTTCAAAGTTAAAAACTAACCCAAATTTAGCAAATTTCTCTTTAAACCTATCTTCCTACAAGAAGAGATTTGTCACTCTTCTGCCCCAGATTCTCCTCTAAGTCCTGTCTGCTTACTGAGGGGATACAACTTTTTCAACACTAGGCACAAGGCTGTTGGAAAACAGAGAACAGAGTCCCTGCTGCCTTTTCCAGCAAAGCCTCTCACGGAGGCAGATGAAGAGCCATCCTGGGGACAGGAGACAAACCAAAGGGCTGACCTAAACCTTGATTCCACTCCTTAACAGAAATGACCCCGGTGGCACCCTCTCTGCTTGTGGGGCTGAAGGCTGATTATAAACCTGTGATCATAAAAAAAATAAATAAATAAAAATAAAAATAAAATAAAATAAAATAAAATAAAATAAAACCTGTGATCATTGGAAAGAAACTTGTTATGTAGAAAAGGCAATCCCTATTGGACTTTTAAGGTTCTGCATCAATAACTTGGGTCACGCTGTTTTCAGCATGTCTACTCCCTGGCATGAAGACCCCAGGGAGGGGAGGGGTCTGTCAAGTAGTATGGACCAGACCACCCTTGTCTCAAGTTACCTGTCAATCACTTTGCCCCAGAGGAAGGTTGGTTGGGTGCAATGGACCCTCCAGGAAAAGTAAGGAGCAGGAGAAGGCAAGGGAGGACACACATGCTCACACAGAACAAGGCTTTGGGATTTGCAACACATGGAAAGGGCACCTGCCCAGAGCTCCTATTCCAGTAAAGAGGAAAGCTCTGAATAGATCTGCAAAGGAAAACCCTCCTGAAAACATCTGCTGAGACCTGGATCCCTGGCCCATGGTAGAGAGCTGTGCCCTTGAGTCATTCATGCAAAGGTGCTTAGATTCTTTCCTTTATTCTCTTAAAAAAATAGGCGTTTGTTAGTTGTGGACAGGCATGACTTGGAATTCATTTAATGATCAATATGGCACATCCACTGACCAAGCAGAACAGATGCCCACCATAACACCTCCCTGACACAGGTGCCATAGAAGGGCCTCCTTAGCTTCTGGCTGATTCCACCTGAGTGAAGGTAAGGTGGGTGAGAGATAATCTATTTTTGTCTATGTCATTCCATATGTATATCTACCTACGAACTTGAGTCCAAAGTCTTAACAAGACATGAAGAGAATCCCGACAGACGGTCATCTAGCCTTGCTTAAAAATCCCTGCTTCCACTGGTTTTGCCCAAAGGGCTCCAGAGAGGAAGAGCAACCTCAGGTGGATAACAGAAGACTCTGCCCCGGAAGCCAGAAGCGCCTGGCTGATCTCCCACATCACCTGAGTGCACTCAATCTGAGCTAAGTGCAGGCGTCGGGACACCCAAAAGACTACCGTGGTCTTCCCAGGCCATACAGCTCACACTCACCTTCCTTTAGCCCCTAGGTGTGAGATGGTTTTAATTCCTCAAGACTCAATTTCCTCATCTGTAAAATGGGAATGATAACCTCCTTAGGGCACTGTGAGAACTAAATGAGTTAATGCACATAAAGTACCTCAATAGGCCTCAAAACACATCAGCTGTCAGAATCACATTTCACTAGGGTTCCTCAGATTAACGATGAATTAAACACAGGTACCAAGTCAGCCATACAGCTCCAAGCCAACCCTAAACGGACTGAACCCCCAATGGCTTTGGTGGCACATTCCCTGTCCCTTCCAGGTTCGCTCAATCTTCCTAAAGACTTATTTCCCTTCCCCTGGGAAGAAGGCCCCCAAGCAGGCAGCGCCCAGCATGAAATTAGTAACTTCAACAACCACCACCTCCAATCTTAAATGTTGGTGGAGTACTAGAAACTATCCTACATTTCCTCGTTTAATCCTCAAACCCACATGAAGAGGCTAGCATAGTACTGTAGTACCATCCCCATCCACAGATGCAGAGGCTAGGAGGAGGGAAGTAAATGATTCCCAAGGGCCTCAGCTTGCATGGAATGAAATCAGGATTTGAACACGGAGCATGTCAACACTACCCATGCTAACAACTCAGGCACCATTTGGCCTTCATCTTCTCGGACTCCCAGGGCACAGAAATTCAAGGGTTGCAATTATCACATTTTTTTCCTCTGGGCACCAGATTTTAGGACCCAACTGGTGTGAGGCACAAAGCTCCACAGTGACTCAGCCAGGAAAAGCGTGATAGAACATAGTGAGAAAGCAACCATCTGCCAGCCAAGGAGAGGGGCCTCAAGAGAATCCAAACCTGCCAACACCTCGATCTTGGATTTCTATCCTCCAGAACTGTGAGAAATAAATTTCTGATGTTTGTCATCCAAGCAGTGGCACTTTGTTATGGCAGCCCAAGCTGATACCAGGTACCAGCCAGGTACCACCAGGCTGCTTTCCTGCCAGGACTCCATCAGCGTGAGCTTTAACCTGGGCATCTGGCCGCCAGGTTACAGGGCCCACCCCTGGCTTCACTCTCCCCACTGGCTCTTGGCTCCAGTGAGCATGTGAGTTTGGGCCTCCCACCCTAGGCCTAGAATTCCTGGAGCTTTTACTTCTTATTAGACAATGAGGCCCTTATGCATGGCTTTTCTGTGCCTATGTCTGGAGCTGGCCAGGGCCCCCAGAAGTGGAACCTGCACCCAGCGCTGGGTGACCAGCCACAGAAGGTGAACCTCCATGGCAGGCAACCTCTTGTCCAGCTGCCTAGCTCTGTGTCTGCAGGTGTGGCAGCACCATCGACACCTTCCTCCAGCGCTTCTTCAAACAGAGGGGATCCTAGAAAGGTGGATGCATGGAGTCCACAGGATTCTAATAATATTTAGTTGCTCTAGGAGCTGAGTGAAGCAGTTTTGGGGAGCAAGCTGGCAGCACTCTTCTATCTGCCTCATTTCTGAAGGGCTTTTTTTGGCTTTTTTTTTTTTTTTTAATCTCTTATTTCCCTTTCTTTTGAAAACAACCTGACACAAGGCCTTCCTGTTAATAGTAATAATAGTGGTAATAGGATGCCTGAGTGGCTCAGCAGTTGAGCGTCTGCCTTCAGGTCAGGGTGTTATCCCAGGTCCAGAGATTGAGCCCCACATCGGGCTCCCTGCACGGAGCCTGCTTCTCTCTCTGTCTAAGTCTCTGCCTGTATCTCGTGAATAAGGAAATACAATCTTTAAAAAAAAAAAAATAGTTTTAATAGTGGCAATTCAGCAGACCAGAGTCTTCAGCCTCTCCCTGATACTTGGCTCGTGGCTGAGTACCCAGTGTCCAGCCGGGGAAGGGCCCTCTGTTACGCTTTCAAAATGGAGAAATGAAACAACTCTTAGCATTAAGACTGTACTGACGGTAGTCTACCAATGGCAGAGTGAAAGCTCTGACAGATGCCAGGCCCTACATATGCAGCAGAGAGGACAGGGGACACCAGACAAAAATGGAAGCGATCAATCAATTGCTAGAGGATGCTGGCTTCTGGGCAGAGGATGGAGGTTAATGCTACCACCAGCTTATTGAGCACCTACCATATGCCAGGCACCATCCTAAGCCCCTTTCCCTTTTCCCATAAGCCTCACAAAAGCCCTCCAATGCAGATACTAGGGTCAGCTTCAATATCTTTTAAAATGAAAAACCCCAAAGTTTAGTGAAGTTAAGAAGCTTACTTGGGGTCTTACAGCTCAGGTGGGGGCCCCAGGATACAAACCCATGTCTGACTCCAGGGGTCTTACTTATCCACAGTGCTTCAGACTCAGTAGTCAGTGACAGAGAAGCAGGGCAGACGTCAGAGCAATGAGTTTTTATCATTCAAGGGCAGAGCAGGTGTGGATGGCTGTGGAAATAAGAGACCCACAGGCTCTTGACTGTAACTTAGTAACCCAAGGCTTCCCTTGTGTAATTACTGCCCACCCAGCCAGGCAAAGATGCTCAGTGGTGGCAGGCAGCTCAAGGGAGCTGTAGCCACTCTCCTGCCCCAAGGAAAGTCTGGTAGTACATGGGGGTGATCATTATTCCAACCCTCCCTGGTGCTGTGCTGAGAGGGCTAATCCGCCAATTTAAAATTATAAAAACACCTATTTTTAGAGCTAAAAGTACCCTTAGAAATGATTTGTTCCAACTCTTTATAAAAGAGGTCGAGAGGCATGGTGTGAGCTTTCATGGGTAGCCAAGATTAAAACAGAGGGAGCTCTCAGTCCAGAGCTCCTCCTCACACCCATGGCCCAGGGGTGGCCCTCTTCCCAAAGGCAGAAATCAGGCCCAGAGAAGTACAGCTCTGGAATGCCGCCCAGCCCCCCTAAATACCACTTCTTACTTCCCCAGCCCTATGGCCCAGTGATGAGAGCCACAGGGGCCACAGGGGTGCCTCTTCCTAACACCTCCTCCCTAAGGCTCACTCGGCCTCATCCAATCTCAGGCATGGAGAGGAAGCACAAGCAACTAGGCCATAGGGTCCTGTCTCCTCTCCAAGTGGTGGGAGAAGACCCCCTGCCAAAACACTGGAGGCTGCCCCTTGGTCACAGCTGAGTCTCGAGAACCATGAGGACCACGGGCGGCAAAGGAGAAGTCAATGGCACTGGTTCTGGAGCTGAGATACCAGAAGTGAGCCCCTATTCTGTCACTTAGCAGCTGCATAACCCTAAGCCAATTCGATTTCTTCTTCTTCTTTTTTTTGACAAGCAAAAAGTTGTAAATAATTAGTGTGTATAACTTGATGTTTAGAGATAGGTATACACCTGTGAAACCATCACCATAATATATGCCATAAACCGATCCATCACCTCTGTAAGTTTCCTCCTACCCTCTTATTTTTTGTGTTAAAAACACTTAACATAAAACCTACTTTCTTAGCACATTTTAAAGTATATAGTACACTAATGTTGATTGTAGGCACGAAGCTTACAGTAGATGTCTAGGACTTAGTCACCTTGTATACCTGCAACCTTATATCCTTTGACTAATGCCTCCTCATTCCTCCTCATCCCAAACCCTAGCAACCTCCATTCCACTCTCTGCTTCTAGGAGTCTAACTAGATCCAACTGATTAGTGGTATCATGTAGTATTTGTCCTTCTGTGGCTGCATGAGCTAATTCTTAACCCCTACAAACCTCCCTTTCCTGATCTGAAAAACCAACATGATTATACCTACTTCACAGGCAAAACACAATGCCTGACGATTATTTTTACAGTATTGTTATTATCATAATGATGCTCTACCACCCATTCAGTGGCTCTTCTTCTATGCCAGAAACAGTGCTATGCTTTAGATGAACAATCTCATTTATTCTCACCTACAAATCTAAAATAGGTGCTATCAATTTCATCCCACATTTGAGGAACCGTGCTCAGAGTTGTTCAGTGAATTGCCCAATGTCACACAGCTACGAAGTGGTGGGGCTGGGATTTGAACCAGGTCTACTCCTAAGCCTCTGCTAACATCTGTGGGCTATGCTTTTCATGTTCTTTATTTTATCCAATTTAAAAAAACCTACCAGTGTTAGGCAGGTCCTAGGGGGAGAGTATCCACTGACAACCAAACTGAGAGTGCCGCAGACCCTTTGGGAATGGAGCATTTGGTAATTTAATTTTCCAGTTAGCTCCATATTCACTAGAAGCCTTGTTTACTGCTCAATATTTTCTAAACCCTGGCTCAGAGCACGAACTTGCCAACCAGAAGGACAGTTTGAAAACTGCTATAGCTGCTCTGTCACTGACACATCAAGGCCCCCAGGATGCTCACGTGGCCACAATGTGGTGTGGGGGAACTCAGTGACCAGCACCCCATCCTCCTCTTTGCTGAGGATCTCCACTCTCTGCTTCTCTTCGCACTCCTGGGGCCCAAGGCTCAGGCACTGATGTGCTGGCCATCCTTGGGGAGAACAGGACCCGTGTTCTTTTCTGGTTCTGTCACTAACTGGGACTCAGATGCCTCATCTGTAATGTGTGAAAGAATGAAATGGAAGATCTCCAAGATCCATGAGAGCCAGAGAGAGCAGCTAGGTGCAGTACAAAGAGGGTCCTGGATTCCATTCTCACTTGTAACACTATCTTAGCAACCACAAGTGCTAATATCTGCTGCGCATCCACTGTGTACCAATACTGGACTGAGGACTTGCACAGCATTATCTCATTCAATCTTCAAAGCAAGACTGTGATAAAGGTACTTTTATTCCCATTTTGCAGGAGAAGAAACAGAGGCTCAGGGAGGGTAAGGGACTTGCTCCAGGGCATACAGCTAGTAAATGAGCACCAGGATTTGAAAGCCCAGCACATGTAACAGTAAACATATGGTGAATGAATCCTGTTTTTGTCTGTGCTCCTAGCCACTAAGCCCATAACCAAGCTCACCCCATAACCTTTCCGGTGCTGGACCTTGCTCTCCCCAAGAGTATGCTCCGGCAGTTGGCTGTTATAAAGTAAGCAGACCCTAGCCGGGCCACCAACAGGTGCAGGGCCCCGGCCAGAGCACCCTAGATCTTAGCAGAGGATCCTCCTCAGTGACCAGGAGACAGAGTCTACACACATGGAAGGGATCAGGAGTCCGGTGGGTCCCTCTACCCTGACACTGTCAAGCAGGCCGTGGCAGGCTCTTATCACGGGGCACACAGTAAATATCCTATGGAGCCCCAGAGAGCCCAGGGATCAGCTGCAGGCCTGCCCAGGTACTGCCTGCCACAGGAGTTCGGGAGGCCCAGGCCCCCTCCACCACCTCGCTGGCTCCCTGCCAACCGCACTAATCGTCTCCCGAGCAAAAGGGAGTGAGGACTCGCTGCCAGTGCCAGCCGAGAGCTAAGGGAACCAAGGGCGCGCCAGGGGGCAGCGGGACCCCGAGGGTCCATCTCCCCTCACCCCGCCCCCATCCCGCGCCTCCTCCGATCTGCATCACCCGTCACTTCTTGGTTCTGCAAACTTCCCGGGCTCTCCTTCACCCGGGGGCCAGCGCTGCCGCTGGTTCCTCCCGGGGGGTCCGGGGCCGGTCCCTCACTCCAAGCCCAGCCCCGAGCGCGCGCGTCTCACCTGCAGCCCCGCAGGCCGGGCTCCGCGGGGCTGAACGTCCCGGCGGGCCCTCCGCGAGGCCGGCCTTGGCCGCAACAGCCGCCGCTGCCGCCTCCTGTGCCCGCTACGAGCCCGGGAGGCCCGCGCAGGGAGGGCAGGTCCCAGGGCGCCGTCCCGCTCGCCGCCGCCGGGCTCCCGGGTGCCCGCCGTGCGCCTGCCTGGCTGGCGAGCCCGGAGCGGCCGCCCCGGCACGTGCGTGCGCACGCTCGGGGGCTCCGCGGCCCCAACCCCGGCCAGGACCACCCCTCGGCTAGCGGGATTCTGGGAATTGCAGTTTGCCTGGAGAACAGCCCGTCCCTTCAGCCCACGGAATCCTGGAAGTTGTAGTTTCTTCCCGCGACAGGCGCAGCTTTACGTGCTGTTAGATTTATACGATTATGGGATTCCTGATGATAAATGTAAATGCAAGTTAAGCCAACAATCAGATGTCCTTTATAAAATAAAAGTGATTAATATATCACATGTTTTAAAAATATCTATTACCACAAATACAAGTAAATTCAAAAGCACTATCCACTTCCCCTCACCCACCCCCACCCCATCCCATCCCATCCCATCTGGACCCTCCTAAAGGGCAAACATTCCCAACTCTTAAAGTTGCTGCATCTGGCATTTACTGTCCACTCTCAAAATATACATATGCTCCTATTTCTTGATTTATGAATTCTAAACCCCTTGGCTTTTTACTAGGATAGATGAAAATTCAACTTATTTAAATATGTGCACCAACCATGATTACCTGCACCCTCATTGAGTTATGAGACATTTCTTTTTTTTTCTTTCTCCAAATTTTTATTTAAAATCCATTTAGTTAACATATAGAATAATATTAGTTTTGGGGGGCACTTGACGGGATGAGCACTGGGTGTTATTCTGTATGTGGGCAAATTGAACACCAATAAAAAATAAATTTATTATTAAAAAAATTAATAAAATAAAATAAAAAATAAAAAAATATTAATTTCACGTGTTGAATTTAGTGATTCATCACTTACCTACAGCACCCAGTGCTTATCACCAGTGTATACTCCTTGATCACCTATTTAAGCCACGTCCCCACCCACCTCCCCTCCAGTACCCCCTCAGTTTATTCTTTATAGTTAAGAGTCTGTTTCTTGGTTTGCCTCTCTTCTTTCCCTCCATGTTCACCTGTTTTGTTTCTTAAACTCCACATATGAGTAAAACCATATGCTATTTGTCTTTCTCTCACTGATCTCACTGACCAATTTTGCTTAGTATAATACTTTCTAGTTCCATCCATGTCATCATAAATGGCAAGATATCATTCTTTGTTATGGCTGAGAAACATTTCATTGTATACATATACCACATCTTCTTTATCCATTCATCAGTCGACGGACATTTGGGCTCTTTCCATAATTTAGCTATTATTGATAATATTGCTATAAATAAACATCAGAGTGTATGTATCCCTTTGGATCAGTATTTTTTATCCTGTAGGTAAATACCTACTAGTGCAATTGCTGGATCCTAGGGTAGTTTTATTTTTAACTTTTTGGGAAACATCCACACTATTTTCCAAAGTAGCTGTACCAGTTTGCATTCCCACCAACAGTGTTAGAGGGTTCCCCTTTCTCTACATCCTTACCAACACCTGTTGTTTCCTGTGCTGTTTTAGCCATTCTGACTGGTTTTAGGTGATATCTCATTGTAGTTTTGATTTGTGTTCCCTGGTGATGACTGATGTTGAACATCTTTTCATGTGTTTTTTTTAGCCATCTGTATGTCTTCTTTCGAACACTCTCTATTCATGTCTTCTGTCCATTTTTTAACTGGATTATTTGTTTTTTGGATGTTGAGTTCAATAATTTCTTTACATATTTTGGATACTGACCCTTTATCAGATATGTCATTTACAAATAACTTCTCCCATTCCATGAGTTTCCTCTTAGTTTTCTTGGTTGTTTTCCTTTGCTGTGGAGAAGCTTTCCATTTTGATGAAGTTCCAACAGTTTATTTTTGCTTGGTTTCCCCTGCCTAGTAAGAATTTGCTACAGTCAATGTCAAAGAGTTTACTGTTTGTGTTCTACTCAGGATTTTGATGGTTTCCTGTCTCACATTTAGGTCTTTCATCCATTTTGAATTTATTTTTATGTGTGGTGTAAGAAAGCGGTCCAGTTTCATTCTTTTGCATGTTGGCTATCCAGTCTTCCCAACACCACTTGTTAAAGAAGCTGTCTTTTTCCCATTGGTTATTCTTCCCTGCTTTGTTGAATATTAGTTGGTCATATAGTTGTGGACTAATTTCTGGGTCTTCTATTCTGCTCCATTGATCTATGTGTCTGTTTTTGTGCCAGTCTTAATGATTACAGCTTTGTAATAGAGTTTCAAGTCCAGAATTGTGATCCCTTCAGCTTTGGTTTTCTTTTTCAACATTACTTTGGTTATTTGAGGTCCTTTTTGGTTCCATATAAATTTTAGGGTTGCTTGTTCTAGCTCCGTGAAAAATGCTGGTGGTATTTTGATAGGAATTACATTAAATGTGTAGACTGCTTGCATAGCACAGACATTTTAACAATGTTCATTCTTCTAATCTACAAACATGGAATGTTTTTCCATTTCTTTGTGTCATCTTCAATTTCTTTCATCAGTGTTTTATAGTCTATGAGATATTTCTATCAAACTGGTTAAACTTTGCTTTTTATTTTTAATTATTTTAAATGATAAGGCCCCAGTGTTGAGGCACTAAAACTTAGTAAATTTATGCAGGGCCATTTGACAATACAGTCAAAAGCCTTTAAAACATGCAGACTTTTGGGGGGACTGGGTGACTCAGTTAAGTGTAAGACTCAGTTTTGGCTCAGGTCATATCTCAGGGTCTTAAGATCAAGCACTGTGTGAGGCTCCACCCTTAGCTTGAGGTCCTTTCCCCCCTCTCTATCTTTCCTTCTGGTTCTCCCCCTTTCCCTGCCACTTGCTGTCATGCGTGCTCTCTTTCTTTCAAATAAAAAAATAATTTTAAAAAAACATGCAGACTTTTAACCAAGAAATTCTTATAGTTGTGGATGAGTGCAAAGGCTAAACAGTGTTGTTTGTAATCATACTAAAAGACTAGAGCAAAAAAAAAAAAAGACTAGAGTGGCCATATTAATTTCAAACAAATTATAATCAAGAACAAGGAAAATTACTAGAGATAAAAAAAGGGGGATATTATGTAATGACAAAAATGACAAAAGGATCAATTAACCAACAAGACACAATAATCATAATTGTGAATGTACCTAATACCAGAGCCTTAAAGTAAATGTCAACAACTGACAGAAAAACTAGACAGAAATTCAGCAAGGATATAGAAAAACTCAACAAGCGGTGCCTGGGTGGCACAGTTGGTTAAATGCCTGGCTTTTAGGTTCAGCTCAGGTCCTGATCTCAGAGTCTTGAGATTGAGCCCCACATAGAGCTCCATGTTCAGTGCGGAGTCTCTCTCTCTCTGTATCTCTCATGAATAAATAAATAAAAATCTTTTTAAAAAAAGTTAAAAAGTCCTTTAAAAAATAAATAAAAAATAAATCAAGCATTTATGCAGCACCAAGCTGGGTTGGGCCTCAAGGCTGAAACCTCTCCCTCTTTCTGGAGTCGTATTCCCTTTCATTGGTTCTATGTGGATGACTCCCAGATCCATATCTCTAGTCCTGAGTTCCAGATTCACATTTGTGATCAAGTTGCTTGGGGCATAGCACCACCTGGCTGGCCTGACAGCATTTTAAAATCTCTATGATAAACATCATGATGGTAATGGTTATAAATATATCTGAAAATTATTTTATTGTCCTTTCAAAAGCTGGAGTCGGATTTCCCTTCCCTTGAAAACTTAGTGACTTACTTAGTGGCATAACTTAATGACTCACTTCTAATAAATAGACTATGTCAGAAGTAATGCTCTATGACTTCTGAAACTAGGTCATAAAGATACAGCTTGTACACTTGTCCCTCTCTTTATGTGTGTGTGTGTGGGGGGGGCGGGTGTGAGTGGGTGTGAGTGGGTGTGTGTGTGTGTATAGTCTACTTTGGAACATAGCCACTGTGTTATGAGGAAGCCCAGGCCACAAGGAAAGGACATACATGGGCATATTAGTTTATTAGAGCCTCCAAATAAAATGCCACAGACTGAGTGGCTTAAACAAACAGAAATTAATTTTCTTACAGTTATAGAGCCTGGAAGTCCAGGATCTCTCTGAGGCCTCTCTTTGCTTGCACATGACTGCCTTCTCACTGTGTCCTCACATGGCCTTTTCTCTGTGCACGTGTATTACTGGTATTTCTGCTATAAGATAGGTTAGATTGCATTGGGACCCACCCTAATGACCTCACTTTAAGTTAATTACCTCTTAAAGGCCTTGTCTTCTAATACAGTCACATTCTGAGGTACTGGAGGTTAAGACTTTAAAATATGAATTTGGGAAGAACATAGTTCATTCCATAACAGTGGGTGTACCAGCCAACAGCCCCATCTAGGCCTTCAGCTGACAACCAGTAGCAGTTGCCAGATGTAAATGAATGATCTCAAGGTGATTCCAGCCTCCAACCTTTAAGCCACACCTCAATTGATGCCCTAGACATCATAGAGCAGAAATAAGTTGTTCCTGATATGTCTCATTTAAATTTTTGACCTACAGAAACCACAATAAGTAATAAGTGATTTTTGTTATTTTCAAACCACTAAGTTTTAGAATGTGGTTATATCATAGCATTACATAATTAATAACTTCTTGTAATAGTTATCTACTGCTGCATAACAAGTCACCCCCAAATTGAGTGGTTTAAAACCACAGTAATCATTTATTGGATCTCACAGTTTCTTGAGGTCTAGAATTGGAAGTGACTTAGCTGATTGGTTCTGCCTCAGGGTCTCATAAAGTTGCTGAAAGCTGACTGAGACAGGAGGATCTGCTTCCAAGGGGGTTAGCTAACTTGGCTGGAAGGTTAGTCTTTCTCCATGTGGGCTTCTCTGTGCAGCTCTTGAGTGTCCTCATGGCAAAGTGGTTTGCTCCCCCGCGCCCCTGAACTAGTGATCTGAAAGACCAAGGCAGAAGAACACCTTTTGTGACCTAGCTTCAGAAATCACACAAAGTCACAATTAGCAATTAGTGTGGGAGAGGACCATGAAACGGTGTGAATACCAAGAGACATGGCTCTTTAAAGACCTTCTTGGAGGCTGGCTACCACAATAATTAGATATACCATCTATTCAGTACCTGTTATGTACTTGACTTTAGATGGAAATGATTCCATTTAATCCTCACTACCACCTTTATATAGCAGATTATATTTGTCCCTAGTTTATAGATGAGAAAATTGAGGGCTAATAGTCACTAAATATCTTGCCCAATGCCATGTAGCTAGCAAATGGAGGAGGGAGATGGAACGTAGCCTGAGTTGGCTCCCTACCAGCCTCTTTTCTCTCCCACTCCACTTTCATCCCTTCTACTCCCTGTCTTTCCTCCAGAAGTTGTGTAAATTCCTGCAGTGTTTATCCCGCCTTACCCCCATCTTCTAACCTTGCTTTTACTGTCCTCATTCAGCGTGGCCCTCCAGAAACCTGTTGTAACTTGAAACCTATGCATTTATTAGCATCTTTAAAAGGAATCCTCAGACTCAAAGCAAATGAAGAAACCGGAAGCCAGAGCATCTCAGTGGCATCTGTGCCCAGACCAAAAAATAAGGGAAGGCCCAGAAGAGCTGAATTGAGAGAAGAGGCAGACAAGGAGAGCCCTTCTAGCCAGCCATTAATCCAGGGCTGCTTTCTCCAGATATGGCCACAGAATGAGGTTTCGAAGGGCTTTAAAAATGCTTCCTAAAATTTAATAATTATTTTTAAGAAAATTTCATTTCTGTAAGACATTTTTATTTTATGTTTTAAATTCAGGGTTATATTTGCCCATCTCAGTGTTGGCACCATAGGCAGTTTTGCTAGCATTTGAGTTTACTGAGTCTGTTTGCCATGGAGATACTCCATTTTGCCTCCCACGATGAGCATTTACAGCTAGCTTGAGCAGGAGGTGTAATCAGGGCTTTCTTAAGGCTCCCCCACTGTGCATTGGCTCCTATTGATAATTAAATGCTACCTAGGGAAAAGGATAATTAAGACACATTTATTTCCTGAAATTGAAGCTTAAGTGATTGCATTGCCTTTAGGAACTTTAAGTTTTGGGGGAAGAATGTAAAATTTGCATAATTCAGAATCACCTCATTCCTTATTTTCTCATCACCAACACTGCCCTTTACCTTTTGCTCCTGCCAGTGACTGTTACTTGACTTGTCCAGCCTATGCAGGTTTGTGGAAGACTTTATTCTAAATTTGACAGAAAAGTAAGATACATCCTTGAGTGGCAAATGCTCAAAGTACATTGAAAAAATGGTACATTTAGTACACATACCTGGGAAATTACATGACTGAGAATGCCATGAACTGGCCTCCCCTCACTCTACAGGATTGTCCTGGGTCACTTGCTTGTCTCTGGTGGTTCTCTTGCTCAAATAGATGCAGCCACCCCCTGAATACAGCCGCTTCTGAAATCTCCAACTCAGTAATTTACTTCACTTTCTCCAGCCTCACATCTTGAATTTCTTGGAGAATAATTTCACTGGACACTTAAATGGTCAAAAATAGAGTACATCGGCCAAGTGAAATAATCAAACAGAAAAAGACAAATACTGTGTGATCTCACATATATGTAGAATCTAAAAAAAGAAAAGAATTACAGATACAGCAGACAGATTGGTGGTTGCCAGAGACTGGAAGTGGGGAATGGGCAAAATGGGTGAAGGGAGTCAAAAGGCACAAACTTCCAGTTATAAAATACAGGGATGTAATGTACAGCATGGTGACTGTAGTTAATAATACCATATTACAAACTGAAAGTTGTTAGAGAACAGACTTTAAAAGTTCTCATCACAAGAAAAAAATTCTGTAGCTATGCATAGTGATGGATAATAACTAGACTTATTGTGGTGATCATTTCACAATATATATAAATGTTGAATCATATACACATGAATGCTTTATATCAATTATACCTCAATAAAAAAATAAATGCTGAAAAACATCAGATACATCGTAATACCTAATGCCAGTGAGAATATGAAGGGAAAGGGGCTATCATACACTGTAAGTGAGAATGTGAATCGATGTGAATCAAGGACTATTTTGGGCTGTTTGCACCAGAGGACTGGCTACTTAAGGTAGCTTAAATCAATTAAGACTTTGTTCACATCTGAGAAATAGCCCAGAGCTGTTTGAAATCTCTAAGTGGGCTATCAAGGACCCAGACTTATCTGGTCTTTCTGCTCCTCTATCCTTAGTGCATGGCTTTCATCATCCAGGTCACAAGAAGGCTGCTATAGCTCTTGCCATACAATAGAGACCCATGTAGGAAGTGGAGGAAGGACTTGGAAGCAAAAGGAAATTTCCTAGAAGTCTCACTCAAAACTTCTGCTTACATCTTATTGGCCGCCTCTATCTTCAAGAGAGTTGTAGAAGTGAAGCCTTTTTTTATTAATAAGAGAGTAAGGGAATAATGAATATTGGGTCGATTACTAGCACCTTCTGCTATGAAGTTCAGCTTTTTTGGAGGACAACGCCGAAACAGCTATCAAAATTTAAAAATTTAGGGCAGCCCAGGTGGCTCAGTGGTTTAGCGCCACCTTCAGTCCAGGGCGTGATCCTGGAGACCTAGGATTGAGTCCCACGTCGGGCTCCCTGCATGGAGCCTGCTTCTCCCTCTGCCTCTCTCTCTCTCTCTCTCTCTCTGTGTGTGTCTCTCATGAATAAATTAATAAAATCTTTAAAAAAAAATTAAAAATTTATATGCTGTTTACCTCTTGACTCAGAAATTGCCCCAGCTAGGAATTTATCCTGGAGATGTGTTCTCATATGTGTGCATGTGCTTACCCCTTAACAAGGTGTTACTTGCAGCAGGAAAGGACTCATGGAAATGCATTTCACTAAGTGCAGTGTCTCAGTAAATGTCAAGCTCTGACCCACCACATTCCCAAGGAGGAGGTGGGTAGCAACAGGAAGCAGAAGTGAGGGTGGGGTCTCTAAAGCCAAAGAACAAAAGTAGGGAGAGGAGCACAGATGTTTCCCTGCAGCACCCCAACATAGCCACTTAACAGCGAGTGAGAGGATAGGCAAATCATCTCTGAGACTAAAGAGGGTTACTTAGGTCTGTAAAAAGCTGTCTTACGTTTGTACTCTTCTGGGTAGAAGAAGCAGGGGAAGCTGTTAACGCTTAAAACTCTTGAAGACAATCGAGTCAACTCTTCATCTTCAGTGGAGGAAGCGGAGATTGAGAGGTGTAGAAGCAGTGGTGATGGAAGTCTTCTGGGTCTGCTTGTTGGAGACTGCTTGCTTTATGATAGATTCTCAGACATTTTGAGCTCATCATGGTTACTCTACTGAGAGCAGTCATCCCTTAGTGTCATGCTCCATACTCAGAGGTGCAGCCAGTGGCACTAAATTGGCATTTCATGAAGGGGGCTGCTGAGTCCTCCAGAAACTTGGGCTGAGTCTTGAAGGGCCCCTGTCTGATTGTAAAGACACAGCACTAATAGCTCAGAGCAAAGGGTTTCCCTGGTGGCTCCATTCACCAAAGGTTCCTTCTAAGTGAAAACCTGAAAAGACCCTTGGAAAGAATTGTTGGAGATGTGTATGGGAATAGCTCCATCTATAAGGAGGAATAAGGCTTGAATTATCATCTAACTACAGCTTTGTATTTTCTCCAAATTAATGAGGCATTTGGAGAGGGGATCAAAGTGTTATATTATAGATACAGTGGGAAGAAGGACAGGAGGACAGGAATTGTCATTTTTATAGCCCTGACTGTTCAAATAGCCACTGTGAGATGGGCATTTTCATTGAGAGTCTTCCTGTGAAGTATTATTAATTCATACTATGTTATGCATAATGGTAGGGAACACATATGCTGAAAATAACTGGTGCCTCCCCCACCCTCCTCTCTCCCCATGGAAACCTCAAAGGCCTCAGCAGGTAGGGGCAGAGCATCATCACCTGGGACTTCTTTTCAATTTTCCTTTCTACCTGACTCAAACACTCCACTCTGGAGTCTTTTTCAGCTGAGGGATACATTTTATGAGGAAGCAGGGATGGTTTGGAAATCTTTTGGCATGTGTTATGGTGAGGAATTTCAGCAACTTGAAAGAAGCAGAGCCAAGTGAAATTCCAACACAGATGGTTCTGTCAGATGAATCTGAGGGCTTTCCCCTGGCAGTCTCGGGATAGCACTATGAGGTTGTTCTGGGTCCACTCCGTCTATGCAAAAGAGCTTGCCACTTGCCTCTCCACTTGCCTACCACAGGCACTGTCCAAATGCTGTATCTGTGCCAGGCACTGTGCTGAACACCGGGAATAAAAAAATGAGGCAGGACTGGGTAGGTCTGGCCAGCAAACCCTGGCTTGTCCCCAGAGGAGCCATGGCCTGGAAAATTCTGCTGAGAAAGGCTGTGAGCATTTAGAAAGACTGCAACAGAACACAGAAGCAAGGCTTTGAAGAGAAAACGTGATGAAGAAGAGAAGACTGGATGTGGGAAGGCTGTAAAGGGAGAACCGTGAGCATTTCTTGTTTTTGCCCACCTAGCATCTACTCTTTCTGTGAATCTTCTCCTTAGAGTTCTTACGGAAAAATATCCTTCTGGTACCTCAGTTCAGTGGTTCCAGTAGTCTGGCCTTGTCCTCAGTGCCAAGGGTGGGATACGAACCAATCATAGCAATCTACTCTTTGACCATGGTATTCAGTTCAGAAGTGGGCATTAAGCCTCATTTCTAGGACTGGTATTGTATCTCCTGGGAAAGAGAAATGGCCTCTTTCCTCTGGGGTCATTAAGGTGTAAGCTTGGAAATGCCAAGAGGTACCTTGGTGAGACCCTACTGGAGAATAAAAGAGTAGAAAGAAAGTAAGAGAGTGAAGGACCACCCAAACCCCTGGATCCAGCCAGACTTGAAGCTAAAAGTCCTGAGCTTTTCAGAAACAACTAATCAATTCCTCCTCTCCTTTTTTTTTTTTTTTTTCTTTTTGCTTGATCCAGTTAGGGTAAAACTTCCATCACGGTTAGAAATGAGTCAATCTATAAAGGTACGGTATTGGAAAGGGACAGAAAAGTACTGTTTCCCTTTTCCCATCCTTTAAGTTCACAAAAGATTAAGAAGCTACCTTCAGAGGGCTCTAGGGAGTAAAGAACACCAGCTAAGGATGTGACTGGGGCAACATAGTCGTTGTTCTCCTACAATGTTGCTGGTAGATTGTAAAAGAGGGACCCCACACCTGAAGAACAAGAAGAAAGGAGATGGGAGAGCAGAGAGTCACATCAGAGTGTGCACAAAGGCCAGGGGAAACTAGCTCAGAGAAAATCTTCAACTCTGCAATGCCCACGGGAGGTTAAGGGAGCCTTCTCTTGGGACTGCACAGCACAGTGGCTTTCCCTCTTTTCATGCATTACTTGCTGGTTTGTGTTTACCATGTGCTCTTTCCTGGTACTTTAAATTGGCTTGGTGGACAGCTCATTATGAGTAGAGTTGTTGGAAGGCAATATTTGGAGTTTAGGCTTTGAGGTCAGATTGGACCACGAATGCTGACTTGTTATGTGACCGAGGGACTTGCATCCTCATGAATCAGTCCAAACGAGGAACTTTGCCCCTTCACTAGTTTTCCTCATAAAACCTCACATAAAGCATTTGTAAGCATAACAGAGGAACAGACTTTATTAAAGAAGAAGCCTAAGTTAGGACATGCCAGGGTACCTGGGTGGCATAGTTAGTTGAATGTCTGACTCTAGAGTTTGGCTCAGGTCATGATCTTAGGGTCCTGAGATAGAGCCCCATGCTCTCTCCTTCTCTCTCTGCCCCTCCCTACATTTGCTCATGCTCTCTCTTTCTCCTTTGAATAAATAAATCTTAAAAAAAAAAAAAAAAGGAGGATGTGCCATACACCGCATGGCAAACAATATCCAAAGTAGACGCTCTTCATCTGTAACTACCAGGAAGCCTCTCTTGGCTTTTCTTCCCTTGCCCAGTGTGCAGTCAGCCAGCCCACTTCTCTTCCCCTTCCCACCCTCTCCTCCCCCTTTTCCTCTCTTCCTCTCCCATTGCCTTAGACTTCTCCTATGCAGTAATATCTTCTCTTTGTTTTATTCAGGGGAGCCACTGTTCCTCTCTGAAATCTCAGCACTAGTTAGCACCCAGGGCCTGGAGGCCTCAACTTCTGTATCAGAAGGGTTTTTAGTAACAGACTCTTAATTATAGAGAACAAACTGATAATTATGGGGGGGGGGGCACAGAGTGGGAAGGTGAAACAGGTGATGGGGATGAAGAAGTGCACCTGTGATGAGCACTGGGCGATGTATCGAAGTGTTGAATCACTTGATTGTAACCTGAACCACACTGAATATTAACTAACTGAGATTAGAATAAAAACTTTAAAGAAAAAAGGTTCATAGTTGCAGACTATGAAATCCACTCTGGTTGGCTTAGGCAGAATGGGATTTGTTAAAGGATATTAGGTGACTCACAGATTTCACTGGGATAATGGAGGGGCAGATTCTGAACTGGGCTTCTAGGAGCAATGCCCACAGCAATAGTGTCAGAACTGAGCTGCCAGGGGAATTGCTGCCTCTCCACCTCCGGGATCATGCTGCCCTGACTTGAGGCAGAAACTACCACTTCCCCTGCTTACCATAGAGAACCAGGCTCCTCTGCCACCATTCCCCCATGCAGGAGTACTACCCCAAGGACTTCCCTTTCTTATTCCAAGTTTTATAGTATGTATTTGCTTGATGGAGCCTGTGTCCCACATGGATCCCTAGCTCCATGAATGTGGAGCTATGTGGGAGATGGAGTGTGTAATTCTCCATTGCCAGTGTGGACAGCATAGGAGAAGGAGGTTGAGATGATGCTGAATGAGATGTTGGTAAGTGTGGTCTTTGGTTTGTGGTCTGCTACCCTCACCAGGTGCCTCATGTAGTTGCTTTTCAAAAGATAGTCCCTTTCATAAAAGGAATTCTACTGCCAGATTTTTAAGAGCCTTTTCTCTGTTTTATTACATGGCAATGTGAAAATGAATAGAATAAAGCTGTGAAGCAATTCACACAATATCTGTCATGTAGTAAGTGTTCAATACATGTCAACTATTAACCAGTATGGAGGCACCTTTCCAGTTGGCCCCTCAAGGTTGGGGAGGAGTTGCAACTCAAGGTGCTTAAGGAGAGCAGGCAAAAAGGTTGGGATGGGGGGAAGATCCATGAATGAAAGTGGTCATCTTTAAAATTTTTTCTCCCTGTGGTCCATTCCACTTCTCCCAGAGTGTCTTTTCATTCTGTTATAACAACAAACTTCACTTAGCATCAACTCTGTTGAAACCTCTGAACAAACCAGCCCTTCACAAGACTCCAGAGTTGTCTGTCGTCCCTGACTTGGTTTTTGCTCTGTATTTCCATCAGCCTTCACCAGTTTTTATTTAGTCTCTTATTCAGAGGCGGCATGACTGGAGAAGGCATTACATCCAGGTGAAACCTTTGAGAGCAGGATGAATGATGTCTCTGCTTTGCACGATGCCCTGGATGAGCTTGGAAGATAATAATGGAGGCTTAGTTATCTAGTTGCCCAATGAGACTTTTTACAAACAGCCTAAACAATCTGCTTGTGCCACATACAAAGTCTAGGAACAGAACGTAGACTGATCAGCGCATTAGTTTGTGGAGGCCTAGTTGCAGGCCAGTTGACTTTCCCCCAGATGCTATATGCAACAGCAGTGCCCACTGTTAGAAATCTCCCACTGAAGTCGAGAGGAAGCCCTGAGCTTCTGCTTCACATGGGAAAGAAACACTGTTCTTCAACGGCTTCCTTCATTCAGCAAACACTGTGCAGTATATTATTTTGGATATTTATCAGTATTTTGGGGGATCTTCAATGTATATTTTCAGGCTACATAACCTCAGAGAAGGCATTTGGGCCAAATTACATCATCAAAGACCAGACTAAAGGCTTACTGGCTTTGCTTCCTTTATTTTGGGAAAACTCTTCTCGTCTGATTGAATCTAGCTGATTCACAGCCAAGCTGGATGGAGGCAATCATCTCACATTTTAGATGATTCTAGAGGAAAAAGATATCCCTTGTTTGTCCTACTCTCATCAGACTGTCATCATTCCTTCCCTGATTTATAGGAAAAAATGCCAGTCCTTGGCCTGACTTTGAGGAGTGTAGGAGGAGGCCATGTTCTTGAACTTGCTGTATCCCATATTTTGTTCTTTGATCCTGGCTTGTGAAAGAGACATTTTGTAAGAGCAAAAATAGTAATAAGGCTGACTTGGGTGATGTAACCTAAAGAGCAAATAATCTCACTGGTACGTTAAGATTCACCAGTTCAGAAGAGGAAGATTATTCCTGAAGATGAGGGAGGAAATTATTATTTTTTTTTAGTTATTTTTTTTATTGGAGTTCAATTTGCCAACATATAGCATATCACCCAGTGCTCATCCCGTCAAATGCTGCCCTCAGTGCCCATCACCCAGTCACCCCAACCCCCTGTCCACCTCCCCTTGTTCATTTCCCAGAGTTAAGTGTCTCTCTCTCATGTTCTGTCACCCTCACTGATATTTCTCTCTCATTTTCTCTCCTTTCTAGGGAGGAAATTCTTAAACCAAAAATAGCTTGTTAGAACAGAAAAGTTATTCTTTCCCCAGGGCAGGGAAGGGAGTCCAATACAGGCTACTGATTTTCTGCACCTGCCCTTTGAAGGTTTGTACATAGAGCTTCCTCCATATTCCTCCCCCAATTCCAGGTCTTCAAAGCCTGATTAATTAACACTCTAGATGCTGCATAAACACTGTTCAGTTAATCCACACCTACAAGGATCTGTCACGTGTGTATGACTTCCACTTATTGTATCACTCTCTTAAGTTGGGTTTCCCCAAAACAAGAATTTGAGGGCAAGCAGTTTATTTCAGAGGTGGTCCTAGGAATCTACTGCCAGGAAATGGAGAAGTGAGACATGGAAGGGGCAGAAGCCAATATAGGATAAATTCGGAAATGGTGGTTCAGTCCCAATGGGGAACTCTGGGGACTGCATAGAACACTCCTCTAAGTTATCTTCCCCAAATTGGAGAGGAATGGAGGATATTATCCTCCAACTCATCCATTTTGGCAGGAGCTATTTTTTTAATGATTTTTATTTGTTTATTAGAGAGAGAGAGCCAGAGGAGGAGCAGAAAGAGAGGGATAAGCAGACTCGGTGCTGAGCACAGAGGCTGATGCTGGGTTTGATCCCACAACCCTGCAGACACAACCTGAGCCAAAATCAGGAGTTGGACGATTAACTGACTGAGCCACCCATGTGCCCCAGCAGGAGCTATTTCTAAGAGTCTCATCTTCACCTTCTTCACCTGTGGAGAAAGCCCTCAGATAGAGAATCCCAGGTATGTTCCTTAGGAAGCCTTCATTGTACAAAGGAATTAGGAAAGGCTAGGGGGGATGTGGGTCAGCACATGCTGTACTTTCCCTACTTTATCCACAGTCATCACACTGTATGAAGCCCTGTGCCAGATACTGTAGCTGCAATGGAGAGCATCACAGATTTACTATCTGTGATCCTCTGGATCCTAAAATCTAACAGATAAATCCAATGTTAATTAAATAAGTATGCCAGTATATAATAAAATCAGTGAATAGGTGAGGTGAAAATAACTAAGAGCTCTGAGAGATGATGATAGGAAAACATACTCTAGTTTAAGGAATTATGGAGGGCTTCTTTGAGGAAGATGTGGATGTTAGGGGTAGTAGGGGTATGGGAAGAGCATTTCAGGCAGACCAAATAGTATGTGCAAAGGCCCTGGGGTACCAGGGACCACAGTCATGGAATTGGAGATCAGAAAGCAAAAGGGAGATTTGGGGCTAAATAAGGCTAAAGAGATAAGCATGAAGTAGAGTGTGCAGTGCTATGTAAGCTGTGCTCGGGTCTTGGTTTCTAATAGCAATAGAAGCCATTGAATGTTAAGCTAGGAAGTGATATAATTAAAAATTTTAAAAGATAGATTTTTTTAAAGAAGAAAAGATAGCTGTTGGGCAGAGAATGGTTCAGACAGGAAAGAGTGGAGGAAGAGTTGATGATGGCATTTCTGCTTCAGCCAAAATAGAGGAACAGGAACCTGAATTATTCTCCAGCCTGTGATATGACAAAGCACATGAAATCAAGGTTTTTAAGACATTGGCCATCAGTCAGTAAAGCACAGTGATCCCTGAGAGAGAGTAACAAATGCTACAGAGTTTACAGTTACCCTAGCTTACTGCATAGATAGTTTATAGGCTGCAGTGCAAGGAGAAGGAAACCAGGCAGATAGTTGAGTTGAGAAGACAAGGCTGGAAGTCTTGGGAAGCCAGAGCAGCTAGAGTTCGAAGGACAGAATACTAGAAAAGAGGGATCTCAAACAGAGGGTTGGGGAGAGTTCTAGAGCACTGCATATTGTCCCCCTGGAATTTCCAGTTGAGTTTTTTTTTTTTTTTAAAGATTTTATTTATTTACTCATGAGAGTCATACACAGAGAAAGAGGCAGACACAGGCAGAGGGAGAAGCAGGCTCCATGCAGGGAACCCGATATGGGACTCTATCCCAGATCTCCAGGATCACACCCTGGGCCGAAGGTGGCGCTAAACCACTGAGCCATCCAGGCTGCCCTCAGTTGAGTATTAATCAGTGTATGAGGAAACTCAGAGGCCAAAGAAAGAACCATGTGAAAGGATTAGAGGGGAGAGCGCCCAGGCTTACAGAGGACTAGGAGATCACAAACTCTGTCTGATTAATAAGACAAATGGACAGAAAATCAGTAAAGATACAGATGACTTGAATAACCTACCAACCTGACCTAACATATTTATCAAATACCCGGCCCAACGATAGTAGATTAATTTCTTTCAAGTGAGCATGGAACATTTACCAAAACAAATAATATTCTGGTATATAAAATAAGATTCAATAAATTTAAAAAGATTGAAGTTAAAAGTAAGTTCTTTGACTACAGTGCAATTAAATCAGAAGTCAATGATGGAAACATACCTAGAAAGTCCCCCAAATTTTTGAAACTAAATAAGATACTTCTAAATAACTCATGAATCAAAAAGGAAGTCAAAAAATATTAACGGAATGAAAACAAAAACCCAACATACTAAATTTGTGAGATGCCACTAACATCCTAATTCTTAGGAGGAAATTTATAGCATGAAAGGCCTAGATTTTTAAAAAGAAATTTCAAATTGATGACTTTAGATGCAGTTGGTGGAGGGTTGGACAGGCAAGAATAGTTTGGACACAGGTCTCTGCTATAAACTGGCATCTGTGACACAGTCTCCTTTCCACAAGGCTTATACTACTCTAGATGTGCAAGTTTGGAAATAGGTTTTTTTGAAAAGTGTTTGTATTTCCTTTATTGAAGCAATAATGTGTTCATTGCAAGCAAAACTAAAAACCACTCTAAGCTGAGACGATGCAATTTTAATTACGCTTAATTTCACTAGCCAGAGAGCACCAGAATTAGCCTTTTGCTGTATCACTTTCCAAACTGTTTTCTCTGTGTGAGTACATCAATATGTAAAATGAAGTCATACTGTACACACTGTTTTGTACTCCCTTTTTCACTTGCCAGTAGGTCATGAGTGTATCTTGGTAAGAAGAGTCTTTGGGAAATGACACCAGTTCTCACAGGAATCACGGTAGTTGCTGACTCATTTGCCTTAGCCAAATCATTTTCTTTTAAGTGTCTTAAAGATGAATACAAACATTTTTAAATTAAAATGTTCTATTTTTAACAAGCCTATGATTTTCTTTGTTTCCATGGGTACATGTTTTACTTAAGGTATTGAAATCCTTTGGGGTGAATCTAATTATGCCAGTAATGGGAGCTAATTGTTCACTCTCTCAGATCATAGAGAAATTATTTATTTTATAGAGGCTCAAGAAACTTTAGCAATTGATTTAGTCTAATCCTCTTATTTTATGGGTCAGAAAATTGAGGTTCAAGATAGATGGAACTGGATTTGGTTCATAAAACTGGAATATGACACATTTTAAGACTCCAGAAATGGTTTGCACATTTTTCAAATGCTTTCATCTTGTGGGAATAGTATAATCAGAAAGATCTGAGGTGTTGTAACACTGTGACAAGATAAGGACCCCTGATGTGAACATCCAATTAAAGGCCACCCCAGATGTAACCTTCTTCCCTTTGCAGAAAGCCATACAACTCCAGTGGAAACTCCGGTCATGGGGGCTGATGACAGATTAGAATCCTGGAGGCTGGGGGTAGAGTGGGTGGGTGGGGGTGATGTGAGGTTAAGACTCGAGGAAGGGGGTGAAGGAGGGGGACTATAAAACTTACATCCAGGAGGGTGCAGTAAAGGGGAAACTGGAGAGGTCAGGTGACTATCGGATCCAGGGATAAGCCAGTGATCAGGAGCTTATACCACAAGAAACAGTAGAACATGAGGAACAAAGCAAAGCCAGGGGAACAAGTGCCAGATGTTGGAAGTATCTTTCTGAAGCACTAGTTCTCAGTGAATTGTCCCTGACCAACAGCATCAGCACCACTTGAGAACTTGGGGGCCACCCCAGAGTTACTATAGCTGTGGTAAACAGCAATCTGTTTTTTTAAAGCAGCCCAGTGGTCCAGCACAGTGGTTCTCAATCTCTGGAGTTGGACATTTTAAAATACCCATGTCTGGGCCCTACCCCCAAACATCGATTCAAGCTGTTTTCCCTGCCAAAGTTCCCAGGTGCTTCTAATGTGCTGCTGGGGGAGACCAGTAGTGTAGGTAGTTGAAAGGGGGTTGGATGGCCTCTGCTGGGTTTCCACCCTGGTTTCTCTGGGGTAACTTTCAGCTGGTACCACAAGGGACAGATGGATGATGCAGAGAGCAATTGCTGGTCCAGAAGCTCTTACCTGAGGTTTTTGGCCTTTCCCTGACTTCTTTCCTCCAGTCTCCTCTCCACAGAGTAGCACAGGGCATTTTAAAGGGGACAATTTCTCCTTACATTCAAGGAAGATATTATTCTTACCTTTCATCTAAGGAGAATTCCTGGGGGTGGCTCATGGTTTCTTCATTTGGAGAGTTGCAAGCACATGGTGATTCTCCCTGGTTCCTCATGCATAGGTAGATGAAGGCATGCGGAGATCGTGTGATGTGTCCTGAGACACTAGTCTGGCTGATGAAGGGAAACATTTATTTGAAGAGATCGGTGGCTCCACTTTTCCTTGACCTGCATTTGTCCATAGACCTTGCTGGGAAATTCCATTAATTCTCATTATATTTGTAACCAGAACAAGAAGACAAATGGATGCATCTTTAAGACATGCAGCTCAGGGAACTCAGCCCAGGCTGTCACAGCTCACTTTCAGGTTCACCTGTAACCATGGCAACTCCATTGACACAAGTTGCCATGCAACATAATTTAATCTGGATCAGATTTTTTTTTTTTTTTTTTTTAAAGAAGGAATGGAAAAACACTCAGCTTTGTCTTAAGAGACTATCAGAGATGGAATCTCTGGTGATATGCTCTTAACTACCATACTCATTTAATTACTTTGCTTGTGATTTCCCTGGGGAGGTGTTTCTGTCAGGAGTAACTTCCTGGGAAGGCTGGGGAGTGTTTGCATGCAAATGGTTGGTGTTAAGGAATCCAGTGGCTCACATGACCTTGACCTGGGCCTAGGTGGGAAGATTTTCACCATGTCCCCACAAGTCCATCTTATTTCCACTATGTTAGTTGTAATGAGGGAAATTAGACTCCTCATTTCAGAGCTGGAAGGTGCTCAAATGGGAAAGGTGAAGGAGGTTAAGGCATAGATCTGAACCTACTAAGGGTTTAGGTCTTGAGTGTATATAACCAAAATTGAGGGGGCAGGGAGTAGAAAAAAGCTTAGGAGGGCTGAGAAGAAAGAGATACAATCACAGAAATAATGGGAAAACCCTGTAATCTTAAATTTAAATAGGAAATATTAATAACTCATTATTTCTTTTGAAGAAGTTTTTCCTCAGTTGTTTGCAGAAAAGGTCAAGTAGCAATGGATTTTAGTGTCTAAATACCATTTCCCACTCAAAGGAATCAGGGCTCCTTGAGAAATGGCTGATTCCACACCTGAGGCAGAAAAGGTACCAGCTGTCCCTGAGATACATGGCTGTGCTAGAAAAGGAGGAAGCTGTCAAATATTAATGGAATCTTTTCAAAGGCACCTGAGAGTCCATTTGAGGGCCTCCCACTGGCTAAAATTGGAACTGGACGTAAGGTAGTATTGCAATAGACTATAACTGAAATTGAGAGAATTGAAAGTAAAGATCTAGGTTTATAATGACACTTAAGAAAATTTTAGTCTTAAGTTTTTATCCAGTCTTTGGATATTGCTAGGGATCCCAACAAAGAAAGGAAAAGCATCAAGCATTTGTCCTGTCTCTCTTGCATGATCTGAATTCCAGGGGAATTAAATAGTTGATGAAAGTTCATTGTAGAAGGCAGAAATGTCTCTGATATTGGCCATAACAACATTTTTCTAGAAATATTTTCTGAGGCAAGGGAGATAAAAGCAAAAATAAACTTAAACTTTTGGGACTTCATCAAAAGAAAAAGCATCTGCACAGTGAGGGAAACAATGAACAAAACTAAAAGGCAACCTACTGACTGAGAGAAGATATTTACAAATGACTTAGCTGATAAAGGATTAGTATCCAAAATATATAAAGAACTTAGACAGGGGGATCCCTGGGTGGCTCAGTGGTTTAGCGCCTGCCTTTGGCAGAGGGCGTGATCCTGGAGTCCCAGGATGGAGTCCCAAGTCAGGCTCCCTGCAAGGAGCCTGCGTCTCCCTCTGCCTGTGTCTCTGCCTCTCTCTCTGTGTCTGTCATGAATAAATAAATAAAATCTTTAAAAAAAAAGAACTTAGACAACTCAGCATGTGAGAAATAAATAATCCAGTTAAAAATGGGCAGAAGAAACAGACACTTCTCCAAAGAAGACATACAGATGACCAACAGACATGTGAAAAGATCCTCAGTATTACTATCACTCATCACCAGGGAAATGCAAATTAAACTACAATGGGATATCACCTCATACCTGTCAAAATAGCCAAAATCAAAAACACAGGAAACAACAACTGTTGGTGAGGATGTGGAGAAAAAGAAAACTCTCTTGCACTGTTGGTCAGAATATAAAAACTGGTGCAACCACTGTGGAAAACAGTATGGAGGTTCCTGAAAAAGTTAAAAACGGAACTACCTTATGATTCAGTTATTCCATTACTGGTTATTTACCCCAAAAATACAAAAACATGAGTTCAAAGGGATACAAGTACACCAATGTTAATAACAGCATTATTTACAATAGCCAAATTATGGAAGCAACCTAAGTATCCATTGACAGATGAATAGATACAAAGAAGTGGTATATATACACAATGGAATACTTTTCAGCCATAAAAAGGAATGAAATTTTGGCCATTTGCAATGACATGGATGGAGCTAGAGAGTATAATGTTAAGTGAAATCAGTCAGAGAAGGACAAATACCATATGATTTCACTCATATGTAGTATTCAAGAAACAAAACAAATGAGCAGAGCAAAAAGAGAGGCAGAGAGACAAACCAAGTAACAGACTCTTAAATATAGGGAACAAACTGATGGTTACCAGAGGGAAGATGGATGGGGAATGGGTGAAATAGGTGATGGGGATTAAGGAGTACACTTGTGACGAGTACTGGGTGATGTATGGAAATGCTGAGTCGCTATATTGTACACCTACCTGAAACTAATATAACACTATGTTAACTATACTGGAATTAAAGTAAAAATAAAATAAAATAAATGAAAAAAAGAAAACCAGCAAAACAAACAAAAAACCAACAGCAAACGAAAAAAAGTTCATTGTAAAGAATTCCAGCTAATGAATGCAGATGGAAGGATACAATTAGTAAGTCTTTTAGAGTAACTAGGTAACAATCAGCTGTGGATGCTGGAACCATTGGGTGAAATGTTGATGAGATACTTTATAAGGGATAAATCAGGTTGATAACACTTGAATCCACTGACTAATCATAGCATTACTGAAAGTGAAACAACCAGACAATATGGGCCAGAAAGCAATCTTTGTCCCCATGGGCAGGACACCCTTTCACTTACTAAAGGTTGAGATCATAGAAGCTCTTTCCACCCTTTAGGCAGTGTCAGCAGTCCTCAGTGGGAGCCTCAGCAGGACCAGAAACATCAAGCACACCAAGTTGCATCAAAGAGGCTCTGAATATTAAACAGTCATTGGAACCACAGCCCACAAAAGTAGGCCACAACTTATGTGCTAAAACTAAATAGAATGACTGCCTGCTATCACAAAAGAACTACATAGGAACCAGAGTCTTCTGACTTAACTAAAGTATCAAAGATGCAATAGAAGATCACCCGTCATATCAAAAATCAGAGAGACCCAACTCTAATGAGAAAAGATAATTAATTGACACCAACAACAAAATGAATCAGATGTTGAGATTATCTGGCAAGGATGTAAAATCAGCCATAAAAATGTTCTAATAATAATTAAAAATTTTTCTGAAACAAAAAAATAGTACATCTCCACAAAGAAATAGAGGTTATAAAAAAATCAAATAGAGGGATCCCTGGGTGGCGCAGCGGTTTAGTGCCTGCCTTTGGCCCAGGGCGCGATCCTGGAGACCCGGGATCAATCCCACGTCGGGCTCCCGGTGCATGGAGCCTGCTTCTCCCTCTGCCTATGTCTCTGCCTCTCTCTCTCTCTCTCTCTCTCTGTGACTATCATAAATAAATAAAAATTTTTTAAAAAATCAAATAGAAATGATAGAACTGAAAAATACAGAAATAAAGAGATGACAGAGGATCCATGAACTTCAGAACAGATCAATAGAATTTCCTCAATCTGAGGAACAGAAAGAAAATAGACTGAAAAATAAATGAAAAGAGCTGTCCTTCAGCAGGTGAGTGGTCAAACTGTGTTGCATCCTTACTGGTCCACAGCCCAAAGGAACAATCTACTGATACATGTGACAGAATCTCAGCAACATAATGTTGAAGACAAAAAGCCAATCCCAATAGGTGGCAGGCTGTGTGATTCCCTTATATAAAGGGAGAATTTTTCTCAATGACAGATTAGTGAAGTAGAAACACTGATGATTGCTAGGGGTTCAGGATAGAGTTAGAGTGTTGGACGTTGGCAAGACAGTGGTGGTGTGGTTATAGAAGCCAACACCAGGGATCCTTGTGATGTTAGAACTTCTTGACAGGTGGTGGATACATAAATCTACATATGGTCTAAAATTGCATAGAACCAAATAAACACACTTGACAGGATGAGCACTGGGTGTTATTTTGTATGTTGGCAAATTGAACACTAATAAAAAATAAATTAAAAAAAAAGAACCAAATAAACACACACATACACACAGGTACAAGTAAAACTGGGGAAATCTGAATAAGATTGCCGGATTGTAACAATGTCAATACCCTGATTATGATATTGTACGATAGTTTCATGGGGAGAAACTGGGTGAAGGGTACATGGGATCCCCCTGTACTACTTCTTACAACTGCAAACAAATCTATTATCTCAAAATAAAAAGTTTGATTAAAAGAAAGGCAGGAGGACAGCCCCAGTGGCGCAGCAGTTTAGTGCCGCCTGCAGCCCACGGTGTGATCCTGGAGACCTTGGATCCAGTCACACGTCAAGCTCTCTGAATGGTGCCTGCTTCTCCCTCTGCCTGTGTCTCTGCCTCTCTCTCTCTCTCTCTCTCTGAATAAATAAATAAAAATCTTAAAAAAAAAAAGGCAGGAGGAGATTGCTATGCTGGCTAGTGGTTGTGCCAATCCTTGGTCTGTTTGCCCTTCCTCTTTCCCCTTCCTTTACTCTCTCTACATATCACCAGGGTGGTGGATCCACCCTTCAGGCTGCATTTTCCAGACACTCTTACTCTCAGGCTTCAAACCAGTCTCAGTGGGTGGAAGACAAAGAGGCAGGAAGAGAAAATACTTCCTTCACCCTCTCTGTCTCAAGTGGCCTTTCCAGCAGTGACTGACATTCTTCATGGCTCTAGCTTCTGCCAGATGAGCTTCCCTTGATCCACCCACCCAGCTCTAGTATGCTTCCACTCTGGGGTGGATAGCTTCCTACTATTGATAAACTCTGGATTACATAACCAATCCATTTGGTTTCTCGCTTCTTCCTTTTTCTGATCAACAAATTCCCTACAATGAATCTCATATCTTTAATGCTTGAGTAGTTGCTGCTTCCCTAACTGGACTCTGACTAGTATGGACAGGTTGGTCCACAAGGTCTTCCTAAATCCAAGTTAGAAAAAGAAGGGAGTGGGCGGATTTGACCCTCAGGAACTCAACACAGCTGACATGTACTCCTCTAAGAGACTGTAGTGGGTTTAATTGTGTCTCCCCAAAACATATATTGAAGTCTTAACACCAGTGCTAGTGAATGCAACATTATTTGGAAATCATGCCAATGTAGTTAAGATGAAATCATAATGGATTAGGGTAAGCCCTAAATCCAATGACTAGTATCTTTATAAGGGAATGAAGAAAGAGATTTGGATACAGAGACACAGACACACAGAGAAGAAGGCCAGATGAAGAAAGTCACAGAGTTTAGAGTGCTACATCTATAAGCCTGGGGAACATCAAGGATTACCAGCTATTCCAGAAACTAGGAGAGAGGCATAGAGTGTCTTTAGAAGAAATCAAGTCCTACTAATACCTTGATTTTGGAATTCTATCATCCATAACTTGAAATAAATTTCTGTTGTTTTAAGCCACCCTGTTTGTGGTACTTTGTTATGGCCGATTTAGAAAGCAGGAATAAAGGATGGATGACCCAGTGACCATGCCTGTCTAAGCCTGGTAGGACCCCAGTGTTTGTTGTTCTATTTCCCCTGCCAAATTGGGTATGGTCATGATGGCAGGAGGCTGTGATGATCATCAATTCAGAAGAATACTTCGTAAATCTCCGAGGGACACTGGAGAATAGTGTAGAATGCTGGCTGCTACCAAAGATGAAAAAAGGATATGTCAGTGGACCCTTTATAAAAAAGACAGGAGAATCTACTTAAGTAGAGGCAAGGGTGTGTGGGATTGTGCCCTGCCTGTGTCTCCTTACCCAATCGGAGAGGACAGTTCACGGGCATGCTGAGAGTCCCACCATGTTGCCTGGCATTCTCTTATTGCAAGACTGTATGGTCTGTGGAGGGGGTGGGGGCAGGAAGTTCTAGGGAGTCACTGACCACAGGCAAACTCCAACTAGCAAGGAAAAAGAGGGGGTGCATAAA
This sequence comes from Canis lupus baileyi, assembly GCF_048164855.1. Classification (NCBI taxonomy): domain Eukaryota; kingdom Metazoa; phylum Chordata; class Mammalia; order Carnivora; family Canidae; genus Canis; species Canis lupus. The sequence goes on along the minus strand of NC_132859.1, from coordinate 40,479,245 downwards.
TATCTCCACTTCCCAGCCTCTTGGTGGGACACTTCTGAGGTGGGCTCTGCATAGTTACTTAGAGGGTCCCTAGCAGGATTGACCCCACTTACACACAGCACCAGGACCCGTGGCAAATCTGATCATCATCATATTCTCTATAGGGTTTCCTCCTTTCTTGAATTCCCTCATGATGCTTTTTTTGGAATCACTTTCCAAATAAACTATTTGCGCCCAAATCGTAGTTTCAGGGTCTGCTTTCAGGAGAGCCCAATGTGACACAGATCCTCTGACATGTTGAGACTGATTGAAGCGGGGGCATAACCACTCTGGGTATCAGCCCTCAAAGATATACAAATGTCAGGGAAGATTTCCAGGAGGCAGTTTGTTTGTAAGACTTAATGTAAATACCGTGTTGCTACCTTTTCTTTCATTGCCACTCCTGTTTTCTGTGTGCTTTGGTCATTCTTCAACCAGAGGAATGGATTATTAATCTAAGGTAGAAGAATCATAGACTCAAAAATCCAAAATAGAATACACTTTGTCAACAGCTAGAAGCAAGGGGAATAGGAGTGTAAGGGAAAATAAACAGATATGTCTCCCCTGGGGGGAAGTCCTACTCATACAGCTGTCAGAATAACTATCTGAAGAGGGAGCAGGCCACAAAAACAGTCTGAGCAAGATAGGGTCAAATAGCATCAAATAAGCAAATCAACCAGTCAGTATTCTTTCCAATTGCTACTGTTTCATTGCAAACCACATCAAACATAGTGACATAAAACAATACTTATTTTCCTATAACAATGGATTCAGTGCATCAGAAAAGCAGAAACACACCAAAAACAGCTTCTCTCCTCTCCAAAATATCTAGTACCTGAGCTGGGATGACCTGAAAACTGAGGGTAACAAGATAGCTGGGTTTTTTAAAACAATTGAAGACTAAGTACTTTATATCTGATGATTGATGCCAGACAGTAAATGGGCACTGAGCCAGGGCTGTCAGAAAGGACAGGTACTTGGCTTTGGGCTTCCTCACACTATGATGGCTGTGTATAAAAGAAAACAACTAAAAAAATGTCAAGCAAGAGGTATATTGCCAATTAAGAACTTCACATGTTACTCATATATGCCTTTTCCACTAACATCACAAGTTAACCGAGAACCAGAGACCCTAAATGACAACCAATACTGCCAAAAATAAGCAGAAAATATGTGGACATGAAGCCATGAGAAAAACTAACAAAGTCTGCAAAGGACAGTCCACCAGAAGAAGACAACTGGGGAAAATAAACAACTGACTAATTTAAATTATAACCACACACACACCCTTTCCCCCACAGCTACAAAGAGATGGAGGAGGGTGGACTGCCTTGCCAAGACCAGCCTGGGTGGCTGCTGGGGCTCACCCCCAGCACGAGACACCACGTGGGACTCTGGGCGACTGGTCAGTGTGGGACCCAGTCAGAGAGTCTGACAGTCTAAACAGGTGGGGTGTGCCTATGGCCGACTTCAGGCTGCCATCCCAGCAGGATTTGGGGGGAAGTTGGGTTGCCACGTCCCTGAAGGCAATGACACCGTTCAGGACCTACCCAAGCTCCAGTGGCCCAGAAGGTCTCAGCTGGCCCGGGCAGGCCAATGGCAGGAGTGCTGCCTCAGGACAGACCACCACCCGGGTCAGGTGGGCCAGAGACCTGGCACGGGGCAAGTATGTGGTAAGGTCTGGTCAAGGGGAGGGCTGTTGGTGGTACAAGTCACGTGCCCCAGTCCCAATGCTACAGTTGAGCAGGGCACATGTCCTCCCTGAGGCCCCAGCTGCGAGAGTCTGGACGCCCTTGCCAGGGTGAGGCCAGTGGGCTTGTGGCTGGGGGCTGGGGCTGGGGCAGAAAGGCCCCTGGAATAGCACACGCCTGGGGGCCCCGATGGCTGGAGAGAGAAGCTGGGACCCCCAGGAGTCACCAAGCCAAGGGGAAGCTGCCTGTTGTCATTTCACTGTGCCGCCTGGGCCTCACAAAGCCGAGCTCCCTGTGCCCTGAGTCCAAGCAAGCTGGTGGGGCCCCTGCCTCCCCACCACCTGGCCATTGCTCCTGGCCAGGGCTCTGGCGCCCCCTGCCGACAAGGCCTGAGGAACCAGGTGTGGACAGGGCCCTGGCACTGCCCAGCAGGGAGCCTGGGACCTGGAACAGGGCAGCTGTAAGGGGGAGGCAGAATGCCAGGAGCCAGGCCTCCTCAGGGAGCTGGCGGATGCCCAGTTCCAAACCCTGTTTGACACCAGTGCGTGTATATTGCCCCTTGAAGGCCAGGCTGGAGGAAAGAGGACTGCCTTGCCAGGGTGGGGCCTGGGCAAGTGGCCTGGGCTTCCTGCCACAGGAGACACCTGGGGACCTTGGCTGCTCTAGGAGGACTGCCTTGCCAGGGGCCCTACTGGGGAGCTAGTTCTCATGGAACTAGCTGACTGGGACTGGCTTATAGCTGTGGCTGCAGAAGGAACTTTGGCGGTGGCTTTTGTCTGGCAAGAGACTATGCAGGTGCTTTGGGAGCTGCCCGGGGTCCCAGGTCCTGGAGGGCCTGGTGTCAGAAGGGGGGCTGCCATGGTGCCTGGAGACATTCGCCAGCCAGGCAGATTCACGGGGCCCAGGACCTGAATGTGGCAGGTGTGTGGAGAAGCCCTGTGGTGGGATCTGCCTGTGGGTGGTAAAAGACACCTGCCCACTCCAAGAGCTGAGGAACACATACCCCTCTCCCCCAACAGGTTGATAGAGGTGGAGGGGTGTGGACTGCCTTGCCAAGACCAGCCTGGGTGGCTGCATAAACAGTAAGAGACAACAGCTGAGACCCTGGTCAACTGGTCAGTGTGAGACCAGGTCAGACAGCCTAGGCAAGTGGGGCGTGCCCATGGCCGACTTCAAGCTGCCACCCTAGCAATTTTTTGGCCTAGGAAATGATCAGAAGATGCCATCTGGGAGGAATTTTTTTGTAGCCCTCATTTTCCAAAATTACTCCCAAAAATAGACTGAAAAGCAACAGCCTCCATTGGACATGTGGTAAGGTTGGTTTAGAGAAAATCGTTTCTGTGTTCTCCCAAGAAAGTGTGAGATGTCTCCAGTTTTAATTTGTGACTCCCACAACACGGGCTAATGAAATAAGACTTTTCCAGGGCTAATAAGCAATCCAAGTTAAGAGATTATTTTCCTTTTGGCCTGGGACCTCTTATGACAAACTCCTGAGACCTGGCCTGGCTGGACACAAAGCATTTTGCCTGCAGCTGCATGTATTTGAACTCTCATCCTTTTAGTCTACTTTATAGGCCACCAAGGTGCACCCAGCAAGTGCATCCTGCAGATGGTGGAGACCAGAGAGAATATTTTATTATTCACAAAGCCAAGCTCACAGGACATAGAAGATAAAAGGAAACACCTCACTTGTTTTTCACATAAGGGACACATGGCAAATGCTATACAGAGTCCAGTCTGATGAGAACTGTTAATTTACCAGTCTGTGACGCCAGCTCCAGCAACAGGCCAATACAGCCTATGCCTGTGTTCTTCCCATATGGTAATTCCTTTTTACAATGAATGACACAGAAGACAATGACAAAGAAAATGTATCTGGGTAGAAAAGGCTCAGTCAAGCCAATAGTACTTTACCAGAGTCACTAAGCTGAAGGAACCAGATCCACAAATCATTTTCTCTTACTGGTATAAATTTGTTTATTTTGAATTAATTAATTTATTTATGATTTTTAATTAATTTATTTATGAGAGACATACGAGAGAGAGGCAGAGACACAGACAGAGGGAGAAGCAGGCTCCATGCAGAGAGCCGAATGTGGGACTCGATCCTAGGTCTCCAGGATCAGGCCCTTGGCCAAAGGCAGACATCCAACTGCTGAGCCACCCAGGTGTCCCTCTTACTGGTATAAATTTAGAGCCAAAACACCTCTCACCATTCTTGCTTCTATTAGACCTGCAGGCAGTGAGCTGGGTAAAAGGGGTATAAACGGTGAAGATTCTTACTTTCTGTCAGCTTTTGTCAGATATCACAGGATTTCTCAGATGCAGCAGTGTCCAGCCGGTAAAGTTTATCCTGCTGCCTACTCCAACTGCTGGGGAGGAAAATTTTGACTGTCAAGATTCTTCTAGCTGACCTGAGAATTAAAGTGATATGAAACAGATTAACAGAAGACAAAACACAAAATTTAGTTATGTGCAAATGGAGGCCCAATGTTAAATTTGCGAACAAAAGGCAAGCAGCTTTTCCCCTTTTTATTTTATTTATTTTAAGATTTTACTTATGTATTCATGAAAGACACAGAGAAAGAGGCAGAGACATAGGCTGAGGGGGAAGCAGGCTCCTCATGGGGAGCCTGATGTGGGACTTGATCCCAGGACCCCGGGATCACGACCTGAGCCAAAGGCAGACACTCAACCACTGAGCCACCCAGGATCCCTGCTTTTTACGAAGAAACAATCTGTGAGGAATTGACAGGACAAAGAAAACTTGTGTTTGGGAGCTTCAATTAGCAAGGAAATCTAACAGAATTTGGACTAGGGAAGTAAACTAGTAAAAGTAACAAGACTGGTCTATATAGCTTTCTTAGCCCTGAATTCCCTATCTCTGGTGATAAGGATGACTCCTTCTGGTACAAGTAGGGTGCCTTCCACATGGGAGATTTATTCCTGCCTTCTGGAGACAAAGGGAGGTGAGAGAGTTGTCTTACACAGGCTGTTGTTGAAGTAACTTTAATTCAAAACAATTTGCCAGTGTGGCCCATTTGCAGTCCCCTGCCATTGGCCCCTATGTTCATTTGTATAGTGTAGGGCTTGGACTTAGGCAGATACCTTAGGACCTACAGTAGTCCTACCCATAACCCAGCCTGTCCTGACATTTGCCTATTCCAGGTCTCCAGCTACCCTAGCCTGCGGATTCACACACATGCAGACTGTACTTGGTCAGCCGCCCTTGGCTGCCAGCACCCTGCAGGCCTGTGGAACTCAGGCCATTCCAGACTACCCTTAATACCTTCAGGGAGGTAGAAAGCCTACCCTGAAATGTTTACTGAGGTGTCAGTTTTAGACTGGCCACCATCAGTCCCCATTTAGACAGGCTAATAGAATCCCAGACTTACCAGTAATTAAACCTCTCAGCTGTCTCTGATTGTAACATTCCCTGGTTCATCTGCCTGGCCCAGTCCAGTCCCAGGCAACAAAGTGCAAATTCCTCCAGCTTTGCCTTCAGAAGGAATAAACCCATCTGTGTAGGTTAAGTCTTGGAATTAGGCAAATGCTATGGACTCCCATCACGCTGTTCCTGAGCCATGGCCTCTCCAAACTCGTGTTCATTCCATTTCCTGGCTACCCTAAACTGTGCTGCCAGCACATGCCCAGCTCAGAACACTTCAGTCAGCCTGAGGGAACCTAGGACCACTAGGCTGCTTAGCTGGGGGCTGGCCCTAAATAACTGTATAGGTTTAGTGTAGAGGGGACAACCCTTGAACATCACCCTGAGGTGGCAGCTGCAAGCTGGGGACAGCCATTCCCCATCTGGACTTGCTGCCTGAGGAGTTCTAGGGCTTCTCTAGCCAACTGAGTTACCAGGGGTTTCTTATTAGATGAAGCCCTGTAACTTCAAGCTCTTTGTTTAGAGGGAATTTGTTTGCTGGGTAGGTTAGTGCTTTTGAGTATGCAAAAATTTCATCCTGTGAAAATGAGTAAAGGAAATCTCATTTTAAATGGAGTCTGGAGGGATGCCTGGGTGGCTCAGATGGTTAAGCTTCTGACTCTTGGTTTCTCCTCAAGTCATGATCTCTGGGTTGTGGGATTGAGCCCTCATGGGGCTTAGTGTAGAGTCTGCTTCAGATTCTTTCTCTATCCCTCTTTGCCCCTCTCCCACCCCAAATAGATAAATAAAAATTTAAAAAACAACAACAACAAGAAAATTTTAGGGACACCTGGGTGGCTCAGCAGTTGAGCATCTGCCTTCGGCTCAGGGTATGATCCTGGAGTCCTAGGATTGAGTCCCAAGTTGGGCTCCCTGCAGGAAGCCTGCTTCTCCCTCTGCCTGTGTCTCTGCCTCTCTCTCTCTCTCTCATGAATAAACAAAATCTTTAAAAAAAAAACCCAAAACATAAAAAATATACATATTATTATGTATATCTATATAGATAAATGGATAAAATATTTTCAGCTTTATCTATAGTTTGTAAATATTATTGATTATATGTGATTCTTTATAGTACAGCACAGAGTATATACAGAATATGGGCATATATTCACTGGCATACACTGAATATACGGAATACATTTCAGTTTATTAAACTTTTAGTTCAGGTATTTAAACATTTATTTATTTTAGAGAGAGAGTGAGTGAGTGCAGGGGGGTCAGGAGGGGGAAAGGGACAGAGAGACTCTCAAGTGGACTCCCTGCTGAGTGCAGAGCCACATGACCCTGAGATCATGACCTGAGCCAAAACCAAGAGTCAGATGCCCAATTAACTGAACCACCTAGGCACCCCTATTTCAGTTATTTAGATGGTTTTCTATAGAGAGGTATGTGCTAGACCATAAAATAGACTGATTTCTTATTATGGAATAACCCAACATATTTGAAAGCCCCTGCTCTTATATCCCAGTAAGTTGAACAACAAAAGGGTCTGTGTGGCGAGCTCAAAAGGCCAGTACAAAAACCACCACCCGTTCTGTCCTATACACACACAGCAGCAACTCCTCAAGGCCAAGCTGTAATTACTCTGTGAGAGGCCTGTTTTTTTTCTTTGTTGCCTTGTCTTTTCAGATTTGCAGCCAGTCAGCAATCTTTGTTTAAAGGAACTTCCCCCATTTCTGATAACAACTTAGAAAGTTGGAAGCTCTGTTGACAGCTTCCTCACTATTTATAGCTCTGCCACCAGTTTAGAAGTTGTCCCATTTTTTAAATCTTTACTCTGCCTACGTAACTTAGAGAAGCCCTTTCAGCAGTAATATGAGGATCCTGTTGCCCTTGCCTGTTCTATCATTCCCTCTCTATCAGAGCACTGCCACTGTCAGATGAGACCACAGACACCAGTGAATCTTATGTCATTTTTTAAAAAAACCGGTGCTGTTGTTTTTTTAACTATATAAGTTTCTATTAACCTAAGGTATTGCATAAACAATTAAGCTATTCTCTAAAAGTAAATGTGTAATTATCCTGTAACAACTACTGTACATCATTTCTAGATAAGCTAAGTTTTTGCAATTTAGAAAATAACATTTAAACTAATAAAGTTGAAATTATCAGCAAAAAAAAGTTTTAACAAGCAACCAGGGAGGCACCTGGGTAGCTTAGTTGGTTACATGTCTGCCTTCAGCTCAGCTCAAGATCTCTCTTGTTGGGCTCCTGCTCAGCGGGAAGTCTGTGTCTCCCTCCCTCTCTGCCCCTCCCCCTGCTGGTGTGCATGCACTATCTTCCTATCAAATAAATAAATAAAATCTTAAAAAGAACTACTAGAAATAATAAGGATAAAAAAATGACCATATATGAAAAGTAAGGAAAATAGGATGAGGCATGGTATGAAGGACATCAGTGTGTGTGTGTGTGTGTGTGTGTGTGTGTGTGTGTGTGTGTGTTTGGGAGGGAGAAGAAGAAAAAAAAGTAATTTTGTCATAAAATCTATTCATTGGCTCTCTCCTTTCCGCCGCCATCCTGGTTGCGTGTGGTTGACTGTGATTGCCATGTCTTCTCACAAGACTTTCAGAATCAAGCGATTCCTGGCCAAGAAACAAAAGCAGAATCGTCCTATTCCCCAGTGGATTCGGATGAAAACTGGTAATAAAATCAGGTACAACCCCAAGAGGAGACACTGGAGAAGAACTAAGCTGGGTCTATGAGAAAGCATCGCACATCATGAAATAGCAAACATAATTGGCACGCATATTAAAGCCGCATAGAGATCACATGTTCCTATCCTGTCAATATGGAAACATCCTTCCTACCTGGCCAATAGACATGTCTTATCAAGGGAATGATTTTCTCTGTTACTATACCTCTATACCACTAGGTTGGTTCAGTAATAAATGTGAGACCTTTCAGCTGAGCTGCTGTTGTGTCCTGATTTGTGAAGTACTGAATTCCCCCTCCTGTCAGATCTCACATAACACTGTCTGATAGAACTTTCTGCAGTGATAGAAAAGGCCCTTGACAACGAAGTATTTAAAGTGTGGCTAGGGGATGCCTGTGTGGCTCTGTCTGCTAAGCGTCTGCCTTTGGCTCAGGTCTTGACGGGGAGTCAGCATGTCTCCCTCTCTCTGCTCCTCCCCCTGCCTATGTGCTTTCTCTCAAATAAAATCTTTTTAAAAAAAAATCTATTCATTGTTAGAAAAATAGGAAAAACCTAAATAGACATAGAAGACTGTAGAAGTTTTATGGAAAAAGAATCTTGAGAAAGGAATTTTATATATGGTCAAGTTGGCTAAAAATTAAATTGTTATTATAAGGGTTTTAAAATTAAGCCTTACTACCAATAAGGTACTTTTGGAAAGCTAAAAATTCTCCTTTATCTATTAAAAGGACAAAGTTTTCTAGGACTATTGGTCTGCTTTTGATAAAATATTGTGAAAGGTAATCTAATTAAAAAGCAAAAATTTTGTGTTTTATCAAAATAATTTCTTCATGTTAACCTTTATCATCAGGTCTTTGATTACTCAAGTAAACTAAGTCTTCTGGATATTAAAAAAGCAAAGTTTACCCACAATGATGTAACAACCTATTATATTTGCCTTAAATCTTTTATTGTCACATTGATCAAATAGACAAGTAAATATTGTTTTAAAATGGCCTGTGATCCTATTTGGTCAAGCTTTTGGTCAAAACCTTTTGATAGTTTTGATAAACTTACCAAAATCAAATTCTAAAATGAAGTCTTTTTGACCTGGAAGTAACTTGGAAAATATAAAAGGGGAGATGTTACACTAATTAGCATTATTTGATATGTTATAGTACATGGGCAGCATTGTTAAATAAGAATACTAAGCCTTCTTCTCTCTCTCTCTCAAATAATACATAAATCTTTTTAAAAAAAATAAAATTAAAAGAAAAGGAGCACCTGGGCGGCTCAGTCCGTTGAGTGTCTAACTCTTGGTTTTGGCTCCAGTCATGATCTCATGGGTCATGGGATCTGGGCCGTGTCTGTTGGGCTCTGTGTTTAGCAGGCAGTCTGCTTGAATATTCTCTCCCTCTGCCTCTCCCTCCACTAGTGTGAGCACTCTGTCTCTGTCTCTCTCTCTCTCTAAAATAAGTAAATCAATCTTTAAAGAATACTAAGCCTTCTTTATATGGTTTTATATATGCATGTATTATAAGCGTTCTAGAGGGATGCCTGGGTGGCTCAGTGGTTGAGCATCTGCCTTGGGCTCAGGTCCTGATCCCAGAGTCCCACATTGGGATCAAGTCCCACATTGGGGTCCCCGCACGGGTCTGCTTCTCCCTCTGCCTATGTCTCCGCCTCTCTCTGTGTGTCTCTTATGAATAAATAAAATCTTTTTTTAAAAGTGTTTTAGAAATTATATAAAATTCCAAAATCTCTAATGTCCTCGTATATTGTTATCAGTCATAATTCTAGTTATCTTGAGATGTTTGTCACAGAAATAATCGAATTTCTTTATCAATGACACAATGAACTCCCCTCAGATCTCTAAACATCGCTATTTGCAAGTATTTTGTCAGCCACAGAGAGTTGTTTGAAGTGCTATCATCAAAGAGATTCACGAGGAAGACTTTGACAAGTACTCTAGAACACAGGTTTTGATCAACTGAAGATCACAACACTGCACTCATTAGAATTTCTGAAACTATAATGGAAAACTGACTACCTTCATATTCTGTTTCCCACAGTTAAAGGACCTCTGTTCTCCTCTTCTTGAAGCTATCTGCAACTTCAGGTAATCTGGTAAAGTGGACTTTTACAACAAAGATTGAAACATTTATCCTTTTCTCCCCACCTGATCCCTTTGGAACTCTGATACTCTTCTCTACTATTCTCATTTTTCATGACAATGTAGGTATCTGGATCGGTTCAATGAGAATCTGTTCTTGTAACAGAACTCCCATTGCACCTCATCCCTGCTTCTTTGACCCACAGTTGATAAAAGGAGATACACCTCAATATTGTAAAGGCCTAAGTGCTTCTGTTAAAATAATTGTGCTTTGGTCGCACAGTTCACAGCTGCTCCCAGGAGATGAAGCCCTTTTAAACATCCCATCTTGCAATCTGGGGACTTCATTTATCGGAAAAGACATCTCCAGAAAGACTCTCTTCCACTCCATTGGAAAGACCCATATCAGCTACTGTTAACCAACACTGGTGCCACCACACTTCAAGGACTAGACACTTGGATTCAACTTGTCCTGTGTAAAGGAAGTACCAAACCCCAACTGGACTCACACAAACTAGTGACCTGAAAGGAAAGATGTCCAGGAATTGAAACCAATGACAATTGAAGGAGACAGCGTTCCCAACATGGCCTGGCCAGGTTCTGCTGCTTCTGACTTTGTTACCCCACCACCCACTCTTGAAAACACAGTGCTCTTCTCTTCTCTACATCTCTCTGTCTGGTGCAAAAGGCAGAAACCTCTCTGAATGTTGGATCTGTTGAAACTCCAATCTGTTTATGATGTTGGAGGGACCCTGGCCTTACCTATAACTGTTTTCTCTTTAGTTGCCCATGCCCCTGTGCTGATTTACCTGCCAGCCTTTGGAGGTTACCTATAGAGTTAGGTTGTTATGACCAGGTGTTCCCATGCTTTTTTCAATCTTTCCCCAGTCGTAACCGTACCAGCTCAGCTGAATGCCTCCACTTCTGTCAACCCTACTTCCCTCACTCCCACATCTCCTTTTCCTTACCTGAATACAATCTGGATCCCTGACCCACGGGAAAGACAAACAGGTCTGTACTCCTTTGTGAAGTTTTCAGAAAAGGCCCCTTTAGGAAGGGATAATCTCACATACAATGTCACCTCAACTCCTCTGATCCATAATTTGAAAGGGTTGGTCAAGACATTCAGCTAATGAATCTGTCAATAACCAGATCTTAGCTGGAGTCCTCTAGGGTCCACCCAGTTTCATTTATGTTTGTGGTGGACAGCATTTCCTAGGGGCACATAAATGCCCACAGCTGGCCAAACGGAGGTCAATGTTTACTGGAATATTTCACTGTCCGTCTTAACCAGCATAACAAATCAGAAGCCCCCCACTGGTCCACTCCACTGAGCCTCAATGGCTGTCTTAAATGGAGCTTCCAGGAGACACATAGGACTCTGAGTTTTCCTCCCTAGGAAGAGACTTTCTCCCATAGATTGGAGTCAATGCCAACAAATGCAAGATCCAAAATCTCTCCCCAACATTAGCAGAGCTAGCTGACTCCACAGCCAAAGCACCAGCAGTCCAACAATGGCCACTTGGCTTCTGGCTACAGTAATTTTGGGTAATTGCACAGCCCCTGATGATCTAACTGGCTGAACAAGGAGGCCTTTGTGCAGTAGTAAATACCACCTGCTGGACATGGTAAATTCCCCTGGGTATGTATACCTACCTGCACAAAATCAGACAATAAATTTTGGCTACAAAGAATTCTACCTAATGATCTATGAGCCTTGACCTATTTAGCTGGCTACCTGAAGGGTTTGGGCTCTCGGTTGAGGACTACTCTTACTTTGTGTAATCAATTTTAAACTCTGTACCTGTTGTCTGCCAAATCCCTGTGTAGCTGATATACCCAATAGGGTGATGCTGGCTCAGTCCTTCAAGATGATCTCCAACACTTATTACCTCGATAAGACACGGACTTCAGGGGCACCTGGGTGGCTCAGTCAGTTAAGTGTCTGTCTTTGGCTCAGGTCATGCTCCCAGTGTCCTGGGATCAAGCCCCGTGTCAGACTCCCTGCTCACAGGAATTCTGCTTCTCTCTCTCCCTCTGCCTCTCCCCCCGCTCATGCTCTTTCTCAAATAAATAAATAAAATCTTTATTTAAAAAAAAAAAAAAGGTACAGACTTCAGCTGGAAGATGCCTGAGAGTCTCCTTCCTTCCCTTCCTCATTACTCAAATGTGGCCTTGGTGGTTTCCAAACAATGCACTTTCCCTCCAACATGGGACATGACAACCAGGACAAAAAGCACTAAATGCATAAAACCTTACTCTTGAACAGCAATGCTTTTGAGGAAAGCTCTTGATCAAGTGGGGCAAGTGTGAAAATGGGTAATGGAACCCTCATAAAAATAGAGCCAAGAAGCCCCAAAGGGAGGACCTCTTGTAGCACTCACTGCAGCCTGCAGAGCTAACAGGAAGGACAGGGGGAGGACACTTTTCTCACAGGAATTGTGAGTTCATTCTCCAATGAACTTTTAACTGAAACAACCCTCCTTAACTTCTTGAAATCTAATAAAAGCTGACCTTCCCTTCATGTCTTCAGACTTGCCTGTGGTTTGCTATAGTTTGCTTGTCCCAAGTTGTAATTTCTCTGCAAGTCTCAAATAAATTTGTTTTGCTGGTAAAATATTTTATTTTTAAGTTTATTTTATTTTATTTTTAAGGTTGACATCCTCAGGAGCCTCTCAGACAGACCCAGCCTCTCAGGATGATAGCCATGTCCTAGGTTCCTGGATCCCAGAGCTTTGCTACATATGCGCATGCACTTCATGCCCTTTGCCTGACCTCAGGCAGCCCAAGCAGTCCAAGGGGCTGGTACCGGAGCCAGACACCAATCCCTACATAAGCTATGGTGTGGAGGGGACCCTCCACCCCGAAAATCACTCTAAGGTGGCAGCCACAGATTAGCCAATCTCAGTCCCCATTTGTCCTCGCTGTGTGAGGTCCTGGGCTGCCCCAGCAACCAGGACTCCCAGGTTCCTCTTACTGGATTATACCCCTGCTCACTCCAGCATCCACCAGCCCTGTCTTTGAAGGGAATATGCACATTTTTATAATTTAGGGCTTAAATTGAGGCAGATAATGTCACTGGTAGGAGCCCCTGCACTTGGGCCTAACTCAATTTTATCTCTTAGAAACTAGTACATTTCTGGAAGAGAAAAAGAAACAAGCTCCAACTGGCCGAGACAAATTAAAATTCAACCATCAAGGGGACGCTGGCACAGCTGAGCCATAAGGAGCTAGACAGTTACCTCAACTTCACTATAATGTTAGGATCCCTGCCCTGGGAAGAACATAAGCCTGATTGAACAAAATACGGTGCACATATAGGTATGTTTTCTAAGTGCACATTCACAAACCTATGCCCTCCTTTTACATGCAATGATGAAATAGCCTCTGAGTATTTATCCCAAACCCCAGATTAACAGAATCTGGTTCATCCCTGCCTAGAGTCGTGGTTTAGGAAACCATTCCCCATGATCTCCTTATCTGCTGCAAATAAAGTTTCCCTTGTGTGACACCTCCATCCAGTGTAGTCCAAACCTGCCACTCACCAAGAAGAAAACATATATTTCGAGTTTGGTCACAGATATCGGCAACACAGATGGGACCTTCGTCCTTCTGAGGTCCCATCCTCTGGTCACCTGATTTCCAAAAACAGAGCAGTGGGCAGCAGTAGCTCATCTCAGGCTATCCTGTTCAGGCCACCAGGGCTGGGACGGATTCCTCAGAGGACTCTTCCTTCTTAGTACCTGTGACCGCACTCCCCGCCCCCTCCGTTCAGGGTTCTGACCTCACCTCCGAATCCAGCAGCTGCACAGAAAGCTTTTGTCTCCAAAGGAAACATCTCCCTGAGGTGAGTATCACTGGGTCTGAAGCACAGCTGGTAGAGGTTAATTCGAGTTGTTTCACAAAGTCTGGGCAAGCCAGCAAAGAAATCTCGTAGGGAAGGAGAAAGCAAAAGATGGCCCGACCTGGCCACTCAGGGGCTCGGACATTCCAGCCCAGCAAAAATGGGAGCAATCTATCTGAGACGGATTAGAGGGTGAATGGTTCTGTTTGTCAGGAACACCAGACCCTAGTTCTGGCATCAAATACTTAGGGTCTGGGAGATTGCAAGGCATCTTTAGTGTGGCTGATCTGATATCTGTGTAGTGTGTTTTTGTTCATTTAACTGTGTGAATTTTTGCTCTGTCTGAATCCCCATCCTGGCTTCCTTGTTCCCTGACTGGGAATCAAGTCTGGCTTTGGTAGTGAAAGCACTGGACAACTGTAAACCTCTTTTTTTGGGCGGGGAGTAGGGGGGAGTAGAGAGGAGACCCTAAGGAAGAATACAGAATATAGGGGTGAGGACCAGTTCCATCCCAAAGGAGACCCCGTTGGGCTGTATCCTACATCACTGGAAGGCTTTTCCCCTTTACTCGAAAGCAGATAATCTTCTTTTGCTTGGCCACAACATACCTGAGAAGATAAAGAGAAGTGGCTGGAGAATGAAACTTTAAATTTTAATACTATATTGCAATTGGACTTGTTTTATAAAAGAGCAAGGAAATGAGAAGTTTTATGTTCAGTGGTTTATGACACTATATCAGAATAAGGATCAAAATGAAGGTTGAAACTAAAATCCCTAAAATGCTTCCCATATTAAAGGATCCATCTGATGAAGAGGAACTTTAAAAAAAAAAAAAAACAGTTTATTTATTTATTCATGAGAGACACAGAAAAGAGGCAGAAACACAGGCAGAGGGAGAAGCAGGGTCCCTGCAGGGAGCCAGATGCAGGACTTGATCCCAGGACCCCAAGATCATGACCTTAGCCAAAGGCAGACACTCAACCAGCCACCAGGGCATCCCAATGAAGAAGAACTTTAAGCTAGAAAAAAATCTAGATCCCTTTCTCCAACTCTATGTCAGTCACAAGACCTAAGGGACCCCCACCTTATTCCCCTGATTCTCAGACCCAACTCTTCTGGCCCCACCTGTACCAACTCCTAATCCTTTATTAATGCCCACCCCTCAACAGTCTCTGATTTCTCCTGTATCCCTTTACCCTCCCTTGCCAGATAGCACCACTAGATTAGGGACCAGTTTTAAGTCTGGGACTGGAATATTTCCATGAAGGCAAGTACCTGATGGTGACGCACATCTCATTAATGTGCAAGTCTGGTTTACAATCTCAGACTTCCACAGTTGGGAGGCACACACCAAAGGGCTGTGGGCTAACCACTGTGAATCTAACACAGGGCATCTTTTCTACACAAACCCAACTTGGGCAGACATCCAGGCTTTGTTAAGGCAGAAGTGTCTGCCATAGTAACAAAAGCCAGAGAAGAGACTGATAAGGCGTAATCACCCCAGGGACACCTGGGGGCTCAGGGGTTGAGCATCTGCCTTCAGCTCAGGGGCTCAGGGCATGGCCCCAGGGTCCTGTGATGGAGTTCACATTGGGCTCGCCCCACAGGGAGCCTGCTTCTCCCTCTGCCTGTGTCTTTGCCCCTCTTTCTGTGTCTCTCATGAATAAATAAATAAAATCTTTAAAAAAAAATTTTTTTTGGGATCCCTGGGTGGCGCAGCGGTTTAGCACCTGCCTTTGGCCCAGGGCGCGATCCTGGAGACCCGGGATCGAATCCCACGTCGGGCTCCCGGTGCATGGAGCCTGCTTCTCCCTCTGCCTGTGTCTCTGCCTCTCTCTCTCACTGTGTGCCTATCATAAATAAATTTTAAAAATTAAAAAAAAGAAAAAGAAAAAAAAGAAAATACATAAAAAATTTTTTTTTAAAAAGGAGGAATCACCCCAGGTCAGGTTTCAGAAGACCAAGTGAGGAGGCAGTATCAGGAGCTGATCCTGAATGGGATCCTAACTCTTTAGAAGGGAAGAAGAATTTGGGGGCATTTCTGGAGTCTGCTTTTGAAAGTTATGCAAGAAGTAAGATCTGCAAAGTGGTCCAAACTAAGAGAGCTGCAGCAGAAAACAGATGAAGCTTTCTTAGAAAGGCTACAAGAGTGCCTGAAATGGAATACAAGGTAGGCAAGGCCCAAGGTAGGCAAGTGGTACTCAATACCTAATTCATATCTCAACATGCTCCAGATATCCATCTGAAACTTCAAAAATTTGCCATGAGTCCTGACACTAACTCCACACAGCTTATAGAGGTGACCTTCAAGGTGTTCAATAACAGGGAGGTGATGGAGCTCTCCATTCCACATGTGGTAGCCCAGGGGAAGAAATGCAGACACCATAGGTGAGTGCCCCAATGGGGACCATGGTACCAAGAAACTGCAACACCGTTAGAGTCTAACCAATGTGCATACTGCAAGCAAGAGGGGCACTGGAAATGGGATTGCCCAAATCACCCCCAAAAGAGGAAGGGGATAAATACAACCAAATCATTCCAGTTGCCACTCACTTAAGATGAGATGTGTTGGGGCCATGGGGCTCTCTGTTGTTTCAGACAATCGGATTCTCATCTCCCACGAGGAGCCCAGGGTAACCTTAGCAGTGGGAGGAAAGTAGTTCAATTTTTGCTTGATACTGGAGTCACTTTCTCTGGGTTGAACACCCGAAAGGGAAGCCTTTCTATGGAAAATGTAACATAAAAGGAGTCTCAGGAAAAGGAGATACCAAAAGATTTCTGGAGCCTTTGACCTGTGAAATAGATTACTAAAGTTACTAAAATTATTAAAATTAGAAAGTTATTAAGGCTCTCTTTTCTTTTTTTTAAGATTTTATTTATTTATGAGAGACACAGAGAAAGAGGCAGAGACACAGACAGAGGGAGAAGCAGGCTTCCCACAGGGAATCAGATTCGATCCCAGGACCCCAGGATCATGACCCGAGCCAAAGGCAGATGCTTAACCACTGAGCCACCCAGGCATCCCATAAAGCTCTCTTTTCTTTAGGCACCAGAGTGCCCTGTTCCTCTTTTAGGATAAGACATTGTATCCAAAATAGGGGCCTTGATCAGTTGGGAACAGGACACTATAGAAATCCAAGTCCCTAGGAATTGGGGAACTGAACTCATGGTGCCATTACAAGATACGCCAGTACCTAGAAGAGATGTGATGTGGGGATCCCTGGGTGGCGCAGTGGTTTAGCGCCTGCCTTTCGCCTGGGGCGCGATCCTGGAGACTCGGGATTGAGTCCCATGTCGGGCTCCCGGTGCATGGAGCCTGCTTCTCCCTCTGCCTGTGTCTCTGCCTCTCTCTCTCTCTGTGTGACTATCATAAATAAATAAAAATTAAAAAAAAAAAAAGAGATGTGATGCTACAAAATGTTGCAAGCCAAATTCATTGAGAGGACTGGGTGCATGGATGTGTGGGGTGTGCCATCAGCACCATACCCTAATTCTACCCAAGAAGGTAGAATTAAGTCAGCTAGATCACTGACCTCGGGTAAAGCAAGACCCCCTAAAACCAGAAGCTTTAAGAGGAATCCTCCCAATAACAAATAGGCTCTTGGAGCAAGGGTTCATCAGGCCATGTAGGTCTCCATGCAACATCCCAATTTTACCTGTTAAAAAAAAAGCCAGGTAGTAAGGAATACAAGACCTCGGAGCTGTTAATGACAGTGACGGTGTTCAAGATGTAATATATATCCTGTAGCACCCAATCTGTATATCTTATTAGCCAATTTGCCAGTTAATAATATATATTACACTATGCTAGATTTAAAAGATGCCTTTTTCTGTATCCCTTTAAATCTGCATCACAAGAATCATTTGCCTTTGAGTGGGAAGACCCTGGGTCCCATCATAAACAATACTTCTGGACTGGCTTCCCCCAAGGATTCAAAAGTCTCCCTTCTATCTTTGGGAAATTTTAGGACAAGATCCAAAAGAGCTAACTCTAGCAAAGAGCACTGTATTACTGTGTGTGGAGGATATCTCAACAGACCACCCTACTCAGGATATTTCTGACGAAAATATTATATTTATGTTAAATTTCCTAGCCAGAAAAGGATACAAGGTATGAAAAGAAAAGCATAGATTTCCTTTTATTAAAAAAAAAAAAAAAAAAAAAGACTTCACTGGGAAGCCCGGGTGGCTCAGTGGTTTAGTGCCGCCTTCAGCCCAGGGCGTGATCCTGGAGACCTGAGATCAAGTCCTAAGTTGGGCTCCCTGCATGGAGCCTGATTTTCCCTCTGCCTGTGTCTCTGCCTCTCTCTCTCTGTGTGTCTCTCATGAACAAATAAATAAATAAAATCTTAAAAAAAAAAAAAGACTTTACTTATTCATGAGAGACACAGAGAAAGAGGCAGAGACACAGGCAGAGGGAGAAGCAGGCTCCCCACAGGGAGCTCGATGTAGGCTTTGATCCCAGGACCCAGGAATCATGGCCGAGCCGAAGGCAGACGCTCAACTGACTGAGCCACCCAGGTGCCCCAAAAGGCCCAAATTTCTAAGGAAACTGTAAAATACTTGGGTTTTTTTTATTTCAAAGAGACAATCAGGCCTTCCTCAAGACAGAAAAATGGCAATACACCAGCTAGCCCCAACAAAAATCCTCAAGCAATTCCACTGGTTTTGAGGAATGGCTGGGTTTTGGTCTATCTGGATTCCTAATTTGGGGTTAATTGCAAAACCCTTGTATGATAAACTCCAGAGAGCTGAGACAGATCTGAGATAAATCATATGATCCAGTCTTCAAAACTCTTAAAGCCCTACTTATGAAAAACCCCAGCTGTAGCAATATCAGACCTTGACAAGCCATTTGATTTGTATGTGCATGAAAGACAAGGAATAGCTATGGAAGGGGGGCTGGTGGCTCAGTCAGGTGAGTGGCTGGCTGCCTTTGGCTCAGGTCATGATCCCACGTCCATCCGGCTCCCTGATCAGCAGGGAGTCTACTTCTTCCTCTCCCCGCCCCCCCCCCTTGCATGCTCTCTCTTTTGCTCACTCTCTCTTTCAGATCAATAATTAAAATCTTAAGAAACAAACAAAAACGGAATAGCTGTAGTGGTCTTAGCTCAAATGCTAGGGCCCTTAAAAAGAATGGTAGCTTATTTCTCTAAGCAAATGGACACAGTGACCAGGGCTTGGCCTCCCTGCCCGAGAGCCACAGCAGCCACATGCCTTGATGAAAGAAGCCAAAATCCTAACCATGGGTCAGCCTCTGACAGTCTCTGGTTTACTGGTAACCAAGGTACATCTGTGGCTGTCCCGACCCAGAAATTTGCAGTATCAAGCCACACTGATAGATACCCTTCAAGGGGCACCTGGGTGACTCAGCTGGTTAAGCATCTGCCTTCAGCTTAGGTTATGATCTTGGGGTCCTGGGATCAAGCCCCGCATCAGGCTCCTTGCTTATCCCTCTCCCTCTGCCCCTATCCCACCCTGCTCGTGCTCTCTCTCACTCACGCATGCTCTCTCTCTCTCTCTCAAATGAATAAAATCTTAAAAAAAAATTTTCAGAGGGAATAAAGGGAAATAAAGTGGCTAATGCAGCCACCATCCCCTCCGAGTTTACTCTCATGCACTCTTGTAGGGACTCAAAAGGCCACAAGCAGCCCCCAATAATCAGGATGGATGGTTAACGATAATGGCAAAGTCTGGGTACCCAAGCACACTGCTTATGGGCTTCTTAAGAATACACATGACTCAACTCATTATGACAAAGCAGCTTTACGCCCACGGCTAATAAAGGTTATAAACACTCCAGGAATAAAAGAGACTATTGAGAAAATAGCAAATCAATGGGTCCTACTGCCAGACAATGTACAAACCAAACGTCCTGTACCCCCTCCAGCCAAGGCAGCTCAGACTTGTGGAACACTCCCGGGGAAAGCCTGGCAAATAGATTTTACTGTCATGTCAGTGGTCCCTGGAGTTTCAAACACCTCTTGGTAGTTGTAGATACCTCCCCTGGATGGGTTGAAACCTTCCCCTGCAAGACAGAAAGAGGAAATAAATAGCAAGGGCCTTATTAAAAGAGATTAATTCCCCAGCTTGGGGAATTGCCCAGGTAAGCATTCCAAAATCACTTCTAAGGTGGCCAAAGTCTTGGACATTGAATGGTGGTTACACTCCACCCGGAGACCTCAGGACTCCAGAGAGACAGAACGGGCTCATAGAACCCTGGAAAAGACCCTGGCAAAGTTATGCCAGGAAACCCAGGAAAAATGGCTAACATTATTGCTAATAGCTCTCACTGGGATAAGAGCCTCCCGAAAGGGTAAAGCAAAACGTAGCCTGTTCGAGAGGTCTTCTGGGAGGCCCTCTCCTGAGGGCCCTGCCTCCTCCTCGCTGTCAGACTCTGCAGCTTCCCGGGCCATCAAACACGTAACGGACCCACACATGGCAGCGGCGCTCAACAAGTCCCGAACCCTTTGCCTTCCTCTACCTATTGAAATTAACCTCATTCCCATGAATCTGGGAACTGGATGTCCCTCAAAACCTGGGGGAATGGTCACCGCAGGACCAACCACACCCAGTATGGACAGGGCTTCGCTGGGACTGTCAACCACACACTCTTCTCTAAAACTAGAAGGGCCAGTGTCTTAGATGCCACCACCACCACCCCACCCCCGCCCCAGTAAAAGTGGCATCCGCACCCGCAGTCGGGAGGAGATGCTACCAGCGCCGGATGACGACAAATACAACTGTGAGCCCCTCACACACCTGGAACTTCTGGTTCGGAGCAGTAGCGCTGCTGCTCTGGTTTCTCCAATCCTATTGTCCATTCTGAAGCCCCTGAGTGGAGGAAATCATTTCCTCGGCAGTTACTAGCAGTAAACACTCCAGCTCTTTGCCAGTACATAGGAAAAGGGAGAATACAGATGGTTTTCTAGTCCTCTTTGCTCTGCCCCCACCACCAACAGCATGGCAGCCTAATTGTTTTTTTTAAATAATATTACTAAGGACATATAAAAACGATGGAATTTACTAACTATTGGATTTTCCCAAGCAGCTGGAGATGAGAATTGGGGCTTATACTTCCCTAAAAGGAACACCTGTTCCTCTGGATGAGGTCTTAAGGAGTAAAGTTTATAAATGAAATCCACAGAGTCCCAACCCATTAATAGGTGTCCAAATTACACCTTCAACACCATTGGGGCCACAGCAAAGGAAGCCAATAAATCTCTGCTTTGGAGCCATTCACATGGTATACCAACATGGCTCCTCAAATGGATTAATCTGTAACTTGAACTGTGAATTGGGTAACATCAACATGATCTTTAAACGGGGACCTCAGTCCCCATTTGGACTAGCTGCCTGATGGCAACCCAGCTTTCTCCAGCCATCAGGGCTTGCCGGGTGTCTCTCACTCCAGGGAACCCCAACATCTTCCTGTGCGGCCCCACCCTGCCAGGACAGTCCAGATTGTTCCACATCTGCCCAGAGCAGGGGAAGGGGGGTGTCGTGTCACGGTACCCACTGGTGTGGACTGACACTCTGCATCACACATGTGCCTTGTACTCCCAACGACCCCCGTGACCCAATCTCTCCAGACCCTTGCCTTGTTCCAGGTCCCTGGGTCCCCTGAACTTTGGGGCTGGCACACAGGCAATACGCACCCCTTCAGCCTGCCAAGGACAGGCCATCCCTTCCAGGACAGTGTAGCTCGGTGGAGCCAGAACCCCTACCTTTCCCCCCACCTAGGAGGAAGCCCACCTCCCAAAACTGGTCCTGAAGCAGCAGCCTCAGCTTGGCCCTGTGAGTTCCCATGTGGTCTCACTGCCACATAGGTTCCCAGGCTGATGGGTCATCCAGCCTCCCTGGTGTCTCCCCATGGAAGCTACCCTGGCAGCCCTCCGGGTGGAAGGCAAAGGCAGTCCACACTCCTCCAGCTTTGCTTTCATACGGGAACTCATGCAGTTTGGTTTACTGCACTTAGCTTTCTCTTGCTGGGGAGATATTTTGTTTTCTACAAATATGCGTTGTGTCTATTATATGGTTATCAAGTCTGTGCCATTTTTCTAGGAGCATTGCTTACTTTCTGTTTTTGGTGACACTCCGGTAAATTTGCAATCATCTCCAGCTTTTTCATTAATATTATTTGTAATGTGATGTGTCATCAATGATTACTATAGGTGGAAGTTCAGATATATTTACCTTTTTTTAAGGAATAAAGTAATTAAGGTACGTACCCTGTTTTTTTTTTTTTTAACAATGCCATTGCACACTTAAAACCCTTCATATATTGCAAACATGACTCTTACATGTACCAGGAAACCAGATATGTCATTAGACATCTGTATTAGGATAATTGCTTTATTGTGGTTTTCTGGAATTGTACCTACAACGTCTCTGACATAATCTTCTAACAGTGCTGAAGGCTTTTCTGATACCCTATTACTCAAGATTCTTAAGGTTGCACACCCAGTTGGCTTAAGCAAAAGGAGATGTTTTGGTTCACTTGATTAAAAGGTGTAGAGATTGAGCTGACCAGATTTAGTTTCTCAGAAGATGTGGGTGTGTCTTTCTCAGAGGATGTGGGTGTGTCTTTCTCAGAGGATGTGTCTCTATGTTTTGTTTTTTCTTCCCAAAAGGCTTCATTCCCAGGCAGTCTGTTCCTTCCATTGTCTCCAGGTGAACCACGTGTACTCCATATTTCTGTTCTATCAGCAAGGTATCCCTACTGAGAGGTGCTCTTTCTCAGTAATTTCAGCAGTCTGAAATGAGGGAGCCTTGTATTTTTCTATATTTGATTATATACTGACATATACAGACATATTTGACTATGTACTGACATATTTTTTTAAAAAAAACTGTTTCAGGTGTCTGGGTAGCTCAATCAGTTGGGTGTCTGCCTTTGGCTCAGGTCATGATCCTGGGGTCCTGGAATCAATCCCCGCATGGAGCCACCTGTTCAGTGAGAAATCTGCTTTTCCCTCTCCCTCTGCCTGCTACTCTCCCTTGCTAATGCTCTCTCTCTGTCAAATAAATTAATTAATTTAATTAAAAAACAAAAAACCTGTTTCTCTCTTTACTATGCTTCTAACACCAAGTGAGTGTTTCCCCAAAATCAACCAATTTTCCAAGTCTCCAGACTCCAACTTTTAAAATTTAATTTTATTCTATCTCTTACTATCCTGTCACTAATACTATCTAACACTAATACTATTCTATAACTTGCTAAAAAAATATTATATTTTAGACTCCTTTCAAATATTGGCCATAAGTAGTGGGTTCCCAGGCCATCCACCTTCTGTCCAACTTGGCTACAAAGTCAGGGGCTGGCACAATCCCCATCCTCAGGTTTGCTAATTTGCTGAAATGGATCAAAAACTCAAGGGAACATTTAGTTCCTTTACACTTAGTTCTTTTACAATAAACTAGTTTATTGTAAAAGATGTAAAATATACAGATGAACCATCAGAGAAAGACATACAAAGGATGAGATCTGGAAGGGTCCTGAGTGCAGAAACGTCTGACCTCATTTTGGGATGTGTAATCTCCTCCCATGTGGATGGATTTGGCAACCTGGAAGCTCTCTAATCCCCCATAGTTTAGGGATTTTTAGGGAGGCTTCATCACAGAGGCCTGATTGATGACCTCAACCCCTAGTCTCTCAATTCTCCAGAGAGGATAGAAAGGATGGGGCTGAAAGTTCAAACTTCTAATCATGGCTTAGTGTTTCTGGTGACTAGATCCCATCCTGAAGCTATCTAGGAACCCACATTGCCTGATTAATACAAAAGTTTCCTCTATAAGGAAATGCTGGGAGATTAAAGAGCTCTGTAAAAGACATTCCAGTCACCCCCATTACTCAGGAAAATTATAAGGGTTTTAGGAGCTCTAGGAACCAAAGGCAGAGACCAAATATTTATTTTTTTATTAAGTCACCATATGTATATTTTTGTACATATATATTTGAGTCCCTCCTTCCGAATAGATACAATATTGCATACTCTACACATTTTTCCATCTCTCTTTTTGTGTGTAATCATATTTTAGATATCATTTCATAGCCCTTCTAGAAATCTTTCTCATTCCTTTTTATAGCTGCATAACACTCCATCGTGTGGATTTATCATGCCTTCTCTTATAAATATTGGGTGGTTTCTCATCTTTTGTGCTGCAATGAGTAGCTTCACGCATATGTGTGTTCACATTTTTGCCAGAGTATTCTAAGACATATTCACTGAAGTTGGATTACTGGGTCACAAAGTAAATTCTTATATACTTTTACAGGACAAATTTCCCTCCATTTGGACTTTACCAGTTTGCATTTTCACCAGCAAGATCTGAGTGCCTTGCCAAGAGAATGTGTTGTCAAACCTTTGGATTTTGTCAATATGGGGGATGAGAAATTGTATATCAGGATCATAACAAGATTGAGCCTCTTTTCATATGGTTAGGGGACACTTGCATTTCCTTTTCTTGTCAACCATCTTTTCAAACTTCTAGTGCATTTTTCTCTATGTTTCTTAATATTTCTATTAGAGCATGTGTGTATATGCTTGCTCTCAAATAAATAAATAAAATCTTTTTTTAAAAAAAAGTGTTCAGAAGTCAAAATGAAGAGGTTGTTACTGGTAAAATAGGAGACCATCTGAGCCTTAAAAAGTGCAATGGATCAAAACACATAAAATAAATTAAATCCACAAGTCCATTGTGATTCTCAAAATATCATTTGGTGACTGTTGCAAGGTGTTAGTAAACAAACTCATTTGGAAACCTTGAAAATAAAGGTAAAGAATTAGCTATGTTTGTCTTTCTAGTACCTCTACCTGGGGAAGTGAGGTACAGGAAAGGAAGTGTTCTTTACAGAAGTATTCCAGTTAATGCATCAAGAAGAAATAACAAAGTGAGAATATCACTAATTTGTAATGTCTAATGGAATAATGGATCTATTATTGATTATCCATAGCTGATCATAAGAGGAGCAGCCAGTCATTATGAACCTCCTAGTTGAAGAACACAATATGACTCATGAAGTAGGCTGGGCAAAAAACCAAACACAAAGCAGATTGAGCCTCCAGATGCAACTACAGGAAATAGAGCAGGCAAAGGAAAATGTCAAATACACCATGAGGAATACAATCAACAAATCTAGCCAGCACTAATAAACTTTCTCCAGTGACAGAAATATATCTGCACTAAGAGCTCAGTGGCTCAACATATCCTGAAGACCAAACTGTAAACCAAGAATGAGCTTTTTTTCTTTCTCCAAAGTTCATCCTGGGAAACTCCACGAGGTGATAGGTGTGGATTGATGCAGGGGCAGCAGAGCAGCAGGGGCAGATGTCGAAGGAGGAACAGGTGTTGGCCAAGTCTGAGCCATCTGCTTACTCACTTTGTTTATGCCTTCTAGATCCACTCTAATCTGATCTTGTAGAGACCACAACCATCTGAGGAGGGACTGATGCTTCACATGACTGACCTCATGTCTTGGCCAATCAGAGTATCCGGTTCATAGAGTTACTTGAGTTCTCATAGTCAAGCATTCAGTTTCTATTCAGGGTTTAGTGGCAAATCAGAAACTGTTTCTGGAAAGAATAGTTAGAAGCAGAAGAGGGCATGGCTTGCTCCTAAACCATACCTATCCATGTTATGATCCTCCTATTGTGGCCATTGGGGGCTTTGTCTGGTACTTTTATTTAGTAAAGAATATTCAAGTGTTATATCAAAAGTACCAACCAACAGGGGGGCTTATACCACAGCCTGGATTTGCTGCATAGTGTTTTATTGCTCTGAGAGCCCACTCAGAACTGCCTTTTTTATAGCCAGTGGTTTGGAGCATTGCACTCAGATACAGCATAATTTTGCCTTCAAAATCCAAGGAGTCTAAAACTATAAAACTCTTAAAGAAAATATAGACATAAATCTTTGGGAACTTGGATTAGACAATGACTTCTTAGAAATGATCCTTACGGCACAGCAGCCAAAGGGGGAAAAAACAGATAAATGACTTCATCAAAATTAAAAGCTTTTGTGTGTGGAAAGACACTATCAAGAAAATGAAAATGAAAAGACCACTCACAAAATGGTAGAAAATATTTGCAATCATTTGTCTGGGAATAGTCTAGTATAAAGTTGTAAAAAGTTCTAAAAAGAATAATTCAACAACAATAAAAAGAAAACTCAATTTAAAAATGGACAAGAGATCTGAACAGAAATTTCTCCAAAGATATCCAAATCCCCCATAAGCACATTAGTCATTAGAGAGAGGCAAATCTGAACCATAATGGGATACCACTTCTCACCCCTAGGATGGCTATCATAAAAAGATGGACAAGACAAATGGTGGTGAGGATGTGGAGAAACTGTAATCTACAGTTGGGGTGGAAATTAAAAGCAGTTTGACAGTTCCTCAAAGACTGAGTTGCCATATGACGTTACAGTTCCAACTCCTAAATATATATATACCAAGAGAACTGAAAACAAGTTCCGGCCAATACTTATACATAATTGCTCATAGCAGCATTCTTCATAATAGCCAAAAAATGGAAACAACATGCATATCTGTCAAGTGATGAACAGATAAACAAAATGACATTATCCAATGAATGTCATTTAAACATAAAATGGAAGAAAATATTGATACGACAACATGGATGAGCCTTGAAAACACCTAAGTAAAAGAAGCCAAACACAAAAGACCACATATTGTATAATTCTGTTCATATGAAATGTCCTGAATAGCAAATCCATTGATACAGAAAATAGATCAGTGGTTGCCAGGCACTGGCAGGGAGAGAGGGAGGGAGGAATGGGGAGGGATTGCTAGGGGGGCTTGAGAGTTTCTGGGGTGATAAAGATGTTCTGGAATTAGATAGGAGTGATCATGCACACTCTTGTGAATATAATAAAAGCCACTCAATTGCACTTCACTCTTCTTTAATCTGAAAACAGTTCTTCAGTCTTTGTCTTTCATGACATTGACACTTTTGAAAAATAGAGACCAGTTATTTTGTAAAATGTCCCTCATCGAAGTTTATCTGAAGTTTCTTCATGATTAGATTGTGCATCTTGGGAGAAAGATGTCTCCCTCACCATATCACTTCAGGAGGCATCTGATGTGTTTTCCTGATGTCGGTTTGTCCCAATATTGGTGATGCTGACTTGAATCACTTGATATAAAGTAGGTCTTGCCACAGTCAAGTTACTATTCTCCCCTTAGAATTACTATGTAATTTGCAGAGACAACTCTGATACTATGTAAATAACCTATTCCTCATCAAACTTGCCTTTACTAGCTTTAACATCCATTCATGGTTTTCTAAATCCTCAATGGTTTAAGATGACTTGTTTCCACTCAGACTAGAGCCTTTTTAAATACATTATTGTCTTACTCCGTTTGCCAATTCCTCTAAAGAAAAAAAAAGACTTTTTCAAAAAGTCCTGATCACAAGGAAAGCATCCAGGCGGAGAAAAAGTTTGACACAAAGAATTAAAAAGTAATAAGATGCTCTTTCTTTTATGTTCTCTTTTGTTTTCAAATGTGAGCTCTGTGTCTAGACATGGAAATAAACACCCGGTCGTTCAGTGTAATTATATCTATTGTTTCTGGGGTTGAATCAGGCTGGTGGGGGAGGACTGACTAATGAAGCTTAACACTATTTCTTCCTTCCCACTCTGGCACAGATTAAAAGAAGTACAGCTTTGGAAGTGTAAAATTATGTGTTTGGTGTCTTTAGTAAACCTATAATTTTATTTCCTTTTATTGTGGTCTTGGTGATGGTGAGTATAGATTTATGGTGAATTGAGCAGCTTGGGAAGCATTCTGGAAATAACATGCAACAGGAGCAAGTGATACGGCTCCTCTGATCTCTTAGTAGCTTCCTGGCTGCCTTCACTTCTGTCCTCTGAAGCCTCAGTTTCCTCATCTGAAAAATGGTAGTGTGGGTAATAACAGGACTCAACCGACTGTGTAGCTGATTAAATGAGATACTGCATGGGAAGCACTTGGTACAGGTTTGGCATCTACTAAGCACTCTGTTGTTTGTTTTTATTATCATTATTATTAAGAAGTCCTAACTTGGGGGAGAAGGGTAATTGCTGTCACAATGTTTTTGGGAGGGAGATCAAGAAGTTGCCAGGCTGAATGCTTAAGCCTAAAACCTTCACACCTCCGCCCTCTATTTTCATTCATATAGCTTCATCCCTGTGGGCTTTGGGGGCCTTTGCAGCTCCAGGTCTTGTCAATCAAAAAGCAAAGGCCTAAGGAACCATTCACCCTCCTGCCCTACCTTAGGGAGCAGGACCTTGGGAGGGACAGAAAGAGAAGGGAGTGACTAGCACCAAGAGGCTTGGGTTTAAATCTCACCTCCCTGGAACCAGAGGTGTGAGTTTCATTATTTATATCACTCTTTGATACTTCAACTTCTTCATTTAAAAAAAGAAAAGCAGGGATCCCTGGGTGGCGCAGCGGTTTGGCGCTTGCCTTTGGCCCAGGGCGTGATCCTGGAGACCCAGGATCGAGTCCCACATCGGGCTCCTGGTGCATGGAGTCTGCTTCTCCCTCTGCCTATGTCTCTGCCTCTCTCTCTCTCTCTGTGACTATCATAAATAAATAAAAATTTAAAAAAAAAGAAAAGCAATATTTATAGTAAAATTTTTAGATGTTGCCCTGTGGGGAATTTTAAAAAGACAACAGCTTCTAGCTTTGTTAAATTCTCAAAAGCTAGAAGCACACAGTTTTTCCTCCCATCCAAGGAGGAGGGCAGCCAGACTTGACTGCAGGGCACATATGAAACTGGACTCTTACCAAAGGTGGGTGCTACTAGTAGATGTAAAATAGATCTGAGTTAACCTGGACAGAGAAGGAGAAATACTAAGTGGCCTTGATAATAATGGCCAGTTTTTTTTAATAGCTCTTACTAAATGCCAGGCACAGTTTAAATTCTTCATAGAATTAACTCCTGACTCTCTGCCAAGAGCCTAATGATGTAGGTTGTATTGTAATCTGTTTTACAGATGAGACAGCTCAAGCAGAGAGAGTCCACAGCTGGTTAGAGGTGGAGCCAATTCAAACTTGGGCAAGTTCATACTTTTCAGCAACAAGTTGACTTTTAACACCCCACGAAATACAAGGAGTGTAGAACTTAACATCACTAGTTAGATCATCATAGAGTGTACTAAAAATGAGACAGTAGGCCCCAATGGAGTCTCTTGTGCTAAGCCCATGTTACCAAACTGAGACCTACTACCCAAATTAATTAGTTTCAGCCTCTTCCAGGAGTGGAATGTGGACAATCTGGAATTACCTGGTCAGCACCAGTGAGGCAATCTGCCTGAAGGACCCTCGTGGTTCCCTAAAAAAAGGTGACCTTGACACAAACAATCCACTTTTCTCTAATAACTTCCTTGTCCCACCCCATTCTGCCCATGAAAGACTTTTATGATGTGCAGATCCTTGGAGCTCCTATTTGCCAGATGGGATGTCACCTGATCCATGAATCACTAAATGAAGCCACTCAGTTGAATTTTCTTGTTTAACAACAGAGAGCAGGCACTTCTGTCTTGATTGATGGAAGCCTGGAACTTTCTACAGCGTCTCCGTGTCCTGGGAATTCACTGACTGCTTGTGGATTTAGTGTAAGCTAGAGCCTCTGTGCAGACATCACCCATCATTGCTCTTCTAGCGAAGGCTTGTGCACACGATGGGAGGAAAAGCCTCTGGTGCTTTCTTTGAAAATAAAAGCTTTCAAAGTCCATGGCTCTGGGTACATTCTCACAGATGAAAACAATCTCACTTCATTTGCTAAATCTGGCAACCATAGGCAGACGCTGTTCTGCTCTTCTGCCCCCTGTTCTCTCCTCTGGCCTATCTTCTCTTCTAGCAGCTGCTGCAGAAACCTGCTGTGAGCAAGTGTAGTCTGACACTGCCTTGCCTTAGCTGCCCTGTGTCCCTCTTGCTTTCTGCCCCTTCACTGAACATAAATAATCAGTTTTATCAAATTTTTTCCCTAGGGCATGTACTTCTGAGTTCCTTTGAAGACCTTCTCAATATAGATTGTCTCCCACATTTTTTCATTTTAACTTTATGTATTGATTCTCACATCCATCTAGAGCTCACCTGTGTATGTGGCATTATTGACGCAGGCTGGCCATCGGAGGACCCAGAGGGGGTCCTGCAGAACCAGTCAAGAGGGTCCTCGGCTTCACACAAATGCAAGCCAGCAGGGAGTAAGAGCAGTTTACTGAAGATACAGAGAGAGCAGATGCAGGATGGAGCATCTGGGAGACGCAGAAAGGAAATGGAGGATGAATCTCATCCTTGCTTGGGGGTCTGGAGTTTTTACTGAAGACCGTGACCTGGTGTATATGCCCTCTCTGGCATCCAGGAACTGGTCAAGCAAGGACAAGTGCTCAGGTGTCCTCAATAAGTCACTTATGCCCTAGAGTCAGGGGTCTTGGTGTTCAAGGTGTTTGGAGTCAGTGGTCTTGAAGGACATTCATGCCCACCTGGCCCTGTCACTCCTTAGATATTATCTATTGTGCTGGAGAACTCCAAAGAAATCATTAACTCCTTGACCTTTATAAGGAGGACATACACTAAGGCATGTGTAATGCAGTAATGCAGGGGTGCACATCCTAGCAAGAATAGAAGCAGGAAAAGGAGCAAAGAAAAAAATGGCTTTTTGTTTTCCCCATGAAGTCCCTTTAGTTTCCCTGTCTCTGTATTGTGGAGGAACTCAATTTTATTTCTCTCCAGAATACAAGCCAGTTTTTCTAAGACCACTCTTTCTCCATTGCTTTGTGATACCAGAAGGTGTCCTGTTTATCAAGACTTTGCAGAGCCTACTTGAGATTATGGACAAGCCAGAAGAAAGCAGAACTGAGGGGAGAGAGAGAGAGAGATGCTCTGGTTTGAGCTTCAGATATTTTTAAAGCCAGAAACCTCCCCACTACTTTTGTTTTTGCATGGGTTTTTGTCATTTGCAACTGAAATGACTAATTCAACCATGATGCCCTAATTTAGCTAATCTCTAGAAGTGAATTCCATATCCTGCTAAGATTCAAATGATAATGATAATTCCAATCAACTAATTTATTCTTACTTGTATCAATTAATTGAATCTGTATTTACTTGGATTCTTTTGTTCTCTCTGAACCTCTGGCAGAAGAACATTACGCAGTTGAAAAATGTGGTTTCATTCTGAGATAACTGGAAAAAGTTTTGAGGAACTGACAGCAAAACAGTTCACCAGGAAAACAGAGAGGGAAAAAATCTTTGAGCTAGGTAAAGATTTCTTAGATACAAAACTGAAAGCTTAATCCATAACCAAAAAAATGGTAAATGAGAGTAACTCAAAATTAAAATGTTTCTCTCTTTGAAAGATACTAGTGGGAGAAAGAAAACACAAGCAATAACCGGAAGAAAATATTTGCAAAACACTTATTTGATAAAGGATTTGCATTTAGAATACATAAAGAACTCTCAAAACTCAATCATAGGAAAACCACTTACCCAATAAAAACTAAGGAAAAGATTTGAACAGACACTTCACTAATGAAGATGCACAGATGGCAAATAAGCACACTTGAAGAGATGTTGAAAAGATGCTTACATCATTAGTCATTAGGGAAATTAAGACCACAATGTGATACTACTAAACATTCATTAGAAGAGCTAAAATAAAATGATTGATGATACCAAGTGCTAGTGAAGATGTGGAACCACTAGAACTCTCATACACTACTGATGTGAGTGTAAAATCATTCAGTCCTAACTGTTCAGCCTAACTTCCCCAAAAGACATTGTATTTGTTTCCTAGGGTTTCTGGGAAAAAAGTATCACAAACTGGGTGGCTTGAAAGAACAGAAGCCTATTCTTTCACAGTTCTGGAAGCTAGAAGTCTGAAATCAAGGTGTAGAGAGGGTTGGTTCCTTCTGAGGGCTGTGAGAAAGAATCTATCTGTTCTCTTTCTCTTCGCTTCTGGTGATGGTCAGCAATCCTGGACTTTCCTTCACTCGCAGGTGTATGACTCTAATCTCTGCATCTTCACAGGACCATCTTCTCCTCTGTGTTCCGTCTGTGTCTCTCCTTCTCAACTTACACCCTAATCAAGTATGACCTCATCTTAACTTTGCATATTACACCTGCAAAGACTATTTCCAAATAGGGTCCCATTCACAGGAACCAGGGGTTAGTACTTCACGTATCTTTTTGGAGGACACCAGTCAATACATATTCTACACAAGCTAGAATATTCATAAAAGCAGTATTTGTAACAGTATAAAACTGAAAACTATTCAACTGCTCATCAACAGTCAAACAGATAAATAAATCATGGTATATTCATGCAACGGGATCCCATAAAGCAATGAAAATTCACAACCTATAACTACAGACAACAAAACAGGTGAATCTCACAAACATAACATTGAGCAAAATAAATAAGTAAATGAAACAGTATTTATGGTATGATTCTATTTACACAAAACATAAAACCAGGCAAAGCTATTCAGTTAGAAATTAGGAGAGTGTGTATACTTGGGGAGGTTAGTGACTGGAACAGAGTGTGTGGAAGGCTTTCTGGGGTGCTGGAAATCTTGTTTCTTAGTCCAAGTGCTGGTTATGTGAGTGAGTTTAGTTTGTGAACATTCATTCAATGATAAACACTTATACTATATGTCCTCTGTGTGTGTTATACTTTGATTAAAAGACTTTTAAAAGTCATGGTTATGACTTGAGGTTTTCTCTTATATATCCATGTTTAATTTCTACACTATTTTTTTTCAAAGAAGCCATCAAGCATTGTTAATAAATCTACCAGGAATCAAGTGACAAATATTTATTGGCATCAACTATGCTCACTTTGCTACCTTTGAAGATTACTAAGAACCTAAAGGGGTTCTGATATAAAAACTGAATAAATGGCTGAATAACATATACATTTAACAATTTTTGGCAATAGGGACACCTGGGTGGCTCAGTGGTTGAGCATCTGCCTTGGGCTCAGGTCCTGATCCCAGGCCTGGGATAGAGTCCCGCATCAGGCTCCCTGTGGGGAGCCTGCTTCTCCCTCTGCCTGTGTCTCTGCCTGTCTCTCTGTGTCCCTCATGAATAAATAAATAAATAAATCTTTTTTAAAAATTAATTTTCGCAATAAAAATAATCAGGATTCTAATTGGTTTAGCTGTCTGGAATATTCAACTTGTAATCAAGTAATAAATAAGGACATTTTTTACACAAATAATTCCAATATTAAGGTTTCTAGAAAATATCCCTAAAATCAAAACCAAAGGGGGAAGAAGTAAAACTTTTAAAATTACTATATATTTTTTGAACAGATAATTCAGACATATGGTACACAATCCAAATGGTCAAAAGGGTATTAAATAACTTTAAAACTATCCTGGGTTCTCTAGCAATAACAATCCTGGTTGAGGTGAAGCCTGGGAAATTACAAGTACTACAAATGGGCATAAACTTGGCTCACAAGAAAATAATTCTTTTTCACAAGAATTCTTAAGAGTCTTTGGATATTAAGAAAGGCCCAGGTCACTATTTTTCAAGGAAATACGTACACATATATTTTTTAAATTTCCAAACATGGGGCACCTGTGTGGTGCAGTCTGTTAAGTAAACGGCTCATGGTTTTGGCTCAAGTTGTGATCTCCGAGACCTGAGGTCAAGTCCTGTATTGGGCTTTGCACTCTGCACAGAGTCTGTTTGGGATGGTCCCTCTCTCTCTCTTTCTCTCAAATAAATAAATAAATCTTTAAAATGCCCAAACAGGTAACAAATTTAATAATTTTAACACTAAATGATCCCAAACAACGTAACGGTGCAATTCACTACAGATAATGTCAAAAGTCATAATGTAGGTTCTTCGGACTATGAAAGTACTATCCTAGATGGTGGGGCTACATTAGAGAACAGAACAGACAAAAATCTCTGCCCTCATAGAGTTTATGTCCTAGGTGGAAGGAGATAGACAATAAACAGTAAATATACTAAATATGCTAATTCTATGGTATGGTAGAGGTGAAAAACTCCCATGAGAAAAGAGCAGAGCAAGATAAAAATACTTAGGGGAGAGTGGGGAGGGACTGTAATTTTAATGAAGTGGGCAGACGAGGCTCCTTGGGAAGGTGACAATTGAGTGAAATCTTTTCTTTTTTTTTTAATTGAGTGAAATCTTGAAGAATAAAAGGGACCGAGCCATCTGGATACCTGGGAGGAAATCACTTCAAGTAGAGGGCACAGATGTTGAAAAGGCACTGAAATGTAACCACATCAGCATGTTTTAGGAATATACAAAGACATATTCCTAAAACATATTCCAATGTCTGGAGAGGAATATGTGCACGGGAGAGTATGGGGAGATGAAATAAAGAGGTAAAGGGGGCCCAGATGATACAGAGCCTCTTAGGCACCATCAGGACTTTAGCTTTCACTCAGAGAAATGGGAAGTCATTAGAGGGATTTGGGCAGAAGTGTGACTTTAACGTGACCACTCTGGCTGTCATGATAAGAATAGATTTTAAGAGGCAAGAATGAAATTAGTGAGACCAGAAAGGAGGCTAATTCAATAATCCAGGTGAGAGATTATGGGGGTTTAAGTCAGGACCATAGCAGCACAAATGGTAAGAAATGATTGTATGTGGACATACTCTGAATGCAGAGCCAGCAGGATTTGCTGACAGACTGGATGAAGGTGGAGGCCGTATGAGAGAAAGACAAACATCAAGGAAGATGCCAAACCAAGGATCAAGAGGTGAAAGATGGAGGCCTGAGTAGGATTGGAGTGGAAGGTAAGGAACTGTTTGAATTTGATAAGACTGAAATGCACTCTCAGTCTCAAATACAGCTGTCCAGTGGGCAGTTGGGCACAAAGTTCTAGACCTTAAGAAAGAGATCTCAGCTAGAGATACTTGGAGAGTCTTCAGTGTGCAATGCTATTGAAAGCTATGGGAGTAGGATGAGTTTGCCGTGACAGTGAGTGTAGTAAAGAGGAGCGGTCCAAGGTCCAAGCTCTGGAGCCTTCTATCATTAAAAGAGTTGGGAGATGAGGAAGAACCAGGGACAAGGGAAAGAACCTCAGGACTCATGGGGACAACCTGGGCACTGCGGAGACACAGAAGCCAAGTGAAACAAGTGTTTCCAGGAGCTAGGAACAATCAGCTAGGTTACCCACAGCTCAAGAAAGGGAAAGACTGAGAATGACCAGCAGGCTGACAAGGTGGAAGGTCACTGTGACCTTGATGAAGGCAATATGGTGGGGAATGAAAATCTATGGATTTAAGAGAGACTGAGCGGAGAGGAATTGATACCACACCCTTCTGTAAAGGGAAGCAGTGAATTGGGGCAACAGTTGAAGGGGAAGAGTCCTTGGGAGGGATTTTTAAGATGGGGGAAGTAAGAGCACACCCAATGGGGCCCTTGGGTCCTTTCCCTCCCCACTCCTATAAGCCTTGTATGAACTTATGTTGCAATAAAGATGAAATACTTAGGGAAACTCCACAAATCTTAGATATCCTTGCTATTCAGATCAGTATCCAGAGAAATCTTACATATTTCAAGTTTCAAGTTTGTTCAGATAGCCAGATTGGGTTTTGGGGGATTTTCTTTGATAAAAAGCCAAATCTTATAAAACTCTAACTATGAATTCTTGCCTCAAAATAGGAACCAGTTCTGCATTCTTCAGAGGATTTAAGAGGAAGAGTCTAATTTCAGTTTACAGTAATTATTTTAAGAGCATACCTTCTTGATTAAGGCTGCTGGTGTTGGAATCCCAGCTCAACCACAAATTAGCCAGGTTATTTTGTATAAGTTACACAATCTCTCTAAGTTTCGGGTTCCCCATTTGATAAAACCAAGATAGTAATCACACTTAATCCATAGGATTATAGTGAGGATTAAATAAAATAATACTTTAGAACAGAACAGTGCCCAGACTGTGGTCAATAAGAAATGTTCTTCACTTTTCATAATCCTGTATTCCAATGAGCAAGGCGTAAATCATGTTTTGGTATATTTAATTACACCTGAGAGGCCATTTAGTAAGATACATTTTTGGCATATGAATAAATGACCTCTTAGTTAATCTGTTTAATTTTTAAAAAACTATTCTCCACAAAGGCCTTCTTGGGAACTGTGACAGTTTTGTCACTAGGTGGCACCTGAGTGACTCCAGGAGAGTGAAACAAGGCGTCTTAAAGAGCATCTGACTCAGCATCAGCTTATATCAGCGGCCAGAAGGATTCACAGGTGTGGTTAAGTCGTCCTGCAAGGAATTCACAGAATGTTTCAAAATTCATTTGCCAATATTAAAAAACCAGATCTCCTATGAAAACAGATTCCCAGTCTCTCAATAAAGTGGAAGATCTGGCAAGTCTGGGCTTGGAGTGGTGCCTTCTTTAGGCTGGGCTGGTATTCACTAGCCAGCACAGATCCCACCAATCCAGCCCACCTGCTCTCTCCTCTGTCTCTCTTTGGCTCCTCTAGGCCTTTGAGTTTGTAACCTCTAATTCATCCAGTCCTTCCTTTCCAGATGTAGAGTCAGAAGTCCTACAGAGAAGTTGAGGGTTGGTACTAGAATCCCAACCCTCAGGCCAGGGCTCCTTTTTTAGACCTTGTATTGTTTCTTATACATCTGGTTGCTTTCAGAGAATGACTGGAGCTAAAAACAGGGAAGCCACAGTAGAACTGAAATTTGGGGATTTGGGGGCACCGCTGAGATGATTAAAATGGGGTATGGGAAAAAGTAGAGGTCATAGGATTCTCTCCTTTTCTTTGTGAAAAATAGCTTCATTATATTTTGGGGGAAATAATATATGTTCAGTGCAAAAGATTCAAACAATACAGAAAAATACAAAGCAGAGGAAAAAGATTCTCCAAGATTCTACTTTCATTTATAACTTCCATTTACATTGTAGTATATATCCTTCCAGCCTTCTTTCTGTATATTTATAGATATACTTAACATAGGCACTTTATGGGCCAAGGAAGGCCTGGGAGTATGGGGCTTTAGAATTCACATATAGTCTTCATTGGCTTCCCTCCAGCCAATTCTTTGATGTGGCCAATTGGGAGTTTCTTCGGTCATATGAAAGCACTATGCAAATGCAGCAACAAGCCTATTTGTTCACCCCAATTCTCTTCCAATCAGATTGTTATTCAGCTCACATATATAGAAATTCTATATGGAAATTCCGGAACTGCCACAGTGAGTGTTTGAAATTTTCCTAAATGAGAACATCCAAGTTGTTCTGTAAATTGTTTTTTTCCACTAATAGTATTCTTAGACTATCTGTCCCTAGTTTATAAATACAGATTTTTTAAAAGATTTTATTTATTTATTCATGAGAGACACAGAGAGAAAGAGAGGCAGAGACATAGGCAGAGGGAGAAGCAGGCTCCTAGCAGGGAGCCCGATGTGGGACTCCATCCAGGGTCTCCAGGGTCATGCCCTGGGCTGAAGGTGGCGATAAACCACTGAGCCACCCAGGCTGCCCTATAAATACAGATTTTAAAAAATATATATATTTCTCACCTTCCAGAACATCCTAAGCATCCTCAAGATAAGCTCATTGATCTCTTCAACAGATTTTGTTCATCCAATTGGTGATTAAAAAGAGGAGGCCACCTAATTGGAATCTGGAGTATAAATTCTAAAGTCTATGTAAATGCTCATGGTAGACATTAATAGGAACAATTAGTTTCTCAATGATTCTATTGATCAGGTTTTGCTGCAATAATGTTATATAATAAACAAACCCCAAAATGTCAGTGATTTATAACAACAGACATTTGTTTTTCTCTCAATGGTCTGTGTGCTGTATGTGGGTTGATCAGGCTTGCCTTGGCCTTAGATTCTGGTCTGCTCTACTTGATTGCCTTCCAGGAGCCAGGCTGAAGGGGCAATGGCTACTTGCCAGAATGCAGAAGGTTAACACAAATTTCACAAATTCACATACAGACATGTGAATGGTCAGACACAGCATATGTTACATCCACACACATTCTATAAAAACACTACCTATCACAAGGACCAACCAGGATAGAATGAAATTTAGGCTGAGACCTACTCTTAAGCCCTATAAATGCAGTTTGAACTCATACTACTTGAGAATCACAACAGTTTTGTCTAGTATGCCCCTTAATCAAAGACCCTTTGTCATCGGAGATCCATAATGACAGGTCCTCTCTGATCATACTCACTCTACCTTTATGTTTTATATGCTCTATGCTCTTCTATCTGTGCTTTTTATGCTGTTTAGAGTTATACACTTGGGTTTTTAACAAACGAAGGATTAAACTGCCCGTCAATTTTTGAATGTGGAAAGAACTATTTTCACCTTTGTTTTTCCTTACCAAAGCTGTACCAATCAGCAAAAATAAATCTTCCTGTGAATAAAAACAAAGAGTACTGTTGCCAGGCAACAAATAAGAGCATTATTTTTATAGTTTTTTTGGAAGGTATAGCATCTTGCTCCACAGTTTCCATGGAGAATCCCAATTGTCAGGATTAATCAAATGCTGGAAAATTGAAATTTATGCAAAGAGGTTAGCTTAATAAGCAATTACCTATGCTAAGGGACAACTAGGAGAAATATTTAGATAAAACCTCTTACCACAAATGAAGCATTATCTCCTGGCATCAAATGACTCAAGTGAAGACTTTTATGTGTGTCAACTGTTTTTCTAAAGGTATTGCAATCACATTTCATTAAAATTACAAATTACATGTATACCATTTCCAGTATAAATCACCACTGAATGTTTAGAGTGCATATGAACTGCATCAGAATACTGTGAGAAATAATATACAAAGAATGGTTGTAAACCAACATGTCTCTATTTTGTAAGCATGTGAGCAGTGTGTTGATTTCTAAAGTTCTTCCTAATAAATTGATGAGAGAATACCCAAGATCATTCAGAAGAAGTAAATGGAGGGAGGGCAAAGTTCAGAGAGTAGTCCTATCAGATATTAAAACATGCAAAATAAGGAGAGAAATGTGTGGCTCTGATGCAAGAACAGGCAGCCAAATAGAATGGACTATGTAGGCACACTTGATAAAAAAGACATACAATTAATTGGGTAAAAGAAGATATACAGGGCAGCCCAGGTGGCTCAGTGGTTTTAGCGCCGCCTTCAGCCCAGGGCCTGATCCTGGAGACCTGGGATCGAGTCCCACATCAGGCTCCCTGCATGGAGCTTGCTTCTTCCTCTGCCTGTGTCTCTGCCTCTCTCTCTCTCTCTCTCTCTTTCTGTCTCTCATGAATAAATAAATAAAATCTTAAAAAAAAAAAGAAGATATACAAGTGACCAATAAGTACATGCAAAGATGCTCACCATCATGGACACATCAGGAAGATCAAAATCACAATGAGATACCACTTCACATTCACTAGGAAGTCTATAATAAAAAAAAAATAATGAGTATTGGCAGGGATGTGGAGAAATCATAACACTGTTGGTGGGAATGTAAATGATGCAGCCTATTTAGGAAATAGTCTGGCAGTTCTTCAAAAGATTAAACATAACTGTTTGACCCAGCAATTCCATTCCTGGGTATATCCTCAAAAGAACTGAAAACATATGCCCACATAAAAACTTGTACACAAATATTCATAGCAGATCAGACCTTTAATCAATATTAAACTTGAAAATCATTCCCAAACAAGCCAGAGTTAAAGAAAAATGTTAAAACAAAAGGGTAGTTTTGGCATGTAAGCCAGCACTAAGGACAACAGGAAGGAAGGTGGGGAGAAGCCTGGGCTTTGTGTGATCACAGAACTGCCATACCAGTCCTGAACTACTTAGCTCTGGACTTTTATGTTTAAGCCACTCCTATTTGAATTTTCTGTAAAATTGGCCAAATTCTAATCCCAAGTGGTATAGTGTCTTATATAACTTTTTAAGTATCCTCAATACTTTCTTTCCAGAAACTTACAAGAACTCTTAATAAATTAAGGAGGAAAACTAGATATTCACATTCAAAAGAATGAAGTTAGGTCCCCTAAGATCTAAAACTATGAAACTCAGGATCCCTGGGTGGCGCAGCGGTTTAGCGCCTGCCTTTGGCCCAGGGCGCGATCCTGGAGACCTGGGATCAAATCCCACATCGGGCTCCCGGTGCATGGAGCCTGCTTCTCCCTCTGCCTATGTCTCTGCCTCTCTCTCTCTCTCTCTGACTATCATAAATAAATAAAAATTAAAAAAATAAAATAAAATAAAACTATGAAACTCTTAGAAGAAAACATAGTGGAAAGACTTCATGACAATTGGATATAACATCAAAAGCACAAGTGACAAAAGGAAAAAAACAAATAAACTGGACTTCATTAAATTAAATATTTCTTATAAAAGAAAGGATACTGTCAATAGAGTGAAAAGGCAGCCTATCGAATGGGAGAACATATTTGTAAATCATATCATCTGATAGGGGATTAATATCCAGCATATATAAAGAAGCCCTACAATTAAACAACATGAAATCCTGATTTTAAAATGGGCAAAGAACACAAACATTTCTCTAACGAAGATATACAACCAATAAGTACA
The DNA here is from genome assembly GCF_048164855.1 of Canis lupus baileyi. NCBI lineage: Eukaryota > Metazoa > Chordata > Mammalia > Carnivora > Canidae > Canis > Canis lupus. The sequence goes on along the minus strand of NC_132859.1, from coordinate 40,438,965 downwards.
TGAAAAGATGTTCAATAGCATTATTCATTAGAAAAATGCAAATCAGAACTACAATGTCATACCACTTCACACCGATTAAGATGGCTATTACCAAAAACAAAACAAAACAGATACCAAGCGGTGAGGATAGAGAGAAATTGGAACTCTTCAGCATTGCTGGTGAGAATATGAAATGTAAGCTCTGCTGTGGAAAACAATATAGTGGTTCTTCAAAGAATTATGGGCTCATGGGTGGCTCAATAGGTTAAGTATCTGCCTTTGGACCCAGAAAAACTCAAATGCCTTTTTTAGACCATTTGCAATTCTTCCACCTGCTAGATACTTCTTGAGCTAACAAATATGCACAAATAAGCTCACTTCTTGAACTAACATATACTCAGGGCTAAGTGTTTTGGTGAGGGTAGTGTTAGTTGTTGACACTACTTTCTGAGGGTTAGTTTAACAATTTGTTTTCCTAAAATTGAGTTGGGGTTCAGTGAGGTAATGGGAATTTAGAAGGGCAAGGAAAATAAGGAGGGGAAAGAGGAGAACAGAAAATGAGAGGCAGGACAGAAAAATGTTCAAAGAGGAGCATTTCAGAATAGGACCAGGAAGGAAGGTAGGAAGAAAAGGCAAGATGGGCTATGTAAAGGGTAGGAGATAGAAGTATATCCACAAGATTTTTGTTCAAATGGATCTGCCTTACAACACCCACACAGCAAGAATATTATTTAAATCTTGACTTGTATCCTCCACATTAGACTAACTACAGTGTCTATAGTAAGTCTATAGTTGTATTAATACTATAGAAATTGGATTTCTGTGTTTTCTATTTAGACAAATATTTCAGCCCATAAATGTATTATTTTCAGCTATATGACAGAAAAAAAACAACCTAAAACAAAAATCTTGCTTGGTTTCATATTTTTCCTCATAAAATAAAAGATCCAGGCACCCATGATGGTCTAGAAACTGTCACAAACCTGGATGAAAGCAGAAATTGGCTTTGGAGCAAAAGGGATAGATGCACACCAAATAGCTGAAATAATCTTGAAAAAGAAGTACGGAATTGGAGAATTCAACTGTCCTGATCTCAAAAATTACTACAAAAATACAGCAATCAACATAATGCAGTATTAGCATAAGAGTAGACAGCAGAACCGGTGAAATAGAGAATCCAGAAATAAACCTAAACTTTTATGACCAATTGATTTTAAACAAAGGTGTCAAGACCATTCAATGAGGGAAAGAATAGTCTCTGTAGACTGAATATTCACATGCAAAAGAATGAATATGAGTCCCTATATCACACCACACACAAAAATTAACTCCAGATGGGTCCATGACCTAAATGTAAGAGCTAAAACTATAAAACCCTTAAAAGAAAAGAAAGGCGGGGGGGGGGGGGTAAATCTTTCTAACCTGAGATTTGGCAGTGGATTCTTAAATATGACACCAAAAGCACGAGCAACTCAAATACATTAGATAAATTGGACTTCACCAAAATTAAAAACTTCTGTGCATCACAGGACATTATCAAGGAAATGAAAAGACAACCTAGGGAATAGGAGGAAATGTTGTGTGATAAGGGTCTAGTGTCCAGAATATATGAAGAACTCTTACGATTCAAATGTAGAAAGACAAACAATCCAATTTTAAAATGAGCAAAGGGCTTACATTTCTCTAAAGAAGGTGTACAAATGGCCAAGAAGCACATAAAATGATGTTCATCATCATTAGCCATTAGGGAAAGGCAAATCAAAATCACATGAGGTACCACTTCACATCCATAAGGATAGCTATAATTAAAAAAAACACACACACAAACAGAAAATAACAAGCATTGGCAAGGATATAGAGAAATTGGAACCCTTATACTTTGTGGTGGGAATGCAAAATAGATCAGTCCTAGTGGAAAACTGTCAGTTCCTCCAAAAAGTTAAACATACTGTATGACCCTGAAATTTTACTCCTAGGTATAGACCCCAAATAATTGAGAACAGGCACTGAAACAGGTACATGTACCCACTCACAGAAGCACTATTCATGATAGTAAATGGAAACAGCCCAAATGCCCATCAGTAGATGAACAGATAAACAAATTGCAGTGTATACATACAATAAAATATCACTTAGCCATAAAAAGAAATTGAGTGCTGATACATGCCACAGCATGGATGACCACTAACACGTTATGCTAAGTGAAAGAAGCCAGATGCAAAAGGTCATATGTTAGAGGATTACTACTTATAGGAAATATCTAGAATAGATAAATTCATAGAGACAGAATGCAGATTGCTGGTTTTGAGGAGCTGGGAGCAGGGCAGGAGGGAGAGGAGAGCAAGTTGTATTTGATGGTTAAAGGGTTTACTTTAGAGTGATGGAAATTTTTTTTACAAGTAGATAGAGGTAGTTCTTGTGCAATATCATGAATGTACTGAATGCCACGGAATTTTTCACTTCAAAATAGTTAATTTTATATAATGGAAATTATACCTCAATATATTATTTTTAAAAAGGGAAATATCCATTACAAATAACATATTGCATGTTATCCTGAAAGGTTAGAGTCAATGTCTGACTAAAACCTAGTGACCTGAATTGTCAAAAACTAAACTCACAGACTTCATAAAGTTGATTGTCTTTTCTCCTTGTGCCACTTTAAATTCTTTCTAGGTCTCTGTGAGAGATTAGGGTCACTATGACACAAGTGGGGGAAACACGGAAGGGAAAGAATTCCTGGTAGGGCGATTCCTGACTGCTGGTCACATTATCAGTAAAATCTCTGTGATTCTCTAAGTCTAATGACAAGCGGAACCCCTAAATGAAGCTTTATAAGTATGACATCTTTTATAAACATAATGACTTCATACTTTATTAGTATAATAGTATTCTGTATTACCTAAGACATTCTATAAGAATGTCTATAAATTACTTTAAAATGCTATGACCTAAGGTGTGATATATCAGGTTGAACAATGAAAAACTGCAGATACTCAAGTTTTTGCCCTACAAATTTGGCCATTTCATATCATTTCGTGTCTAATAACTGCATGCATTAGCTTTGAACTACAACAATAATGTCCTACAACATTAAGGAGTCAATAGCCTTAATCATACCTCAGAAAGGCATTTAATCACTTGATCAGAAAGACATACTTATCAGGTTTAGTTTTATACATGTTGGGTTGGAAGTACTTGCAGAATAGCCAAGTGGAGATGTTCAGGAGGCCATTGGGTATAAGCCTCTGGAGCTTAAGAGAGATTTAGGCTGCAGAATAGGTTCCAGAGAAATCAGAACAGATTTGGTAATGGAGCTGTGGGATTAGATGAGTTTTTTCAGAGAGAGTATCTTCACATAACCCTGTTGAAAAAGAAGGTAAAACAAAACAAAACAACCAATTGTCTCTAGATACATAAATCACCAATTTGGCAAGGCAGTAAACTTGGTGAGTGACTCATATTTTCTTTGAAATGTTCTGCTTTTAATCTTCAATAAATTGGTAGCCTAGGCTATCAAATGGTCCATATGATAAATTACATATATATTATTCTGAGGTTACCCAAGTGTTAATAATAGTGGCTGTGGCAGAGATTAATAGGAGCTCCCTGCAATCTTTCTCTTTGTCTTCTTCCTTAGTAATAAGAACCCTGATGTTTAGCAAGGGACATTGGTGCCCAAATTACTAACTCAATCCCAATAGAACTATATTACTAGGGTTCTATTCAGATTTTCCATTTCTTCTAGAGCTAGTTTTAGTAGTTTGTGCCTTTTCAAGAATTTTTCCAATTCATCTAAGTTATCTAATTTCTTGCATATAATTGTCTATAGAACTTCCAATACTTTTTATTTATGTTAGGGCTATAGCAATGTCCTCTCTTTTATTACTGATTTTAGTAATTGGAGTCTTCTCTTTTTTTCTTAGTCTATCTAAAAATTGTCAATTTTGTTGGTCTTTTCAAAAAACCAACTTTTAGTTTTGGTGATTTTCTATTTTTATTCTATATTTCACTTATTTCTATTTTAACCCTTATTATTTCCCTCCTCCTGCTTGTTTTGGGTTTAATTTGCTTTTCTTCTTATAGTTTCATAAAATAGAAGGATAGGCAACAGATTTGATATCTCTCCTTTTTGAGAATGTAGGCATTTAAAGCTATAAATTTCCCTGTGAGCACTGCTTTATCTGAATCGTGTAAGTTTTAGAATATTGTGTTTTCATTTTCATTCATCTCAAAGTATTTTCTAACTTCATTAGTGATTTCTTCTTTGACCCTTTATTTATGTTGTTTAATTTCCACATACTTGTGAATTCCACAAAAATTCTTCTGTTATTGAATTTAATTTCATTCCATTGTGATTGAAGAAGATACTTTGTATGATATCAATATTTTAAAATTTATTGAGTTGTGCTTTACGGCTTAACATGAGTTCTATCCTGGAAATGGTCCATGTGCACTTGAGAAGAATATATATTCTGTTGTTGGATGTAGTGTTCTATAGATGTCTAATAGGCCTAGTTGGTTTATAGTATTGTTTAAGTCTTTTAATTTTTTTTCTGACCTTAAGTCTTCTATTTTCTTGTTGATCTTCTGTGTAGTTTTTTGTTCATTGTTGAAAGTAAGATATTGAAGTCTCCAACTATTATTGTTGAATTGTCTATTTTTTGCCTTTAATTCTGTCAGTTATTTGTTCAATTATTTTTTGGCTCTGTTATAAGGTGAATACATATTTATAATTACTCCATCTTGAGGGATTGATTCTTTGATCCTTAGAAAATTTCCTTCCTCATTTCTAGTAACAATTTTTATCTTAAAGTCCATTTTTGTGTGATATCAGTACAGCCATTGCAGCTTTCTTTTGGTTATTCTTTGCATGGTATATCTTTTCTCATCCTTTTGCTTTCAACCTATTCAAGTCTTTGAATCTAAAGTGTTTCTTGCAGATACAACATAGTTGGATCTCTTTTTTAACCATTCTGCAATCTCTGTCTTATATTATTTAAACCATTTACATTTAATGAAATTATTACTAAGACAGAATTTATGTCTATCATTTTGTTGTTTCCTATTTGTCTCATGTATTTTTTTATTCCTCCATTATTACCTTGTCTTGTGTAAAATATTTTCTACTGTACCATTTTTATTCACTTGTAGTTTTTTTTTTAGAATATATATATATATTTAGTCGTTTTATTAATGGTTGCCTTGGAGATTATAATTAACATCTATATTTCAATAATCTAGTTTGTACTAGTGACAACTTTTTTTTTTTAATTTATGATAGTCACAGAGAGAGAGAGAGAGAGAGAGGCAGAGACATAGGCAGAGGGAGAAGCAGGCTCCATGCACCGGGAGCCCAACGTGGGATTTGATCTCTAGTCTCCAGGATTGTGCCCTGGGCCAAAGGCAGGCGCTAAACCGCTGCGCCACCCAGGGATCCCTACTAGTGCCAACTTAATTTCAATAATACAGGAATTTTTCTCTGATATAAGTGCATTCCCTCTCTCCTCCTTTGTGCTATTATTGACATATAAAGTACTTTGTTAGATATTATATGCCCTATGACACATATTTATAAATATTGCTTTATGCAGTTGTCTGTTAAATCAGATGGAAGAAAAGAGTTTCAAACAAAAGTTACATTTATACAGTCTTTTATATTTATCTATGTGTTATCTTTTTTTTTTTCTATGTGTTATCTTTACAAGTGTTCTTTATTTCTTCATGTGAGAAGTGGGAGATGTGAACAGGACAAATTAAAATGCCACAAAGCTCATTGTTCTTACCATAATTCAGTGATATTTCTTGAATAAATATTTCTTGGATTATTGCAAGTCTTTGATTTATATCCAGCATTCTGAAAAAGATTTTGACAATTTCTGCCTGTGTTCTCATTACTTTCATGGAGGAATGGATTTTTTGGAGATCTTTATTTTGCCATTCCCACTGATGTTATTCTAGTGCCTAGCTAAAAGTTCTGTATTCCCTATCTTTCCTGGTAACTATTATGACTGTGTGACTAAGTTTTGGCCAATGAGCTCTAAAAAGTATTGTGTGGCAGCTTCTGAGGAAACTCACTTAAAAGACAGCTGTCAGGGCACCTGGGTGGTGCAGTTGGTTGAGGTCAGGTTCAACTCCTGGTTTCAGGTCAGGTCATGATCTCAGAGTCCTGGGATCCAGCCCCATGGCAGGCTCCAGAAGTGCTCAGATCAGAAGTCTGCTAAAGTTTCTCTCTCCCTCTCTCTCTGTCCCTCCTCCTTGCATTCTCTTTTTCTAATAAATAAATCTTAAAAAAAAAAAAAAAGACAGCTGGAATGTGCCCTTTCATCCTTTCCTGTTCCCTTCCTCCAATCTCCTACCTGGAATATGAATGTAAGGTTAGAGCTCTGACAGCTATCTTTGACCCTGAGAATGACAGCCACTCCCTAAGAATGGTGCACTGGAGAGCTATAAATAGATGTCCCATGATGATTTTGGAGCTACCATACAAGCTCTAGAGAGCCTGTTCCCAGATATATTAGATAAATATTTTCTGTCTTGCTATTATTTTTAATATTCTCCCCCCCAAGAATTGCAGCTGAAATTAATTCTGACTCATATAGTACTTACCATGGATTACAGGATTATTACTTACATGGATTACAGGAATATTAGTTGCTTTTACTTTTTAAAATATTTTGTGTATTATATGGTTTTTCCTTATTAGCAGTTATTATTTTATGCAAGAAAAAAGCTATTTGCACTATAAATAGTGATATTAATGTATATACTAAAACATATATATGAGTTTAATACATAATACAGATTAAAATAAATATATGTCACATTTGTGTGTATATCATATGTATATATGGACATACATATGTTTCCATCTTTTTATGTTTTAAAAGGTTAAAAACTGTCTTCTTTTACATGGTCATATATATCAGATTGATGCATTTCCAAAATAATTGGAACACAATCACAACTAGTCAATCAAGTAAATCAAGAGTTCAATCTCAAGACTTTGTTTCAGTTGCTAGGTTAGGGGGAAGTGAGGATGAGTTAGAGGTGGGGGAGGAGATTACAGCTTATGAGAGATGGAGGTAGATACAGACTGAGGAAAGACATGCTAGTAAAATAAGGAGCACTGACACACATCATCAGCACAGCAGGGTCTGAAACAGCCCCCCTCCCCTGCTCCTGTTTTTGGAAGGAGAGAGGGAAGGACATTTTGTTGTCACAAATGGGTGGAGATATATATATATAATATATATATGTATCTTCAACAATTTTTAAGTTTATATTATATTCAGATCATTAAGAATGTAGAATGTTTACTCATATTATCGTTAATCATAATGTAATGAATAATGTTTATTCATGTTGTAAATCTTATTGTTTCTATTCTTGTGTAACTTTTGGGTTTTTTTTTAAGATTTTATTTATTTGTTCATGAGAGACACTGAGAGACAGAAGCAGAGACATAGGCAGAGGGAGAAGCAGCTCTATGCAGTGAGCCAGATGTGGACGCAATCCTGGATCTCAGGATCATGCCTTGAGCCAAAGGCAGATGCTCAACCGCTGAGCCACCCAGGCATCTGTAACTTTTTTGTTTTTTTTGGTTTTTTTGTTTTGTTTTGAGAGAGAGAGAGCATGTGTGAGGAGAGAGCGCAAGCAGGGAGAGAGGGAGAGGGAAAGAAAGAATCCCAAGCTGATTCCATACCTAGCATGGAACCATCACAGGGTTCAATCTCACGACCCTGAGATCATGACCTGAGTCAAAATAAGTATCAGACACTTAACAGATTGATCCACACAGGTACCCCCAATTTTTTTTTCTTAGAGTTAAAATAGCCTCTCTTTTGTTTGCTTAGTTTTCTTCATGTGTATCATGAATTAGTCCCAAACTCTGCATTAGGTCTCTATAGCACCCTCAAAATTGTTTTTGGTGCATTTCTTCTCATGCATTAGAAAATCTACTTATTTCTATTTTCTTTTCAGTGATCTCCTTCTTGTAATCTTTTTTTCATTAGATATATCCTTTGAATATATTCATGTTTCCATATCTTTTCCTTTTAAAGAAATTTTACCTCTTCTTATGCTGTCTGTTGGTATTCGTTAATTACAGTATTTTCCTAGTGAGACAGTCACACAATAAATAATCAATCTCTTTCATGTGATTTCTCCCAGAATTAGTGGTAATCCCAGGATGCTTGTGCCAGTCTACAGATGGGAAGCTCTGGACTTAGTAAATCAAATCCAAATGTCTTCCCTATATTACTGTGGTAGTAGTAGACATTGTTCATGTCCTGCCCTGATCCACTGTACTGGGCTGGTGCTCTATCCTCAGTCAGCTATTGTAAGGGTTGCTGCTAATGGCTCAAACGTATACCTTTCCCTGGAGACTATTCTTGGCCAATGAGAGCCACCTTACAGGGAAATGCCTGAGAGGCTATATCTTCCCTCCAGGCATCATGCAGCCAGTATCTAACTGATAAGGGGATAGAAAAGCTGAGCCCCCTTGCCCCAAAGAGGACAACTCTGTGGTGTCATTCATACTCCAGAACTCCCCCATAGGATCAGGCTTAGGTTAGACCTCAACTGAAGCCTCATCTGTGCTTAGCCACTTTCCCTGCTCTATCCTGCTTCCCTTACCTTCTTCCAGGTTTCTCCTGAAAGCACAATTTCAGTGTGTCTCTTGAATAAAAACCCTGCCTCAATCTCTGCTTCTGGAAACCCAACCAAAGACGATGGTGAACATCAGACATTTTTTGGCTTCTTAGCATGCATTCTCCCTTCTTAAGAGCACCAGAGTTGTCCATTGTGAAATGATCTCCCCACCCCACCCCCCACCCCTTTGTGAACAGTCTTGATATGACTGAATCTGGGTACATGCTCTGCCATCATTAAGCTGCAGGGGTTTGTGAAGGTCCCTTCTACTAGGCCCTTCCTCTCACTGCTTTGGTATAGCAGGCCTGGGCATGTGACCTAAATTCAGCCAGTTTGACATTTTGTCCTGAGATTATAAATCTTAAGCAAGTAATGCAAAGATAGAATGGCTCTTTGAGGTTCATTTATACCATTACAGACTTCTGGTAGCCTGTTTCTCCTTCTCAACTTTTCTGTGACCTTTAGCTTCCAAAGCCTTGGTTCCTGCCTATGCTACTTGGTTAGCCTTTTGTGAGTGTGCTCCAAATCCTTCCAGTAACTTCCCCCTTGTGTAAATCTCTCGCCCAGGTTCTCTTGCTTATCACCAAAAAATAATAAATAATGCAGGTATCTGTCTTTCATCTAAGTGCAGAGTGAAAACAGATCTGGGACAGGACCACTAATTCTGAAGAGGATAGACACAAGGCTTCTGAATTTGGTGAGTAATAGCCTACCTGGACAGCTCTCCTGGCTTCGAGGAAGAGGTAGGAGTAAATGAAGCATTTCTCAACTGGGTAAATTACACTTTGATCCTATGTGAGATGCTGGATGAGTCTCTTCTCTTAGAAAGCAATTGTCTGGCTTTCAGCATCCAAATATACATACACCTTAATGCGAAATGTCCCTTCAGTTGACATTTTTCTTTTTCTTATATGTTGTTGCATTTTTCCATTTCTTTTCTTATATGTTCACATAACAATCCTGAAAATAGAGGAATTTATTGGCATGAAGACAGCTGTACTCCCTAATAAAAGTATCTTCTGGAGGAAAATTTTTTCTTATGAGTGGAATTTTCCCCCAAAGATTGTTCACTTTTTGGATTATAGGGAAGGAAATGAGCTCAACAGAAAAACCAAAATAGACACACATGATTCCAGAGGAATCTAAAGACAACCGTCTGGTCTGAGTTACCAGGCAACTGTCTCTCCAAAGATGCTGTCATTTTGACTATATAGAATAATCAAGTGATTGAATTTCTGATTCAAGAGATCTTGGGATCATAATAAATTTACATGATTTTTAAAGAGCATAAGCAGAAATCTCTCTCTTTCTTGGCACACATGTTCCAGTGATCTGTTTTGTTTTTGTTTTTGTTTTTTTCCACAGTTTCTTTGTTGTGTGTCTTCAAACCAAACAGGTTTTCATCTGTTTGTGATGTTTTTGTTGGATCCTGTTGAGAGTGAAATGATCTGGGAGGGAGGAACGGAAGACCATTCAAGATACTGATTACTAGTTGCTTTAGATTCTGATCTTATGGTCAGGAACATGTTTTATCCGTAAGAAACAAAAGAAAAAACTGCACATAAACATCACCTTAAACAACAGTCTGGAGGTGAAGATTGGAGGTGAAATCATCTGCCTTAAACCTTTTATTTTATAGTTAAGGAAACTTATGCTTCAGGTGACTGTGACCTTCTACTGTCATTCAGCTAGTTCTCTTGGTTTTCAGGTATTCAGACTTGGACTTGAACTATACCACTAGCTTTTCTGGGTCTCCAGCTTGCAGACCACACATCATGGTACTTTTCAGCCTCCAACATCATGTGAACCAATTCCTTAAAATAAATTTCTAACTTCAGATATATATATGTTGATTGAACATATATATTTACATATATACATATATACACACACACACACATACATATATATATATTGATTTTGTGTCTCTAGAAAACCGTGACTAACACAGCATCCCTGCTTGCCTTCCTCTCCTTCCCTGTCCTGCTTCATTCACTTTCTAAATGGCCTTCCCTGGAAATGTTTCCGTAATAAATCACTTTCGCATGAATACACATCTCAGAGTCTGCTCTAGGGCACCTGACCTTCTAAGATAATTCCCCAAATCCCCTTTCCCTTTTCAAGGCCACTCCTGCCCCTCCCATAGAATGCCCCACATCTCCCCATGATCTGGTAACTACAGGGTTAACGTTTGATTCAGCAGGGGTCCTCCTGGATCCTGTTCCTGGGCTACAATCAGCACTTGTCTGCTTAGTCTTGGCCTGGGCCATGGCAGTAGTTAAATATTTTGAATACCAACCCTGAGCTTATTTAAGTGTTCGGGCTATATGATATAAAAACTAACTAAAGTGTCTGCTCCATTCATAAAATCTCCCAGTTTTCATATAGATTTAATATATAGGGGAGGTCCTCCTGTCATGTTTGAGCCACATAAGCCTGCCACTCTGGCCATGATTGATTAGACCAAGGATAGACACCTGGGCTAATTAGATTCTCTCCCCAGAAACTTGAACTGAGGGATGGAGGGTTGGTATTAGTTGGGGCTGAATCACTATAACGGCATCATCACCCTAAGAGGAAGGTTTATGAACGCCTGGTCTTGCCCTATTCAGGGCCTGAATGTTTAACTCTTCTGGTAGTAGCTTTCCAATAAATTACCATTTTTGTTTACATTTGCTAGAGTAGCTTTTTGTTTCTTGTTACCAGAAAACTCTTAGCTAATATCCTATATTAACATCTGGAATGAGCACTACTTGTTTGTCTTGTGCACCACCTCTGGCACTTAGCATCGACCAGCATGGATTAGGCGCTAACCTAATAAATATTTGCTGCCAAATATAAATACACAGGTCTCCATTTATTTATTTTATTATCACTTTGGTAGGAAAGAGAAGAGTACCTCATGTGCATGTAAATATACAGGCTTGAAAATGGGAAAATTTCATTAATATCACTTGAGGATGTGTGATCTATAGAGGAAAAATAAATTTAAATGCCTCCTGCTTGCATTCATACTTTTTCTTTGTCAAAGTTTCCTCCAACTAATTAGCCTATCTCCTGGCCTATCTTTGTTTCCTAAATGTAACATAGTTATTATACTGATCAGTGTTAAAAATTTTTTAGGGTTAAAAATCTTAACTTAATTTAGGAGGTCTCCAAAATCCCTGTCAGGCTGGTGAACATGGACTCACTGGTACTAAAGTAAACCATTCAGGCACCATCTCTGATTTTCCCATGTCATTCTTCAACGTTACTCCATTCATTTTCTTTCTTTCTTAGCTCCATATTCTATACCTCCCAGTACTCCATTTTGATCTATTAGGTTAGAAATTGTAGCAACTGCAGGTTAGGATTTTTGCCTAAATGAAGAGAAAATGACTGCGCTCAAGATACAGTCTTCTTTACTCTGCTAACATGAAGTAGTACTTTAACTAGGGAGACGTCAATTTGGGAATCTAAGTTGTTAACAAGTTAACCATCCATCCTGTTGCTACTAGCGTCTTGAGAGAGAAAATCCCAAGTTTCACGTCCAAAAATCAGGTTGTTGTCATCATCACTGCCAGAGAATCAGACCAGCAAGAGGGCGTTCTCAGACACAAAACAACTGGTTTTGCTCCTGATGGCTTCTGCTGAATCATCAGTAACAGACAACATGTGGGTGCCAACAGTGACAGTCAAGACAGGCAGAAACACACAGAGGGAAAAAGTTGAGTTCTATCTCTTGCTTGTCAGCAGACCTGTCAGTTGTTACTCTGAAGTGATTTGAAAGTTCAAGCAAACAGAATAAGCCTTTAAAGGATTTGTAGGTATTGCTGCTTAACTATGAAGTCTGGGCAAGCCAGAAGCTTAGGAATGGAGCACATGGACCCAAAGAAAATGCTTTTGTGTGTATAAGGTAAGAAAATGGACTTGAACCCATAGGAACTATGAAATGTTTTCATTTTCTGCCACTTGAGAAAGATCCATGACAAAGGTGTCACCTGAATTTAATAACAGAAAAGTCTATGAACATACCTTTAACATCTGAGGGTGTGACAGCTAATAAGAAAGAAGCCTTCTCATCACGACTCCAAAATATTACTTCATTTTGCCCTAGGGTGATTCAAGTGTACTCATCAAAGCAGAGAAACTGTCTGAACATGGGGAGCACACCCACTAACCTGCTGTTTATTAACTTTGAACTAGTGAAAACAAAGCCAAGTCCTTACCTTGAATATAGAAAAGTTTAAGACAGCAGGCTCTTGTTTAGTTAGATCTCTTGGTTCCATCCTTGCAATAGTGAGACATGGCACCATTTACTGAGAGCCTAAATGTGCCAGGCATCCTCCTAGGCCGTCATATGTATGTCACAAAGTCTCCTGGACAACTGAGTAAGACAGGTATTACCTCCATTCTCTGTTTTACAAATCAGGAAACTGAGTCTCAGAGAGGATAAATGACTGCCCAGGACCACCCAGAGGGTGGAAAGCAAAGATTAGAATAGAATTTTGTCTGTCCCAGAAGCCCAGGCTCTTTGCTACAAGGAAATGCCTGGAAAAATCATGAGTTGTTTACTGCTCCTCTGAACTGCAGAAAGGTGTCCATAGCCTGTCCCTCACCTTCCTTGCTACTTAGCATTTCCTTGCTAAGTGTGGTTTCCAGATCAGCATATCAGCTCAGTATCTTCTGGAAACATCTTAGACAAGCAGAAACTCAGGCCCCACCCCAGACTATTAAGCCAGAATCCACTCTCTAAACTTGGAAGAGAACTGATTACCTTCCTCACTAGTACCTATATTGTCGGCTTTTAATAACACACTTATTATCCTGTGGCAGAGAGGAACTCCGAGAAACAGTTTATGTGCCCTTCATCAAACCTCTGACTTTCAAAGTGAAAGAAGGATGTCACTTCTACTAACCCCTTGACAAAACAGAAATGTTCATTAAACAAGCAGGGGAAAGCAGCAAGAGAAGCATTTCAACAGGTTTTGCTGATAAGGCGGTGGGCAGCTGCACTCACTGGCACCTGGATAGTACAAGGTAATGCTAAATATTAACATCTAAGAAGATTAGTGGGGATTATAGGAGGAGAGTCTCATTGGGTTAAAGGTCCTTTGCTCACAAATCTCCTCAATACAAGGGAGCCTCAAACAGTCCTTGGGGAGGAGCCTCACAGTTAAAGTGACAAAGCAAAAGGCTAGAGGAAGGTTACTGTTCTAGGGGTCTCCTTTGGGGTATGAGTCCTATCTCTCCAGAGTGGGTGGTGACCAATCATGGAGACTAGGCTTAAAGGGACTTCTCTTCTATAGGAGAGGGTGGACCTAAGTGAAATAAGTCAGACAGAGAAAGACAAATACTGTATGATTTCACTTACATGTAGAATCTGAAAAACAAAGCAAATAAACAAATGGAAAGGACTTCCTCAGGCTCCAGGGTTTGGAGAGAACAAAGGGTTACTAGGCAGAGAAAATTAGTAAGAGAGACAAGAAAAGGAAGAGTAAACTTGAAATAGAGTGAAGAGGTTGGTAAATAAAAGAAAGTAACTCAAAATGGAAGAGAGAGAAGAAATTCTTCACCCCTAGAACCATATGATAATATCTTATTTTTCTGAGAACACTTTTTTTTTTTTTTTTTTAACTACCATTGGCTCCAACTTCTTGATCCTTGGAAACCTAAAGCCCTCCCAAAGGTGTCTTCAGGTTACCAGGAGCTTATTCTTGTGGGTCCATCAGCTTTACTGTTTGCACATCTTTTTTTTTTTTTTTAAATGATGAATGTATTTTTATTTCTCTCCTGATTTTAAAAATGTGAGAATTCTGTAATTCAGTCAAAGCCTTTACTTCCAGTTGACTCCTTCATTGCATCTCAATTCCCTCTTAAACAACAAACTCTTGTTCCAGAAAGCAGTTAGCTTTTCATCATTCTTTCTATCTAGATAACATCCGATGACAAATCCCATAGGCAGAAGTGTATACATCCAGTGGTCACAAACAATGTAAATTACATTATGAGGGCGACAGCCTTGATGCCAAAAATGACTCCATGACCACTCTGCACATCTTTCTAACACTCAAGTCCCTTCTATGAAACACTATGCAATGATTGCACCCAGCACAATATTTATCTTATTCAATGCATAGAGTGATTCTGCCCAGGTGGACTTATATACTAATTACTTTACAGATAAGGAGGGATATGGTGGCTCAGAGAGGTTAAGAAATTATGCCAAGGACCTTAGCAATATTTTTCTAGATATATCTCCTCAGGCATGGGAAACAGAAACAAAATGAACTATTAGGACCTCACTAAAATAAAAAGGTTTTGCACAGCAAAGGAAACCATCAACCAAATGAAAGGGATATCTACTGGATGCGAGAAAATATTTGCAAAATATATCTGATAAGGGGTTAATAACCAAAATATATAAAGAACCTATACAACTCAACACCCAACAACCAAATAATCTAATTAACAAATGGGTAGAGGACCAGAGTAGACATTTTTCCAAGGATGACCTACAGTTGGCCAACAGACATATGAAAAGGCGCTCAACATCAGTCATCATCACAGAAATACAAATCAAAGCCACATGAGATATCACCTTACACCTGTTAGAATAGCTAGTATCAAAAAAAAAAAAAAACAAGAAATAACAAGTGTTGGTAAGGCTGTGGAGAAAAAGGAACGCTCATGCATTATTGGTGGGAATGTAAATTGTTGTAGTCACTGTGGAATACAGTACGGAGGCTCCTTAAAAAATTAAAAAATAGAAATAATATATGATCCACTACTTCCACTATTGAGTATTCACCCAAAGAAAATGAAAACACTAATTCAAAAAGATAAATGCAGCCTCATGTTTATTGTTTTTTTTTTTTAAGATTTTATTTATTTATTCATGAGAGACACAGAGAGAGGCAGAGACACAGGCAGAGGGAGAAGCTGGCTCCATGCAGAGAGCCCGATGTGGGACTCGATCCACAGACTCCAGGATCACACCCTGGGCCGAAGGCAGGCGCTAAACTGCTGAGCCACCCAAGGATCCCCACCTCATGTTTATTGTAACATTATTTACAACAGCCAAGACTGGAAGCAACTCAAGTGTCCATCCACCGATGAATGGATACAGAAGACATGGTACACACACACATGCACACACACACACACACACACACACACACAGAGGAATGTACTCCATCATAAAAAAGAATGAAATCTTGCCATTTGTGACAACATGGATGGACAAGTGAAATAAGTCAGACAGAGAAAGACAAATACCATACGGTTTCACTTACATGTGGAATCTAAAAAACAAAGCAAATGAACAAACAAAGCAGAAACACACCCATAAATAGAGAAAACAAACTAGTGGTTGCCAGAGGGGAGGTAGGTGGGAAGATGGACAAAAGCAGTAAGGAGAGTAGGAGGTACAGGCTTCCAGTAATAAAGGAATAAATCACATGGATAAAAGATACAGGATAGGGAATATAGTCAATAGTATTGTAATAGCAGTCTATAGTGACAGATGGGGAGCTACATGTGTGGTGAGCACAGCATTATAGAGTTCTCAAATCACTGTGTCGTACACCTAAAATGAATATAACATTGTGTGTCAAAACCATACTTAAAAAAAACAAAAAACAAAAACCCTATACTTCAGCATAAATAAATAATAAATAATTTTGAGAATTGTACTTGCTCATATTAAGCCCCTTTAGAAGATTTGCTTATAGATTTAATTGCCTGTAGCTCAAATATTGATCTGCTTCCTGAATTCTAAAGATGGATAGTACAGGACTGTAGTGTTTGGGTTTACAATAGTTAACCTAAAAGCGTTTTTAAAGGTGACCTGAGAAAATTGTTGAGTGGTAAATATCAAGAGCTTTTTTTTTTTTTTTTAAATTTTTATTTATTTATGATAGTCACACAGAGAGAGAGAGAGAGGCAGAGACATAGGCAGAGGGAGAAGCAGGCTCCATGCACCGGGAGCCCGACGTGGGATTCGATCCCGGGTCTCCAGGATCACGCCCTGGGCCAAAGGCAGGCGCTAACCCGCTGCGCCACCCAGGGATCCCTATCAAGAGCTTTTTAACCATGGAAATGTTTTCACACTTACTATTGTGTGTGCTTATGTGTGCTTGTGTGTATATTATTTGAAATTTGTTATCGATGCTTCTATACTTCAAAATCCAAGAGAAGGGCTAATGCTAAAAAAAGCATAGTGGTAAAATAGAAAAAATGCATAATGATGATGTTGATTTTATTTCTGTATGTATATTAATGTGATAAATCCTAGGAGAGGGGAGTGGGAGAAACCTGTCTTTTGTGTTACTTGAAGCTCTATAGCTACTAGACTTGATTTATTTTATAGTTTATATGATTAAAGAGTAATGCTCATTTGACTTTATAGTCAATGTTTTAATTTAATAAGTGTTTTCATCTTCAAAATAAAAAAAGAGAGAGAACAAAATCAGGCCAAGGAAATATAGTTAGCAAGAAGCCAGGATTTGAATTCTTATCCATGTGACTCAGTGGCAATCTGTTACATTGCTGGCCCCAGTGACCCATGCATCTTAGTATTCATGCCCTATGTGTTCCCTTCCCCTTGAATCTGGACTGGGCCTGTGACCTGCTTCAGCTAACAGAATGTAGATAGAGTTCTAGGCCTAAGTTCCTGAGCTCCCATGCAAGAAGGCTGACTATATCCCTGGAGAGAACATGTGGAGAGGAAAAAGCATTGACACCACATGGAGAAGCTAGGCACCTAGCAGCCAGAGTTAATGTGAAGTGCCATATATGATCCCAATTAAGCCATTCCCATCAGCGCTCACCCCTCACCCTTGAAAAATAATCCTACTGGAAGCATCAGACATGATGGACATTATGCCCCAGCAGACATCATGTGGAGCAGAGATGACAGTGGTTTGCTTCGTTCAAATTCCTGATCAATAGAACTGTGCAAAATGATAAAAAATGGTTGTTATTTTACATCACTAAGTTTTGAGTAGTTTGTTATGTAGCAATAGGTAACCAAGACACACCTCTCTCCTGTGGCTAAGGAGAAAGACACAGTAATGAACTTACAATGTCCTTGAACAAGAAAGATGGGCAGGATAAGAGTAGGTATAAAAAAAAAGAGTGGGTATAACACAGTTCCCTGGGGTGGAAAGAAAAAAGACAAAGGGCATAATTATGCAGATCTCTAAGTAGGGGAAACAAGAAGCAACAGAATCTTTAGGTCACATATCTCTGCCAGGCAGTATTTCTACCCCAGAGCAATCCTCACAATAGAATTCATGCATGGAAAATAAAAGGGCAAGATTCAGAACCGCCTATTCTCAACAAGAGGGTAATAGACCAAAATGTTCATAGCAGCTTTCTCTGGGTGGTGGTATCACAAAAAAGCTTTCCTAAGTTAGCTTTTTGCTCTTTTCTTGTTCTTCCATATTTTCTACAATGATCGTTTTCAACTAAATCTTACCAAAATTTTAATATCTAAGATATTAAAGTACATGGATTTTAAAAATCCCCCCTCAAGTGCCACAGAAAAGCACTAAGTGTCCAACCCCTATTTCCTTTCTCCTCTTACACCCCACAGGCAACTAATTTAACTATACAGATACAGAAAGAGGCAGAGACACAGGCAGAGGGACAAGCAGGCTCCATGCAGAGAGCCCGACGTGGGACTGGATCCTGGGTCTCCAGGATCACACCCTGGGCTGAAGGCGGCGCTAAACCGCTGGGCCACCAGGGCTTCCCTAGATTTCATTCTTTTTTATGGATAGGTAATATTTCATTATATATATTATAGATTATAGATGCTCATTATATATATATATATATATATATATATATATATATATATATATATACCATTCATCTATGTAGACACTTGAGTTGCTTTCATATCTTGGCTATTGTAAATAATGCTGCAATAAATATGGAGTGCATATAAATTTAACTATTTCTAGTTTTAGTTCTTTGAGTAGTTATGTCCTCATCCTTAAGTAATGTGCTCATACTTCCATTACTTGGTTTATTAACCTGAAGCATCTCTAGTTTCCCTGTTACAAAACCCTTATTATTTTGTTCAACAAATGCATTGAATACCTACTGTGTGCCATCACTATTCTGTATCAACCTCTCATGCTAAAGGAACAGAAAGCAGGTAGTGTTCATTTAGTTCAGCTTTTCTACCTCTTCCTCATCATTGATTACCTTTGCAACTTTAAATAACATATTTAAACCTCTGGTTGTTGTTCCATCAACTTCTGTCAATAGTTCTTGCTTCTACTAAGTAAGATGAACACTTTGGGGCTTCTATGCTTATTCCACCTTCTTCTGCAGCCCCTCTTTCTCTTCCCAGTTGTTTTCAGCTGGCTTTTATATTTCTTAGATCAATAAGAGTTACATTCTGTTCTGTAACCTTAATGAAGCCTTCTGGGTTTTAAGTTATTCCTAAATGTTGAAATCCAAGAAACAAAGTTTACATTATTGTGATAAGATAAATATCGTTCTTGGCTGAATCGAGTGGGATGGGTAGAAATACATTTTCTTGACAACAGGACCAATATAATACCCTCTTTATCACTTGAAGAAGAATATTCTTAGCATCTAATAAATTTTCTTTTACTTGTGTGTTAGCTATTGCTGCGTAACAAATCACTCCTAAACTTAGTCCTTTAAAACAATAATGATCCTATTATTTCTTATGAGACTATAGGTCAGTTGAGTGCTTCTGCTCATCTGACTGGACTTGGCCAGTCTCCAATGGACTCACTCCTATGGCTGTATTTGGATGCTGAATTAGGCTGAGAATTGATTGGTCTAGAATTGCTGCAGCTTTGATGACTTAGTTTTCCTCTATGTGTTTTTCAAATCCTCCTAACAGTTTAACCTGTGTTTGTTCTCATGGTGGTGGCAGGGCTTCAAGGAGAGCTAAAACATGCAGTACCTTTTCAGGTTTTCTTCTTGGATCATTTGCTGCTGTGGCATTAGCTAAATCAAATCCTATAGCCCAGAGTTGGGGTGTTAGTAGGGGGTTTACAGAAAGTGTGGATACAGGACAGCCATTATTAATTGAACCATTAATGCAAGTCACTAAGTCTGCTACACTTACATTATCAATGCTTCAAAATTATTACATTTTCCTCTGCTTTGTTTGTACATTTATTTTCTAGTGTTTCTAATTGGTTCCTTTTTTTGCTATTGAATGAAGAAACATATGATTTCTTCACTACATGACTGATATTATAAATATTTATTATTATTATTTGTTATTTATTCCTTTTTCCTATTTTTTGAAATTTATCCCATGCTTCTTAAAAGCATTCTTGTGAAAGTCCACTATTTTATTTTTGTTGTTGTTGTTGTTTGTTTGTTTGTTTTATCTATTACGAACTGATTGTGTTTAGGCTGGTTAAACAGTTGATATGCTAGGATGTCTTTTTACAGCACTCCTTGGGGAGTTCTTCTGTGTCATATATACCACATCTTCTTTTTGCAGAAAGGATACTTGAGAGACAAAATTTCTAAGCCCTTTCATGTCTGATAGTTAGTTTGACACCTTAAGCTTGTTTCTTTATTGATGACCTGATGTTTCCCAGGAAGCTTGTAGGTTCTTCTCTCAATCCATGATGTTCTAAAGTTTCACTCTAGGCTTGGGTTTTTTAAAAACACTTATTATACCAGGCACTGAGAAGGCCTTTTCAAACTAAAGACTTACATCTTTGTAGAAAATGTTGTTCCATATTTCTTTAATAACTTCCTTCCTTTGGTTTCCAAAATCTCTCTTTACGGACTTCCTATTATTTAGAGATTAAACCTTGTAGAGTGGTTTTCTATGTTCATTATCTCTTCTATTTCCCATTTATTTGATTTTGTTCCATTTCCTAGATGATTTCCTCTTTACCTCCAAGCTTTCTATTGATTTTTTTTTATAACTGCCATTATGGTTCCAAAGATTTTTCTTGTGCTCCTATTTCCCACCACCACACACAATATTCTGTTCTTGTTTTATAAATGTAATAGCTTCTCAAATCTCTTTGAAGTCACTTAAAGTTTTTGTTGTTGTTGTTGTTGTTGTTTTGTTTATGTATTTGTTCACGCTTCCTTCTGTTCTCTGATTTATCCCCATTTCTTCTGGGGCTAATTTTTCCCTGGACTTGGTCTTTCTTTTTCATGATTTAAATTTTCTTAATATTTTTGATAGTCCTTGTTAACTGTACATACCTAAGATGAAGAGACTGGATAGATTTTTCAAGATAGTTGATACTGATTTCCTCTGCTAGTTTATGTATTGGTCTCTTTCTTTTGGCCTCTCTCTCAACTGAGAGCTCTGTTTAGGTGGCCAGGGCTTATTTATTAGCAGGCTTTGCTTTTGAATGAACAAGAAGGGAGTAGGTTTGAGGTTTTAAGATCCAAAGGTCCCAGAATGGGGAAGACTTCATTCCTGGAGTCCTCCAGGCAGGTTATTTAGTTTCTTTAGAGGGTCTATGGTAGATTGTTAACATGGTTCCTGATGAATCACATCTCCCTGTGTCCATGCCCCTTTAACAATGGCTTTGCAGCAACCCAACAAAAGTGAAGTCTAGGGGCAGGTAGGTAGCTCAGTTGGTTAAGCAACTGCCTTTGGCTCAGGTCATGATCCTGGGGTCCTGGGATCAAGCCCTGAATTGGGATCCCTACTCAGCAGGGAGCCTGCTTCTCCCTCTTCCTCTGCCACTCCCCCTGCTTGTACTTGTGCTCTGTCAAATAAATAAATAAATTTTTTAAGGAAAAAAAAGGTCAAGTCTATTTCTCATCTCTTAAATCTGGTCTGATCTGTGACTTGCTTTGGCTAATGGAATACAGCAAAAGTGACAATATGCAAGTTCTAGAGCCTTGGTTTCAAGAGGCCTTGCAGCTTCATCCTCCCATGTCTTAGAAGGTTTCCACTACAATGAAAGAAAGCCTGAGCTGGATAACTGAATGATGAGAGACCATGTGGAGAGGAACTCAGATGACAGCCAGAACTAAGGCCCCAGACCATCTTAGACTCTTCAGACCCAATGAAGCTGCCAATTGACTGCAGCTGCATACATGACTCTAGGTGAAAACCCAGCCAACCCATAAAATTGTGAGAAATAATAAATGATTTTTAAAAAATTTTCAGCCACTAAAATCTGGAGTGGTTTGTCATGTGGTCGTGGTAACTGATGCAGGGCTATTAAAATTTTGTTTCTATTTTTTCGGGATTGTCTTTGTTCTGTATGTGTGAAATAGATGCAAAGTAGAGATCTAATTGGTTCTGTTGTTCTGAAAACATAACTTCAACTAACCCCTGTTTTCTGTCTTTCTCATTCCAGCCCTCATACCAAACATCTCAAAGCCTTGAATCTTTCTTGCTGGTCACCTGACACAATAACCATTCTCTTCTCCCTACTTAGTAACATAGCTCTGATTTTAGCAACATATCCAGCTAAGACGATATATCTCTTTTTAAAAAACTTATTTATTTATTTGAGAGAGAGCGTGAGGAAGGGAGAAGCAGTGGGAGTGGGAGAGGGAGAAGCAGACACCCCTGCTGAGAGTGGGGCTCATTCTCAGGTCTCTGAGATCATGACGTGAGCTGAGGTCAGACCCTTAACTGACTGACAGTATATTTCTAAGCCTTGCATGTAGGGGCTGCCACATGAAGAAGTTCTAAGCAATAAGATCTAAGTGGAAGAGTTCTGTGGGATTTCCAGACACACTGCTTAAATGGAATTAACCTGCTAGGAAGGGTCCCATTTTTCTCTTCTGTTCTTCCTTCTGTGTGCTGCCTGGAATGTGGATGTAATGGTTGGAGCTCTAGCTGCCACCTAGGAAATGACTTTGAGGATGAAAGATGCACGAAGGGTAATAATATAGCTGAAGAGAAGACTGAATCTCTGATGATAGGGTAGAGGTACCCTTTCAGCTATATACTGCCTACCTCCAGATTTCCTTTACATGAGGCATGAATAAGCTTCTCTCTTGTTTAAGGTACTGCTAATTACCCCTCCCCCCAAACACATACACACACCCTGTTTTATGTATCTGAACTTAATGCTAACTATAATAATTTGGCTTCTGCCTGTCAGCTTGGGATCCTCCTCCACTGCATCCATAACATATATGTATCTTGGGTTGCTTCTAATTCTAGAAGTTCTGTTGGGCTTTAGAGTATCTTCCATGTCTCGTCTTAATATCTTTTTGAAAATATAGAATACAGTTATAATAATGGTCTTTATGTCCTTGTCTGATAATTCTAACATCTGCATCAGTTTGTTTTTACTCCACTAACTGAAGTTTCCCTTTTCAGGATTTCCTACAATTAATTCTGAAAGGGCTACATTGCCTTAGGTTGGGCTTCCCTAGGAGCAGACACAGATGCAAGGATCTGACTTGAGGGTGATGCCAGACTGGGAGGGGAGTAGGAAAATGAGACAGGGAAGGAAAAGGAACCCACTACAGAGTGTGTTAATGAGCAGGTTATTGCCACGGACATCTGGGACCTCCTTCCACTGGGGCCTGGTGAGATGGCATAGAAAAAAGATGTCCTACCCAAGGGGCAAGGAAACAGGGATATTTAAACACTGAGTCCCATAGGTCATTGGCTGGGAGTTGCTCCAGAAGGGATCTTCTTGCACTTCTAGGCTGCCTGTCCAGATAGGATTGAACAAGATTCCTTTAGCCAGTGAAAGCCCTCAGGCAAAATTCAGGTGCTTGTAGTAGGAAGTGGTTGACATATCTGGGAATGCTATGTGCTGAGGGACTCTGACAATGTCTGTAACATACATCATCCCTGGAGCCCCAGCATCCATTCAACAAACAAGGAAAGAACTACCTGCTCTCTCGAAAGTGCTTTGCCTTTCCCAGTGTGGGTTTCATTGACTTGCTCTGATTCAATGGATTGTGTTCCTTCCGGTTTTTTTTTTGTTGTTGTTGTTGTTCCTAGGCACTTCACCAAACCTTGTGGTCCTTCCAAATTTAGGAAGAGATATTTTATCCTTTTATGTATAGTCAGCTGATGGGGAAGGCAGTGCTCTTTCAGGCTCCCAGGCACCAGAGGAACATAGCCTCACTTCTGGCTGGGCAGCTAGCCATCTGGCCATTCCATTTTCAGTGCCATGATGTAATTTAATTTCTAAAAACAACCCAAGTCTGGAGTCTGATGGCATAGCCACATCTGGCAAATCTTTGCAACTCAGTTTCCTTATCTGAAAAACAACAAAGAGGGTGTGGGCAGAGGTTAACTCTAGGGTTCTGCAAGCTGAAGGACTCTGATCTCTATGTTGGCAGGCCTGGCCTACAACTCCACAGCCAAGGAGAGTCATCTTCACATGTCACCAATTTCCACCAGGGACTGCTGGTAGGAGTCTTCCCCTCAACTCTGTCCTTTCTGGTTTCATTCCATTTTGAATCTGTAGTCCCGCACCTGAGAGTACATCCCAGTGAAATATCCAGAGGTCAAGTGGTCAGCACAAAGGTGTTCACCACAAGTTCAGAGAAGAATCGTGAATGGTTTACAGCATATTCAGGTGACGGAATATAGTTCAGATGACAGAAGCATTTTGAAGAATTATCAGTGACTTACAGAATCATACAACCCATGATACACTATATAAAAGGCAGATACCAAATCATATATGTAGAAGGATCCCAACTGCTTCTAATATATGATTGTATTATAAAAGATCTGAGTTGTAATTACATATTTATAAGTTAATCTATTTTGTTTACATATTTGTAAAAGATTGGAGCATAGAATTACAGACTTTTCTCTTCTTCACCTTTTCCTATATTTTCTAACTTTTCTACAATTACCAGAAGTATATGTTATTTTTATGAACAAAACGAAAACAAGTGTTTTCTCTTTTCAGAAGAAGAATTAAAACAACATATTTGAGCCTTCTTATTTGTTTGCAAGAGCTCTAATATGGGCACTGGCACTCTGCTGGGAATCTTCTCCTCACTGGATTTAATCGTCATAGCCACCATAGGTATCAAACACTGTCACCTGCATTGTCTACATATAGATGATGGAGTCTGAGCTCCTGTTCTTTCCTGTGTCTTGCAAATGCTGCTGTCTCAGTTTTCAGTTGAGTGTCAATGGCATCATCTTTTGCCCAGACTTGTGCTGACTGACTCTACAGGGAGAGGGTGACCTCATTTGGGTACAGTTGTAGAAGGGGGTTGGGAATTGCAAATGGTGAAGGCTTCAGTTCCTACTTGCTTTTGCTTCACAGCTGATAGCTACAACTGGATTTTCTGCTACTTTACTTAAAAGGCAAACAGATCCTGCAAGGCAAAAATGGATCTTTCAAAAGACCAAACTGTCTTAAATAAGGAATACACAGCCCATTGATGAACCTGACTCTGACTCTTGCATCAGAGTCTGTCTCAGTGCCCCACCCCTATGTTCTTTGCCTCCCTGGAGGACTGCCCATGTCTCTCTATTTGAGGACATTTTCTGACCTTAGGGAGTGGGCATTATTGAGTCCACTCTAGGCAGGCCAGAAATGTCAAAGAGCTAAGACCCTGGAGCAACCTAAGACATTGAGGGATAAATGTATAAATACCCCAACTCTCATCCCCCACCCCCCAGTGGGACAGTTTGCTGGCATGTCCCAGCACACTCTCAGATAGGCCTGGGCAAGATTAAGCCCCAGTTGCTGACAGCAGCAGCCTGCTGATTAACATGTGTCTTATTGGCCCTTCACCCTTCCATTCTCCCTTATCCCTTCCCTCACTACAGTCCTGAACAAATTACTTGCACTGAAATCCTTGTCTCAAGGTCTGCTTTTGGAGCAATCCAAACTAAGGAAAATTCACCCTTTGTGTATCTGACATTTGCTCTGGGCCCATCTGGAACAAAAGATAGCATCTTGATCCCCCCAAAACCAAAATGGATGCTGGTGAAGGAATGAATGAATGGAACTTAGGATACTAAGTTTATCTACTGCATAGGCCATAATAGTTATATATATAATAATTTAGGAGTGTGCCCTAAATTCCAACAGTTTAAAGGTCTCTAAGTTGGCTATATTTAGCACTGATTAAAATCCTAGGTGCCAGTAAGCAGTGCACTGTTTCCTGTACTACAAAGAAAGAACTCATTCTGGACACTGGCTACAAAAGAAAAGACAGAACCCACTTCATTTCCCTAAAGCATTAAAATTTCCCCCCAGGCCATCAAGAGCTTTTAAATTACTGTGCCCTAAAAATAACATTCTCACTCCTGCATGGGTTATAAAAACTGAAATGGCGGGTTATTTCCATCCACCTCCAGAGCAAGCTGCTCAGGAGCTCTGGGTGTTGGGAGGGATTATGTAATTACTGGGTGCTATCTTACACTGGGCAAAGCAAATCACTCTTCTGTGATGGGCTTTCAAGGTAATGCAACAGGGCATTTGAGGATCTACACAGGAGGGAAGGAAGGGGGTGAAGAGGGAAGAGAGGATTAGAAATTCTGGATCACCAGAGGCCTGCCTACAATCTCTCTACTTGTGTTGGGGAGCCTCCTGCACTCCCTACCGGGACCATACTTCAGAAGGCATTGATCCTCTCTGCCTGGTTCTTTCCGACTGGGAATTTCCCCACACTATGTCTGGAACTGACTGCTGACATAGACTTGACCACTGACCTGGATTTCACCATTGACAGGTATTTGGAGAACACACAGGCTTTTAAATTGTCTACTGATAGGGAATCAAACACTTTCAACTTTGTGGAAGAAGCCAGAGGCCACAGTTGATTCCAATTCAATTTACACTAAGAGTTTTTATGAGTGACAATTATGCAGCTATCACTGCTATTTATCATGACTAAAGCACCAGACCAGACCAGCACCTCTACGGGAAGTAGTGAATGCTTCTCAGTACTTATTTAAAATAAAGCATTGTCATTAGCTGTGACCATCACTCTGCTATCCATCACTTTCTAAGAAGATTCTAAACTTCTGAACAAGGCTGCCATTACATTATAGGACTACCTAATTATAAAACATATAACTAAAAAACTAGTGGACATACGATGTACCTGAAAAAAAAAGCAGAGACGAGGGAATTGTACACAGATGGTGGAGGAACACTTCTTTACCATGTCCCACTTAATATGGGAT
Source organism: Canis lupus baileyi (assembly GCF_048164855.1). Taxonomy (NCBI): domain Eukaryota; kingdom Metazoa; phylum Chordata; class Mammalia; order Carnivora; family Canidae; genus Canis; species Canis lupus. Next base: position 40,412,231 of record NC_132859.1, on the reverse strand, counting down.
TGATAAATGTTCATTTGAGTTGGAAAAAAAAAACAAGAAAAAAGAAAATCTGGATAGAACTACAGCTCTCTGGGATGCCTGGGTGGCTCAACGGTATAGAGCCTGCCTTCAGCCCAGGGTGTGATCCTGGAGTCCCGGGATTGAGTCCCACATCAGGCTCCTGCATGGAGCCTACTTCTCCCTCTGCCACTGTCTCTGCCTCTCTCTGTGTCTCTCATGAATAAATAAATAATCTTAAAAAAAAAAAAAAAAAAAGAACTACAGCTTTCTGAGTCCCTGAGAATACGATGACCCAGGACTGAACAGACTTATTCCTGTCATCCCAGCATAACTATTAATAGCATCCCCTTTCACCCTCAAAAGTGTCGTGGTTTGGAATAAATTGTATGGACACTCAACCTAAGAATGATAGTTCAAAGAGGCAACTGACTTATCTGGGACTATTCATACATGTATCTCTAGGGTAGCTTCTGCTACTCATTGCCCAACTCTGTGAGCACATCCAGAAACTGTTCATCCTTATCCCTAGTGCCTGGCAAATGATGGAGAAATAAAGATGCTGGCATCCCTGGATGGCGCAGCAGTTTAGCACCTGCCTTTGGCCCAGGGAGCGATCCTGGAGACCCGGGATCGAATCCCACGTCGGGCTCCTGGTGCATGGAGCCCGCTTCTCCCTCTGCCTATGTCTCTGCCTCTCTCTCTCTCTCTCACTGTGTGCCTATCATAAATAAATAAAAATAAAAAAATTAAAAAAAAAGAAATAAAGATGCCAGGAAGGGGTCATATGGCCTGTCCCAAGTGTAAGGGATACTGGGAGACTAGAAATTTTAGTTAGCATGTTGATCCTCAGGCAAAATTGTAATTTTGTTGGGGAGGAAGAAGAGAAGCCTGGATATCAGATAGACTATTCATGGCACAGAGCCCACCTGAACACATTGGGAATGGGGAAGGAGGATGGATATCTGTCCCAAAGCTGCCCAAGGCTTATAACAAGCAGCAACGAAGGCCACTGGCTTTGGCCTCATAGTCACAAGGGCCCTCAAATTTTCTTTTGACCTTATATATGTTCAATCATTGCATTTTGTATACAGTTGACCCTTGAACAACCCAGGTTTGAGCTGTGTGGGTCCATCCATATGGTGATTATTTACAATAAATGTACTTCCTATTATGATTTCCTTAATCCTTTCTGCTCTTTAGTTTACTCTGTAAGAATATAATATATAATACACATAACTTTTACAAACTGTGTGTTAATCAACTATTTATCAGTGAGGCTTCCTATCAACAGGATATGCATATTAGTATGGGAACTGGTCCGCTTAGGAGCCACAGCTTGCACAGCAGCAATGGTCTTAAATCAGCACATGATTACCTCTGGAACCTTGAGTTTATATTTGAAAAATGCCTAAAATCACTCACTACATAGCTTTAGTCAAAAATATTACTCTATTGAGATACAGACACAAAACCAGTTTTCTATGTAAGCCCAAAATAGCCAACTTTTCTTGCAGTATAGGAACATCCAGCTGTTTCTTTGGCTGAATGTCAGATGAAGAAGCTAAGTTGAAATTAGGCTTCACATGGTATGAAAAAAAAATACATACCTTTAGATACCAGAAGCACCTTCAGTGTGGCCAGAGTCTCCACTGCAAGAGGCAGGATAAGCAGTGATGTGAGGTGCTGGTCAGCCAGCTATCTAAAATAAAGCATTCCCCATTTGTAGCATTTACTGATAAACAACCAATTTCAAGCTACTAACTTAATGTTACTGCACACAGGGTTGGGAAGAGGTGTGTACATTTGCTCCATCACCCTGAGAGGCAAGGACCAAGACAGATTGGAAGATCAGTCATTTCTCTCATTCTAGAGCATACACTCCATGTCCAGACTATGAGACACAACTGGCTAAACTATTTAACATGTTTGGTCTTTACATGTTTTGTTTTCTGGTCAAATTCATTTAATCAAGCCAATGCAAGTGAAATGTACTTCTGATCTTTTGCTCCCTTAGTAGGGAAAAGGCAAAATCCTTCATACTTTCATGCTCAAAGTTGACCACCTGGATGATATTCACCCAGGTTATTTGGTGACCAAAGGTTCCTTGATGACCAGGCTGAACTTATGAGACACAGAAGAATGTGCTCTCCCATCTCCACCTCAACCTCTGCAATACTCCTAGATTCCTTATTACCTTAGTCTCTGAAGGTAAATAAAATGTGGAGTCATGTTCCTGCTGGTAGCAGTTTTAATACCCTTTACCTGTACAAATGTGTGGTTGTTAAAACTTAATTTTCCATCACTTTTTATTATGTTGGTGAATATTATTTGTGCAAGGCAATAAAAAGAAATATTAGTTGTATCACACTAAAAATAAAAATCAGAATTAGTAAAAAAAAATCAGAATTAGTGTAAAAGCATTTACCTTTTATTTTTAGCAAGAAGCATATTCTTGACCTTTTTAATGAGGCAAATATGCATATGTATGTATAGTGTATATTAATCTTAAATTAATACAGCTTGATGAATTTTTACCTAGGTATACACACATAACTACCATCCAGATCAAGAACTAGAATGTCCCTAGTATCTTCCTCATGCTCCTTCCCAGTCAATATGCACCCCTTCCATTAACCCCAGGTATTTTAGAGTTTGTTGATTTTTTTTTTATAAAGATAGTTCCTAATCCTAGAATCATAAACCAAGAGAACTGATCCAAAATACTTACTGTATTAATGATGCAATGAAAACTCAGAGGCCAACTTATTCTCCCAGGATGATTAATTTGTTGTCGGGCTCATTCTAGAACTTAGGACCTAATTCTAGGCCACTGGTTCTTAAAATGTCCCCCAGGCCAGCAGGACAACATCACATGAAAACTAGTTAGAGATGCAAATTCTTGGTGCACCTGGGTGGCTCAGTCAGTTAAGCATCTACCTTCAGCTCAAGTCATGATCTCAGGGTCCTGGAATTGAGCCCCATGTTGTCGAGGCTCCCTGCTCAGTGGGGAACCTACTTCTCCCTCTGCCCCTCCCACTGTTCATGCTCTAATAAGTAAAATCCTTTCTAAAAATGAAATAAATAAATATGCAAATTCTTATCGAACACTCACTCCTACCTACTGAATCAAACTCTGGGGTGGAGCTCAGTAATCTGTGTCTGAATATGTTCTCTAGCTGATTCTATGCTCCCACAAGTTTGGGACACTGGACTACACCAAATTTGTAAATCAAATATTAGAGTTCATAAAGTTCTTGTTAATTGTGAAAATTTATATAATATCAGACACAGACTAGTTTTAAGGGATATGTAGGAAGTATAGATGCCTATCTGTACTAGTCAATCGATTAAAAAATACCCAGCAGTAGAATATTAAAAAGAATATAAAATTTAAACTTTATATTTTAAATTTAAAATTTACCTTGTGAAGCTGTCACCTCAACACATGGTTTCCAAAGTCACCACTGCAGAGGAAGAAAGAGATGATGCACAGCAGCTCTTAAGTCTCTGTGAGCCCTAGTTGTTTCCAATTGTAAAATGACTCTAGTACATTAGCCCGTAGATTTAATCTAGTTGCACTTGTATTTAGTTTGATTTGCCCAGAGATTTTGCTGGTTTATTCTGCTTGTTTTGAACTAATTGCTATGATAGAGTGAGCAGTCATCAAATATCCACCTTCTCCCCTTCACTTTCCTGCCTTCTTTGGAATCAAGCAGCTCCATCTGATCAACGAACTGTGAAATGAAATGATGCGTGTCATTTCCTGGCCAAAGCACTTAAGAGCTGGTGTGCATCATCACTTTTCTTCCTCTGTAGTGGTGACCTTGGAAACCATTTGTTGAGGAGGCAGCTTCACGAGGTAAAGGAATCCCAGTTCCCTAAGGCACCAGCTGGAGAATTCTGTTCACCTGCATCTAATTTTGTATTCTGTACTAAACTAATGATATTTTGGTGATTGGTGATATTTAAACATTGAGAATTTTACATACAAAAAAATCTGGATTCCTGACTTGTCTAAAGAAAGAGAAGGTCTGGCAATGCTGGGCTTGAATTCCTAAATAGCAATAATTGCCTAGACAGAGTGATGCCGCCCCATATTGCACTCTATTTCACCACTGTCTTTACCATTTCCTATAGGACAGGTTTCCTTTCATAAGCCCCAACAATATAGCTAAATGTCAGTTGCCACTTGACATCACTCTTGTGTAGTCATTTTCTTATATCAAGAGGAAAGTGAAATATCTGTGTATGCATATTCCTAACAAAAATGGGAAAATTAAATTTAGGTCATAACAGATACGTATTTAAATAAAATTAAAAGAGAGCAGTGTTCTTTGTGGAAGAGATTTCTAAGTGTTTAGTGTGCAAAGTGTGTCCATGTCTAAAGAAGGCAATTTAATGGGCTCTTCTGAAGTGGCCCATAGGAAAAACTGGTGTACAGCAAAAATGCCAGCTGAAACCTTAGCTTAAAAATGGGGCTTAAATTTCAACAGAGAAAAAAAAAATTTCAACAGAGGTTCTTTTTGATTGAGACTAAACAATACCGCTGTGAAATAGTTACATATTAAGTGAGAAAATTATCTTACTTGCTTTACTCATTGCCTGCCTACTCCTTAGAGGTATTTGATTTTGAGGATTGAAGGGGATAACATACGAAGAACACCTAAAATGGTATGAAGAATATAGAGCTTGGTGCCTGGCATGTAGCTGACTCCAAAAATGTTCCTTTCATTTAGTTTATTCATCTTGATCACAGAAAAGAATATTGGAATCTATTTCCAACTTTAAAGTTCAATATGTACATGTAATCAAGAAGACCAACAAACTGGGTTACTTCCAGTTTGGGTAGAAAGATCAGAGAGGGAAAGCAAAGCAGGAAGGGAGTGACTTATTTATCAGGAGAGAAGAGACTTGAATTCTTCAGTCTGAAAAAACAAAAGCTGAGAAGAGACATGATCAAACCTATGAAGTCTTAGATGGAAGTTGTAGAAGATAAGACTGTTGTTCCGTATATATTCCCCCCTTTCCCTGCCCACCTCCATGGGAAAACAGTACTTCCTCATCCCTTGGATGTTGGACTTGGCCATGTGGCTTGTTTTGGCCAATGGAATATGGCTTCTGGAAGCTTCTGACCTCCACCAGGAGAAGAACATGGTCCAGGTGGCCATTAGCCCTCAGTCTGGACCACTGAATAAGCCTTCTGGAGCAGATGTGTAGTCTGGAACCAATTCTTATTGACCTGCAGACCCACAGTAATAAATATGTGCCTAGTGTTGTATACCATTGAGCTTGAGGCTACCTTCTTATGCCACATTATTGCAGCAGAAGCTTACCACTATGGTATACATGGTGAAGAACTTTTCGAATCCCCCCCAATGCCAGAAATAGGCATCTAGACATTGTTCTATGTAAAACTTCAAAAGATAATACATCTCTATTTGTTACCTTATCTCCAAAGCCCCCATTGTTACTCTAGGTGCCCCTTCTCTCCATTGTCTCCAACTGTATAGTTTGTCACATGCTGTAGATAGATTTTCCCCATCTCATTATTCCTTCAAAATGATCTGTCTTTTGGGCCATTTCTTCAGGGTTTTGCTTTTCTCTAGTGATACTAATAATTAAGGCTAATAATAAATAGCACTTTCTATGTGGCAGGCACTGTTCTAAGTGCTTGACAAAGTTTTTTTAAAAGATTTTATTTATTCATTCATAAGAGACACACAGAGAGGCAGAGACATAGGCAGAGCGAGGAGCAGGCTCCTCACAGGGAGCCTGATGCAGGACCTGATCCCTAGACTGGGATCACACCCTGAGCCAAAGGCAGACGCTCAACTGCTGAGCCACTCAGGCATCCCTGTGCTTGACAAAGTTTAACTCACTCAATCTTCACAGCCTCTCTACGTGGTAAGTGAGAGCTCCACTTCACAGATGGGTAAACTGAGGCACAGATGGGTAAACTGAGCAGTTAAGTAATGGCCCCAAATAACATAGAGTTAGTAAATGGAAGAGGGAGGTTCAGCTCAGGTAGTTTGCCCTTATGCTCCAAGCTCTCCCCTCATTGTCTTCTCCTTCTCCCATAGCAATGAGTTGAATACATAAGCTAATGTACATGAACAATAATTTGTTATCTAATATTAGTTTACTACTTCCTCAGCTAATATAAGGCTCTAATTCCTTATATGTGTAGAGGGCCCTGAGGAAATGATCTAATGATGGAATTTTGCCCTAATGACAAGCCATTAAGGAGATTAATTTGAGAGTGATATTTTTTCTCATGCTCCTCAGATCACACTCTAATTTTAATGAAAGCCAAAAAATCAGCAAACTCACAAAACTTGAAAGAAGAAATGTGTGTGTGTGTGTGTGGGAGGGGAAGTAAGTGAATCTTTTGACAGCGTGTGGGGGAACATGCAGCTCAGGTGCCGTCAATGGAAACTCAAGTATCACTTAGGAACTTTCCTACCCTAAAAGGATAAGGAAACTTGGCTTAAATTCTCCTTCTGGAGGATGGGCAATAGCTCTGCAGGATTTCAGGTTCCACCTCCTCAGGCTTGAGTCCTGGCTCCCATGCAAGCTTCAGGCCTACCATCCTTGCATCATGTCTAGATGCAAAACATTTCTTTAGAAGTTCCTGCAAAAATATCAGTGAGACCAAGCATGTGATTGTTTTCATTTTTGCTAAAAACACGTTAAGACACAGAGGAAGGGATCATATCACAGATTATGCAGCCATCTGTCATCTCATGAGGCCCCAACCAGTTCTGCAAGTCTCGCTCCTTTCAAAAACCCTTCCACCCTCTATGAGTGAGCTTTTGGTGGGCAGTCCCCCAGGTCTGGCTGCTTCTCTCAAGTGAGAACCCATCTGTTTCTTTAGCTTTCAGTAGCTCTTACCCTAGAATTCTGATAAATCCAAAAATCTGTATATTGTTACAGTAAAAATATTAAGGAAAATAGTGAGCTGAGAAAATCTGATTCCCGATAGGAAAATCTACTTATAGGTAAGCTATTGGAATAAGAGTTCAGCAAAACTGGTGGATATAGGATCAATACATAAAGATCAACAACAGGCTCACACATATAGCCAACAATTATATAACCTTAATTTTTATTATACTAATAAATAATAAATGAATCAATATATATCTACAAAGATGCCATTTATTTGCAAAGACTATAGGGCACCTAGTGATAACTCCCAACAAAAAAAATGTCTAATAGAATAATCTGTTTCTCTGAAGGACAGTGAATTAATTAATAAACTGGCTTATTTATACAATTCTATATATGGCAATTAAAATGAACAATTCAAAACCTACCTATATACATCTATATGGCTCAATCTTGAAAATATAACACTGAGTGAAAAAAGCAATTTGCAAATTATACATGTAGTACATAATTCATGTAAAAATATAAAACACACAAAACAATTGACTTAGTTAATTAAGTTAATTGACTTAAAGGGAATTAAGTTCACCTATTTTTAAGACAAAGACTAACTCTAATGAAGAAAAGATTGGAAAAGTATGTGAGTAGAGTGGGCTTTCTTTAAAAAATTCTAAGAGAGGCACCCAGATGGCTCAGTAGGTTAAGCAGTTCAGTGTCTGCCTTCGGCTCAGGTCATGATCCTGGGGCCCTGGGATTGAGCCCCACTCAAGCTCCCTGCTCTGTGGGGAGTCTGCTTGTCCCTCTCACTCTGCCCCTCCCCCTGCTCTTGCTCTCTCCCTCTCTCTCTCAAAATAAATAAATAAAATCTTTTTTAAAAATTTTATTTATTTATTCATGAAAGAGAGAGAGGCAGAGACATAGGCAGAGGGAGAACCGGGACTCAATCCTAGGACCCCAAGATCACACCCTGAGCTGAAGGCAGGTGCTCTCAACCACTGAGCCACCCAGGTGCCCCTAAAAAACATTCTAAGAGGATTATATACCCTATATCTATGTCATGCATCAAAAATATTCAATGAAAGAAAATTGTAGAGGGGAAAACTTTCTGTGGTACTATTATATTAATTTTATATAATGTGTATATTATTAATGCATATTAATGTCAACAGATATATTTTTTGATATTCATATACTTGAAATATTTTATAATTAGAAATTAAAATGGAAGTTTCATGAGTTCAAGGAAGATTTTAATGAGATAACATTGAAAAGCCTTTCTTCTTCCTTAATAACTTTATTTTTACTGATTTGTATATTTTTAAGTGTCCGAACCAAAAAAGAAAGTTAGGCCCTTAGCAGGAAGTTAGGCTAATCAAATGCTGTAAAATAAGGATCAAACTCCTTGATCAAAATTTCATCATCACAGAAAGGTCAGATTAGATGTGCAATAATTTGCTTGTATTTTGAGAGGTTTTTAGGTAATCATAAGACAGTGCAAGTCCCTTACCATTCCTACCCATTTTCCTAACTAGTGGCTGTAACTGAAATCTCTTCCAGCTCTAACGTTTTTTGTGAGAGCCTAGACCTCAGAGCAGCTTGTCAGGAGTGCCCTGCTCCTGGCTAAAGTGAAAAGCAATCTCTCTCTCCTCAGCTATAAACAATTAAGCAGGGGAAGCCCAAGAATATAGAGGACAATATGAGTGGATATCAATACCTAGACTTAGCAGACCAATTAGAACCCACAGGGAGCCCTGAGGGATGCTGAAAAGGTCAGTCCTGTATATGAGACAATGATTGTTCTGCCTCCTTTGACAATAGCAATGGTTAGGAAACAAGTGTATTTATTTTGTTCTTAAGTGTTGGGCTATTTTGAATTCTACTCTAACATCCTATTGCCTGTAGTAAAAATTGTACGGTAATTTATTTTTTTTAAAAGATTTTATTTTTTTATTTTTTATTTTTAAAAATTTTTATTTATTTATGATAGTCAGAGAGAGAAAGAGAGAGAGAGAGAGAGGCAGAGACACAGGCAGAGGGAGAAGCAGGCTCCATGCAGGGAGCCTGATGTGGTACTCGATCCCAGGACTCCAGGATCACACCCTGGGCTGAAGGCAGGGGCTAAACTGCTGAGCCACCCGGGATCCCCTTGTATGGTAATTTAAATATAAATTCAATAGTTGCATTTTTGTTTGAAATGATTTTTATAATGGTAAGGTTGATTTTTTTTTTTTTTTTTTTTTTTAGAAAAAGAATCCTTGTTTTTAAAGATATATATTGAAGGGTGTCTGGGTGGCTCAGTGGGTTGAGTGTTCAACTCTTGACTTCAGCTCAGGTCATGATCTCAGGATCATGAGCTCCAGCCCTGAGTCGGGCTCTGCCCTAAGCGGGGAGTCTGCTTGAGATTCTCTTCCTTTCCCTTTGCCCCTGCTCCTCCTCAAATAAATCTTTAAAGATATATATTGAAATTTTTTAAAAAATTTTTTTTACGATTTTATTTTATTTATTCATGAGAGATACAGAGAGAGAGAGGCAGAGGCAGAGGGAGGAGCAGGCTCCATGCAGGAGCCCGACGTGGGACTCGATCCCCGGTCTCCAGGATCACTCCCTGGGCTGAAGGCAGGCACTAAACCGCTGAGCCACCCACCCAGGGATCCCCTATATTGAAATATTTATGGATGTAATAATATCACATTCTGGATTTGCTTTAAAAAAACCTCAGAGATGGAGGAAGAAGGTGAGAGTCAAACTAAGATTGGCCATGTGCTGATAACTACTGAGGCTTAGTAATGGGTATGTGAGGTTCATTAAACCTCTATATTGTGATGTATGTTAATTTTCCATACTAAAACAAAGTAAAAGTCATACTAGTAAGACACAATACTTCATGAGCTAGCTTCTTTTCTGTTAACTACACTTACAGAAATTCTATCTACCGTGACCTTAGGCCCACTGCTTGCCTGCAGCATTTCCTCCCATCTGTTCCCAAAACATCGGTTATAAATTGACTTGCTTGCCATGTACTGACAAACTTTTAAAACAATGTTCATGTTGATTTCATAACAATAGAATTTCAATTAAGTGTTCAAAGAAAATAGGAATTTTCAGCTCTTTCAGGAAGGGAAGCTATCAGTATCCCATACTAGAGGGAGCACTAAAGCATTTCTTATAAACTGAATTTAGATTTGTGAAGCACATACAATATGCAGGTCTTGTGTGAATACACTATTTTTCATTTAAATGAAAACTGATGTAATTAGAAATGCATATTATTCCTTTCATCTCAGAAAGGAGGAAGCTTGACCTTGGCCAGGTCATACTGTTAACATGTGTGGAGGCAGGATTCCAGTCCATGGATGGATAAATCCAAAGCTTGTGTTCTTTCTCCTGCATACCCTTGGTTTGTGAACAAGCAGTATGGATACCAACCTGGAAGCTTTTAAAGATGTAGACTCACAGGCCCCACACAGGCTTACTAAACCAGAATCTGCATTTTAACAAGGTTCCTGGGGGATTGGGGAATATTTAAACCATTTGAACAGAGAAATTCTGCTCTGTAAAACATGTTATACCTCAAATAAGAGTAAATATTCTTTCAACATTTATGGAGTCCTCACAATATGTCAGATTTTGTTAACTCTTCATGACAATTCTATTTGGGTTGAGCAAACTGATGTTTCAAAGTTTAAACAACTTCAAGGTCAAACATTTAGTAAGTGGCAGAGTTGAGATGTGAACTCAAATTGGTCTGATTCCAGAGCCTGGACTGTGAGTGACCATGACTCGATGTGCTGCACTCCAAACATTTTATTTCACCTAAATGATGCAGATTAGCTGTCTGTATCACTCAATTTATCATTAATATTATTTTAATCTGCTACTAGGTTTGATGGTATGGATGGAGTCTAATATGATATTGCTGCTATTTAAAATTTTAAACCATGAGATCATATGGTCAATACATTTCTTAGAGCTAATTTATGAAAAAGATGTTTGTGTGTGTAACATATATATGTCAAGGTGCAAATTCTAGTGGGTTACCTAGCTATTCTTCATTTACCAATGCATAAACTGAAATACAAGATAAGATTAAATGAGATTTACTGAGGAAGGATCAGAAGGACATTCTGCTTCTTGATTTCACTTTCACATTACTAGGCAACTCTTTGTTTCCTAGCAATAAAAAGTTTAGGATCATCAGACTCTACTTAAACACCTTCAAATAAACAACTGTTTGATCTTATAGAGTGTCAAATAACTGATTGATTTTGCTTAAAAGAAATCTCCCACTGAGCCATGTGGGGAAAAAAGAGAGACATATAATGCTTTTGTTGGTAAAGAATATAATACGTTATAATTCTAGGCTTACTTTTATTAAAAGTTATGAGACCATAATTAGTTCTAGACTAAAGCAGACTAAATTGTCATGAATATGGTATCACCGGCAGTTACAAAAGATAGCACATTTCCAAAAATACCAGGGAATTTCATATTTTCCATTTTGCCTTATGTAGAGCACCAAAAGCAGAAAAACTTAATGACCTTTATGACTAATGTTTGCAGGTCTCGATCTATAAAATCAGTTAATGGTTATCTTCTCTTTTAGGAAGGAGGGTGGCAGAGTAACACTGGAAATCTAAGAATTAAGTGACATTAAAATCACTATTTTTTTTTAAAAAGGTAATAATGGACTTTGGGGGCACCTGGGTGGCTCAGCCAATTAAGCAGTTAAGTGTCTGCCTTTGGCGCAGGTCGTGATCTCAAGGTCCTGGGATCAAGCCCCATGTGGGGCTCCCTGCTCAGCAAGGCATCTGCTTCTCCTCCTTTTGCCCCTCCCCTTGCTCATGCTCTCTCTCTCTAATAAATAAAATCTTAAAAGAAATAAAAGTAAATGGACTTGAACTTCAGAGTGTTTAGTTATAAGGAGATTCACCAAAAATATAAGTAATAAATATCTAACTACTATAATCAGTGAACCTTTCTTCTTTTCAGTGGTAAAGAACAGATTAAAACAACAATGACAACTAAGCATTCTAAAAATCCTATTTATTCTGTATTTAAAAATGTATAAGTAGATAATTACAACACTTATATGAAGAAGAAACATTCTACCAGCCTAAAAGATAAGTCTTGTTTTCCCTGTGCATTGCAGTGACTGTGAATGCGAATTGATCTATATGCTGTTCCCCTTTCATTCATCATCATTTTCCAGAAATGGATACAGATATCGTGGTGAGGAGCTGATCCTGAAATGAAAAGGCAATTCTAATTATACCCTATCCAGGAATTTTGAAAGTATTCAAGAGGTATTTTTTTTCAATGATACATTTCTAAGCAAATTAAAAAGAAAAATTTAGACCTAGGAATAGAGTTGTTTTTCTTTCTAGTATTTTCTATGAAGGAAAAACAAAAACACTAAGAAAGTCTATTTCTCCTGTCAGGTATTTATTTCCCCAACCCTTTCTTTAAGATATGAAGTTCTGTGAGGGGTGACCTGATAAAAATCCTAGGTGAGTAGAAGGAGAGAGGTTAGATCTGTAATTCAAAGATCTGGTGACTGAAAAATGAATTAGATACCCATCATTTCAATCATTCTATGTAGGTATCTAGAATGAGATAAACAGGACTCAAAGGAAAGCAAAAATAAGCAATGCTGGGCATCTGTTTTCCCTCTAATTGGATCCCTGGATCTCCTGCTGGGAGAGTTTGTAAGCAAGGACTCAGCCAGTTCTAACATTACCATTTTGTTTGGCGGAGGGAGGGATACATACATTGAGCAGTGGATGGGGACTACTTAATTACTGAACTTCTTTCCAACACTATTTTAATTATTTTAGTTACTCACAGAGTCAAACTTCAAGGGTCCACTCATCTCCTTGCTTATTTCTTTTCTTTTTCTTTTGGCTCTTCAGCTGGCATTTCTATCAACTGTGATTGCCAGGGTTTGGCACAGTGGGTGAACAAAGTCTTATTTGGAAATCTGTTGGAGGTAGCCTGTAGGAACTGGTACAACAGGAAGCAGCTCAAGGGGTGGCTGCCTTGTCCCAGTTCTCAAACACAGAGGAAGCCATCCCCAACAAAAAGAGGAAGTAGCCAGTATCACCTCACTTCAGCCCCATAGAAAGCTCCCCTCCCAAAGTGGTTTTCTGCAGAGCTCTTGTGCCAGCCAAATGATCCCTTTCGAGATAAAGACTATCCAACTGTGGCCTTTAGGAAGTTGATGATAGTCAACAGAGGCATGCAGCCTCCTTTAGGTAGGAGAAGAAAGCTGGAGAAAGGAATGGTCTCTCCTCTGGTTAGTGTTCCATTTCCCACTTCCAGGCCACAAGGCTCTGCTAAATTAGAAAACCATATTAAAAAAGACATCTGTGGTACACCTCAGGGGCATTCTAGTAGGATCTAAGCACTTCCTCATACAATAACAGAGGCCTATTACTGATGAATTTAATGAAGTTGAGGGCCTCCAATTATAGGTAAATCTGTCTTCACATATAGGCAAAGGGAGAGGAAGAAGCAGACTCCCTGATGAGCAGGGAGCCTAATGTGGAGCTTGATCCCAGGACCCCTAGATGGTGACCTGAGAGGAAAATAGATGCTTAACCGACTGAGCTACCCAGGCACCCTAAGTATTGGTCTGGCTTATATTTTTAAAGGAGCCCTCTAGTTGCCATGTTGAAGAGCTTTTTAAAGTAATTTAGGAAAAAGATGATAGCTCACCCAAGGTGGTGTCAGTGTATGAATGATAAGAAGTTGGACTGTGGGTAGATTTGTAAGGTAGGGACTACAGAATACTTAATGGATTCAATATTTGAATTTGGGGTGTGAGAGAAATAGAGAAGTCAAGAATAACTTGGGCAAAAAGGAGTTGCTACCCAGTGGGAAGATCTTGGGTTGACGAGCTTTTTCTGGGGAAGTCAGAAGTTTAGCTTGGGGGGGTGCCTAAGTGGCTCAGCCAATTAAGTGTCTGCCTTCAGCTCAGGTCATGATCTCAGAGCCCTGGGATTGAGCTCTCTGTTTAGCAGGGAGTCTGGCTCTCCTTCTCCCTCTGTCTTCTCTCTCAAATAAATATATAAATCTTAAAAAATAAAAAGTTCAGCTTGGAACATGTTGAGTTTGAAATGTACTATTAGACATCCAAGTGGAGATGTGGTAATAAGCAGATGGATATATTAATTTGGAGTTCCACATGGAGCTCTGGGCTAGAGAGATAAATTTGGGAGTTTTTATGATACATTTGAGATTTAAAGTAATGAGACTGGATGAGATCACCAAGAGAGTATAGATGGAGAAGAGGAACAAAGATCTAGCCCTGCAGTCCTTCAACATTAAGTGGTCAGGAAAATGAGGAAATGGTGAAAACTGAGAAAGAGCAGCTAAGGCAGCATGGAAACCAGGAGAAAATGATGACCTAGAAGCCACGTGAAGACAGATATCCACAAGGAGTGACCAATTATACCATGCACTGCTGATGGGTTAAGAAAGACAAGGATAGAGAATTTACCACTGGATTTAGCAAAAAGGAGGTCATTGATCATAAGTATAAGAACAGGCTCTGTGGAGTTAGATGGATAAAAGTCTGACTGAAGTGTTTCATGGGTAAGGGAAGGAGGAGTTGAAGGCACCAAATAAAGAACTATTTTAAAGAGTTTTGCTGTTAAAGAGAGAAAAGAAATGTAGCACTAGATGGTGAAGAAGCAGAGTTGAAAGACACTTCTTTTCTTTTAAATAGGAGAATAGCATGTTGGTATGCTAATGGAAATGATATAGTAGAGATCAACAAATGATTATATAGAAAAAGGGGGGAGAATAATTGGAGCAATGTCCTAGAGTTGAGAAGAGATGGAATCTAGTGTGTAAGTGGAGAGACTGCTTTATATAAGAGTATAGATTATTCTTCTGTGATAATTATTCGCAGGAAAATTGATAAGTTATAGACAATGGTGGCGTGGGGGGTGAACGTGTTAGTGGAAATCTGTGGAAGGTCTGGAGGCATACAAGGAGAGAGAAAAAAAGAACACATAACAAAAAATCAGAAATCAGAATGGCTTTGAATTTCTCAGTGGCAACATTAGAATCTAGCAGAAAAGGGTCAAGGCCTTTAAAAACCTAACAGAAGATAATCTGCAACATAAGAATTCTATACCCAGCCAAACTATCACTAAGTGAGTACATACTAAATGCATTTTCAAACATATAAGGTCTGCTGCATAACTTCGTTTGCCCCTCCAGATCCACTTTCCACCCTTCTCCATCCTTCTTTGTGCTCTGGGAGGTAGATCTGCATGGACTTCTTTACTTGAATTCTCTTGTCCTCTAGCTTCTGGTTGGGTTTGGCCAACATGAAATACTGACAAGATACTAGGGGGCAGAAAGAGAGACGTCAGTGCTGTATTCCTTTACTGAAGTCACAGACCTTATTGAGAAATTCTTTCCTATAACTGCAGCTCTCTCTGGATTCTAATAAACACTCCTTCCTCTTTCACCTTTGGGCCTAAATCTTCCTGTTCTTGGTAGCCCTAGCTTAATACCATTCACATCTTTGTAAATAGTTCCTTTGTTAAGCTTTCGTCTAGCACTACCTTAAGAAAGCCACTTTTCCCTTGGCTAGACCCTGGCTGGATACCCAGGGTCTCCAAAAATGTATCCATACACCTTTCCTCATAAAAACTATTCAAGGAAGTTCTCCACTAAAATAACAGAAGGCACAGGAATGAGGCAAAGGAAATCCCCAGTACAATGGCGCGAGAAGTTCCCAAGATGACAGCTCTGAATTAGGCACACAGAACTAATCCAAGTTGAAGCAGGTTAGAAAGATGTCCAAAAGGTACATCTTTAAAAAGATGTCTTTAAGATAAATTGCCTAAATACCTAATGAGAAGACAAGAATTTGAGACTGAATCAGAGGTATGGGCATAGAAATCTAAGCAAATGAAAAACCAAGACAATTGTTAATTTTGGATGTAACAAAATCTGGGGAAGAAAAAAAAGTAATCATAGTATAGGAAATAGCTCAATTGTAAATAGCATTTATATAACAAAAATTCCAAGGGACTACTGGATTCTTTTCTTTTATAGACTTTTTTTATACAAAAAAGGTTCCCTATTCTTGTTAGGTAGAGATTTCTGTAGAAGATATTTATCATAATACATCTAAATTTGCCAGGATATTTATTCTAATGTAATTTGACCTGGGCCATTTGGTAGGTTGGAAAGCCAAAATCTCAGTTTATCTACCTTCATCCTGTGGGGTAAATTACTTAATTTCACCGATTCTTTAAAAAGTATGAGGATCGCAAACCATAACATGTAGTGTGCCTGGCACATGATAGGCACTCATAAATGACCACTCTTGTCAGCCATCTTAATGGAACAATTCTGGATAGGGATATTATAAAACCACAAGGAATACAACTTTAACCTCAGTATAAGTGGGTAGTTGGGCATTTAGAAGTCATAGGGCATTAGAAGCCTGATACCAAGTTAATACTTTCCAGCCTAAGGAAGTATAATATGAAACTGACAACTCTATATAGAAACAAAATTGAGGGCGGCCCGGGTGGCTCAGCGGTTTAGCGCCGCCTTCATCCAGATCGTGATCCTGGAGACCCGGGATCGAGTCCCCTGTCAGGCTTCCTGCATGGAGCCTGCTTCTCCCTCTGCCTGTGTCTCTGCCTCTCTCTCTGTGTGTGTCTCTCATGAATAAATAAATAAAATATTTAAAAAAAAGAAATAAAATTGAGGAAAATAATGCTCTGACAAGAAAAGATGAGAGAGTAAAATACGGAAAGTAGATCAACTCTCAGAGGGGCCAAGTGCAGTATACAGCTCTCCTTTACAGCAGTGATTTAAACACCCAGTTTCCCCCAGAAGTCCCTGTTCTGCTTGTCAGCATAGAAAGCGTGGGGTCCCAAGACTGAGTTCTGGTTCCTTTTCCAACCATATAAACAAACTAACAAAAAATGGAAGAGTTTTTGCTGCAGGGTTTCATTAGGCCTAACAATTTTAGGGGTTAGTCAGATAGGAATGGTTTAAACGGTAAAGGAAAACATTAGTCTTGAAAAATAAGTGTGTACCAAGCACTCAAGATTTGTCAGTCACTGTTCTAAACCATTTTACATGAATCATCCCATTGAATCTCCATAAAAATTCTAGGTCCTTTTAACCTCATCTTACAAATAAGGTGGCTGAGACTTGGAGAGGTTAAGGAAATGGCCTATGGTTACTGATAGAGCTTAATTTCAACTCAGATTTGACAGCCTCCAAAGCCTTCTAGGCTTCTAACTGCACTGTTAACGTGTAACAAATACAACCTTTAGCTGTGGATTTTCTCACCAGCCTAACAGCAATGATCAAATCACATATTAGCAAGTGATCTTTAAATATGACAGCAATAATATACAAAGGGCCACACTATTTTAAGAAAAAGCTCTGACAAGATGTACTAGGACAAGCCTTAAAACCATCAACTCTTTCTGGAGGTGGGGCTCAGACATTCAAATCAATTTAATCAGCAAAATCTTGATAGAAAATGAGTTATCTTAGGGCTACTTTAGGTTCTTTTCCATCTGCGCCAGTGTGCCTAGTGCCAACTGTGCCTGCCATAGTAAGGGCTGAATAAACGTCTGTCGACTGGATGTATAGATAACTCACCTACTGGGTCCTGTCAAATCTCACGCGGAGCATCTCCTACGAAAACATCGAGACTGTTACTAAAGCAAGCCCAGTCAGTACTTTTTCTGCCACCCAGCTACTTAGCGGCCAGTGGAACCTGCTTCACATGTGGGGCCAGAATGCAAAGTAGAGAGCCCCGGAATCCAGGACCCCAGTCACGCTCCGGACTCCGGCTGCACAAAGCCTCTTTTGCGGCGGGGTGGCCCAATTTCATCCTGGCGCGGGTGAAGTGCGGGTGTAGGCGGGTGACCGCCGCTCAGCTCCCATGGGGGCTGGAGGGGGTGGGGGACGGCAGTGATAGTGCAGGAATTCCACGCCGGCTGCGGGGTTTGCAGACCCGAGTGAAGAGTGGGAGGGAGCACTGTTCACCTGACACACCCCAAGCCGCTCTGCTGCAGCCCAGCGCTGCGGGCCGGGGGGCAGGAGGCTCGTCTACGCGCCGACTCCTGCAGGAGCCGGGAGGCAGCGCAACCGCCCGCCGCGGGCCCGCGCACGCGCATTGCAGACGCGCGCCCGAGAGACTGCAGCGCACGCGCAGTGCGCCCTCCCCGGTTCCGGCAGTCCCTGCAGGGCCCGCGGCTCCGCCCCCGCAGGCCCCGCCCCGCTCCCGTGTGCCGAATGCTCCATATCCGGGTTCCCGCCGCCGCCGCCGTCGCAGCCGCCGCCGCCGCCGAGCTCATTCAGCTTTGCCGGGAGTGGTGTGGTTCCCGACCAAGATGGCGGCCGTGGGGCGAGTCGGCTCCTTCGGTTCCTCACCGCCGGGATTAGCCTCGACTTACGCGGGGGGCCCTTTGGCCAACGACCTCGCCTCGGGCAACGGCGGCGCCGCCGCGGGCGACGACGAGGACGGGCAGAACCTTTGGTAACGGCCCCACCCATCCCTGGGTCCCCACTGGCACTTCCGGCCCTGCGGACCCCTCGGGATCCCGTGCGGAGGCCCCTGCGTTCCGGGCAGCCCCCGCCCCGCCCCGCCCCTGCGCGCCGAGCCCGGGTCGGTCCCTCCCGCCGTGGGGCGCTGGTGCCCGGCCTCAGCGTGCGCCTTTGCTCCCCGGTAGGTCCTGCATCCTCAGCGAGGTCTCCACCCGCTCGCGCTCCAAGCTCCCCGCGGGGAAGAACGTGCTGCTGCTGGGTGAGTGTAACCTGCCTCGCCTCGCCCCGCCCCGCCCCGCGGCTCCCCCACCCAACCCCGGCCCGGGTCAGGGTCCGCCCGCCTCCTGCCCCCCGCCCCCCGCCCGCCGGCTCGGCCGCTTTGTGCGGACCCCGGGGCCTGGCCCCGCCCCGCCCGCCGCCCGACCGGCCGCTGACAGCTGGGGTAGAAGGGGACCGGGACCCCGGGCCCGGGACCTGCAGGGGGCCCGCCCTCCCCTGCGTGTGGAGGTGGCCCTGGCAGTCTCCCTTGGGAAGGACGAATGCTGTAGCCCATCGGAGAGATTCTAGAGGTTGGGGTTTACCCAGAAAATAAGGACGGGTTTTCTTTCATAACGAAAATTGGTAGCGGGAGGCTCGTTGGCAAGAGCTCCGGTGCAAATGGTATGCCATTAATATTTAATAGCTGACTCTGTATAATTGACAGAGAAGCGAGAAATTGAGACCTGGTATTCGTGGTAAACGTTCTTATTTGATTCAGCTTTTTCGGGTACAATGGACTCATGTTGCAAATGCCTTTAACTGTTCCTTATAATTCTGAAATTTGTAAAGGGCAAGAGAACACCTTACTCGTCCAGTCCCTTCCACCAAATGATTGTAATTAGGAGAAATGGTCTAATGTCTCAGTTCTCCTGTTCTGTAGCTCCTTTGCTCTCTGGAAGTTATGTATGTTGCTTCTTTACTGATTCTGAGGGTGGGCGTAGAGGACATTGAGGGAGAATAAATCACAGATTCACATTTTTTCCAGGTTTAGCTCCTGAGTCATTTACAAAAGACATTTCTTTCATATTCTTTAAATGGGAGATACTGACGTCTGGCTTATAAAATGTTTAAATTTTAAAGCTTTGGTATTGGTGTCTCAAGACTATTTTTATGTATATCTAAAGAACAGGAAAGGAAACAAAGAAGTCAGATGCTACATGACAGGGTCTACTCTTAATAAAAATGTTTAGATAGAAACAGATTGCTAATTTTTTCTGAATTTCTGCCAATCTAGAAAATGTGATTCTTGATGTTCTTTATTACACGGAGGTAGTTGGAAAAATTTGCTTTACCTCGTTTTTAATGTGATTGAAGTACCCACTGCATATTAACCTGGGTTCAGTTACGGCCCTATGATCTTAAACAAATTAGTTTCTCCATCTTTAAAGTGGATATTACAGAAATAATAATGCTCCCTCCTAGAGTTATGGGGTGAACTGAAGGAGGTAATACTTACAAAGTGATAACAGCGTGGTGACTTTTTGTGATGGATTTCTCTCAACTGAATTAGAAAATGTTTTATCAGAATTCTCTTTTGGAAAATTGAATTAGTGTCCACATAAGTGATATTTATAGAGCAGAGATGGATTAGGATCCAAATGCAAGGGAAAAAAATCCTAGAAAATGTTTTAAGTTTACTAATTTAAACAAATTACTATTAATTGCTAAACTAAAGTGGTCTTAATGTGACTTCATTGAAGTCACATTATACCATCATTATTTTTTTAATGACTGTAAGTTAAATAAGACTTCTTTGCAAGTAATGCCATTGTAAGGTTAAGACTCCTGAACTTTGTTTTCATTTTGTAAGTTCCTCCCAATTAGTCCTGTGCACTAGATCTTTCTTAGATGATTCTGTTTGTAGTGAAACAAAAGTGACAGTTTTGTTCATTTTTGATGTTCCTAATTTGTGCTGAGGTTGCACCATACTTTTTTTTAACCCCTTTTTTAAACTTGCCTTTGACACTGGATCAGTGGATGTGACTGAATGTACTTAGAGGCCCCAGACACTTCTATCCTTCCATACTTAGAGTAGATTAAATTTCTTTTTTTATGAGCTTAATAGTTTGTAAGGTTCCATCTAGTATCAAGTTATACGAATATATATGAAATTTAAATTTTTCTTTGAGTGCTATTGAGATTTTCATCAGAGTGCTTTTCAGTTTTGGAAGAACAGATTTTTATACTGATTACATAAATAGGGTTAATTTTTAAAAATACTTGTAAAGATTTCTTAAAGACATTTTACTGTCACATGTTATGGCAGCATTCACTCTGTGCTAGTGGAGGGAAGAAATATATAAATAGCCATTGTGTTTTTCTTTGTTATGAATTTGAGGGTGCTAATCAGGAGGATGCTTGGCCCTAATGTGTCTTTCATGAATCATGGTGATTTCTGGAGTCCTATATTTAAAAAATAAGATCTGAGACTGTAACAAGGTTTTACATTTCTAGAAACAACCTAAAATAGGAACAATGATCAAGCCTTTGTCCCCTAACATAGATCGCAATTTAGGCTTAGCTGGCTACATGGCTTCCCTCTCACTGCCAATGGGAGAAGAGGATGAGGACCCGCAATGTATATATGTGTATGAGCTATTCTCAAAGCGTTTTCAAATAAACATTGGCTTATCTCTGCTGCCCCCCTTCTTTCACCACCTCCAACTCTGAGAGGCTGGTGTTAGCACCAATTTATAGATGAGATAATGAATTTTAAAGACCTGTTAAGTGAGTTTTCCGAGGTCACACAGCTATTAAGACCCTGTAGTCCATGACTCTGGCATCGCTCTCCAGCTTGATCAAAGTCCTTGCAAGGGAGTGAGTGCCCTATATTCTTCCTACTGTGTAACTTTTTTAAAAGGCTATCTTTGAGTAAAAATACTAGTAATTATTTTAAAGTGAAGTCTAAATATTTGTTGGATTCTAGGATGCAGCTTATTGAGAGACATCACTGTGGCCATGTCACTTGTGTTTAAGCAGTCATTTAATCTACCTAGGCCTGACCCGTAGTGAAATTGAGAAACACCTATGACATTAGTGCTTAACTATTTTCTTTCTTGAAAGATTTTGAGAAAGTTCTTCGATAAAGTTTGTTTCTAATATTAAAGGCAAAACTTCTCGTGTATATATTTTAAGTAGGACTTAGCTTACATATTGCCCTTTGAAGAACTATTTTTTCGTCTTTACCCTTTATATTTAATCAGCTTTTACGGCAACGATTGTAATTATATTTTAATCACTGCTTTCTCCATATCTTGGTTAATTTCCTATGTTTTGTTAAGAAAACTCCCTAAGGAAAATAATAGTGCTAACATTTATAGAGCACTTGTATGTACCAGCCGTGTAAGGATTGTTTACAGAATTTGATTATCCCCTTAAAGATCATGAAGCAAACACAGAGTTATTAGTAAATTGCTGTAGGGTTACACAGCCAGAAAGAGTCAACATCAGGAGTCTTAAGTTGTATAGCCTACCTCCAGAGCCAGTATTCTTTCTTAACCTATACCCTGGACTGTCTCCCTAAAGGGAGAGATCTCTTTGTAAAAAAACTTTGTGGGGCAGCCCCGGTGGCTCAGCGGTTTAGCGCCGCCTTCAGTCCAGGATGTGAATTTGGAGGCCCGGGGTCGAGTCCCACATTGGGCTCCTTGCATGGAGCCTGCTTCTCCCTCTGCCTCTCTCTCTCTCTCTGTGTCTCCCATGAATAAATAAATAAAATATTTTTAAAAAATGTATTGTGTTTAATGGTTTATATTAAAGGAATTTTATGTGATTCCCCTGATATATCTGTTTCATTGCAAAATCATTGATTTAGATTAAGTGAATTCATTATTTACTAATATGCATATATAATCTTGGCCCCCAGCACAGTGCCTGGCTTATAAATAGAACATCAGTGTAACTTTCTGATTAGGGACCAATATAAATTAATGAAAATTAGTTGGCCCTTTGGTAAATGACATAAACCTCATCTTTCTCATCTATAAATTAAGATATTTGGATTTAGTGATCTCTGAACTCTGATTCCACATTCTTTAATTTGCTTAAATTCTAAAGCTTGTGGTTATTAAATATTTATAAAGAAATATTTTGAGCACATATTTCAGATGGACTAAAATTAAAGTATTTTCTTGTAGATGTGGGCTGTTTGAATCTACCCAGGGAAGAAATCTAGAGTCTATATTTTTCGCTGTTTGAATCTACCCAGGGAAGAAATCTAGAGTCTATATTTTTCCCTGAAAGCACTAGTCCAGAATTATGTGCAGCCAGCAAAGCTTCACAAAATGCTGGGCATCTTCAGAAAGTATGTTTGAAATAATCTTTCTTATTCAGGAATAAAACTAGCTTCTATTATGCTTGAATTATTGGTAGGAAACCTCAAGATACATAGTGGAACTAGAGATCTGTTCACAGAAGTAACTCATAATGTGAGGACTGACATTGAAAACAATGAGACTGTTCATTCAGAGAATTAATTTGTGAGGAACTGGGATCCATGACTTCTGGAAAACACAGATTTTTATCAGTTGAAGTATGTTAATGCTGTTTTCTGAAATGATTGGTTATGGAAATATGCTATAAGGAGTAGAATGTTACCACATATTGGGTATGGATATGGATGGTATTGGATTGGTAATTTTCAAAGAATTAACAATATTATTTACTGTATGATATGTTACCATATTAAAAATATACCAAGTGTGAGAGTTTTTGAGACATCAGTGGCATATTGGTGTTTTACAGTGGTTAGAGCCAGTGAAGGACCAGATAGTAAATAATTTAGGTTTTGTGAGCTATATGGTCTCTGTTGTAACTATTCAGCTCTACCTTTATAGCCCCAAAACAGCCATAGACAATACACAGATGAATGGATGTGGCAGTGTTTAATAAAACTTTATTTACCAAAACAGGCAGCAGACCAGATTTCTGTACTCATTTGTGGAGCCCTGCTTTTGGGTATCATGGGCATCAATTTTATCAATAAGCACAGATGCCAGTTTAATAGAGTTTTCTGGCTAATGGAATATGATGTTTGGTGCATAATAGGGGCTCAGTAAATAACTGCTGAATGAATGATGATGAGCTTTTACTTAAAGTGTCATTGTTATTCCAGCTAGAATATAGTCTGAGCATAGGTTTGAGAAGTGTTAAGAGGAGTTCATATATTTCTTCCAGCACTGAGAGAGAGCTCGAACACAAGTGAACAAGGGCACAGCTTGAGTTAGGAAAAAGAAAAGACCCAGAAAGTAAGTGACCATGGACTAATCTTTTTGGGCCTTACTTTACTTAAAAATAGGGGAGTAGCTTTTTTTTTTTTTTTTTTAAGATTTTATTTATTTATTCATGAGAGATACAGAGAGAGAGGCAGAAACACAGGCAGAAGGAGAAACAGGCTGCATGCAGGGAGCCGGAACGTGGGACTCATCCTGGGACTCCAGGATCACGCCCTGGGCCAAAGGCAGGCGCTAAACCGCTGAGCCACCCAGGGATCCCCGGGAGTAGCTTTTAGAAGGACCTTACACATTATTTCTTTATTCATTTGTTCATCAAATATTTATTAGAATATGCTGTGCATAAAATGGTTTGCTAAATCTTAATCTGTGGAAAACAGAGGTAAGTAGGACTCTGTCCCTGCCCTCTAGGAGCTTATAAATTCTTGGAGGAAAAGACTCAAAGTAGTAAAATCAAATATGTCAGTATGAAATAATTGCTAAATAGGTCACGTAAGATTTTGCTGAAAAGGTGGTATCTGAGTAAAATTTTGCTAAGATAGGGAGGAGAACACTGTGGGCTGCAAACTAAGGAAGCATGTTGCAGTAGCCATAAAAACACAGTGGAAAGGCCAAGGCACAAGGCAGCTCAGGTGTGGTAGGATCCTTACCTAGAGGCACCCGGTCTGGGAATTAGCCCTTCCTACCATTTGAAGCTGTGGGATTGTGGATGAATTACAACCTTCTGATCTGTTAACTAAGATTCTTTCATACTTACTGGGATTAAAAGAACCAAAAAAAATTGTCTTAAATCACTGTCCTCTCAAAATTGGAAGTCACTGTTTTAAATTGTAAAGTAATACATGTTTCTTGTCAGAGTAAGAGAAAATATTATGAAGATAAGAAAATGAAAATAACACATGATCCCACCACCTAGAGACAGCAGTGTTCATTTTCTTTGTGTATATATTGTTTTTTAAACAAATAGGCTTGTGCCTTTTTTTTTTTTTTTTAATGTATCAGGGTTGGGTTTTTTCTTCCCTTTTAATGACTGAATAATATATATAGTTATGACATAATTAAAATCAATGTGTATACAGATTATTATTATTATGTCTAATTTTCCATTTGCCCAGTATTACCTTTGGGATAAATTCCTATAAGTTCAATGGCTGGATCAAAAGTATATATCTTTAGAGTCTTTCTGTATATTACCAAACAGTCTTTTAGGAAAGTCGTGCCAGTTTACATTCCTACCATTGGTATGTGAGAGTACTTGTTTACTTAGCACCATTAGTAACAGTAAGGATGGGATCCCTGGGTGGCACAGCGGTTTAGCGCCTGCCTTTGGCCCCGGGCGCAATCCTGGAGACCCGGGATCGAATCCCACGTCGGGCTCCCGGTGCATGGAGCCTGCTTCTCCCTCTGCCTGTGTCTCTGCCTCTCTCTCTCTCTCTCTCTCTCTCTGTGACTATCATAAATAAATAAAAATAAAAATAAATTAATCTTAAAAAAAAAAAGTAACGGTAAGGATTATGCACTTTAATCTTTACCTATCTGGTAGATAGGTTAAAAATTGGCATCCTAATTTAAAGGCAGTTTAACTATAGAATATATACCATATTTGTTGATTAAAAACTATGACTTTAGTGGAACTTTGGCTTACTGGAACATAGGAACTGTTAACCTTTGGGATTAGCATTTATGGCTGTGATGAATGTTTATTGAATTAAACTCAGTGATTTTCAGTTCATGTCTAGTCAGTCTATGAGAGTGAGGGAAATTCTAAAGGATAAATTCTATTTTTTAATGTGAATTACTGAATGATGATGTTCAAAGGTAGGGCTTTGGCCAACAAATGGGATGGGAACATCATGTGTTACATGTTCTGCTTTATTATACAGTGTGTTCACTTTTACAGAAGAGGTTATTGAGCCCCAGGTCATACAGCTGAACTAGGATTCAAAATTGAGTTTGTCTGACTTTCCACTATGCAGATACTCCTTGATGTATTAGAGGGATGTAGTTTTGAACAGCCATGCATACATGTTTACTTAGAACCACTGGGTGCAGGGGCACCTGGGTGGCTCAGTGGTTGAGCGTCTGCCTTCCGTTCAGTTCAGGTCATGATCCCAGGTCAAGCTTCACATTGGGCTCCCCGCAGGGAGCCTGCCTCTCCCTCTGCTTATGTCTCTGCCTCTGTGTGTATCTCATGAATAAATAAATTTTAAGAAAAATCTTAAAAAAAAGAACTACTGGTGCAGATGTTGCAGCTGATTAACAGCCTCTCCCTGTTCTTGCCAGCTGAGGCAAGGGAGGAGATGCTCTTTGAGAAATGGGGAGCAGACCAAAAGACCCCACCCTGCCTGGGTCATCCTGATAACCTATGGAAGGCCACATAGCAGGTATGAACCCAAAAGTAGTTCCAGTAAAGACCCCTCATGGCTCTTGTCACCAGAGCTTTCAGATAAAATAGATTGATTTGTTTTATATCATGCTAGGCCAAATAAAAAATGTCAGCTTCACAATGTTGGTATCTCACTTGGATAAAGAAGGAACATGGAAGGCTAGAATTCTTTCTGTTCTAATTATCATGATGCTGTGTAGGCCATAATGTTTCCAATATAGCTGTGGAGATGTGAATCAAAGCTCTACGTAGAAAGCAGGTATCAGGTACACAAACCTGTGCAAAGCAAGAAGAGTTTCAGCCTTCCACCACAACTGGAGAGGAACCTGGGAGAAAAGGGAGGCAGAGTACCACTTAATTTTACCTTTTGTCATCCCTGTTTATCTTGAGTGAAGACTAGAAGCTGCTCCAAGTACAATGGCAATGTCTATAGTGTTTAGGAGCATTGCTGGCTTTTAATCCTGACCCTTCTTTATTAGATTGCTTAATCTTTCAGATTATACTATTTACCTTTTGGGATTATCATGTGGATTATAGGAGATAATGTTTGTGAAACACTTCTAACAATGGCATACACTGGAAGTGTTCAAGATAGCTATTAGTGTTTTGCTTTGCTCATTTTCATGTGATTCTTGTTTTTATGTTATCTTTTTAAAACAGTGTTGATGTCTTATAAAAGAACTTTATTTCTTGTGTATCATTAACCAAGAAGTAATGAATTGATAATAGTCATAGAACTTTAAATCCATCACCATAAATTTTGTCTGCTTTTATTCCTCTCTGCTTAGAAGATGGGAAGCAAATGGAAATACTTGACTTGTCCAGGTTCAAACAACTAATTGTGATACTATGACAGTTAGAAATCACATCTTCTGAATCTTCCCATTTCTAAACCTGTTAATTAAATTGTCATTGTGGGACTCCTGGATGGCTCAGTGGTTGAGTGTCTGTCTTTGGCTCAGGGCATGATTCCAGGGTCCTGGGATCGAGTCCTGAGTCGGGCTCCCTGTGAGGAGCCTGCTTCTCCCTCTGCTCCTCTTTCTGTGTCACTCATGAATAAATAAATAAAATCTTTAGAAAAAAAAATTGTCATTGTAAAGTTTTGGACTTTACCTTTGGTGTTGAAGTAGAGATCTGTTGGGATGATAAAACAGTAACATGAGCACATCTTTACCCCTATACTATTTTGGTGGAGTTTATATAGTCTTTGTTTTGTAACCAATATGGTTTTCAAATTTGAGCTGAAAAAAAGTAAGAATTGATGGTTGTTATTGCTTTATGCTAAAACTGAATTCTTTGTGGGGGCACCTGGCTGGCTCAGCTGGTAGAGCATGCAGCTCTCAATCTCAGGATTGTAGGTTCGAGTTCCACATTGGATGTAGAGATTACCTTAAATCTTTAAAACATTAAAACAAGTTATTTTAAGTGTGTGGATCTTATACTTGGCTTATAGAGAGTGGCTTATTTGAATAGCGCTCACAAATAACTTAAAATACAGACTTATTTGCTATGAGGAATTTCACTGTAATTGAATCAACAAATCTTTCTTATCTTGGTCCATCCATTAGGGCAGGGTTTGGCCTGTAGACTATTTTTGTATGGCCAGCAAGCCAAGAATGGGGTTTGTTTATTTATATTTTTAAAGATTTGGGGTTAAAAAATCAAAGATAAATAAGTGACAGAGACCTTCTGTGAACTGCAAAGCCTAAAATATTTACTTCCTGGTCCTAAAAAGTTTGCCAGCACCTGGATGAGGACATGAAAATGGCCCTATTAGAATATAATATCTAACGAAATATTTCAGTTTGTTTTAAAAACATCTGTAAAATATGTTTAAGAAAATCTAATATAAAATGCAAATTTAGATAAAATATTTAGAGAATAACTTTAATATCATCATTAAAGGGTTCTTTATAGAAGGATTTCCATCTTAGTCTGTTTAAACAGGAACTCTCAGTACTTGTGTTAAGTGTATGTTTACAGATCATTAACTATTTGGCTGGCACACTTAAAGCTAGTATGTCTTTTCACTGCCAGCTGAAGGCCCAGGAACTGAAGATAAAGCTTTCTTATAGTTTATGCATGACAGATAGATTCTTTCAATATTTTTTGAAGCCACACAGGCCTTGTTGCCCTACTTGCCACTTTAAAGATATATTAATTGCATTGAATGAAATATATGTATAATGTATAGTTATTCTTTTATTCTACTGCTCAAGCCATTAGGCTCTGTGTTTTTTCAAAAATAACTTGGAATTTAGTGATTTTTGTTTCCAGACTGTTTTGGTCATTAGAGATGGTTTTTATTTTTCTCCATGCTCACCATGGTTCTTTGTGGTTTTGATAATGTAAGAGAATTTTAAAATCTCATTCTAGGTGATTCTAAGAAGTGTTTATGTGATTTTAATCGTTTGTATTATTGATTGACGTAATGCACCTTCGTCGTAAAAGTCACCCAAATATTCCTGTATTTCTGGGTTATTGGGTTCTTTTTTTTTTTTTTTTTTTTTTTTTTTTTTGCTTTTGTTTGTTTTTGTCTTTGCTGCTTTTATTTATGTGTTTGGCATTGAATACTTTTTTTTTTTAATTTTACTTTTTCACACCCATTACCCATCTTCCAATCCCCCCGCAACCACCAATCTGTTCTCTGTATCTGTCTGTGAGCTTGGGTTTTTTTTTTTTTTAGATTCCACACATAAGAGAGATTATACAGCATTTGTCTTTCTCTATCAGACTTATTTCACTTAGTGTAATGCCCCCAGAGTCCATCTATGTTGTCACAAATGGTATCATTTCATTCTTTCTTATGGCTGAATAATACTGTGTATCTCACATCTTCATTACCCATTCATCAATGGACACTTAGGTTGTTTTCTTTGGGCTATTAGAAATAATGCTGCAATGAACATGAGGGTACATATATCTTTCAAGTTAATGTTTTCATTTTCTTTGGAAAAGTACCCAAAAGTGAAGTTACTAGATCATATGGTCAAAATATAATTTAAAAAAATTTTTTAGAGATTTTATTTATTCATGAGAGATACAGAGAAGGGGCAGAGACATAGGCATCTGGAGAAGCAGGCTCCCCTTGGGGAGCCTTATGTGGGACTCAGTCCTGGGATCATGCCCTGAGCCGAAGGCAGATACTCAACTACTGAGCCACCCAGGCGTTCCTATGATCAAAATTTTTAATTTTTTGGGAAACCTTACAATGTTTCATCAGTGGCTACACCAGTTTACACTCCCACCACCAAGGCACAGAGGTTTCCTTTTCTCCATATCCTCCCCAATATTTGTTTTTTTCTTGTCTTTTTTTTTATAATAGCCATTCTAACAGGGATTAGGTGATATTTCACTGTGGCCTTGATTTGCATTTCCCTGATGATTAGTAATGTTGAGCATTTTCATGTGCCTGTTGGGCATCTGTATGTCTTCATTGGAGAAATGTCTTTTCCTGCTTTCTGCCACTTTTTAATTGTTTGGTTTTTTGCTAGTTGAATTGTATGAATTCTTTATGTATTTTGCATTTTAATTCCTTATCATATATGTGATTTGCAAATATTTTCTTCCATTCAGTAGGTTGCCTTTTTTATTTTGTTGATGGTTTCCTTTGTCATGCAGATGTTTTTTAGTTTGATGCAGTCCTACTTGTTAATTTTGTTTTTGTTGCCTTTGGAATCAGATTTTTAAAAAATCATTGCCAAGACCTCTGTCAAGGATCTTACCACCTATGTTTACTCCTAAGAACTTTGTGTTTCCAGATTTTATGTTCAAGTCTTCAATCCATTTTGAGTTAATTTCTGTGTACAGTATAAGATAGTGGTCTAGTTTTATTTGTGTATGGCTGTCTAATTTTCCCAACATCATTTATTGAGGACACTATCCTTTATCTATTGTTATTCTTGGCTCCTTTGTTACAAATTAATTGACTATATATGCTTGGGTTCATTTTGGGGCTCTTTGTTGATATATATGTCTGTTTTTATGCCAATACCATGACTGTTAACTTGTAATAGAATTTGATGCCTCCAGTGTTGTTCTTTCTCAGGATTGCTTTGGCTTATCCAGAGTCTTCTGTGGTTCCGTACACATTTTAGAATTGTGTGTTCTATTTCTGTGAAAAATGCCACTGAAATTTTGATTGGGATTACATTGAATCTGTAGGTTACTTTGGGTTTGAAGCCACCTAAGCCCCATTGCCCTGCTTGCCACTTTAAAGATATATTAATTGCTTAGAATTAAGTATGTATATAGTCATTTTTCTTTTGTTTTATTTTAGTTTTCAAACTATTAGGTTCTGTGTTTTGTTTTCCAAAAATGACTTGAAATTTAGTGACTTTTGTTTCTTGAATGGTTCGGCCACTAAAGATGGTTTTTAAATGTCTGCCAATGCCAAATATAGATATCCTGCAGTTAATATTTTTTAATCCTTTTAATTGCATAATCAAAGAGAAAAAGTTCATAATGGACTTTTTAATATTGCCAAACATAGTTCATCTTGAATGTGGCAAGGAAGCTTTGTATTGATAACTCAGTCCAATGACTAGAAAGCTTTTCTAAGTTTAGTGAAAGGTATGTATTATGAGCTTATACAATTAATCAATTATTGATGAGAGGTAGCCACTTGAGTTTTATAGACATGAGTGGATTTTAATCTATCTTAATATATTGTGGGTAAAGGCCCAGGACAAGTGATTATAGATAAGGTATGGTTACAAAAAATAGAGACTGTAGTTGTGATTGAGAGATAATGAACATTGGTAAAGGATATTCTGACTATAGGATGCGTGCTATAGGGTAAAGGTGTACCTCCCAAATTAATGTGTTGAAATCCCACCCCGCAGTGGGATGGCATTAGGAGGTGTGGTCTTTCGTAGATGATTAGGTCATGAGGGCAAAGGCCTCATGAGTGGGATTGGGGCCCTTATAAAAGAAACACCAGAGAGCTCTCTCACCCGTTCTGCCATGTGAGGACACAGGGAGAAGAACCTGGAAACAAGCCTTCGTTAGATGCCAGATCTGCCAGTGCCTTCATGAACTTCTCAGCCTCCAGAACTGTGAGAAATAAATTATCTTGTTTAAAAGCCACTTAGCCTATGGTATTTTTGTTATAACAGCCCAAAGAGACTAAGACAACATGGTTTCTTTCTTTGTTGAGCAAGCAAGGAGAGGGCCTGTTAAGAATAGGATAATTTCTTACCTGCAAGTATCCTAAAAGCAAGGACTTTATACCCTGTTTCTATTAAGAGAACTTGCTAAAAGAATATTTGTTGAATGAAGGGGGACAGACTTGGCAGACTTATCTGCCGAAGGAAACCCATAAATGACCTGACACACTACAGTAAAGTGTCTTTAGAGTTCAGTGTGTTGTTGGTGTATGAGGGAGAGCTCTTAACCAGACTTGTGGAGGCAAAGAACACTTGCTAGAGGAAACTAAAATGAGACCAGGATAAACTGGGGTTCTCCCACATGTGAGGAGAAGGGGGAAATATTCCAGAAAGAAATGACAGCATGTGAAGACTCAGAGTTGAGAGAGCACAGAGGGTGCTCTCTCTCTTGCAGTGTTCTGCAAGAAGTTGTGAATGGCTGGAGCCTAGTATGTGGATTGTGGGATATGGTAGGAGAGAAGCAGAAAAATTAGGTGGCTTTTGTAAGGAACGTTGGGCTTTATAGTTTGTGCTTTGTGGCAAGAGCAGCAGGAAGATGCTGAGGGTTTTTCCTGGCATCTTAGGTATTGAAGGAATACCTAAACATGTTGAAGGAATGTTAGAGTGAATACTCATATACCTAAACCTAGACTCTACCATTAACACTTAACTGTATTTATTTTATCACATTAGCTTTTCACTGTTCCACCTGTCTTTTTATGCATTACAAAGTAAGTTGCTGATACTAGTTTACTTCACTCTAAGTACTTGAGCTTTTGTGTATCATTAACTAGAATACCTTGAAGGGTCTTAAGAGGAAAAGTAGTATGAGGAGATTGTTTCAGGAAGATCACACAGCTGCAGGATGGGGAATAGATTGGAGTGTGGTATAAATTTTCGTGAATGTTCATTTTTGAGTAGCATGTTTATATACTAAGAAGAGAATCAGGCAGAAGCCATGGGTAAAATGCCTAATGACATAAAAAGAGAAAAAAAATAGTCTAAAAAATAATGTGATTAGAAGATGTATATAAAAGTTGAACAAGACTACATCTTTGTAATACCAACAGCATTTTTCACAGAATTAGAATAAACAATCCTAAAATTTGTATGGAACCACAAATTGACCTTGAAAAGCCAAAGGAATCTTGAAAAAGAAAAACAATGAGGCATCACAATTCTAGACATCAAGTTATATTACAAAGCTGTAGTAATCAAGATAGTATGATACTGGCACAAAAATAGACACATAGATCAATGAACAGAATAGGATACCCAGAAATAAACCTACACCAATATAGTCCGTTAATCTTCTATGAAGCAGGAAAGACTATCCAATGGGAAGAAAGACCGTCTCTTCAACAAATGGTATTGGGAAAACTGGACAGCAACATGCGAAAGAATGAAACTTGATCACCCCCTTTACACCATACACAAGAACTCACAATGGGTTGAAGACCTAAATGATGTGAGTCCTGAAACCATAAAAATCCTGGAAGAGAGCACAGGCAGTAATGTCTCTGACATTGGCCATAACATTTTTCTAGATACATTTCCTAAAGCAAGGGAAGTAAAAGCAAAAGTAAACTTTTGGGACTGGATCAAAGTAAAAAGCTTCTGCATGTTGAAGGAAATAATCAACAAAACTAAAAGGCAGCCTATCAGATGGGAGGAGATATTTGCAAATGACCTATCTGGCAAAGGGTTAGTATCCACAATATAAAAAGAACTGATACAACTCAACATTTAAAAACCAAATAATCCAATTGAAAAATAGGCAGAAAAAAAAAAAGGCCAAAAGACATAAACAGACATTTCTCCAAGGAAGACCTACAAATGGCCAAAAGACACATGATTGATCATCAGGGAAGTGCAAATCAATACTGTAATGAGATATCACTCCATACCTGTCAGAATGGCTGCAGTCAACAATGCAAGAAACAAGTATTGGCAAGGAGGTAGAGAAAAAGGAGCCCTCTTGTGCTGTTGGTGGGAATGCAAACAGGTACAGCCACTGTGGAAAACAGTATGAAGGTTCTTCAAAAAGTTAAAAATGTAATTGCACTACTGGGTGAGTATTTACCCAAAAATACAAAAGCATTAATTCAAAGGGATACAGACGTCCCAATGTTTATTCCAGCATTATTTACAATAGTCAAACTATGGAAGCAGGCTAATGCCTGTCAATAGATGAAAGGATAATGAAGATATGGTATATACACACACACACACACACACACACACACACACACACAATGGAATATTATTCAGCCATAAAAGAATGAAATCTTGCCATCTGCAACAACATGGGTGGAGCTAGAGAGTATAATGCTAATTAGCAAAATAAGAGAAAGACAAATACTATATTTCATTCATTCATATGTGGAATTGAAGAATCCAAATAAGGAGAGGAAAAAAGACAAAGCAAGAAACTCTGCTTATGTCTCTGTCTCTCTCTGTGCCACTCATGAATAAATAAAATCTTTTTAAAAAATAAAACCTTATAATAAAAGAAAAAATGGAGAAGTGGGTGTGGGGATGGGCTAAACAGGTGATGGGCATTAAGGAGGTGCATGTTGTAATAAGCACTGGGTATTACATATGAGTGAGGAATTGCTAAATTCTCCTAAAACTGATACTACACTATATGCTAACTTGAAGTTAAATAAAATCTTGGAAGAAAAAAAGAATCGCATCTTTGTAAATACCTCAGATAAGAAGTGTTTCCTAGGGGTGGCCTGTGGTCTATTAAATGTCTGCCTTCGGCTCGGGTCATGATCTCAGGGATTGAGCCCTGCGTTGGGCTCCCTGCTCTGTGTAGAGCCTGCTTCTGCTTCTCCTTTTCCTCCGCCTGCTGCTCCCTCTGCTTGTACTCTCTCTGTCAAATAAATAAAATCTTTAAAAAAAAAAAGTATTTCCTATAAATAGTAGGTAACAAATGAGATTTTGTCTACAGAATATGTCTTCATTGACCTCTCAGAGGTTTTTTGAAACAGGTCTATTTTCAGATGTTTGCATTTGCCATTAAGACAAATCATGTCAGAGTTCACTTAGGTGTAGAAAAAAATGACAGCTGCAGAAAATGGTCATTTTAATGAAGGCTTAAGACTTATGAAAAGAAGAATTGGGCTTAAAATATATATGTCAATTTTCAACCAACCCTAACTTCCAAATGTTGTTAAAGTTGGAGAGAAGAGTAGTTGATAGAAGCTTTGCTCCCAGAAAAATTTTGTTTCAGTTAGCAAAGTGCTTCAGACATCTTAACAATCTTCTCTGTACCAAGCACTATGTTAGAATATTCTTGGGAATAAGATATTCTTCTGTTTTTGCCTTCATTCCATTTTTTCCCGAGAGCAAATGAGAGTCACACTCTTGAGAAGGTTGATTTGGATTCTCTTGCAAGACTTGGATTATTGCCATGCTCCCACAATCTTTGTGACTAGTCTCAGTTTTCTCATCTCTAAGTAGAGAGGATTTCATTAGATTTCTTTACAGCCTGTGTGTGTCTATGATATATTATTTATTCTCAATGTGAACACTTCCATTTTGTTACCAGAAGTGAGAAATTTGAAATCGCAGGATGGGAAAAAATCTCTATCGTATTTACCATATTACATTTATTTGACAGTATACTGTTTTTCAAAATCAGTGTTGTAACATTTATCTTAAAATGGCGTTTCCAAGGTGCTAAATATTAAGAGGCACAGCTATCAGCGTCTAAATTTTCAGGAGAGAAGTTACTAGCATAATAAAACAAACTTTATTCCCAGTTCTTAGAGGTAAAATTGAGAAAATAGGAACATAACCACCTATCACTCAGAGATAGCTCACAGAGAAGAATGCATGAAGTCATTTTCTTTTTCTTCTGAAAATAGCAATGACCCCTGGAAGCAGAAATATCTTTTTCTTTCATGAGTCATAATGCAAAAATAATAAACAATATTGTTTTAATGGCTCTAAAATAGCAGCACTGTTAAATATTGGAAAGAGTATGCTTTGAGCTTAAATTCATATAAATTTAGAACTTGACCTTGTCATTTCCTACCTGTGAAACTTTGAGTAAGATACTTACCTTTAGGAGTTCTGTACTCCAGTATCATCATCTACCATTATGGAAGATAATTACCATTCGCCATTACAGTCATGATTATGTTAGAATTACTGTTGCTGGAATGCATGCAGCAGGCACTCTGGAAATGCTGCTCCTGCAGGAAGTTACTGATGATTCCATCTGACTATGTGGGCAAAGGGAGCAGTTACGGTACTTTATTTTTTGTTATATGGAAACACATTGATAGGCTTGAAATTTTATCCTTTTTCTGTCCTAACTTCTTAGGCTTTTGTATTTCAAACCCATTAATACACAATAAAGTTTTAAAATACTCCCAAAGAGGGTAAGGGAACAAAACTTATATCCTTCATTCAGGGATTTGTGAAATGCATTAATATTGTGGCATGACTTTTGTTGTTTGAGACCAGATGTATCAGTGGCTGTCCTGTAAGAAGCTTATGAATGTGCATGTCACTATGGAAACCACAGAGTTAACATGCACTGTAGTCACCGGTGCTTTCTGGACACTGGGGATATAGCAGTAAACAAAACACAAAAATGCCTGTTCCTCTAGAGCTTTTGAGGGTAGGGGATGACTAAGTAAAATACATACTGTATTAGTAATTTCAATGGAGAAAAATAAGAAGGCATTGGAATATTGGGAAGTTGTAATTTTATTTATTTTTTAAATATTTTATTAATGAGGCAGAGACACAGGCAGAGGGAAAAGCAAGCTCCCCATGAGGAGCCCAATACAGGACCCTGGGATCACACCCTGAGCCAAAGACAGACACTCAATCACTGAGCCACCCAGATGCCCAGGCGGTTGTGATTTTAAATGAGGTGGTTAGGAATGGCCTTCCCAAGGAAGTGATCATTGAGAAAAGGTAACAGTTTAGACAACCTAGAGATTTCTGAAGAGAGACTGTTCTAGGCAGAGGAAACAAGCATATAGAAAGGCTTTGAGGTTACATTAATCATTATATAAGCAAGAGTTTGGGGGAAAGGTGGCAAGAGAATGATACTGGTTTTGTGCATATTGAAATCTGAGGTATTTATGGAACATCCAAGTAGTGAAGACCAGTAATCAGTTCAGGAGAGGCCGAAGCTGGAAGGAAATCTGTGGGTCACCATGGGGTATTGAAGTTGTACATGGAGCTGCTTCTGGAATTATGTTCAGAGTGAGAAGAGTAGAAGGCTGAGAAAGGAACCCTGGGAAACACAGACATTGGGTGGGGATGGAAGAGCAGCCTGCAAGGAAGACTCAGGACCAGCCACCTCAGAGGTCAGGTCAGGTAGGAGAGAGCGGTGTTACTGAAGCAATGGTGAGGGGAGGGCCTTTTAACTTCAGTGTCTTCCTCCTCCTCCTCTCTCTCTGCCAACTCCCAACTAAGTCAGCCTGGAGTATAGCAATTCCCACCACTAGCTAATACCTACCTCATTTCTTGCTAGGACTCCATTAATATCTAGTTACCTAGTTTCCTTACTCTTAACCTTACCCTTGTCAGGCAGCCTTCTGCACTTCTGCCACAACAGTCTATCTGAAATACTCAACGCTGCCGGAGGCTCCCCATTATCCTCAGGATAAAATCTGACCTTCCCAGCCTGGCATAAGATGCCCTTCATGATCTGGCATGCCGTACTTGTTCTCACTTTCTGCTCCTTTTTCCCTGACATCCTCAAGTTCATGCATTCAAATTATTTGTCCTTTATAGAAGGACACTTCTTTGCCTCCAGGCCTCTATAATGATTTCCTTACTGCCTGGAATGACTAACTGTCCATGGCTCATTAAACACCACAAGATTTGGCTAAAGTATTACCCACCGTCTCTACAAAGCCCTTTCTGACTTCTAGACAAAACCAGGATATTCTCTTAGGGCTGGCTTCCTGGTTTGTAGCATATCTCTAGTGTAGTCCTAATGACAGTATCTTGGAATTATCTCCTGTTTGTTTTCTCTCTCCAGCTTATGAGCATCTTAGAGGATAGTGGCTTGGAGAATAAGGATCTTTGTATTCCTAGTGTTTAGTGTAGTAAATGTCCAATGCAATGGTTCTCAAAGTGTGGTACCTACCTTAGCAGCGTCAGCAACACCAGTTACCTGTTAGAAATGCAGATTCTTGGACCCTACCCCAAACTTATTGAATCAGAAATCCAGGAGGGGAGGCCCAGCAATATGTGGTGTTTTTTTTTTTTTAAAATATTTATTTATTCATGAGAAACAGAGAGAGAAAGGCAGGACACACAGGCCGAGGGAGAGAAGCAGGCTCCATGCAGGAAACCTGATGCGGGACTTGATCCCAGGACTCCAGGATCACGCCCTGGGCCAAAGGCAGGCGCTAAATCACTGAGCCACCTAGGGATCCCAGCAATATGTGTTTAATAAGCCCCCCAGGTGAGTGTGGTACCTTTGAGAACCATTAGTCCAGTGAAATGAGTGATAGACATTGTCTCAGGAATAAACTCTGGTCTCATAAGTAAGAGAAAATCCTTCAGCTTCAGTTTTTAGAAAAAGGAAACAGTCATGCTCTACTGATGGCTACAGGAACTTAAAAATACAGCATATATAGTTAAGATTGACTTTTTTTGATGTCATGAATTTTGGTTCAAAGTGTATTTGGAGCATATGGATTTAAACCTTTATAATTAGAATTAGATGAATTAAAAAGAAGACACAAACTTGTTATTTAAGCACTCCATATTTTTTTAATTTAAAATTCAATTAGCCAACATATATTACATCATTAGTTTCAGATGTAGAGTTCAGTAATTCATCAGTTGAATATAATACCCAGTGTTCATCACACGTGCCTTCCTTAATGCCCATCACCCAGTAATCCCATGCCTCTACCCTACCCAAGCAACCTTCAGTTTGTTTCCTGGAGTTAAGAGTCTCTCATGGTTTGTTCCCCTCTCTGATTACTTCCCATTCAGTTTTCCCTTCCTTCTCCTATGATCCTCTGCACTAAAGAACCACTTAATAATATTACCAACAGAAAAAAAAAAAAAATTACCAACAGAGATAACCAAATCAGTGACTATTTCTAGGTAATATTATTGTGGTTTGGATTCTTTTGCTTATGCTTATCCACAAGTATGTTTTTTTAATTCAGAAACCTTTATATTTAAGTCATTTGAAATATTAAAAAGAAGTTGAAATAAATCCATCTGATTTTGGGTGTTTTTTAAGATATCTTTTTATTTTCTAACATCCAAAATAGGAATTAAGGAGAAAAGATAAATTCTGCGTTATATATATTTTATTTTTATTTTTATTTTTATTTATTTTTTTATTTATTTATGATAGTCACAGAGAGAGAGAGACAGAGAGACAGAGACAGAGACACAGGCAGAGGGAGAAGCAGGCTCCATGCACCGGGAGCCTGATGTGGGATTGGATCCCGGGTCTCCAGGATCGCACCCTGGGCCAAAGACAGGCGCCAAACTGCTGCGCCACCCAGGGATCCCAATTCTGCGTTATATTAAATGAAATTTTATCTGACTACCACCTATTTTTGTGGATGCGTATGCACTATAAAAAATTCTCATTGAACATTTCATTGCTAATTTAAGCTTCTATAATATGTAACATTGTTTCTGTGGGATAATCAGTTTTCAGTTGGTGTAAATTTCACTTATAGGACTCCTTTCAGGAAAGTAGCCTGTCCTAAGAGAAATCTTTTTTTTTTTTCCATAAGAGAAATCTTGATTATTTTCTTTCTAGTTCTAGAATGAACTCAGATTTTTTTTTAATTAATAAATTTTGGGGTTTTTATTTTTTAGAGAGAGAGTACATATGCACAAGTGGTGTTGGGGGGAGGTGGTGCAGGGGGAGAGGGAGAGAGAGAATGGTAAGCAGATTCCACGTTCAAAACTGAGCCAAAATTAAGAGTCAGACACACAACTGAGTCTCCCAGGTGTCCCAATAAACTGTTTTTTAGAGCAGTTTTAGGTTCACAGCAAAATTGAGTGGGAAATTCAGAGAATTTCTGAATATCCCCTGTCCCCACATCTATACAACCTCTCCCTGACCTTGACACATCGTTATCCCCTAAAGTCCATTGTTTATGTGAGGGTTCATTGTTGGTGTTGTACATTATATGGGTTTTGACAAATCTATAATGACACGTAGCTGCCATTGCAGTATCATGCAGAATAGTTTCATTGCCCTAAAAATTCTGTGCTCTGCCTATTCAGGCTCTTTAAAAAGAAGTTTTCACAGATCTCAACACATGGTGATTTAAATTATTGTGTCCAGTGCTCTTGCATATGACAGAACTAGATATAAATGCTTTAAATTCTTTTTGTTTATAGTTCTTGAACAACTACTTGAAAACATAAATGCCATAAAAATTATAGGGTTGATAAAAACCAAATTAGCAATCAGTATAACAAATGATGTTTTGCTGAAATTAAATGCCAGTATTAGGTTTAATAGGAGCACTTACATATTTTTCACTGGTTTACTTTATTATTTCCATTTTAAGCATGGGGGGATCATCATGGGAATAATCATTGTTGTTATAGATATTACTATTTTCAACCCAATCTGTTCTTTTGTTGGACTATTTTAATGGTACACTGCAAAAGTAGCACTGAAAAAATATTTATTTAATGACAAGTTCTTTATTGCCAGTTTAAGGTGATATTTATTGCTATGAAGTGTTTGGAAATCATTCATAAATGTAGTCTGGCCAGTACAACTGAATATAGTACTAACCACTCTGGGATATTATTATTATTTTTTTTTTTTTGAGTTTGACAGGTGTGTGTGTCCTCTCTCTTCTCCATGCTATCTGCATTACTTGGCTTCAGCTTGTCACTAATAGGATTATAAATACATACGCAGAAGTGAGTACAGCAATCTTGTGGCAGCATTTACATCTAAAGATGGTCATTCAGAAGATCTGAGATATACATAATTTTTTTAAGTTTAACCTGAAAATTAAAACAACTTTTAAATTTTCAGAGAACTCATGAATGAATATTCTCTAGGAATAAGTCCTTAGATCTAAGAAACTCATCTTTATTATAAGTACTATTAAAATTATATTTCTTTTTTAAAATTATTTATTTATTTATTTATTTATGTATGTATGTATGTATGTATGTATGTATGTATGATAGTCACAGAGAGAGAGAGAGAGAGAGGCAGAGACACAGGCAGAGGGAGAAGCAGGCTCCATGCACCGGGAGCCTGATGTGGGATTCGATCCCGGGTCTCCAGGATCGCGCCCTGGGCCAAAGGCAGGCACTAAACCGCTGCGCCACCCAGGGATCCCTTAAAATTATATTTCTAATAACTAAGTTCATGAGACAATAATACATAGTATTTAAATAGATTTACAATATTTTAAAAATCCACACCAAAACATTGAATAGCTAGCCTAGTTTTAAACTTTTTAAGCTTGTTCCAAGTGTAAGTCACATACTTTTTTGCTATCAATGTTCTTAAGTTCTTTATTTTAATTCAAACAGTATTAACATACTGTTATATTAGTTTATTAGTGTTAGTTTATATTAGTGTTAATTAGTGTTAGTTTATATTAGTGTTATATTAGTTTCAGATGTACAATAGAGTGATTCAGCAATTCTGTACATTACTCAGTGCTCATCATGATAAATGTGCACTCTTAATCCCCTTCATCTATTTCACGCGTCCTCTCTACCTCCCCTCTGATAACCACCTGTTTGTTCTCTATAGTTAAGAATCTGTTTCTTGCTCTCTCTTTTTTTCCTTTGCTAATTTGGATTCTTAAATTCTACATATGAATGAAATTGTATGGTATTTGTCTTTCTCTGACTTATTTTGCCTAGCATTATACTCTCTAGCTCCATCCACATTGTTGCAGATGGCAAGATTTCATTCTTTTATGGTTGAATACAGTTCCACTGTATGTATATATGTACCACATCTTCTTTATCCACTCATCAATGGGCACTTGGGCTGCTTCCATAGTTTGACTATTGTAAGTAATGCTGCAATAAACATAGGGGCGTCTGTATCCCTTTGAATTAATGCTTTTGTATTTTTCGGTAAACGCCCAGTAGTGCAATTACTGGTTGGGAGACTAGTTCCATTTTTAACTTTTTGAGGAGCCTCCATACTGTTTTCCACAGTGCTGTCTATACCAGTTTGTATTCCCACAACAGTGCAGTGAGGGTTCCTTTTTCTCCATATCCTTGCCAACACTTGTTTCTTGTGTTTTTGCTATTAATCTGTTTTAAGTCTACATTTTGTCTGTTCTACATTCCCTCTACCCTTGTTCTTGTTCAATTTACTATCCCCTTTCCTTTACTAATATTTCTTATGACTTCATGGTTTTGGTGAGGCTATAGTCTCAATTCCCCGCTCTGGTCAGTTTTGATATACTATCCATCCTCCATGAGTGGCTCATGGCTGAGCACATGACCCAAACTGGGGCAATTAAGAGTCTTTACCTAAGATTCTTCAGACTGAAAGCCAGTGGAGAGTGTCTTTTGTTCTTTGTGAATTAACCTGGGATGGCATAAGAGTTGAATTTCCTGAGGGGCACCTGGGTAGCTTAGTGGTAGAGCATCTGCCTTTGGCTCCGGTCATCATCCTGGGGTCCTGGGATCGAGTCCTACATCGGGCTCCCCATAGGGAGCCTGCTTCTCCCTCTGCCTATGTCTCTGCCTCTCTCCATGTCTCTCATGAGTAAATAAAATCATTTTTTTTTTTATTGAATTACCTGAAAAATACCCACAGTGGAAGCCATTTGTAATAGGATAGAACAAGACTTAACAGGAAGGGCAAAGATACTAGGACAAAGAATCTTGGAGATGAAGTCTGCATCTTCAGCTGTATAATTATTTAAGTATCGTCCATCAAATTACCTTTTTGTTAAAGTTAGTTCTAGTTGGGTTTTTCACTTGACACTAAAATCATCCTTAAATAATCCATATTATAATTAAAAAGAGTTGTTCTTTTTTACAGGTGAAGATGGAGCTGGAAAAACAAGCTTAATAAGAAAAATTCAGGGAATAGAAGAGTACAAGAAAGGAAGAGGGTTGGAATATTTGTATTTAAATGTTCATGATGAAGACAGGGATGGTGAGTATCATTTATATGTAAAACAAATTTCCTGAGGCCTTTCTGAGAGCACTGCTGCTCATATTAGTGACTTTTCTTAGTGTGTCATTTTTCAGTAGGAGTCCTAGTCTTTCATGCTAGTCAGTGAATAGTTATGTGCAGGCATATTTTAATTAGTTTGGAATTGAAATTCATATAGTGATTTTTTTTTTAACATCTTAAGGTAGTCTGGTGTGCAGACTAGCTTTCTTGCTATCCTTGACGAATCTAAATTTTTCAGTTAACTGCCCCCTCAGATAGTGAAATAATAGTATCCTAGTGTTGTTTTGTTGACTCCCTTTTCACCATCTCATTTTGTCACAAAAATGTCATCTACTCCCCAGCTTTTTTCAGTCAGCCATTTTTTCTTGTATACATCACTTGCCTTCTCATTTTTGTGTATGATATCTTGAATATGAATGGCTATCTCTGCTGTTAAGAAGAGAGAGATATTTTGATGCTAAGAATAGAAACGTAATGCACTCTGTTCATTTGGCGTGAGAAATAAGTAGAGGCTGCTGGTGTTCTATGTTGGCAGTTAAATCATTTTCCTGAATGTTTGTTAGGCCTTTACTAAATTGTTGGATGGGACCTAAGTGGTTGAACCTGTCATCTAGGTCTGACTTCTAAATTGGGGACCTAAGTGGTTGGACCTGTCAGAGGAGACCTCTTCTGTGGAGGTGCCCTAAAATACCAAGTAGTATTGTTAGTTGGATAATGAAATAACTTAATCTTGTTGCCTTGGTAACTTTCTTTTGTCTGTTATAGATCAAACAAGATGTAA
This sequence comes from Canis lupus baileyi, assembly GCF_048164855.1. Lineage (NCBI taxonomy): Eukaryota > Metazoa > Chordata > Mammalia > Carnivora > Canidae > Canis > Canis lupus. The sequence goes on along the minus strand of NC_132859.1, from coordinate 40,369,078 downwards.
TGTATGGATCTTAGATGGAGACTTGTATCACAAGGGCCTCCTTAAATTTTCACTGGATGCCATTTCTCTGAAGGACACTCTAGTTATGCTGGTTGTGGATATGTCAAAGCCTTGGACTGCTTTGGATTCTCTACAGAAATGGGCAAGTGTTGTTAGAGAACATATTGACAAATTGAAAATTCCTCCTGAAGAAATGAAAGAAATGGAACAAAAGTGTGAGTAGTCTAGAAATACTAATACAGATTTCAAACACTTGATGTCCTAGCAACCATAATTGTAGGAATTTTTGACTTTGAATAAGGTTCAATGAAAGACATGTGACTACTGCTTTTGAAATTCAATTTGGTGTGCTAGGTGTTTTTTTTTTTTTTGCTAGGTTTTAATGTAGTTTTAAATTGGAAACCTATACATAATGGTAGACTCTTTAGTAGAGGTGCCTTTTCTCCTTTGCCAAAAGGCCATAAATGTTTGTTTTGAGAAGTAGGTCTTTAGGGTTAAAAAAATGTTTAAATCTTTCTTCAGCTGTTCATTTTCAGCAGTTTTCATTTCTTAATAAGTGGAGCAATTTTATCAGCCTTGTCAAAATGAAATGTGCCCCCAAAATGTTAACACAAAGATGTTAAGCTGGTTTTATGATTTACAAAATACATATTTTGTACCTACCCTTCTAAATTGGAAATTTTCAAGCGAATTATGAAAACGATATAGGTCATTTCTAACAAATCATAAGCCAGTTGTCACAGTTCTTAATTTCACTGAGAGCTCTTCATTTGCCAATGTTGTACTTTGCTTAAGAAAATGTAGAGATGGAATGCTGCTTTTCTTTGTTATGTGAGCTGATTATAATTTTTAGGGGAAAATTGACAGCTTACTGGAATTTGTATGCTAGGAAATTATAGAGGATTAGGAGAACATAGGTCCTTAGTCACTGAAAAAAAATGTGTAACTGCTTTTACTCTATAGACTGTCTTTCCTGTCGGCCATTGCCTAGGTCTTTTATTCCCTAAATTTACACAATAGCAGCGATTCTCAATTTATGGGCCTGGGACCAGCAGCATCAGCATCAATCAGTACAGCTGGGAACTTGTCAGAAATAATGCATTCTTGGGTCCCACCCTAAACTCAGTCAGTTACTCTATTGCCTTCTAAAACTTGAGAACCACTGTTAGATTTCAGCCTCTGATTTGAAGGGTAATAGCTACCAGGTCTGCTAAGGTTGTATGCATGCTGCTGTGTTCCTGGAGGAACTGCACTCAGCTGTTCAGGGTTCTCTTTTCCCTGACCCCATGTAAATTTAAGACAGTTTTCCTCCTCTGTGGCTCTGTGTAGAATTCCCTCATACACTGTTTTAATCCTGTGCTATGGATAATTTGTTTCCAGTTTGTTATTTTGCTTTTAAACATGGAAAGCAGCCTTATATAGAAATCCTGCATCGCTGATTATTTCCTTGATAATTGCTCAAAGAGTAATAATCATTGAGTCAAGGTATACGTTGTTAAGGCCCTTAATACATTCCCATTAACTTTTTGTTAAGTGAAAGTTTTGACAGACTTGCAAATGAATTCTAAAAATTTATCAGCATTGGTAGTATCTCATTAATTCTTACCAGGGATACAGAGTGAATATGGCCCAGCATTACACCTAGGTAAAAAGGAGACCTGAGTAAAGGATTTAGAAAAAAGAATGTTGGAAAATCACCTAGGTCTGACTTCTAAATTGTGGAACACTGCCCCACCACCACACACACACTATTTGTTTATCCCCTTAGTGCCCTCTGTGAATTAGAGAACGTAGAGAGGCAAAACTAGATAGTGACGTACCTAAAGTAATTCGTACAGACAGAATCAGGCTTGCATTGAACCCCAACTCATTGAAGCCACTCAGTGTAATAATCTGCCTCCTCATAATTAATGTGGATCTCCTCTTTCTGTCTTATCTTTGAAACAGATTTCTCAAACCCTTTTTGTTTCTTAACATAAGACTGTATATAAAGCCTCAAAATACATATTTAGATTATGGTAGAAAAAACTACCTGCTGAAATAAAGCAGTCTCTAAACTATGTGTTAAATTGTTTACCTTGATTTTCAGTGATTAGAGACTTCCAAGAATATGTAGAGCCCGGAGAAGATTTTCCAGCCTCTCCTCAGAGAAGAAATACTGGGTCACAGGAAGACAAAGACGACAGTGTGGTTTTACCCCTGGGTGCGGATACACTTACACATAACTTGGGCATCCCAGTACTAGTAGTTTGCACAAAGGTTAGCTTCCTTCCTAGAGATTCTACTACTGGTGTTAACCAAGGGTGAACAACTGTTTTGTTTTCCAGCCTCCTTTTAGAGTTGTCACACTAACTTTTCTAGATAATTTTTCTTAACAAATAGAAATAATATTTTAAAATATTGAATGATAATCACATGTTGGTTATGTGATCTTAATCATAGTTTCCTTTTTTTTTAATCATAGTTTCCTTAAAAGAAAACGTTACTTCAGATATTCTGTGATTGAGTTTCATATTCCTAATTTCAATTAGACTTCAATGTCCAGTCAATTGAGTAGAAATAAATACAGGAAAGATGATAATTTCAGTATTAATTTTTATAAAATACTTTCCAGGGATCCCTGGGTGGCGCAGCGGTTTGGCGCCTGCCTTTGGCCCAGGGCGCGATCCTGGAGACCCAGGATCGAATCCCACGTCGGGCTCCCGGTGCATGGAGCCTGCTTCTCCCTCTGCCTGTGTCTCTGCCTCTCTCTCTCTCTCTCTCTCTGTGACTATCATAAATAAATAAAAATTAAAAAAAAAAAAAATACTTTCCACATTAAATTGTGATATACTAATATCCTAATAGCAGAAGATTATGCACTTAAAATCGACTTAAACACCTACTGGCACTCATTATGTAAACTTAATATGCAGTTATCAAGGTCTTTTTATTTATTCACTAAGGAGGTTCTGATAAGATTGCTGTTACCAAATTCTGTTTAGTTCCATCACTGTATATACTTTATGATAACATCAAATCTCCTTTAAAAAATAATTTCTAACTCAAGTTCATCTTCTTCCCATATGGTCCTAAGTAGTATCTTTATTGTTTGTAAGTCATGGAATGGTTTAGGAAATGACAGAACATATAAACCTTTTTGTGATCTAAAATTATTAATGTTTTTTATAACATGTAACAATTTGCACATGTAATTGAAGGGAGGTATGGCACTTACTCATCTTTGTAATGAAAATGATAAAAAAATTTAATCTAGCTTAAGTTTTATTTTAAACACTACAAAAATTATAACAAAGGGATGGGGTAGCATTTAAAACAAAATTTGTTATCTGCTTTTCAAATAGTGGTTGTGCTTTTCAAATAAGTAGTTGTTACTTGCACCTTTTCTGTAAAACTTTTTAAATTCACACACTAGAATTATTTTGTGTGTGGTTTTTGTTTTATTTTGTTTGACAAAGAGCTGTTTATTGGTAGATACTTCCCCATTTTACACTACAACTTGCCTCTTATAAAAACCTCTTATTTTTCAAAGGAAAAATGTTAAGTTTAAAGGGACCTGAATTAGTATCAAATGAGTCAGATTCATAAAATTTTCAAGCCAAAAGAGCTTATTAGCCAGCCATCAGTTGTGTATTAGCTCAGAACCTTTTAAAATGTGTAGGGGGATGGGAGAGGTGTCTTAGGATGGAGAAATAATGGTGGTTCAATTCTACCTAAAGAGTCTGGAAACTGAGATTCAGAGAGACTAAGTGTCTTGCCTTAAGTCCAGATCCTCATATTTCATTTAAAAAATGTTTTTACTAAACTATTATGTTTCACCAAAATTGTCATAAGTCAATATAATTATAAATATATAACTATATATAATAATTATAAATATCTTTAGTAATATGAAATAATTACTCTGTGTTCTATAAAATGGACAAACATGCTGTATCATGATTATACAGAGACTCTTGTATGATGTATATATGCATAGCAAAAAATTACATATCAGATTTGACCCCAAATTAATATTAAATATAATGAACATTATTAAATGGTTACTTTTAGATTTCACACCTTCAATTCCAAAAGGTGTTGAAGTAATTTGTATATGTTTTATTTTTTGTAACATTTTTCTGTAGCTAGCAGAATTAAGAATTGTTTCATTGACTGTACAAGTGACAGTTCAAAAATAGCCTGTCATTTCCCCTACCTTCTTTTTTTTTTTTTTTTTTTTTTTTTTTTTTTTTGCTGTTGATAAGATTGTAGTAAGAGTAAACAAAAGAACCAGAAAAGAGGGCAGCCCCAGTGGCGCAGCGGTTTAGCGCTGCCTGCAGCCCAGGGCATGATTCTGGAGACCCAGGATCGAGTACCGCATCGGGCTCCCTGCATGGGGCCTGCTTCTCCCTCTGCCTGTGTCTCTGCCTGCCTCTCTCTCTCTCTGAATGAGTAAATAAATAAATCTTAAAAAAAAAAAAAAAAAAAAAAAAAAGAACCAGAAAAGAAATGAAGGTCAATTAAGAAGTTACCAGATAAACAGGAAGCAAAGAGGAAATAGAGAAAGGTACAGACTCCTAGATATACCGTGTTTTATAGAACTGGCATAGAGTTTAGATCTTTAAAACTTCAAGTCAAAAGGAGTTGAGTCAGCAAGTATGAGCGACCATTTGTTTGTCCTGTTACTCTTCATTCCTTTATGTACCAAAACTTTGATGTTTTCAATATTCAATAGAACGTGGACATCAATACTTTTTTTAAAAAATTATTCGTTAGTCTTGACTGCAACTGAAAGAATCTAGACAGATAGGAGTAATTGATATTCTAATATTCAGTCACCATATCAGAGTGGTAGTTTTGTGATATTCCCCCACCCAAAACTGAACTGTTTAAATCATTATATTTAACTTTGATTAAAGTTAATGTTGTTGGTTTTTTAAAATTATTTTAACTCAACAGTGTGATGCCATTAGTGTATTGGAAAAAGAACATGACTACAGAGATGAGCATTTTGATTTTATTCAGTCACATATCCGGAAGTTTTGTTTACAATGTATCCTTTTACTACATTGATCGGTGCAGTTGTACCTTAACCTGTTTGTTTGCTTTTTTTAATTAAGAGAATTACATTGATGGACTTTAGAAATTCCATAAACTTTTTTCCTTCTGCTTCTGGTTTGAAATATCATTTTAGCTCCCAAATCATTTACATCTGGGTATTTTGAGTTATAAAAGCAAGTGTTGAAATATATAACTTTGATTTGCTGTGTTTTAAAGGATTATCAGTCTTTTGTGGAAAATTTTAATGAGTTGGTGTTGTAAACATTCTGATTGCAAAGCAGTGTTCATTTATTGGGAGTGGTGGTCGGGCAAGATCAATATTTAGGTTTGTGTGTTCTCATTTTTTAATATGTTCGCTATGTTACCATCTCCACCCATAGTCTAAAGCAGTGGTTTCAAAATCTGACTGTACCCTGCTTAAGGTTTACTGAATCGGAACATTTCAAGATGAGGCTGAAGAATCTCTTTTATTTATTTATTTTTAAGACTTTATTTATTTATTTATTTATTTATTTATTTATTTATTTGAGAGAGAGTGAGAGAGCACAAGTAGGGGGAGCGGCAGAGGGAGAGGCAGAAGCAGACACCCTATTGAGCCTGATGTTGGGCTCAATCCCAGGACCCTGGGATCATGACCTGAGCTGGAGGCGGACGCTTAACCAACTGAGCCACCCAGGTGCCCCGAATCTCTGCTTTTAAAAAAGCTTTCTAGGTGCTTTTGATGATCACAAAGTTAGAAAACCTATTACAAGGCATCTTGTCTAGGTTGCAAGGATTAGAGGAGCCACTGAATAACAATAATGATTAAAAGAAGAATAAAGTGAGGGTTGTAAATGAAAGCTTTTAAGAGAATTTGCTATTGAAAACTTTGTCACTTGGGAATCCCTGGGCGGCTCAGCAGTTTGGCGCCTTCCTTTGGCCCAGAGCATGATCCTGGAGTCCTGGGATCGAGTCCCACATTGGGCTCCCTGCATGGAGCCTGCTTCTCCCTCTGCCTGTGTCTCTGCCTCTCTGTCTCTCTCTGTTTCTCTAATGAATAAATGAATAAAATCTTTATAAAAAAAAAAAGAAAGAAAGAAAACTTTGTCACAGCTTGAGTGCACTGAGGAGAGCTGTTCTCACCTACTCCTCCTGGTTGCATTCCTGAAGCAAAGCTTTTGGGTCTGAAAAATGAAGAAATGACGACATTAGGAGAAGATAGGAATCATAAGTAATGTATACATGTTTATAGGGTCTGTAGTTTTTCGTTTTCATTAATGGACACTTAATTAAAGGACCACTGAAACCTAGCTGGATAATGAATAAGATCACTTGACACTGGCAGTTTCCCTTCCCCCTTTTCACCTCAGTACTTTGTCCTTTCCGTGGCCCTTTCTTTTCTCCTGTCATTTAATAGTTGACTTGGATTGAATTGAAGGGTATTGGTCTACAAAAAGAAGACAAAAAGTGGGAGTAATTGAAGTAGATGTCTATAGAGTTTTTTGTTATCTTTGAAGATTAGCACATTTGGCAACAGGCAGTCTTTTTTTTTTTTTTTTTAAGATTTTATTTATTTATTTGACGGAGAGAGTACAAGCAGGGAGAGCAGCAGACAGGGAGAGGGAGAAACAGGCTCCCCACTGAACAGGGAACTAAATGTGGGGGCTCCATCCCAGGACTCTGAGCTCATGATCTGAGCTAAAGGAAGACACTTAACTGACTGAGACATTTAGGCACCTCAACAAGCAGTCTCTTTAAACATTTATTTAATGCTGTTCTTGAAAATGTACATACAGAAATGTAATCAGGAAGGAAGACTGTCCACTAAAATAACTACAGACAGGGTTCCTGGGTGGCTCAGTGGGTTAGGCATCTGCCTTTGACTCAGGTCATGATCCCAGGGTCCTATGATTGAGTCCCATGTCAGGCTTCCTGTTCAGCAGGGAGCCTGCTTCTCCCTCTCCTGCTCCCCCTGCTTGTGCTCACTCTCTTTGTCAAATAAATAAAATCTTTAAAGGGGCACCTGGGTGGCTTAGCGGTTGAGCATGTGCCTTTGACTCACGTCATGATCCTGGGGTCCTGGGATCGAGTTCTGCATCAGGCTCCCCACAGGGAGCCTGCTTTTCCCTCTGCCTATATCTCTGCCTGTGTGTATCTCTCATGAATAAATAAAAAATTTAAAAGTCTTATAAAAAATAAAATATTTTTTAATAAAATCTTTAAAAAATAAATTAACTAAAATAAAATAATTACAGACCTTGAGTAGAGCCCACTGATTTTAGAATACAAACTGAGAAGTCACTTCAAGATGGTGAGGGGTGTGTGTGTTTATCTGTGTGAAGGCAACAGTTCAAAATCATCTTTAAGTTTTGTAAATGTTTCCTGCAATGCAAATTTGTCAGCTATTTCATAAATTGGTTCTCATGAGAAAAGATCACTCGTTAATGAAAAGTTCACACAGTTAAGCTTTTACTTAAGATGTTTGTTTCTATCAAGTTTTATAAGCCATATTTAGCGATACCACTCATAGATTCATAAGCCTTGGTTCATACTCATGAGTAGCCCAGCTCAGAAGTAGAAGTTTGACCATTCCCAACATTTCTCCTTGATCTGAGTCATCATCTCAGGACATAGTGGGCAGTACTAGAGCATGGTCCTTAGCAGTGGCTGTAGAATTTCTGATAGCCACTCTGACCACACCTCATCTGTCAGTAGTCATGTTGCCCCTTTTCCACATGCCTCTCTTGATCTTTGGATCTACTGTATCATTTGGCTAAGAGGTCCAAGTTAGAGTCTGCTTTAACTAATACATCCTTATGTGAGGTGGTGTTACCTCAAGTTTTGATCATGAAATCAACTTTTGCTTTGAATCTTGCCTGAAAGTTTCCTGAAAGTACCTCTTGGTTAATCATCTCTCTTCAGTGGGTCTCCTGAGCTTTGCTCTTCAAGTCCTAATTCCTGTGACTAGTGAAAACCACAAGAGATACTAGTGGACACCATTTTTTTTAATATGCAAGCAAAATAGTTATCGATAAATAATAGTTCTCTTCATGAGGATTAGGAAGGTTAAACACAAAGCAAATTACCTCTTGTGCTTTAAACGTAGAGGTAGTAGCAGTGTCAGTATTACTAAATTTACCTTTATTTTCTTGGCTTAATGAGACTTTTGCCTCCTAAATTAAGTTTTGTAAAGATTGCTGTTTGCATTTTAGTCTTTCTGTATTCTGTGCTTTTGAAATTCTTGATTACCCTCTAATGTACCTTTGGGAACTATTTTTGAAATCAATATGCATGTAAATGTTAAGTTGAGAACACAGAATTTTATTGTATCTGTTCATGGAATTTGTCCAAAAATTTCTTTAACAGCATTATTCAGATGGTGCAGCGCTTATTTACACTTCAGTAAAAGAAAATAAAAATATAGATTTAGTATATAAATATATTGTTCAGAAACTGTATGGATTTCCCTATAAAATTCCTGCTGTTGTTGTGGAAAAAGATGCAGTATTTATGTAAGTATACTCATAAGTGTATTGTTTTATCATGTGTCACTGCTGCAATTTGATGGTGAATCCTCATGTTTGGTTTTGAGGTGAGACTCAATAGACCTTTCCATGATGCACAGGTGAGAATCTCTTCCTAGATTGATTTATTCATAACCTGCCTTGATCAATTTATTTTTGCCTGTTAGATTTGTTGCTGGCCTAACCCCTTTTTGGAAGGCCTTACTATTATATATATAGCTAAACTGTTGAGTGCATATATCAGTGTATTTACTTACTCTTTGATTGGTTTTGATACATAAAGGACCCAGTGTATAAACATGCTTTTAAAAAGTTACGTGAAGGGCAGCCCCGGTGGCTCAGCGGTTTAGCGCAGTCTACAGCTCAGGGCATGATCCTGGAGACCCAGGATCGAGTCCCACGTCAGGCTCCCTTCATGGAGCCTGCTTCTCCCTCTGCCTGTGTCTCTGCCTCTCTCTCTGTCTCCTCTCTGTGTATTCTCATGAATAAATAAAATCTTTAAAAATAAGTAAATAGTTATGTGAATACATTGAGAGGTAATAATAATTAACCCCCCACCCCCCAAACTGTGTGTTTTTAAAATCAGGAAGATTAAGAACCTTTTTAAGTAGAAATCAGTAAGCTATAACTTGAGCATTATAATAAAAAAAGAAACTGATTAGTTTTGGATTTTTTTTTTAAGATTTTATTTATTTGGAGTCGAGAGAAAGAGAGCATGAGCAGGAGTGAGGGGCAAAGGGAGAGGGAGAAGCAGGCTCTCTACTGAGCAAGGAGCTGGATGCAGGGCTCAATCTCAGGCCCCTGGGATCGTGACCTGAGCTGAAGGCAGATGCTTAACCTTCTGAGCCATCCAGGTGCCCCAAAAGCTGATTACTTTTTCATAATTGGTTAGATACATTCCCTTTAATGTGATCATGGGTTTAATGAAGGAATGACAATATAAATGTTTGAGATTTATCATATGCATTTCTTTTCCAGTCCAGCAGGGTGGGATAATGATAAGAAAATAGGAATATTACATGAAAATTTTCAAACATTAAAAGCAGAAGATAATTTTGAAGACATTATAACTAAACCACCTGTCCGAAAGGTAACAGTTTTAGTATGTATAGTCTTTTAAACTTGGTGGTGGTGGGGGGAGTTCCATAATTTTAAGTTAGGTAAGAGGATCCTTTCCTATCAAGAGCTTTTCTAATTATAATTTGGATGTTTCCAATGTCAATTTAAAATAAAGATCTGTGTTATCAAAATATAAACTAGCTATTCAGTTAATGAATTCTTAGCCTTTGGCATATTTATATTAGAAAATAGTACAGATTCCATATTCTAATGGAAATAATGGATTGGTTGTAGCGAATATATGGATCTTGAAGAGTTTGAGTAGGTTGAAGCTGTGAACTTTCCATCCTAGAACTCAGCCAAAACCCAAGAAAACATTGTTAGAATAAATATTAGCTTCTATCTGTTAAGGGAGATCTGGAATCTTCTCCATAGTTACTAGTTAACCTGTGGTAGCCCACAGCTATCCGCAAGCTTCCAGTTTAGTCTTAATTGTTTGTTGTATGTTATTCATAGGACTATTTAATCTTTCAGAAAGTGCTCCTCTTTCACATATTTTGATTTCATGTTAAATAATAGGTCATGTTCTATAGTCAGATATTACAGATGTTTCCAGAAAGTTGTATAAAAATAAGTTTATAAAAAATAATAATAATAAGTTTATATATAGTACTTCTCAGTGGCTTTTAAGTGGATATGCTTTAAGAAAAATAATTTTCATTTAACATGTAATAAGATTTTTACTAAAAATCGAAACATTGATATTGAGCATCTGTCCTCTGTGGGTAATTAGAAACAAGAGAATTAATAACAAGTGAAAAATCACTTGGCATGCTATTTGGTATAGAAGTCTCTTAAAAGAAATGCACACGTCAAGGAAAAAAAACCAACAGCTGTTTTTCGCATTCTCTTTTACCAGGAGAATTACGCTGTAGGTTGTCTTTTATTCATCCCACTAATATCTCCTGAGCCCCTGTTTAGGCACTAGGTGCTAAATAGGGCAATACTGCAATAGTAAATCGGTGTACGTGCCAGTTCTCAAGTGCTGATAAGTGCTGTGGCTATAAAGCCCAGTGGGGGAGAGTGAGGGAGTGCAGTGGCACATGGAGGGATGCTGTTTTAGAAGGGGTTAGGGAGGGCAGCCCCAGTGGCACAGCAGTTTAGCACCGCCTGCAGCCCAGGGTATGGTCCTGGAGACCCAGGATCGAGTCCCGTGTCGGGCTTCCTGCATGGAGCCTGCTTCTCCCTCTGCCTGTGTCTCTGCCTCTCTCTCTCTCTCTCTCTCTCAATAAATAAATAATCTTAAAAAAAAAAAAAAAAAAAGGAAGAAGAAGGGGTTAGGGAATGGCTCTGTATGCTGATGGAGCAGAAAATGCCCATGTCCTGAGGCAGGAATGTATTCAGAGGGCAAAGAGGTTGGAAAAGAGTGAAGAAGAGGGCCGGCCAGACTGATAGGAGAAGGAAGGCGCAGTTAGGACTTTGAATTTCATCTTGAGTGAGGTGGAAAGCAACTGGAGGCAAAGTTTGAGCAGAGGAGTGATAAAGGAAAAGGATTGCTCTGGCTGCTGGTGGAAAATAGACCCATGGCATGCATTGTACAGAAAGAGTAGAAGTGGGAGATGGTTGCTGCTGCTTTTTGCCTGATTATTCTGCAGGTAGAAGAGCCATTATATTTTTATTTCAGAGAAACCAGGGGCAAGTTGCTTTTCACTTTTAAAACACCTAACTATTGGTTAGCATATTTTATAAGCATGATTAATATACCTAGGACTCTAAGGTTGTGCTGTCCAATACAGCAGCTACTAGTCACATGTAGCCTAAGAACTTACTAAGTAAAACTGGGCAGCCTGGGTGGCGCAGCGGTTTAGCGCTGCCTGCAGCCTGGGGTGTGATCCTGGAGACCCGGGATTGAGTCCCACATCAGGCTCCCTGCATGGAGCCTGCTTCTCCCTCTGCCTGGGTCTCTGCCTCTCTCTTTCTGTGTGGGTCTCTCGTGAATAAATAAATCAAATCTTTGAAAAAAAAAAAAAAAGAACGTATTAAGTAAAACTGAATAAAATTAAAATGTCAGTACCTGAGTCACAGTAGCCACATTTTCTCTCCATCTTCCTCTCCTCTCCTCTCCTCTCCTCTCCTCTCCTCTCCTCTCCCCCCCCTCCCCTCCCCTCCTCTCCCTTCCTTCTCTCTCTCTTTTTCTTTCTTTCTTTCTTTCTTTCTTTCTTTCTTTCTTTCTTTCGAGAGAAAGGGTGTGAGGTGGAGGAGGGACAGAGAGAGGAGGAGAGCGAGGTAATCTCAAGCAGGCTCCACGCTCAGTGTGGAGCTGGACGTGGGGCTCGATCTCACGACCCCAAGATCATGACCTGAGCTGAAATCAAGACGTGACTCAGATGGTTAACCTATTTAGCCACCCAGGTGCCCCACAGTAGCCACGTTTCAAATGCTCAGTGGCTATAGGTGACTGGTGGCTACAGTATTGAACAGCACAGCTATCAAACGTTCATACTTTTGCAGATCATTATTGAACAGCTTTACTGTAGGAACTTGGGTCAGGCAGCTCACTTATGTAAATATAATTTGATAATGTTTATATTGAAAAATCTTTTTTTAATCTAGAGAATATGTTATTAATGGTTTCAGCATAATATACTAGACTTGCTCATTTATGCATTGCTCATTTCAGTTTGTGCATGAGAAGGAAATTGTGGCAGAAGATGACCAGGTGTTTCTTATGAAGCTACAGGTATGAAATTATATCAGAAGCAGGTTTAGTATTGTTAGTGGGTAAACTGCTCTTACATATTTCTAAAACTACAGCAATACATGCTGTTAGTTTCTAACCTAGGACTCTCTTGTGTTTTTCAGTCCCTTTTAGCAAAGCAACCACCAACTGCAGCTGGAAGGCCTGTGGTCAGTATTACAGATTTTGACAAAATTATTAAAGTGCCATACATTATTGGTTTAGTTTCTTTTTTCCTTAATCATAGACATGTCTCATATGGGTGTGCTTTGATATAAATTTGAATCAAGAATTCTTTTGGAATTTGTGACATTTTAAAGGATAAACTTCACTCATTTTAAAAATATTTAAATCCAAAAAAAAATATTTAAATCCTAAAGATCCATTTTGTCTTGTCACACAGCAGTTACTATGTGGAAACATTTATATGTGTTACTGTATAAATAAATCTTCACAACAGCCCTGTGAGGCAGGTACTACCAGCCCTATTCTGCAGGTGGGGAAGTGGAGGCCTTGGAGGACCTTATAGCTTGACTGAGATTTTATCTAGTAGGATGAAAGTTCAGATTGGAACCCGGATCTGACTCCCATGCTTATACTTGTAATCACACTCCATTATTCAATATGTTCTTTTTTCATTGAAGGAGAATTTGTATTCTAAATGTGATGGGTCTCTGATATTTTCTGATACTGAGGACATGATTGCTAAACATTTCTAGCAGTGGCTTGTAGAATAAAAGTACCAGTAGAACAGATGGGGGACAGTTAAAAAGTAATTTCTTTTTATAATCACTTTTGTGAAGTTGGATGTTTCAGGTTTTGATAATTATGGCTTTCTTATTTTTACATAGGATGCCTCACCAAGAGTCCCAGGAGGCTCCCCTCGAACACCAAACCGATCTGTGTCATCCAATGTTGCCAGCGTGTCACCCATCCCTGCTGGGTCCAAAAAAATTGATCCAAACATGAAAGGTACATTTTCTCTATTCCTAGGAAAGACAACACAGTACATTTCACACTAAAAGGAAATCTACCTACCTTCCCACCTTTTCCATAGCTGTTTTCATTTTTGTGCAATAGCTTCTAATCTTTGTCTCTGTTGATATAATCTCATAGTTAATCAAAATTCAAACTTTTATAATATGTCTATGGTATAAGCTTTATGAAAATTTTGTATTACATTTAATCTTTCTCCTATGTAGACCATTGAAGAAATTCATGTTAATACATAAAAAAGCTATAAACATAATAAATTGCCATAAGTGGGATTAATAGGTGAGAGTTTGTACATGTTTTTGTCTTTTAATAATGTGTTTCGAATGGCTTATTCAATTTACAAGTCAACATTGAGTGTTGCAACTTTGCCACAACCTAATCAGCATTCTTTAAATACTAGTAAGAACTTTGTCCCTGGTATTTCCTTTCTACTTGTATTTTCCTTCTGTGAATTGTTTCATGTTATCCTTTACCCTTTTATCTCTTGAAACTTCTACCTGTTTTCATGAAGGCTTAGGTAGCGTTTTGTAATATTTGAGGCAGACATTTCTCAACAATTACATGTTTGAAGAACCTTTGTCAAAAGGAAAGTATAGCAGCATCTAACATCCATTTAAATGCTTTTGGTTTTTAAAAATAACATTCTGGGGAAGGCTGGGTGCTTCAGTGGTTGAGCATCGGCCTTTGGCCCAGGGCGTGATCCCGGGGTCCTGGGATCAAGTCCCGCGTTGGGCTGCCCACAGGGAGCCTGCTTCTCCCTCTGCCTATGTCTCTGCCTCTCTTGTGAATAAATAAATAAAATCTTTAAAAGAATAATTAATAAATCATTCTGATTTTTTAAAATAATTATATTCTTAAAGCTTACTGATATTTTGTTTTACATATGAATAGACGTTACCCTGGCTCAAAACCAGACTTGAGTTTAGAATACACAGCTCTTGGGACACCTGGGTGGCTCAGCGGTTGAGCGTCTGCCTTCAGCTCGGGGCGTGATCCTGAAGTTCCAGGGTCGAATCCCACATCAGGCTCCTGCAGGGAGCCTGCTTGCTTCTCCCTCTGCCTCTCTCTGTGTCTCATGAATAAATAAGTAAAAAAAAAAAAAAAAAAAATACACAGCTCTTAAATTTTAAGTATTAATTAATTTTAAGTATTAATTATTATATGTGATTACTATAATAATAATATATAGAAGAATCTGATGTTTTGAGTGAAAGTTTTTTGGCTTTTGTTTTTTCAATAGCTGGAGCTACAAGTGAAGGTGTCCTGGCAAATTTCTTCAATAGTTTGCTGAGTAAAAAGACTGGTTCTCCAGGAGGCCCTGGGGTTGGCAGTGGTAGCCCTGGAGGTGGAGCTGGAAGTGGAAGCAGTGGTTTACCACCATCCGCCAAAAAATCAGGTATAGTTACCAAGAGCTTTTTTTTTTTAAATAGCTTTATTGAGATACAGTTTACATACCATGAAGTTCATTCATTTAAAGTATACAGTTCAGTATTACAGTATATTTACAGAATTATGCAAACCATTATGATCTATTTTTAAAACATTTTAATCTTCCCGAAAAGAAACCTCTACCTTATTTGCAGTAATGTCTTTTTTCCCTCCTAATCCCCTAGTCGTAGGCAACCACTGATCTGCTTTGTCTTTGTGGATTTGCCTATCTGGAGATTTCATATAAATGGAATCATACAGTAGATGCCTTCTTTAATGTTTTCAAGGTCCATTCACATTGTAGCATTTATCATTATTTCATTCCTTTTTAATACTGAATAAAATTCCATTTATGCATATGCCACATTTTCTTTGTCTACTCATCAGTTGATAGACATTTAAACTGTTTACAATTTTGGCCCTTATAAATAGAACCACTGTGAACATGTGTTTTTGACAAATATTTGAAAATGACATATGTTTTCATTTCTCTTGGGTATATACGCAGGAGTGTAATTGTTGGGTCCTGCGGTAACTCTGTGTTTGAGTTTTTAAAGAACTGCCACAGTGTTTTGCAAAACACTGCATTGTTTTATATTTTCAATAACAGGGAACAAGGGTCCCAATTTCTCTACATCTTCTCCAACATTTGTTTTTGTCCATCTTTTTGATTAGAGCCATCCTAGTAGCCATCCTAATGAAGTCATATCTCATTGTGGTTTTGACTCTTGCATATCTTTGATAGCTAATGCTGTTGAGAATCTTTTCAAGTGTTTATTGACCATTTGTAGATCTTTGGAGAAATGTCTATTCAATCCTTGCCCGTTTTTAAGTTGGATTATTTGTCTTTTCATTGTTGAATTTTAAGTGTTCTTCATATATTTTGTTTACTAGACCCTTATCAAACGTACAGTTTGTAGATGTTTCCTCCCATGTATTGTCCTTTCACTTCTTGATGTCTTCTAAAGCACAAAAGGGTTTAATTTTGATGAAGTCCAATTTATTTTTCTTTTGTTGATTGTGTAACTGCCCTTTATCAGACTTTTTAACCCATTTTCCTTTTAAATCCCATCTTCTTGCCACCGTTTTCACAAATACCATTGTGCAGTTACAATTTTTGGTACCTTTTACAGGTTTTTGGGTGTAAAGTGAATTACTTCTTGGCTTTTCCCACTGCCAGTATAGAAGAGTAAGCTTTCCCAAGACTGCTGATATAGTTACCACACATTCATATTCTTTGTGCATTCTAAAATTTTGTTGCTATTTTCTGTTTTACTGTTCTTATTGTTCTGTGCCTTTTTAAAAAATATCTTTATGAGATTAAGTGATAGGTGCTAGTTTTACTTCCATTTGTTAACAGACCCTATGAGGGTTTTTAAAAAAATTTTCTTCGAGAAGATTGATTTTTAAGGATGTTTATATGACTTAGTAGTAGGCTAGATAAAGTTAATGAAACTGTCGGCAGTTTTTAAATGAGGAGACATTGACGTAAAAGATACTTTGACTTCTATCTAAATCTTGATTTTTTTTTTCCCTTTAATGTAGGCCAGAAGCCTGTCCTATCAGATGTTCATGCAGAACTAGACAGAATTGCACGCAAACCGGTTACAGTTTCTCCTGCAGCACCTACATCTCCTACGGAAGGAGAAGCTTCTTGAAGATACCAAATAAAGCCATTTATTCAGTTTTCTGGGATAATGTAAACTTGCCTCTGCCTTCTCCTTCAAAAGTGGAATTAGGGAACTGGAGTGCTTTTTCAGATGGACTAAATTTATTTCTTTTTTCTTTCTTTTTTTTTTTTTTTTTTGTGTGTGTGTGTGTGTGGTTGCCCATTTTTATAAAAGGAAGCTATACAGAAGAAAAATTATTCTACACTATGTAGGATTGCTGTTTGCATTGCCACTTTGCATAAGGAGATAATTTTGGATTTTGAAAAACTCAGAATTTATAGATCTGAAATACAGCCGTGTGATCATACTTTAAAGGCTATTTAAAACATAGGAGGGTTTAGGAAAGGGCAGAAAATAATATGCTTTGGGCATTTGACTGACTTGGAAGTCCAAGCATACTTTAGTTAAGACTATTAAAATCATTTGAAAAATTATGTATTAGTTTTGCTGGAAAGGAGAAAATGACCAATTGTCAAATTTTCCACACCAGTGTAAACAACCACCACACATGGGATATGCTGAGAAAACTATCACTATCAGATAGCATTTTATACACTAGTCATTGTCTCAACCCATGATCCTGTAAGTTGTCATCAAAATATGATTTTGAAATATTGGCCAAGATTCATTTCTTTAACTGAGAAGAAAAGAAAGCACACTGCCTAAATGCATAAAAGAAAAATGCAGAGGTTATTAAAATGTAAAGAGGTAACAGTCTTTGGATTTGTCTATCTATATCTGTATTAATATATAGATATAGATATATATATGGCTCTGCCTTAATATACCCCTTTTTTGTTTGTGACTTTCAACTGTAATCAGTTAATAAAATATTTATTCTCTGCATTCAGGTTCAAATAACTTGTTGCATTCTCTTATACATAATTTGTATTTATCAGATAATGAATATGATTCATTAGTATTTTGAGGTGTTTGACGTAATAGGATTATTAAGCATTCTGATCTTTGTGAGAGACAAGTGAATACATGGTATTCACTATCCTGTAAGTTTCCTTAAGTCGGAAGTTTACCGTGATCAGCACATCTTCCCCACAAGCATGTCTTAAACTACAGAATCTTATGTCAGCATTTCTAGTAGATAAAAAGGTAGCCTTTTATCATTATTGGGCAGAAGCTGTTTTAAAAGCTTGGCAAATGCACTGACACATAGGTCCTCTCTTACAGGTGAGAACACCTGTTAGTAGTTAAACCTGATTTTTCAATATTGTTTTTAAATGCTTGTTTTAGAACCTTCATAAGAACAGTTTGACTTCTTACTGAAGTTCAGCTAGAGAACACATGCACATTTAACTTACATTACATTTAACTTATCATTACAGATAATGGGAAAAAATGGCCACTGCCCTTTACATTGGCCTTTGTTATTATTTTATATATTCCAAAGATTTTTTTTTTCAGCAAAATGTTTGAGGACAATACCTCTACTATCTAACGTAATCCTTTCATTAAAATTTTAAAATCTTTACTTTTGAATAGCATTTGGCTCCTAATAGTTGAATATAAATGCTAAAAATACATGAGAGGGTAATAATTTGTTTCAGGGTGGGAAAAACTTAGGCTGTTCATGGGCATGGAAAAATTAATTTGTAAAAACATTTTGTTTGAGGAAATAGATGAAAAATGCCACTGATAGAATCTTTAGTCTGGAAAGGGTTCTGCAGTCATGGTGGTGTAAAGACCAATTTTTCTAAAGTAGTACGTGATGAAGTAAGCAAGACTAATGAAAGAAAAATCTCTGTACATCATGGTATACTTTGATATGTCTGCTGTGTTTGCATGTCTAGGTCAACTCGTTCTTTTCTGTATGACATTGGAGATGTACTAGAAAATCCTTGGAATTGAGTCATTAGCTGAAATAATTGTAATCGTTCACTTTATAGGGTATTCGGTTTTAAAACCTTGTGATACCATGTTTAAATCTTAAACTGATTTTTGTCCCTATTTTTTGCAAGGAAATTTGTTTTTAAACTATTTAAAACTTTTTTGTTTTTAGGCACTTGTTATTGAAGTATACAATAGAGAAAAGTATACAGATATCAGGTTATATGGATTGAAATACAAACTAATCACCAAGATCAAGGACATTACTGGCATCCATATGCTTCCTCTGTGCCCCTTATCAGCACCTCTACCCACCAAGGGATCACAGTCCCCACTTCCACAACCATAGATAAGTTTTATTTATTTTTAAGCTTTATATACATGGGATCTTAGAGTTTATATTCTTTTTTGTGCAAGGCCTCTTTCAGTATTCTGTGACACATCAACAAATGCATGTAGCAGTAATTATCCATTCTCATTGCACCATAATATTCCATCCTGCAAATACATTATAATTTAGCCATTATCCTATTGATGGATGTTTATTAGTTTCCTCTTGCTGCTGTAACAAAGTTACCACAATTTAGTGGCTTAAAACAATACAAATTTGTTATCTTACTATCTGGCGGTCAGAAGTCCAAAATCAGTCTTACTGGACAGAAATTAAGGTGTCAGCAGTGCTGATTTCTTTTGGAGGCTCCAAGGAGCATATCTATTTCCTTCCTTTGCAGCTTCTAGAGGCTGCTTGGATTCTTTAGGTTCTCAGTCCCTTCTCCATCTTCAAGGCCAACAGCATAGCATCTTCAGCTGGGTGCTTCCATCTCATTGTCTCTCACGCTGAACCTGCTGCCTCCCTTGTGTCAGCATCCATGTGGTTAAGTTGGGCTCACCTGAGCAATCCAATGTAAGCTCCCTCAACACTTCACTCTCCTTACTAACATGATTTCTGAAGAGAAATTGAGTCTAATTCTAATCTTAGCTCCTCTATGGGCATTTTTCCCCCCTTTGGCTTATTTCAAGATTTTGTATCTTTGATTTTAATGCAGTTTGATATATTATGCCTAGGTGCAGTTTTGGGATTTATCCTTCTTAGTGTTCTGTGAACTTTCTGGATCTGTGGTTTAGTGTCTTGACTAATTTGGGGAAATTCTCAGTCATTATTGCTTCAAATATTTTTGCTGTTCCTTTCTTCTGGTACTTTCATTATATATATGTTACATCTCTATAGTTTTAGGATATTCTGTTCCTTGTCCCCTCCCCCTCTGACCTTTTTTTCTCTGCTTTTTAGTTGGAAATTTCTATTTATATATGTTGTCACTCAGAGATTCTTTCTTCAACCATGTTCTGTCAACTACCCCATAAAAAGTATTCTTCATTTCTGTTTCTTTTTATTTTAACTCTAGCATTTTTTTATTTCTTAGAATTTCTCTCTGTTTATATTATCCATCTGTTCTTGCACATTGCCTACTTTTTCTGTTAGAGCCCTTAATAATCATAGTTGCTTTAAATTCATAGCGGGATAACTCATTTTTGCCATATCTGAATTCAATTCTGATGTTTGCTCTGTCTCTTCAAAGTACTTTTTGCCTATTTCTATGCTTTGTAATTTTCTGTTGATAGCTGGACATGATGAAAAGAACTCTGGTGAATAAACTGTTAGTAATGTGGTGGGAGAGTGTTAGGGGGAGGGGAAGCATTCTGTAGTTCTGTGATTAGGTCTCAGTGAGCCTGTGCTCCTGGGCTGTGAACTTCACCGTGCTTCTCATACTCCCATCTTCACCCCCAAGCCCCTTTTCCGGTGGGACAGGATGGCTACATGCAGAACACCAGGGGATTTTTCTCTAATTTTCCCTTTGAGATCCTGGAGAGTGAAACTCAAAAAAGTGTAGGGAACCCCCTATGACTGGGGGATTTCTAACAGACTTACCTACTCAGTCTCCAGCAACTTGTCAGTTACAATTCAGGCTTTCCTACCCCAGTACTGTCTCCCTCATATTTCTGCTTGGGAGTTTCTAGTTAAGCAAGTTGTTATTCTATGTCCACTTGCAAATCTCCCACCTGGGGATAGGGCTTGGCCCTGGGATTTCACTTCTCTGGCAAATCAAAAAAGAGTTGTTGATTTTTCAGTTCAGCCTTTTGTTAGGATGGAGAGATGACTTCCAAACTCCTTGCTTGCTTTCTTGGAAACTGGAAATCTGATTCCCCCTCTCAGAATCCTAAGCATATCTGCAAAGTCCCTTTGCCAAATAAGGTAACATTCACAGGTTCTAGGGATTAGGATATGGACAGCTTTGTAGGATCATCATTAAACCTAGCAGCTTTCAGCTTTTCAATTGCTATTACAAATTGTGCTGTTACGAGCACTCTCAAATGTGTGTGGTGGGAAATATGTTCTAATTTCTATTGAGTATGTATATAGATATGGATTGCTGGGTCCATGGCTATGTGTATATTCAGCTTTAGTAGATAAAGCCAAACAGTTTTTCCAAAATGGTTATTGCATATTGCAACAGTTTGCAAAATGCCAAAATACAGGAGTTCCTCTTTCATGTAACACCTTATTAATGTCCAAACAGTTGTTCCCCTTTCTGAGAGAAGATATATCTAATAAGAGTCTAGTGTCCGGATTATATAAACAATTCTTACAATTCAAAACAAGTAACCTAATGTTAAAATGGCCAAAGGATTTGAATAGACATTTCTCCAAAAAAGATATACATTCTCATTAGCAGTTGGGGAAATGCAAACCAAAACCACTTCACAGCCAAAATTTAAAATGAGTATTGGCAAAGATGTGGAGAAATTAGAATCCCCATACTTCGCTGGTGGGAATGTAAAATGAAAACTAGTAACCACTTTCAGGAACAATGTGGTGGTTCCTCATAAGAGTAAACATGTAGTTACCATATGACCCAGCAATGCCACCTCTAGATAAATACCCCACTGAATGAGAACATCCGTCCTCACAGAAACTTGTATACAAATGGCTGTAGCAGCATTATTCATAATAGCAAAAAGATGTAAACCCAAACACCTACCAACAAATGGATAAACAAAATGTGGCATATCCTACAATGGAATATGTTAAGTTATAAAAAGGAATGAAGTATTGATACATGCTACAACATGGATAAACCTTGAAAACATTGTTAAATGAAAGAAGCCAGTCACAAAGTCACGCTATAGGATTCCATTTATACAAAATGTCCAGAATGGGCAAATTCATTGAGACAGTAGATTAGTAGTTTGTCTTTAATTTTAGACATGCTGGCAGGTATACAGTAGGATCACCTAGTGGTTTTAATTGTATTTCCTTGATAACTAACAAAGTGAAGCATGTTTCATGTTTATTGGCCATACAGATACTCTCTTTTGTAAAGTACCCATTTAAGAATCTTAGAAGTCTTGACCTTTTTATTTTCTTTTTCTTTTGGGGGGAGAGAGGGTGGGAGGAAGATAAAGGGGAAACTGACTTTTTCTTAACTGACTTATTCTTTATGTATTCAGGATGCTAGTCTTTGTCAGATGTGTATTGTAAATATCTCTCATTTGGTGGTTTGCCTTTTCACTCTTACTGGGATCTTTTGATGAATAGGAGTTACTGATTTTAATGTTCCATTTGTCAGCTTTTCTTTATGGTTTTTGCTTTTATGACCTGTTTTAAATCTTTTGCTGCCCTCAAGATGATGATATTCTATGATTTTTTTTTTTCTAAAAGATTTATTGTTTTACTTTTCTACATTCCTGGGATTTATTTCTATGCATGCTGTGAAGTAGGGGGCAAGATTTTTTTTTTTTTTTTTAATGTAGGTATTCAGTTAATTCAGTACCATTGTTGGGAGAATCATCCTTCTTCACTGCGGTGCCCCCTTGGTCATGTTTTGTCCATTTGCATATACTTATGTTTCTGGGCTTTCTACTTTCTTCTCTTTGCCGGTTTGCCTATATTGTACCAATACTACAGTCTCAATTTCTGTCCTTTAGCTGGTAAACAAGTCCTCCAGTATTGTTTTTCCTTAAGATTGTTTTGATTCTTGACTCTACATTTCCATAGAAACTTTAGAATTAACTGTTCCACTCACACACACACACATATTACCCTGCATTTTGATTGAGATTGCATTGAATTTATAGATCAATTTGGAGTTCGCAGTCATCTTTAGGACATCTTCCAAACTATACACAGGAATATTCTTCCACTTACATAGATTTTCTTTAGTTTCTCCTAGCAGTATTTATATTTTTCAATGTATTATCTTGCACCTCCTGTTGATAGATTCTTAAATCAGTGAATTATTTTACGCTATCATAAATGGCATCCTTTTAAAATTTTATTTGTTGCTGGTGTAAAAAAATACAGCTTTATCATATTATCCAGAAACCTTATTCAAATCCCTTTATTAATGTAATAGGTCATGTGTAATTTATTACGTTTTTTTACATGTCGTCTGCAAATAGTTTTATTTCCTCCTTTTTAATGTTATCTTGCTTTCTGACACTTGTACACAAGTATAGAATACTATAGAACCAATGAGAGGAAGCATCTTTATCTTGTTCCCCATCTCAGAGTGAAAGCTTTTAATATTCCACTATTCAGTGTATTTGCTGCATGCTCTTTGTAGATACTCTATCAAAGAAAGAAAGTTCTCTTTCCTAGTTACTTTATATCATGAGTTTTATCATGAATGAGTGTTAAATTTTATAAACATTTTTCTTTATTGAGATAATCATTTTCTTTTCTTAATGTTATCATTTACATTACCTTTTAAGAATACTAAGCCAACTTTGTATTCCTGAAATAAATCTAATTTGATGTATTAGTTTTATTATATTGCTGGATTTGGTTTGCCAACATTTTATTAGGATTTTGCATTATGCACCTGAGAAAGATTGGCCTGTAATTTTCATTTGTCATCATATTTTTGTCAGTATTTGATATCAAGATTATGTTGACCTCATAAATCAAGTTGGGAAGTATTCTCTTTTTGTATTCTTTGTAAAGAGTTTGTGAAAGATTGGTGTAAATCTTGTCAATTTGTTTCTTTAAAACTATCAGACATCAATTTTTTAAGGCCCTTTGTGGAACTTGACAATAGCCCAAACAGTAATAGCCATTACAGTTTTCTTATTTGGGCTTCATTTTTCAGAGAAATTACTTTTACAGTTTGCAAAATGCCAAAATACAGGAGTTCCTCTTTCATGTAACACCTTATTAATGCCCAAACAGTTGTTCCCCTGCTGAAATAGGATGACAGTTGATGATGTCAGGGAATTCTTGCAGAATGTTTGATGAGACTTCTCTTCTCCTGTGGTCATAGTTATTTTAGGAAAAATTATAATCCATACATTAATAAAAAATACATGAAGTAATTAATGTGAAGAAGTACATGGAATTCAAGAATATGTTTAAAGATATTTCTCAGATAACTAGAGAATAGATACGATCATACTTTGAGGAATAATAGTTGATACTGTCCATTTTCTAAAAGTATGGCTACATAGGGAAAGAGAGGTATATACACATACATATATACACACTTACACATAAATTTGGGGCAGAGGGCAGCCCCGGTGGCGGAGCTGTTTAGTGCCGCCTGCAGCCTGGGGCGTGATCCTGGAGACGCTGGATCGAGTCCCACGTCAGGCTCTCTGCATGGAGCCTGCTTCTCCCTCTGCCTGTGTCTCTGCCTCTCATTCTCTCTCTCTGTCTCTATGAATAAATAAATTAAAATCTAAAAAAAAAAAAAGATTACAAAAAATTGAGGCAGAGTTGTACCTTGATCCCATTGTATCACCAAAATCTTTTTTTTTTTAATTTAATTTTATATTTATGATAGGCACACAGGGAGTGAGAGAGAGGCAGAGACATAGGCAGAGGGAGAAGCAGACTCCATTCACCGGGAGCCCGACGTGGGATTCGATCCCGGGTCTCCAGAATCAAGCCCTGGGCCAAAGGCAGGCGCTAAACCGCTGCGCCACCCAGGGATCCCCCAAAATCTTTTTAAAATTAAAATTCTTTCCTGTCTTTTCTTGTGTTAAGATTTTTTCTGAACTTCAAATACCATGATTCTCAAATTTGATCATTGGGCTCCTTTACATGTGTATTTAATAAGGAGACTCCAAAGAATTATGTGAGTCATATTTTAAAAATAAATGATAATATGGATCATACTTATATTTGCCATGATAAATAAAAGCTGGAAAATGTTAAATATTCATTTACAAATAACAATAAGTACGTTATGTTAAATAACATTTTTTATAGAAAATAACTTTTATAAAACAAATGTATTGAAGAGTGTCATTGTTTTACATTTTTACAAATCTCTGTAATGTCTAGCTTAACAGAAGACAGCCGGATTCTAATATCTGCTATATTCTATCTGATGTGATATGTTGTATGAATTCTATGTTGTCTGCATTCTATGAAATGCAGCCTCATAAGTATATAGGTAGAAAAGGTAGAAGTATTATACTTTTTTTTTAAAAGATTTTATTTGTTTATTCATGAGAATACACAGAGAGGAGAGAGAGAGCCAGAGACACAGGCAGAGGGAGAAGCAGGCTCCATGCAGGGAGCCCGACGTGGGACTCGATCCTGGGTCTCCAGGATCATGCCCTGAGCTGTAGGCGGCGCTAAACCACTGAGCCACCGGGGCTACCCGGTAGAAGTATTTTAATAGCTCTTCCAGATAATTGCAGATTTTCTTTTTGGCTTCTAAAATGCAACAAGTCTTAGTTTTTTAAAGGTTAATTGCAGTATGGAATTCATTGATCTGACTTGTACTTTAAATGGATTTTTCCCCTTTGTGATTTTATAACGTTATTTACTGGTCTTTTAGAAAATATCAGTTCACTGGGTTACAGAGTTCTTCCAGGTATTGACATGGAACTATACACAAATTTGACATGTAGAATATCAAACAAATCACATTTTTTGCAAAGATCTCTTTAGAAAAGTTTAAGTGTGGGGCACCTGAGTGGCTCAGGTCATGATCCCAGGGTCCTGGGATTGAACCCCTTGTCCAGCTTCCTGCTCCATGGGAGTCTGCTTCTCCCTCTGTCCCTCCTCCTGCTCATGCTCTCTCTCTCTCTCTCCCTCTCTATCTCTCTCTCTCATTCTCTCCTCTCTCTCAAATAAAATCTTTAAAAAAAAGTTTAAGTGATAGGAAACTGTCAGGCTTAGTGACGGATATAAGTTTTCCAAAATCCTAATTTTTTCTGGAAAGTTCAAGTTTTATGAATGCAATGAATATTATCAGTTGTATTCCTTGTACTGACAAGCTCACTTCATTCATTTTAGAGAAAATGCTGCCAGATTCTAAAGTCTGAAAAACCAGTTAGCCTAAAGTAGTAAATATGGTAAATTTTGCAAGTAAATATGGTAAAATAAAGTGTCTAGTTCAGCTTATAACTATTCAATAGCACAAATGATTTTCCTTGAAACACCATTGTACTTCAGTATACAGCAAAAGTAATTATGTACACTTCCCATTTCCTTATACAGCATTTGAATAAGACAGGTACTAAATGATTACAACTTAATAAAACTAATAATTTTCACTTCATCAAGGGAATTCTTAAGTAAAATTGGGTTTATTTTCACACGTGAAGAATACAATGGCTACAAATTCAGTTTTATGCTACTGCCTTGCTTCATGCTGGAATGCCAGTAGTTTTATTCTATCAGCAGTGCAAACAAATGTTCATACAGTGAAAAAGACAAATGAACTCTTAGTAGTCTTATGAGCATAGTTTTGACCTCACACAAATGTTGCAAAGGTCTCCAGACCTCTAGGGGTCCTCTGATCCCCCTAAGAACTACTGTTATAATCCAAAGCCAAATTACTCCTTGATTTTGCCCCATATTGGCTTAGAATTTAAAACAAGGCTTTGATTCAGAAGTTTTGGTTGATATACTGTAGAATGTGACTCTTCCAAGCATTTTTTTTTTTAAGTCTTTAATTCATGAGAGGCAGAGACATAGGCAGATGGAGAAGCAGGCTCCATGCAGGGAGTCTGATGTGGGACTCGATCCTGGGCCTCCATGATCACGCTCTGGGCCTAAGGCAGGCGCTAAACTGCTCAGCCACCCAGGTGTCCCATTTTTCTATTGAAATATCTTCAGTCTGTAATGCGACAACTTTGCCATAGCTGAGTTAGTCTTGTATACTGTGTTTTGTGTACGTGCACTCTGCTCTCTCCCAAGTTTTGCTCAGCCAGAAAGTACTATTTAGATGGTAGGTGATGATCTTTTGCTGCTCTACCACTGCCTGGTATTTGGAGCACACTTAATCTTCAAGTAAAATAGATATACTTCAGCCCTGCTTTGCAAGATGTCTGAATATCTTAGCCGCCACCTCCATGAGTATCTTAATGTACAAGATTTGCAGTGCCCATACACTGTGGAAAGAGCCAGAAGAGCCGGGCTACCTCATTTACTAATCACATGACTGTAGAAGAGTCATTTATTGTCCTAAAGCCTTAGTTTCATCACCTGGATGGTGGCAAGGACAACTTGTTCAGGTATAGAGTTACAAGTGAGGATAAATAAGATCGAGGGTGTGGAGGTGCTATATAAACTTTGTGCTACACAAATTTAAGTTTTTATAGCCCCAAAGGAAGGCATTTTAATTTACACAAACTTCATAAGTACTAGTCCCATGCATAAATTATTTAGATAATTAAGCAGTTTTAGATACTACCCTAAATGTATTAGTGTAATTAGACCACTTCTGAAAAGCCTGCTGCCTTGTGTGCTTGTTTCTACAAAAACCAGTTTATATATATATATATATCAGTATTAGATCAACTGCTAGCTATTTGTAAAGATGAAATTAGATCCATACTTGACATAAGTCACAAGAATAAACTCCAAATGTATCAGACCTAAATATAAAAGATGAAACCATAAAAGTACTAAAAGAA
Source organism: Canis lupus baileyi (assembly GCF_048164855.1). NCBI lineage: Eukaryota > Metazoa > Chordata > Mammalia > Carnivora > Canidae > Canis > Canis lupus. Next base: position 40,341,872 of record NC_132859.1, on the reverse strand, counting down.
AATAGAAAATTCTTTTGCATCTGAGTGGGAAAAGACTTTCTAACTTTAATTCAGTCTACATGCAATAAAAATTTTAAATTCAAGTACATAAAAATGATTGAAGAAAACATGATAAAAAACACTCTAAGCAAAAAGGCTTTGTAATATATCATAAGGCTTTGTAATATATCATAGATAAGGAGCTAATATTCCTAGTACACAAGGAACTCAAAATAAAGGTGAGGGAACCAAAATCCCTATAGAGTATAAATAAATAAGCAAAAGACATGAACAGACAAATAAAAAATAATATAGAAATAGCCCTTGAACATATATAAACATGTTTAACTAAGGAAGAAATGCAAATCAAAACTATATTGAAATATTATTGCTTCCTATTGGAATGAAAAAAATTCAAAAGCTTGACAACACTTTGTTGGAGAGGTAATAAAGAAATAGATTTATTCATTGCTCCTGGGAGTGCAAAACAAATCAACTTTTAATGAGGGACATTTTAGTATTTGCACTCAAAATTTGCACTCAAACTCAGCAATTGTGGAACATATCATAAACTTTCATCTCTGGCAATACAAAAATTGTATTCATACAGTTATTCATTGTGGCATTATTTGTAATTGCAAAGTATTGGAAACAACCTAACTGCCTAAACTAGGAAATTGGATGAATAAACTGCAGGACAGCCACACAATGAGTGCTATGCAAGTATTCAGAAAAAAAAAAAAAAAATGAAGCTGATTTCCATGAACTAATATGGAGCAACTTCCAGGATGGTATCTCTCTTTCCACTAAAGAGATACAGGAAAGATAACCAGAAACAATCACAGTTTGTTACCTGCGGAGGGTGATTGGATGGAATGAGATGGAAGGGACAAAGACTTAGCAACCTTTCTCTATATGTACCTTTTCGTAGGTTTTTCCTTTGAGACCTTTGTTAATTTCTCACATTTTCAAGAAATAATATTTAGTTAACCACAAGGAAAAAACTCTAAGGCGGTTTTCCATGATTTTTAATGACACTGAGGCAAAGTCTTGAGCTTTTTGCCTTGCGATGACAGGGACTCCTGTGATCCAAATCCCACACTGGACCCCACCTTCTCTCTTCCCCAAGCAATCAGAAGCTTCTGCCTTTCTTCATCACATCTCTCACCCAACTAATCAAACTCTCTGTCCTGTACTAAAATACCTAACTGATAATGAGGGCAAGGAGGCTAAATGATCCATGGTCTCCAACCTCCCTCCATTCCTGCCTTCCAATACCACTGAGGAATTAACTCCCTGCAGGGGGCAGAAACCGTAGACCAAAAAAACATTATTAGCAATCCTTAGCCCTTGTGGCCCTCTGCTGGTATAAATGAAATGTGGAAATTCACCATGTTGATTGCTTATGTTTTCTATTCTAGTTTTGTTGGCAGACGAGCTTAAAAAGCTATTGTCCCAAGAAGATCTCTGATCCAAATTTTTCTTTGCCTATCTGGCATCCTCGTCCACTCTGGGGTGTTTGGAAATGTTGGCAAGGAAAATTTAAGACTTTTTATTTGCCTTCCATAGCACTACTTCCTGTGTTCTCCTGCTGTCTATAAACACTCCTTTATTTTTCTGCTTTCTCCTTACCTTCTCTTCTACTTCCTCCAAAGTTTTAGCCTAAATCCTCTTCTTTCTACAGATGCTTCCCTTTAACATTTGAATGGTTTTGTCTATGTGTCTCCTCCAAATGCCTTCTCTCTTCCAATACTCCAGATCCATATCTGAAACAATTTACCAGGAACTCCATTTGGTGCCCTCTGGCCCTGAAACTTCTATCCTAATCTGAGTTCTTCATCTTAGTTTGTTAAGACAAATGATCCAAAACCTGGAAATAAGGCAAAAGGATTATTGAGTCCCTTTCTGTGTCATACTAGAATAGTGTTCTCAAAGTATGGTCTTAGACCAGCAGCAGCAGCAGCAGCACCTGGGAACTTGTTAGAAATGTAAAATCCTGGGTCCTACTCAAGACCTACCAAGTCAAAAACTGTGGAGGTGAAGCCCAGAAGTTTGTCATGTAACAAGCCCTCCCTCCAGTGATTATGATGATCACTCAAGGTTGAGAAATAATGAACAGAGAAGGGATGGCAAACTACAAGCCAGATCCAGCCCAGTGCCTGTTTTCAGAAAGTTTTTTCAGGATATGACTGCATTATGACATTGAGTTATGTATCATGGCTGCTTCCACTCTACAACAGCAGGATCGAGTTGAGTGGTTGAGACGGAGACTTATATGTCCCTCATAACTTGAAGACTTACTATCTGACCCTTTACAGAAAAAGTTTGCCAACCTCTGGACTAGCTAGAGAATCATCTACCAAACCCTCTTAAGGGCCACTATTGACCTAAGGAAAGATGATTTTTTGTGACTTACTATTTATTTTTTTAAAGATTTTATTTATCTATTCATGAGAGACACAGAGAAAGAGAGAGACAGAGACAGAAACACAGGCTGAGGGAGAAGCAGGCTCCATGCAGGGAGCCCAATGTGGGACTGGATCCCAGGACTCCAGGATCACGCCCTGAGCTGAAAGGAGGTGCTAAATCACTAAACCACCCAGGCGTCCTAATGACTTACTATTTATTATTGAGTTGGGCCCCGAGTCTGTGAAGTTAGGTGTTAATTATAGAAGATTGATAAGCTACAAATGATTTTTGTCTGTTAGAGGTGAAAATGATTTGTCTCTTCAAAAGTAACCATTTTATTGTCCTTGTAGGTTAGTCAATTTTGAGTCTTACCTAGCAACCATATATCAGCATTTTTCCCTTTCACCATATATATATATATATTTTTAAAGATTTTATTTATTTATTCATGATAGTCACACAGAGAGAGACAGAGAGGCAGAGACACAGGCAGAGGGAGAAGCAGGCTCCATGCAGGGAGCCCAACGTGGGATTCGATCCCGGGTCTCCAGGATCGCGCCCTGGGCCAAAGGCAGGCGCCAAACCGCTGCACCACCCAGGGATCCCTCACCATATATTTTTAAACACCATACATATATATACATATATGCACATACACACATACCATGATCTCTCATATCCTCCTCTGAACCAGTTTTACATTCTCCAGATTACTAGTAAGTTAAATCTTTGAAGCATGCTTACTATATACTTGTATGAGAGTCATCTTTTTATTTCTTTGAAATTTACACTCTGACCCTGACAAGCGTTAATGCCTCCTTAGATTCTGTTTCTATTATTACCTTTCTTCATTCTCTTCATTACATAAGCATAAAACCTTAGCGCCTGTTTCAATTCCTCCCTCCCTCTTCAAACAAACCAGTCTCCAGATCTCACTGATTTTACCTTCCTTGAGAATTTTCTCTCCAAGCCATCCCCTCCCCCTCTATTTCCATGACTACTGTCTGAGTTTAAGCTGCTCTTCCCTCTTTCCTGAACTTACCCGGTCTGCATAAGGCTGCTAGGAAAACATCCCCAAGGAAGAACTCTGATCATTTCACTTCCCTCACCTTAAACCCTTGGGTGATTCATCACTGTTCAGCAAAAAGGGAAAGCACCGGTTCTTTGGATTGATTTTTAAGGCCCTCCAAAATTTGACTCCAAGCTTGTCTTCCATGACAAGGACTTTTTGTCCTTTCACCCTTCCATTCTCTATGCCTGTGTGTACTTGCTTATGTCTTCCTTCTTATTGCCCCTCTGCCTAGAGTACCCTCTGTCCTGTTTTCTGCATGTCCAAAGGTAAGTATTCATTAACCTCCAGCTTAAAGCTCCACCACACTGATCCTTTAGCTGCAAGTGATTTCTATCTGCTCTGAATTCCCAGCACATTTAATTTGTATCTCTTTTATGGCACATATCTCTATTTTATGACATGGTCCTTTATGGAAGTTTCTGTGGCCTCATTGTAGGACTTCATCTATGATCCAACTTTGTATCCACATTATTGCCTAACTGTCCTAATATAGATAAGAGATCCAGTAAAAGTGCCTGAATAGGAGCTGCTGAAAAATCAAAATCTCAACTGGAAAAAGTAGCAAACAGTAAATTATTTTTTGAATGTCTTAAATCTCATCAAAGTATATTTCCCAAACTATTCTTTTTGTAAATGTTTCTTATTCCTCATTTAAAAATATTAACTATTTAATATTAAAGAAGAAAGATGAATATTCTTCAAAACTGAAATAAGTCTTTCTTTTTTCTCTTTGGTATATCTTTTCTCCATAAATAAGATTTCTCATTTCACTGTGGTAAACCTCAGCATTTAACTATTCAATGTTGTTTATTCATGAACGAACATGGCAGTTTTCCATATGGATGTACCTACCCATCAAATGGGGTCCCTAATAAGTGTTTATGAAGCCCTTTTATTAAGAAAACATAAGTGTTGCACACTTTTTCTTTTCTCTTTTTTTTTAACTGGGAAGGATATTAGTGCCTTAATCTAATTGATTTGGCCACCCCTAAATTAATCAAGACAAAGGAAGTTATGGCATATCTGCTGTCTCTTATACAATGGCTTTCTTTCATTCTGATCACATTGTAAAATGGTGTTCCTCCATAGGCACAGATTTCTCACCAGTATCCCCTGGAGAACTTGTTACAAAAGTACTTTCCCAAGACCCACCCAAATTCAGAAACTTTGGGGCAGATTGCCAAGAATCTTCATTTTTAGTTAACCTTCCAGATGATTTTTATGCATCCCAAAAATTTGTGAATCACAAGCTAAATTCTTTTTTTTTTAAAAGATTTTATTTATTTATTTGAGATAGAAAAAGTACAATAGAGACAGCACAAGTGGGGTGTAGGGGCAGAGGGAGAGGGAGAAGCAGACTTCCCAATGAGCAGGGAGCCCGATAAGGGGCTGGATCCCAGGGTTCCCAGGGATCACGACCTGAGTTGAAGGCAGACGCTTAACTGACTGAACCACTCAGGTGCTCCCACAAGCTAAATTCTTATCATCTTCTAAATTCAAAGAAAAGCAGAGACCCCCAATAGCATTGCCCAGTGCAACTTAAATAAACTGAGAGGGTTGAGAGAATCTGTTCATCTTCTCTCCTCACTCAAAGTTGTTTTTAAATATTACTTGCCCTCAGTATTTTCTCTTGAAAATGTTCAAACACACAGAAAAGTTAAATTAAGAAACAAGTACAGTGGACACCCATGTACTACACCATTAATGTGTTACTACGGTTGCTTTATCATAGGTTTATCCTTTTATCCATCTCTCTACTCATCCACCTGTCTTATATTTTTAGATGAATTTCAAAGTAAATTTCAGACTTCCATAGTGTCTAATTTGGGAGATGGTAACTCAAAGAAATAGCAGGGCAGTGAGTCCTTATAGCCCTGGTGAAAACACAGTGGCCTCATTCTATTGAACAGGATTGATGGCTGCTTGGCCGGAGCATTTAATCAAAGACAGAAGGGCATTTTGCGCTGGCTGCATAGACAGCCCTCACAGAGTAGTATCTACTTGTCTCTATTCATTTGAATAGGAGCTTTTGTTCTGTTACTGGAGGAAGATAGGGAGGTTTGGGGCCATAGAGGAGAGTAGATTAAATATGGAAGTAGGTGACAGCAATGGCCTCTCCCCTCTCCCATGGGTTTTGAGACCCTAATGGAGAGGTGGGTTAGAGGCTGAGGTTTGCTGGGTTCACTTAGCAACAAGGTTGTGAGTCAGACTCATTCCAGACTCATTCCAGGTACCCCTACCTAGCTGTTTGACTTTGGATATATTCTCCCTCTTGGCCTCAGTTTGCTCATTTGTAAAATGAAAGTATATTATACTGTAGAGGAGAAAATACGCGTGCCTGGTATGTCACCCAAGCAACTTCAGTTGCTAAAATACAATTAGATTCCTTCATGAGTTTCCTTAAGTTCACACAAAATTAACATATATGACTGTGCGAACTGCTGCACAAGGAAGAGGCGAATGAACTAAATGGTTTTGACAAGACTAAAAGGAATTCAGAGAGGCAAGAGGTTGCAATCCTGAAAGTCCTTTCAGACTGATGCGGGAGACCTAGGCTCTTATCTCACGGAGTTGAAGAATGAATCTCGGGGACAACAGAGAATGAGTAAAGTAATAGGTGTTTATTAAGCAGAGATACAGAGAAAGCTCTCAAAAGTGAGAGGGGTCCTGACAGGGTTGCCACTGAGGGCTTTTTGGCGGCCTTTTATTGGGAATCTAACCAGGAAGCCCATGGCCTTGAGTTTCTTTGTACTGTATATGGCTGTTTTTTGGGTCTGGTGAATCTGTGATTGGTAACTATCAAAGGGAGATACTTCCTAACACTTCAGAGCAGAGGCGCCTAATTTACGTTTTTCTCTGTTTTTACTGTCTTATCTGTTTCCTTGGGTTGGGTAGGAGCCCGTCTCTGGGCCATTTTGATGTCCTTGGGATTTAAGGGAGCCCACAGACTTCTGGGAGCCTGTCTCTGGGCCTTTCCCTTATCCTTCCCTGCCTAGCCCTAGCTGCCCCAACTCATTCCCTACATCAAGACAACCCACTGCTCTCAAAATGAAATCTAATTTCTTTCCTTCCTCTGCGTGGCCCCTACATTACGTGGCCTCTGCCTACATCTCCAACTTCATCTCCTTTCCTCTCCTCCCTTACTCCGGCGTTAGGACACGCTGTTCTCCTTGTGGGCAAGTGTCTCCACAGATCCCTAGGAAGTTTGAGGAGTGGCTAAGGACAGCGCCCCAGGGGCGGAGGGGGCGGGGTTAGGGCGGAACAAGGCGGGGGCGGAGTTAGCGGAGCAAGGCGGGGGGCGGAGTTGAGCGGAGGCGGGGGCGGAGTTAGAGCGGAGCAAGGCGGGGGGCGGAGTTGAGCGGAGGCGGGGGGCGGAGTTGAGCGGAGGCGGGGGCGGAGTTAGAGCGGAGCAAGGCGGGGGGCGGAGTTAAAGCGGAGGCGGGGGCGGAGTTAGAGCGGAGGCGGGTGCGGAGTTAGAGCGGAGCAAGGCGGGGGGCGGAGTTGAGCGGAGGCGGGGGGCGGAGTTAGCGGAGCAAGGCGGGGAGCGGAGTTTAGCGGAGGCGGGGGGCGGAGTTGAGCGGAGGCGGGGGCGGAGTTAGAGCGGAGCAAGGCGGGGGGCGGAGTTGAGCGGAGGCGGGGGGCGGAGTTAGCGGAGCAAGACGGGGGGCGGAGTTGAGCGGAGGCGGGGGCGGAGTTAGAGCGGAGCAGGGGGGCGGAGTTAGAGCGCAGCAAGGCAGGGGGCGGAGTTGAGCGGAGGCGGGGGCGGAGTTGAGCGGAGGCGGGGACGGAGTTAGAGCGGAGGCGGGGGCGGAGTTAGAGCGGAGCAAGGCGGGGGGCGGAGTTGAGCGGAGGCGGGGGCGGAGTTAGAGCGGAGCAAGGCGGGGGGCGGAGTTGAGCGGAGGCGGGGGCGGAGTTAGAGCGGAGCAGGGGGGCGGAGTTAGAGCGCAGCAAGGCAGGGGGCGGAGTTGAGCGGAGGCGGGGGCGGAGTTAGAGCGGAGGCGGGGGCGGAGTTGAGCGGAGGCGGGGGCGGAGTTAGAGCGGAGCAAGGCGGGGGGCGGAGTTGAGCGGAGGCGGGGGCGGAGTTAGAGCGGAGCAAGGCGGGGGGCGGAGTTGAGCGGAGGCGGGGGCGGAGTTAGAGCGGAGCAAGGCGGGGGGCGGAGTTGAGCGGAGGCGGGGGCGGAGTTAGAGCGGAGCAGGGGGGCGGAGTTAGAGCGCAGCAAGGCAGGGGGCGGAGTTGAGCGGAGGCGGGGGCGGAGTTAGAGCGGAGGCGGGGGCGGAGTTGAGCGGAGGCGGGGGCGGAGTTAGAGCGGAGGCGGGGGGCGGAGTTGAGCGGAGGCGGGGGCGGAGTTAGAGCGGAGCAAGGCGGGGGGCGGAGTTGAGCGGAGGCGGGGGCGGAGTTAGAGCGGAGCAGGGGGGCGGAGTTAGAGCGCAGCAAGGCAGGGGGCGGAGTTGAGCGGAGGCGGGGGCGGAGTTAGAGCGGAGGCGGGGGCGGAGTTGAGCGGAGGCGGGGGCGGAGTTAGCGGAGCAAGGCGGGGGGCGGAGTTGAGCGGAGGCGGGGGGCGGAGTTGAGCGGAGGCGGGGGCGGAGTTAGAGCGGAGCAGGGGGGCGGAGTTAGAGCGCAGCAAGGCGGGGGGCGGAGTTGAGCGGAGGCGGGGGCGGAGTTAGAGCGGAGGCGGGGGCGGAGTTAGCGGAGCAAGGCGGGGGGCGGGGTTAGAGCGGAGGCGGGGCGGAAGCGTGGGCGGAGACCAGGAAGTGACGGCCCTCCGGGTGGTCCTCCGGAGTCGGTGAAGTCCGCGGCGTCAGCTCTGCGGCCACCGCGTTCCGGGCCATGGAGAATGGAGCGGTGTACGGCCCCACCACGGAGGAGGACCCGGGCCCCGCCAGGGGCGCCCGGAGCGGCCTCGCCGCCTACTTCTCCGTGGGCCGGCTTCGGTTGCCCGGGCTCGCGTTCAAAGTCCTGCAGCTGGTGAGTCCGCGGCCGGGGTGGGCGAGCCGGGCCGGGGGCGGGGCGGGGCGGGGCGGGGCGGGGGTCTGGCCCCGGGACCGCCGGCCTGCGGGCTGGGGAGGCTGCCGAGGCGCTTCTCCTTGACCTGGCTGTTCAGGAAGCGGCAGTTTCCACACCCCAGTTCCTTCTTTCTCGCTGGAAAGGGGGGCGTTCCCTCCCGCCGCCGGGCTGCCGCTCACCCCAGTGTCTCCCCCGCGGGTCCCTGAGGACTCCCCAGGGCCCCCGAGCGAGGTCCGCGGGTCCAGGAAATGCGTCGGGAGCCCAGGTCCACGACTTCTTTCTCTCCCTCTGTTGCGACCTTCCTCTCCTCTCGGAGCTGATACCCTGCGTTATCGCCCAGAGTGCCTGTATTTGTACTAAGTGCTTTTTGTTTATCTTTCTCTGGTTCTTGTGGGTTTTCCCGGTACGAGCCCGTGGTGGTGCTTGGGGGTGTGGGGGCAGTTCAGTTTTTGCACCCAGACTCCGGTCGGTACCAGGCACGGCATTGAGGTGGGTGTATCCCATAAATTGTCTCCCACAGGTTTTGTATCGACTGAAAAAGAATTACTTCTGAAAGAGCAATATGTGTGTACGAAGTACACGGTGAAAAGGACAGCTCGTATTTGTGTGCAGGTAGCAAAAGTAGGGCATGGTTTACCCCTCTCTGAATTTCACTGAGTTTTCGTTTACTTTGGGCAGTAAAGGTCCTGTAAGCCCCCTAGCAAAAATAACATCTTTGAATTTTAACTCAAATTACACACATATTGACTGACCTCCAGTATTCTGTTTTAACCAACTGTGGACATCATTTTCTGCAAGAGGAAAAATTGGTTTTGCTTTTTTTTTTTTTTTTTTTTTTGTTTAGTCATCTCAAGTAAAAATAACCAGTTGGTTTCCTTGGGAAGAACTTAAATTCTTAGAACTCCGATAACCAGAACTTATTCTTAGAACTCAGATGACCTACTTTTATTAAATGGGAAAACAGCTGTCAGAAAACTGGTAGTACTTTCTGGTCGTCAAAATGATCACATCTAAGAATAGTTTGGAAATCACTGGGGGGCAGGTGACAGTGTGGCCTATGGAGCCGGAGAGGGTCTGGCTCTGCCTATCGTTCCAGTCTCCTTTTAGGGAGTTCCATACTGGCAGTCTTTCAGTTGTCACCAGGCATCAGGGGCTCCCTTCTGCCCTTCTTCCTTTGTAACATCTGTTCCTTCTACCCAGAAGTGCATCTTTCTGTTCTCTTGTCAGTTCTAACAGGACTTTGAGATGACAGTGGTGCTCCTCTGCTCTGAGCTAAAATGTTTCCACACAAATAGAGCTCTTTAGAACAGAAAAGATCATCAGTGTTTGTATCTTAAGTGTTCTTGCTGCTCTGCAGACATCATCAGTATTGGTGTCCTGCCTGTTAAATTTCTCGAGTTGTCTGTTTTTCCTTTCTAATCAGAAATAGCAAAGCTGAAGTAAAATTTCTCATTACTTTAGTTTAATAAACGATAGTTCCATATCCTTGAAATAGAATACAACCAGAAATTTTGGTATAGACTTTTTACTTGGATGTGGAGAAGAGGGGGAAATGAATTTGCCTTGCAAGGATTGGTAGACTGTTCCTGCTTGTTCTCCCTCATACCAGAAGGAGAAAGAGGGATAGGATAAAAACTAATGTGTCTTCTTGAAATCTACTTGCAGGCTTATCTCGGAGGTATTGCAGGTTGGGTTCCAGACCACCACAACAAAGCGAATAGTGCAATAAAGGGAGTCTGATGAATGTTTTGGTTTTCCAGGGCATATAAAAGTTATGTTTGCACTATATTGTAGTTTGTCAACTGTTCAATAGCATTATGTCTAAAAATTGTACATACCTTAATTTAAAATATATATTTTTAAATTTTTAAAAAAAGTTTTGTTTATTTGAGAGAAAGAGCATGAGCAGGGGGGCAGAGCAGAGGAGGAAGAGGGACAAACAGACTCCATATGGAGCTCAGAGCCCATTGCGGGCTCAATTCCAGGACCAGAAGATTATGACCTGAGCGGAAATCAAGAGTCAAATGCTCATCGGACTGAGCCTCCCAGGTGCTCCTTAATTTAAAATGTTTTATCACTAAAAAATTCCAAGCATTTTCTGAGCTTTGAGCTAGTTGTAATCACTTCTCAGATGACCATAGCAATATAATAAAAATGAAAATGTTTGAAATAGTGCAAGAATTACTGAAATGTGACACAGAGACATGAAGTGAGCAAATGCTGTTGGAAACACGGTACCAGTAGACTTGCTTGACTCATTGTTGCCCAAGCATTCGATTTGAAAAATGTATCTGCAACATGCAGTAAAGCACAGTGCAGTAAAATAGGTGTACGCTTATTTATGGGGAACTTGCAATGTTATAAGAATGCTTTCTTCAATATAGATTTTTAAAACATATTTAATTATTGCTTTCCATTTTGATTGTTGTGTTTTATTTCCTACTTTGTTTCATTGATGGCCTCTGTCTTTTCATAATAGTGTATATTACGGGAGTTACCCAGAAAGTCCCAAGGAAGTTATAATGAAATAAATTAAAACTCTCATCCAGTCTGAAGCAACAGGGCAAGGTCTTCTTTGCCTTAAGTCATATTCTGTCTTTAGGCTATTTTACTCTAGGTAACTTTTTTTTTTTTAATAAGTAGATTTGCAGAGCTCTAATAAAGAAACAACTGTAATGTAGAAACCCCTAACCAGGGACATGCAAACCCTATAACATTTTATCCAAAATGTGGTACATATCTGTGTTTGGGCATATTTTTCTAGACCCATAAATCTTATCAAATTCTCAAAACCCCAAAAGAGAAAGGAACCTTACTCTAAAACTTAAAAATCAGACTCTGCATACTTAGGAAATTTCTTAGAATCCAGAGATTGAATTGGATTTCCTCTGAGGTTCTTTTCACTCTTTAAGATTTTTACAAACTTCTGAGGCTCTGTGGGATGTTCTGGCACAGAGCTGAACACCAAACAGAGAGTTGAGCCTATAAACAGAAGGAGAGGTTAGAGATAAAAGAGCATAACTAGCTCTTGAGTTATGTACTCCTGCAATTATGTAGCTATGTCTACTGCCATTCAGATAAAACCTTAATTTTGTCAAAGGCTTGTCCAAAACACAAGTATCCCTTAACTACCATCTGACCTTCCAGAACTGAAGAAGAAATACTTAGCTGGGAATGCAAGCATAAGGAGTCATCGCAGTCCTAAATTTTTATGCAATTTATTTATTTATCAGTTTATTTTATCCTTAGATTGGTCCTGGTGAATATATATACACATATATATGTATACACACACACCCCTATACAAATATATATATATATATATATATATATATATACACACACACACGCACACACACATATGTGTGTGTGTGTGAAGTTTTTGTTGTTATTTTGAGATTTTGAGGGAGTTTTTTTTGTTTTGTTTTGTTTTTGTTTTTGATTTCAGGGGAAAATTGACATTGGGCAACCTAATTCCTTGCTGGTAAGCTGATACAATGATCTGAATATGTGTAATATTCTTGTAACATAAGCTGACATATGTGTTTATGGTACCAGTTGAATATCCTGGTGGCCGCACAGTACTGTGATAATAATGACTCCTCAGGCAAGCAGTTTGATTTAGAATTCACCAGTGATTTACTAAATTATAAAATAATGTTACTCTGTAAGTACCAAGAAACAAATCACTTAGAAGCAGTTTATCTTATATTGATGATCTTTTCATTATTTCAATGTGAAAATTGATCTGTATTAAATTGAAATGCTCTGTCTTTAACCTTGAGGAAGATCCATAATGTCAGCAAATTAGATCTTTGAACCTTTGTGAGAGTAAATATTTGCCTAAGGTACAGGAGGCCTGGCCTAACTGCAGCCTGCCAGATTTGTTTACTTGGACCTTACGTAGGACCGCAGGTTTTAGTAGCAAGTTCATTAATTCACAAATTAATATAATTTTGTAGTTGGGGCCTTATAATGAATGGTAAGCATTAAAAAATTCTTTTTATAAGAAATGTTTTAGTAGTAGACTGTAAAAGACCAACGATGGAGACTTTGTGTTTAATATAATGACTGTTAATTTAAGAAGACTAATGTTTCAGAAGGGGTAGTGAAACTGAAATGAAGAGAGAGACACAGGGGAGTCAATGTTTAAATCACCAGCCACATTTTAGTCACTAAGATTCCCCAAATGTGTTGACCCTAGCAGATTGGTTTTAATGTAAAATTTAGCAGCAAAAGGGGAAATGCACAAAACTCTGATCGTAACTTCAAAAATCCAGTCTTAAGGGGAAACCTACACAAACATACATAGTTGTAAAATGAGCTTAATAAACAGTGTTCAAGGAGGGGAACAGGCACGCTGTAGGAGTCAGGAGGCCTGGCTTTGGGGCTATGCCTGGCCAGTGTGGGACCTGGCCTGTCAGAGATTCATTCCACCACCTGTAGACACAAAGGTGGGAGACTCTGCCCTCCAGGGACCTCCCAAGTCCCAAAGGCAGATTCCCATAGATCTGTTTGAGTAAAAGTTTACATCATTAGAAGCAGTTGCATTGGGTGTACTTCTTCGCTTCATAGTCATTAGCAGTATTTAATGTGAGGTCTTCATGCTACTGGAGAGTAAAACCATTTACCAGAAAATAATTATTGAGCCTTTGAACTTACTTTTAACATTAATCACGATCTCCTTCCCCAGCGACCTTACCTCTTTTCTTATCCTTAACCACTTGGTATTTAATGCTGGTGACTACCCATTTCTTGAAATTATTCCTTCCCTTAATTTTCACACTTAATTTTTTTTTAATACAAAAAAGCATTTGTTTACCAAAATATATATAAGAAACTAGGAAAAAGAAACTAGAGAATATGATTAAAATAAGCCATATTTCACCACCACCACCACCCCATCACTGTTTAGATTAATGATTTGGAATGTATTCACTCGCTTATTAAGGAGTTTTCCTAAGAAGTATTAGACCGCCTGTGACTTGCTTGTCAGGTGTGAGTTGCTCTTTTCTCTCCTACTCCTGAGTTGTGATATTCTTTCAGGCCCCACCCAGTCCTCTGCTCCTCCTGTCTTCTAACCAGCTAAACCAGGCAGGCAGTCCCTGTTGCTTTCATCCAGAAGTCTACACTCCCTGGCCTGATCATCACATAAGCACACCCAGCTCCTTAAACATTTTCATGATCACTGCCCACTCAGGTCAGTTACATTATCCCTGTGGGGTTTACCATGCAAATTCTTGCCTTCATGAATCTGTTCTTTTTTGTCCTCCACCTGGAATGTTCTCTGCCTATCCAGATCCTATGTATCTCTTGGCCCTGCTTTGAGTCTTACTTTTCTGCTTATTCTATTTTAGTATAGGTGGATTGGGCATTTTCCTGAGATTCCTTGAATCTACATATAATGGATGGTCAATTATGAGTGTATTATTTTTTTATTGTTTCTTATACATTGATCTTATTGCCCTGTCAGTACATGTTCCTGTACGTATTACAGTGTTGATACATAATACTCAAATGCATTTTTAAAAATATTTTATTTATTTATTCATGAGAAACAGAGAGAGAGAGGCAGAGACACAGGCAGAGGGAGAAGCAGGCTCCATACAGGGAGCCCAACGTAGGATGTAGGACTCGATCCTGGGGCTCTAGGATCAGGCCCTGGGCTGAAGGCAGGCACAAAACCACTGAGCCACCCGGGCTGCCCCTCAAATGCATTTCTTAAAAGTTTTTTTTTTTTTTTTAAGTTGAGGTATAATGGACATGTATTAGTTTCAGGTGCACCACTTAAAGATACTAATAGTGCTATGGGAGATGATACAGGAAGGTTCGGAGCATCAGACAGATGGGGAGTTAGGAGAAAACTTCATATGGAATATAGTTTGTAGTGCTGATTTCTTGGCTTTTAATGGGAAATAGGAACTAGTGCATGTCCAATCTTGATATCATACCCCTTTCATCTCTTAGGAGGCCCGTGCAGAATCTGCCTCTCAATACTGCTCTGAGACTTCAAGTCAATAAGAAGGACTCCTGTTGATAAGTTTGGAATAGTACTGGTAGTAAAGACACTGATTGCTGCTGGCTGAGCTGGATCCTGCCCCTTTCTTACTGAGAATAGAAAAGCAGTCTGTGTCTCTGCAGAAAAGATTTGATTATTATATGGCCTACACAGATGAGTGTTCCTGACAGTCTAATTATTGGGATAGGAATGGCTCAAGATCAAGTATTCTCAGACCCCACTTAGAGTTTTAGGCTGATATATTCTCACAGTTAATTGGCGTGTATATACCTGAGATATATTTTGCAGATTTCTCATAGAGAAAACTCCTAAATGTTGGCTAAGATTTAACACAGAGGCAAGAATAAAGCAAATGGCATATTAGACATTTAGCATCTTATACTGTACTCATGTAAAAACTCATCCCATAATTATAATGACAGACGATGAAAGAAGTACCTTTATGCAATGACTTTCTGGGATTTGTCTTGGTGTGTCACTTTGTATTCTATGGTGTAATAATTGGGAATACCTTACCTAACCTAACATCTGTCTGAAGGAGGTTGTTTGGAATATGCTGGACTATTTTATGTCTTACCAACTTATAGGACAGGCCTAGGTTTTCACTTCTGGTCATATACAGAATGTGTGAATATGGTACCAGGCCATCTAGCAGTTGTGTGTTTAGTTTTTAAGAAGCTGCTCAATTGTCCAGAGTGGTATACCATTGACTTCTGTTTGATGAAAATATTTTATAGCCTGGTTGGCTCAGTTGGTTAAGCATCTGACTCTTGGTTTCGGCTCAGATCATGATCTCAGGGTTGTGGGATCAAGCCCTGAGCAATCTGCACTTACTGTGGAGTCTGCTTGAGATTCTCTCTCTCCCTCTGTCTCTCTCCCACTCACACTTTATCTCTCTTTAGATAAATAAAATCTTTTTTAAAAAGCATTTTGTAGGGCAATATCTATAACATGCAGTGTATCTGCTGATTTTGGTAGCACTCTTGTCATGAATGTATCTGGTTCCTTCTACTGTGATTTGGCTTTGATTTAGGTCACCAGTCATTTTGATGGTCTTAAGGCTCAAAGGAAACTCCCTTGGCTTTCACAAAACCCACACAGACTGCCCAAGTGAACCTCTCTTTTCTCTCTCTTCCTTCTTATTTCTAAAGACCTCCAAACCTGGGCCCTGAATCCTACCTATAGAGAGCCTCTTTTCGTCCTCATCTTTAGACTCACTCTTCACTCTTCTTGGTTTCTGCCTCAGTGTTTAATCATTGTCAGTTCTCTCCCATCTTGAAATTCCCTTCCGTTTTACCCTGTCCACTACTCCTCTATCTGGCCACTTTTGCCAGTCTATACCTCTTGACTCTGCTGGCTCTATCCCACTACTTTGTCTTCCCCTCTCTTCCCACTATACAGAACTGTAACCTCAGCCTGCCTGGTTGATTGACTCCACTGAAACAGGCTTGCTGAGGTCACCGGCAACCTTCTTGGAGCTCAGTCTGACATCAGTGTGTCACTGTTGTTCTTACCTGACCTCTAAGTAGCGTTCATTACCATCATAACTTTCTCTTGGTAGTAATACTTTTTCCTTGGTCTAGTACCTCCTTGGACTGCTGCTCCTAATTGTCCTTTGCTGGTGTCACCCCCTCCACACATCCCTTAAATCTTGGGTTTGCTCAGAATTCTGCATAAAGCTGGCTTTCCTCATTCTGGGGGATCTCACTGGCCAATGCCCACGACTTCATCTCCACCCCATACCTCTCCCCTGAGCTGCAGACCTGTATATCCTTTTGCTTCCTAGATACCTCCCTTAACTCTTTCACAGAATCCCTCATACACAGCACATTTGAAACATAATGTATTCTCTTCCTAGCATCCTCACCTCTTAAAAAAAAGAAGAAAAACAAACAAACAAACCTGACTCTTCTTTCTGCAGTGAGGCCCCTGTATATTAGGATCATATATACAACAGTGGGAGTGCCATTAAATCCCGCTTGCATTTAATTGAGTTGCCAAATTAACTAGATTTTACCATTGTCCATTCAGTGCACGGCATTCTGACCCACGCCTGTCTGGCACTGGTGAACACTTGCTTCTGCTGTGAATCAAATTGGGTTATTCCCAAGGCTGCCAATTATACTTTTAACGGCCAAACATTTAATTAAATATTGCACAGACTGAAATTGAATGTGAAAAGGAATTGTTTCTGTGAAAGCTAAATTGAATGCTTTGAAAGTCTGAAAAATAAATTACTAAAATATTTCCTGTGCACTTAAGTAAGAGCAAGGTAACCATAAAGGGCTAGTAAAACTAGTCCAGACCCAGAAGGATTCTACACTCGGCTTCTCAAGTGTCCGGGGTCTTGCACCACTCCATCTAAACATTAGTCTGCAAGTGGTAATTCTGGACGACAAAAGTGATTAATGGAGGAAATGTGATGTGGAATTCCAATCAGCAGGCTCAAACTCAGAGAAAAGCCCTATTTCAAAAGATTGGTGAATAAATGTGCCTTTTTGCTTTAGGTTAAAATAAAGTGGGGGCACCTGGGTGGCTTAGCTGGTTAAGCGGCTGCTTTCGGCTCAGGTCATGATCTCAGGATCCTGGGATGGGGCCCTGCATTGGGTTCCCTGCTCAGTGGGGAGTCTGATTCTCCCTCTCCCTCTGCCACTCCCCCTGCTTGTGCTCTTTCGATCTTTCAAATAAATAAAATATTTTCTAAAAATAATAAAAGTGTTCATTCAAGTCTGTTGTTTCCTGCTGTTAGTATCCGTCCTGATAAGTGCTCCTGTCACATGCATCTTATAGTGATTGCTCCATTACCACTACTACCCTGAGCACTGCCCTCCCCTGGTTTCCTTCATCAGCTTCCCGACTGGATGTCCACCCCAAGATTTGCCCTTCCCCCAGCCCCCTCTCTATGCTGTATGTAGCCAGCGAGACTTACTAAAAGCATGAAGCTGAACGTGTCACCCCTTTGCTTTACAACCTTTTACATCCAGACTTGTTTAAACTAGTAAAAGAGGACATTTAGATCTAGCCTCTACTTGCCTCTTGTCTCATCATTTTCACGCTGCCATCCCCTTCCTTCACACTGGCTGCTTGAACCATGTCGACCCAACTTGCTTTCATGGTGCAGCTGGGGATGGTGGGATCTCTTTGTGCCTCAGGGTGGGAGGATGCCAGGTGCTCTCGCCTCCAGGTCTCTCTGTGCACCGCCTCTCTGCCTGGAGCTCCTTTCACTGTCCTTCAGCCCCAAAACTGACCTCCTGTCCATCAGGTCTCAGCTTTCCTCCAGCAAGTCTTTCCTGACCCCTCTACTTGAGGGCCCCTCCTGTGTGCTTTCCCAGCAATGCCCTGTCTTTCCCCCGACTCAGGCATTTAGCACCCGATACTTAACTATTTGTGGACTTGAATTCCCTTCAAGGCAACCAGACTGTTCAGTTCTACAGAGATCGGACCTGTTCGGTCGTCTTGTTTGCAATGGTTTCCACCTCACAGAGAGCTGAGTGAACAGAGGTGTGTTCTGAATACTGGTGGTTTCTGTGGGAAGACACTTGAGTAAACGGTTTTGTTTCTTTTGTAGCTGTTTTCGCTGCTGGCCTTTATCTGCGAGGAAGTCGTGTCACAGTGTACTTTGTGTGGAGGACTTTACTTTTTTGAATTTGTAAGCTGCAGTGCCTTTCTTCTGAGTCTCCTCATCCTGATTGTGTACTGCACTCCAGTTTACAACCAAGTCGATCCTGACAAAGTCAAGCAGTCGGTAAGCATGAAAAAAAAGAATCCCTTTACAAAGAACATAGCTCTTTTGGAGTGTTGTGAAGTTCTGTTATTCAGACTAGTAATGCTTTTATTTTATTTTTTTAAATTTTATTTATTCATGAGAGATGGAGATAGAGAGGTAGAGACATAGGCAGAGGGAGAAGCAGGCTCCCTGCAGGGAGCCTGATGTGAGACTCCATCCCAAGACCCTGGGATCACGCTCCGAGCTATAGGCAGACGCTCAACCACTGAGCCACCCAGGCATCCCTAGACTAGTAATGCTTTTAAAACTCACGCTACTGAGTTTTAAAAGCACTACTCTTAAAACTTGGGAGAGTAGGACACTCTCCATTGTTCCAGCTCTGCCCCTGAGCAACTCCATTTTCCCTACCAAGTGGGGTTGTCGAGGGGGAAAGTGAAATCAGGAAGGGAGTGACAAATGTCAGGAGTTTTCAGTTACTGGTGGTTCCATCTCCTTCACTGTAGGTATTTTTTAAAAACTAAGATTTTTGTCACTTCTGACCTCTCACATTTCCAAGTGTCACTTATGGGTTCATTGTGCACCTGTTCTGCACCAGGCATTACACTAGACTCTAGAGAGTATGATGAACTAATGTGATATATTTCTGGAGCTTTTAAAATAAAATGCCATGTAATTCTACCTATTTTGTTTTGATTTTTTTTTGTGTGTGTGTTATGAAAGAAGTTATTAGTGAGTGAATTAAGGCATCTGTTGAATTCATTGTTCGGAAATTTCCCTTTTAATGAAAGCGTACATGAGAATTTTCTTTTCACAGAATCAATGATGTATAACTTTGTAAAGACAGTCTGTTGGCGCGTGTCTTTATTTGAGTATAGTGTGGATTTGTGAGATGACACATGAAATGATTCACATGGTTTCCACACTGAAACAGTTTCCTTCTTCAGTAGTGTTGGAGTTAACAGTAGTGTGAAGTAGTGTGTGAAGAATTGTACATGTCAGGGTTGACATATGAAAGCACTCATGTCTCTGAGGGAAAAGATACAAATGAGGGTAAATTTTTAACTATTAAGAACAAGGAATAACAAGATCAATACAAAGCAGTAAGATTCTGTTTTTTATTTTTATTTTTTAATTTTTTAAAATATTTTATTTATTTATTCATGAAGGAGAGAGAGAGAGAGAGAAGCAGAGGGAGAAGCAGGCTCCATGCAGGGAGCCTAACATGGGACTCAATCCCGGATCTCCAGGATCAGGCCCTGGACTAAAGGCAGCACTAAACCACTGAGCCACCCGGGCTGCCCAGATTCTGTTTTTTATTTATTTTTTATTCATTTTTTATTTTTTTAAAGATTTTTTAATTTTTATTTATTTATGATAGTCACACAGAGAGAGAGAGAGGCAGAGACACAGGGAGAGGGAGAAGCAGGCTCCATGCACCGGGAGCCCGATGTGGGATTTGATCCCCGGTCTCCAGGATCGCGCCGTGGGCCAAAGGCAGGCGCTAAACCGCTGCGCCACCCAGGGATCCCGATTCTGTTTTTTAAATTGAAAAGTGAGCACGGAGTCACATACTAATATACACCTGAGAGACTTTTTTCTGTATACCCTTTAGTACCTTTTAAATCTTGTGCTATGGGCAGCCTGGGTGGCTCAGCGGTTTAAGCGCCTGTCTTTGGCCCAGGGCGTGATCCTGGAGACCCAAGATCAAGTCCCACATCAGGCTCCCTGCATGGAGCCTGCTTCTCCCTCCGCCTGTGTCTCTGTCTCTCTCTCTCTGTGTCTATCATGAATAAGTAAATAAAATCTTAAAAAAATAAAAAAAATTAAAAAAGATAAATCTTGTGCTATAAGAATCCATTACTTCTTTTAACAGAATTATCTTAAGTTTAAAACTTAAAAAGTTAAAAAAAAAAGTTGATACCACAGCAGGTAAAAAAATAACTTTGAAAAATAGGTCTGGTCTGAATCACATCCACCAAGCCTTTGATGAGCACATACCTGCCGCTCTTGGTATAGCCAATATATGACTGTCTCGTTATCCTTCTAGATAATAGCAGCTCTCAGCGTGGACTTGGACCAGACAGTTTACATGCTGGGATTTAAAATCCTCATGCTGTAATGCTCCCCTTTTTCTGGTAGGGAATTTGGGTTCAGGGTGGTTACAGACCTTGTCCAGAGTTACACAGGAGAGCCCTCAACGTTCTGCATTCCATTCTGTGGACTCCTCCAAATCCTCCTAGAACCAGCACCCTAGCAACTTTCCATTCTGTCATGGCAAATGGCATCACCTCAGGGATCTCCATATAATGATGACAGTAGCAGAACCCATTTATTGTATGAGATGCATATTAAGAGGTTGCAGAGAATTCCTTAGAATTTTTATTAATTATGTTTTAATCTTTGTAAATTTTTCCCTTTTACCGCATGCACAGAAGTATGCGGTAAGATTTTTGGAAAAGTGAAAAAATTACTAGTATCTGAGCTGCTTGATTTGCAGTTCCCGTGTATAAATTTGTATATTAAACATTAAAGACAAATTATTTTTCAGTTTCTTAGCTCTCAACAGCAAAACAGTATCATTATCCATAAAAATATTTTTAGAAATGTTCAGTTTTTACTTCAGTGCTGCATCTGTAGTGTTTAAGAACATTGATCTTTTTGGCTAGAAACAATATTATTTTTCAGTTTAATGGTCTAACTAAACTAAACAAAATGTAAAACATTTATTATATCAAATGAGCAATTAAGAATTATTTTTTTTAAAGTTAGAGTTAGTATTGATCCTGAAATGCTGGAGGAAGGGAATAAATCAGTCATTTCATTCTAAAACAGCTTTTGTAAATATTTTACTATACTTCTTTTGGATCTTTTGTGTCTGTTTATAGGTGATTAAGAGTCATAGTCAGATATGTTATAATTTTCACCTAATGTAAGGATTTCATGTTTGTTTGAAAGGCTTAAAAATAACTTTTATTCTTGACCTATTAATGTACTTAAATACTTTTTAATGTCAGAGACATTTTCTGCTTTACAGAAAATATTTTGAGAGGGTGGTGGTGGTGATGTTTGGGGGAACATGGGGAAAGGATAAACTTTTTCAAGGGAGAATCTTTTCTATCCCATGCTGTTGTGGCTCAGAGTCTGTAGGAATAACAACAGTCAACACTTATGGAACATTTACTGTGTGCCTGGCACTGATCTAAGCACCATTAGAACCACCTGTGAAGATACTGCTCTTACTCCTATTTTGCAGATGAAGAGACTAAGGCACACAGATGTTAAATAATGAATTCAGAGTCATAGAGCCAAGAAGTATTGTCCTGGGATTTGAACTCAGATAGTCTGGTTCTGGAACCTATGTTTATTGAACACCACATTATTCGGTCTCAAAACGGTTGCCTTGTTTGATACCTCCTTGAATGTAGTCCAGATACTAGTAGTAAATGGAATTTTATTTGTGCGTCACAGATTTGAAATGACATTTGAGGGACACCTGGGTGGCTTAACAGTTGTGCGTCTGCCTTTGGCTCAGGGCGTGATCCCAGGGGTCTGGGATCGAGTCGTGCATTGGGCTCCTTGCACGGAGCCTGCTTCTCCCTCTGCCTGTGTCACTGCCTCTCTCTCTGTGTCTCTCATGAATAAATAAATAAAATCTTTAAAAAAATAGCATTTGAAGGAATGAAAAAAGTATTGCAGAAAAACACTTTTTGTATAAGTGAAGAGAAAATCTCTTATTTATTTTTTTAGAAATGTTAAGTACACAATCGACAACATAGGAATTCTGTATTGGATGGGTTTTCAGAAAACTCTGAAAATATCAGACTTAAAACCCTTTGGAATGGCCAGTTTTACCAGCTTCTCCTCTGAATCAAGCACTAGTTGCATGATGATTGCATGATTGCACTAGTGTGCATGTCAAGCACTAGTTTCAGTTGGCAACTGAGAGAAGCCTTACAAGATTGAGAGCCCTGGGAAACCCATGAAGAACTTCATGTCATGAACCGCATTTTGAGGAGATATGGAAGCTTTTATAGAGTAGATAAGCTCATATCATACAAGCTCATTTTGGGTTAGTCACTTGGAACAATTGAAAGCAATATGTTCTTGCAGAAAGCTTACATTTCTTAAAAACATACTATTGGCATCACTTTATGTAGTTAATGACAGGTGGTTCTTCTGATTCTCTCTTTTCCAGAGTGCTTTCAAAGCACTGAAGTACTCTCAGAGAGGCCATCGTAGCATAGAATACAGATCTTCCTCAACTTAACAATGGGTTACATCCTGATAAATCCATCATAAGTTCAAAATATTGTAAATCAAAAGTGCATTTAATACATTTAGCCTCCTGAACATCATAGCTTAGCCTAAACTACCTTCAGTGTGCTCAGAACACTTATATTGGCCTGCAGTTGGGCAAAATCATCTACCACAAAGGCTATTTGATGATAAAGTGTTAACTCATGTAATTGGATACTATACTGAAAGGGACAAACAGAATGGCCGTGTGGGTACAGAAGGATTGTCAGTGTACCCCGGTTGTTTAATCTTGTGATCGGTGGCTGACCAGGAACTGCTGCCACTGTGCAGCATCATGATGAAGAAGCGTCCCACACAGCACTAGCCTGAGGAAGCATCCAAATTCACAGTTTGAAGTACAGTTTCTACTGAATATGTAACATTTTTGCATCATTGTAAAGTTAAAAATCATAAGTGGAACCATTGTAAGTCAGGGACCATCTATACTTTGAAAGAGAAGAAAAGTCTGTTTCTGGTTTTTGGGTTTTTTTTTTGCTGGAAATAAGATGGGATTGTTTTAATCCTTTTTTAAAGATTTTATTTAAGAGAGGATGAGAGAGCACAAGCAGGGGGAGGGGCAGAGGGAGAAGCAGACTCTCTGCTGAGCAGGAAGTCCGATGTAGGGCTCAATCCCAGAACCCTGAGATCATGACCTGAGCCGAAGGCAGACGCTTAACAGACTGAGCCACCCAGGCACCCCATGTAAGATGGGATTTAATAAACCTTTGGGTTTGATAATTTTAATGTATCCTAGAACACACACACACACACACACACACACACACCCAACCTTTTGGGGAACTGCTTTTATTAAAAGATTATCTTTTATTAAAAGATTATCTTGTGACATACTCTGAATACACCTGTCCAAAGTGTGGATAGTGTTCCTTTACAGGGGTGTTCGTGAATTCCAGACTTGAGAAGCTGAAGCATGGGGTGCCTGGGTGGCTCAGTCAGTTAAGTGTCTGCTTTCGGATCAGGTCATGATCCCAGGGTTTTGGGATCAAGCCCCAAGTCAGGCTCCCTTGTCAGCAGGAAGCCTGCTTCTCCCTCTTCCTCTCCCTCTCCCCCTGTTTATGCTCTCTTGCTTTCTGTCTGTCAAATAAAAAAAATTTTTTTTAAAGAAGCTGAAGTGTGTTGGTTTGGGCTATATGAAGAAAAAACTGTGTCACTAAAGTTTTTAAAAAATAAAAAACAAAAGCTATTGTTTCTATCAACCTAACCATACGGTGTTCTTTATGCACATGTTCTAGGACTTTTATATTACTTTGGGAACAGGATGTGTGTTTTTGTTGGCATCCATCATTTTCGTTTCCACACATGACAGAACAGAAGCTGAGATGGCTGCATCCGTGAGTACCTTGTATTTTGAAGCCTTGCTTAAGTTTTGTTTCCTTAGAAATATGGAACTTAAAAGTACTTGACAGGTGATACAGTGTGGGAGAGTGGTTTGTTTAGTAACTTATTTTTTAGTGTAATTTTGAATAGAGGACCTAAGAGCAAATAAATATGATAGCCTTAGAAACCTAGAACCTGTCTTCCGAATTTAGAATAAAACCCCCTTTCCTCTACATATGAACGCGTCACTGCTAATGGAAGTGGTAGTATTGACTTTGGTTATTGTATGTTTTTCTACTTTGCAGTCCAGCAAAAACATACCTACATGCCACATGCTTTTCTAGGTGTAGAGAGCACATAGGAGAAATGATCCAAGGGTTCTACCTTTATAATAAAAGAGAGATAATAAATAGAAAAGTAAATGTTTTTATCCGAAATCCTTGGGGGGGAGGAGACAGATTTATGTATGTATGTATGTATGTATGTATTTATTGAATTCAGAATATTCTGGTTTTTAGAAAAGTAGCACTGCACATGTACTAATATTATATGACATCTTCAGAGGGCCTGGAGCAGCACCCTGTAATCCTGCATGTTAATATTTCTGAAGCTTGAATATTCACACTAAAAGGGATAAAGACTGGAAGGAGTTATACTTCATGCCACTTTTTAGCCAAGTAAATTACGAAAGCTTTATTTTTGTAGCTTTTTGGATTTCAGAATTACAAATCAAGGATCATGCACCTGAATTGGTACCAGTGTTGTGAACATGAACAGCTGATAACTGAGTGATTCATCTTCTTCCAAGTCAGCTGGGTTCCAATTAATATTTTATTCATGACAAAACTTATAATTAATTGACTTGTCAGCTATTAGATCATTAAAATCATTAAACTACTTTTAATTACTCAAAAGGAGTTCAGAGACTTCACCTGTTCATGTGAGCATGGTTAGCACAGATGTAAAACCTGTATAAAACAAAACAAATTAATGGGGAGCCTTGACTCATTCTGGCAACAAGTAATATTTATGCATGTGCACATGAATCAATGGTACACGAAGAGAAAAGTCAAAGTTTTAATAGACCCTTATGGTTAATTTCAGTCTGTATACATATTTTTATTGCAGAGTAGTATGATAGGGTGATCAGTAAAATGTTTTGAGGTGTGGAAATATATTATTATAAAATCCTTGGAGAGGTTTGCCTGGGTGGCTCAGTTAGATGAGAGACCAACTCTTGATTTCATCTCAGGTCATGATCTCAGGGTCACGAGATCAAGCCCTACCTTGGGCTCTGCACTCAGCGGGGAGTCTGCTTGAGATTCTCTCTCTCCTGCCCATGCCCCTCCCTCAGCTTGCTTGTGCACTCTCTTTCTCTCTCTCAAAAATAAATAAATAAATCCTTAAAAAATAAAATAATATCCTTGGAGGAAGTGAAATAGAGTTGAGGAAAGTTGAGTTGAAGGGGAAAGAGAGTATGGCATGAAATTCCCAGCTATTAAAACACAGGTTATTTGTGTGTTACAATTAGGTGATGTATTAGATTATTAACAGTATTTAGATTTTGTTGGATATATTTAAGAATGACTGGTAGTTTAAAAACTCAGTATTTATAATATGCTAGAAATTACCTTTTACAACTATTTAAATTATGAAAAAATTTACAGACTTAAACGAGTGAGGGAGTCCATTAAAAAAAATTGTCAAGTATGTGAGCAACAGATCTGGAAGATGATTTGTCTGGATGGTATGGCATAGAGGGCTCTGTGTGGACTGGGGCTCTCCAGGAGGTCAGGGATGGCTTCACAGACTCGGTGATGTCTGGACTGTCCTTAAAGCATGTAATATGTTTCCCAGGCAAATAAGGTGATAGACACCATCATGCCAAAATGAAGCCTCCAGAGGGGAGAAGTGACTTGGGTTTGGAGATGTGGGATGGTAATTAAATATCAGTTGGATGTTTTGGGGCTATTGGGGTGAATTAATGACATTTGGAGTTCAGTTTGCTTTACAGTGAGATACAGCAGAATATATTCTTTAGGATAGAAAGGTTGGATGTGAAGGGTCAAGAGAGTGGAGCGAACTACAACAAAATATTAAAAATCTAAAATAGACTGCTGGTTACTGAAGTGAGGTGGGTTGGGCGATGGCTAAATAGGAGATGGGGATGAGTGAATGCAGTTGTCTGATGAGCTCTGGAAGTGCTGAATCACTATATTGTATACCTGAAACTAGTATTACTAATATTATGCTGTATGTTAAATAAAAACTAAAAGAAATTTTAAAAAACAATAAATAAAAATCATGGAGAGGGCAGCCCCAGTGGCCCAGCGGTTTAGCACCTGCCTTTGGCCCAGAGTGTGATCCTGGGGACCCGGGATCGAGTTCCACATCGGGCTCCCTGCATGGAGCCTGCTTCTCCCTCTGCCTTTGTCTCTGCCTCTCTCTGTATCTGTGTCTCTCATGAATAAATAAATAAAATCTTTAAAAAAAAATGATGGAGAGATGGATGTTAGATGTGGAAGGGATTTTAGCCATTACCTACATCAATTTTCTCTTTTTATAGAGCAGTTCTTTGACCCTATTTCTTTCCTGGTTTTGCTTAGTGAAGATTTCTTGACAGAATTCTCAGAATGTTTGATCATATGTTAGAAGAGTACAATAAGGAAGTGATTTAAGGAAGAGGAAGTAGGTAGTGGTGTCATGTTGCTGTGTCATTACAGTGTGACAATTAACTGGAAAATATTTTTAGGTAATTTAACCTAAAAGTATCTTCAAAATAGAATTTCTGTTGATCAATCGTTATTGATTACTTCTTGCCATTTTCACCTATGCTCAGCTCCCTACTCACATATTTCCTTTACCTCCCCTGTGGATCAGTCTAACCATTGCTAATAATCTTGTGTTTTGTATCATTTTATAGGATTTTGTTTTTCGTCTATTAACCTTAGTTTCACAGATTGGCATCCCACATATACACATGCACACACAAAACGAGACATCTCTATTTTATGAAACGTCAACTAATAGCCATTATTCTAGGGTTTTTTTTTTTTTTTGTAACTTCTTTTTTTTTAATGACCTGAAAAAGTACTTTATTACTAAGGTTAAGAATAGGATGTATAAGATAGGGATGCCTGAATTAAGACATTAAGCATCTGCCTTCAGCTCAGGTACTGGGATCGTGCCCCGTGCTGGGCTCCTTGCTCAGCAGAGAATCTGCTTCTCCCTCTCCCCTGCCCCCTCATGTACTCTTGCGAGCTCTCTCTCTCTCTTACTCTGCACACACACTCTCTCTCTAATAAATAAAATATTTTAAAAAAAGGAAGAAGAATGTGTATAAGATAAAATTGATGAATCACCTTGCTGTATAAAACACTCTCAGAGCCAAGTAGAAAATGTGAGATTATATTCCAAAATCTGTCATATAACCCTTGTTCTTTCTTCTCAGGTCTTTGGATTTCTAGCAAGTATTATGTTCCTGTGTGACGTTGTCATTGTGTTCATTTGGAAACGACGGGAGTCCCAAGCTAGGAAACCAGAGGCTACCAGGCCAGGGGGCCTCACAGAACCCCTTAATGGTTAAGGACTCAAGAGACGGGGTGTTACATAAGGTATTGACTGCATGGCACCTGAGCCCTGGCCGAAGCTCATGGAGAATTTGTCTAATTGTTAAACCACTTCTTTTGGAGAGCAAGGGGAAGGGCAAAAAGGCAGTGTGTCAGTTACCACAAATTAGGCCAGAGAGTTTTGGGGTTTAAAAAATTTTTTTAAAAATAATGTTAAAACTTCTGTCACTTGAAATGGTTCTGTTTTTGTTTTTGGAATTGAGGACAGTTGTTTCTTTAAATCACATAGCTCAACTGATGAGAATTTATTCTGTCATCATTGTTGGTCTAGCTATCAAATTACGCTATACAGCCAGCATGATTAAGTTCATTGATTTAGACATTGTTTTATTCTTAAATTAATTTGCTTAGGTAGGTTTTTTTGATATCAGATAAAATTCAATGTATACTGAAGAGATCACTATTTAAAATGTTGGTCTAGGTTTTTTTTTTCCTTAAAAATATAATACCCAGGTTTTACTGTATCTCACTCGGCCTTAAAATTACATTGTAACATTTTAGGATAATTATTAATTCTTTCTGAGACCCTTTATAGCCTAATAGAAACTGTATGAAAGGTGTTGGTAGTTTATATGTATAAGAGTAACAACATCATAAATCCCATGTTTATACTGCACTTTGGTTGTTGTTAATAAGCAAAAAAAAAAAAAAAAAAAAAGAGAACAATTGTATATAACACAGAAAAATGGAAGAAACTCTCATGGCTAGAGACCAAAGATAAAAAAGATACACTTTTTGCGCAATACATGGAAAGTAATTATAAAAACAAGTTTCAACCACTTACCACTGTCTGAAGAGAGAAGTTCATACTATGAGTTAGAAATTGATCCCTTTCCCTACTGGCATGTGGTTATTTCTACTGAAGTTAATACAGCTCTGCGGGTCCTGTTCAGTGTCTTCTCTGAAGCCTTCCCTCTTTTTAAAACCCCAGCCTTTGATTTTTACATCTATTTGAGATTCTCCCTTCTACTCTCTTTACCCACATGGTCTGTACACTTCATCATCTGACAGCAGTGGAGCCTCTAGCTCTGACTCTTGCTTGATGGCAGGGGTCTCTATGTGGTCCAAAATTTGGGGCCCTTTTAATCGCATAGAATATGTAGCAGGATCTTTAGGGTTCTTGTTCCCACCTTGGGCACTACTATAACTTCTCTTTGAAGAAGACTTTCTTAAGAAAGTAAGCATCTAGCAGATCCTGCCCAGGTTAATACTGATGATGGTATAAGGAAGCAGTCTAACCATTCTCAAGAGACACTTCATACCTAGTTCTGATGGTTTGGAAGAGTTGTCTCTTTGCTGGCAGGCTGTCTTAGGGCCAGCCAGACAAGGCACTTGAGATAGGACCTTTCTGACCAACTGCTTTGCAGAGTAGACCTCTCTTGTACTCCTCTTCCATTTTCGACTCAGGACTGTAGTATTAAGACAATGAGCCCATGCGTCAGTACTTCAGGACTTTGGTGGAGGTCTCCCAGGGTTTTCTATCTGAAGGAGCGGAATCATGTTTCCAGTGAGAAAAGTTAATAACCTTATCCTTTTTAAAATTCTCATTTGTGCATTGTAGATGTGGCATATGTGGTTGTCAGAATTCATCATTATGGCCAGATACAGCTTCTGCTCTGTCTTGCTGACTCAGAACCTTACTCATTTGTACCAGAGCGTGGATGCTAGCTAGTGCTAGTGATGCTGTCACCACTACCTCCTTGGGAGATAATGAAACCAATCACTGATGCTGTTTTTACTGGGCACACCATTGAAGTGAGGAGAAGTAGCCTGGTTCTGGGGTTCAAGAATAAAGAGTAGCACAAGATAACTAGCTTCTGGTTGGCAGGTTCTGGAATTTCACATCTAACTATACCACTGTCATTTTAAATATCATGTAGACCCGGCTGGGTGTCACAAAAAAGCATCTGGGCTACCTCAGGGAACCCCCCATATATGTGCATGGGCATAGTTGAGTTTGATGGATATATCCGAGCCGGCCTCAGACGTACAGCATGTTGGCATTGAGCTTCACCTCTGCTTGCTCAGAGGCTTTGCTTCCTTTTGTTTCACTGAGGCAGAAGTGGACCTCTTCACTGCCACTTAACTCTTCCCTTTTCAGAAAGATAATATATTCACTAGTATTTTTGGTCACTCTAGAACTTTTCTTCATTCTATTTTTTAGGGGACCCATGACTGATTAGCCTTGCTCTTCTGTTGTAGAAGGAACGAGAGTAAAAAGGCCATGTAGAAAATAAAAAGTTTAAGGAGATCTTGGGACCAAAACCCCTTCTATGTCCAAAAAAGGACACACTCAGTAAACTGAAATTTAACATAATTTTTTATTAACAGCCATCTTACATTTGTTATATTTTATACAAATAAACTGTTTAGAATGGTTCTTAAAAATTATAAGGGAAATGCACATACAGTATAAAAATTTTTATAATTGTTGTACTTAAATTATGTTCTATTTGGGGACTGGGAAATGTATTTTTACATTGTTTATAGCCAATTGCTTTTGTATTTATCAGTTTAAATCCTTGGGTCTTTTTTTTTTTTTTTAATCTCTCTCATTGGCAAATTTTGTAGTCTTCTTTTTAAATAAATCCATTTAATCACCTTCCTTTGTAGTTGTTTCATTATTATTACAGAAGCCTGATGTTGAGATGAAAACTTTCTCCAGAGTTCTAGGAGTTGGCTCTACAACCCTGGGTAAGTCCCTATGTAGGAGACTGAGTTGTGTGAGTCTGCCCAGGTGTGGGGCACAGGTAGAAAAGAAATGAACCCACTTCCTTCCCAGGGGCTGCCGCTCTTGCTGCCAAGGTGGAGTGCCCATCCACACTGTTTTTAGGGAGCCAGATATTGAAGAGTCACAAAGGAATGTTAGGGAGTAAACAATTTGAAATACTTGCAGAGAAGCAAATTGAGACACGCCCATCCCATCTCTCAATGTGGCCACACAATGCTAAAAACAAAAGAGTCACATTCTCTTTCAGACTGTCCAGTGACTAGGAAAGTGTGAAGCAAAACTCTGGTAGTTCTGGTCAAGCTTACAACTATTTGTGTCGTCTGCAGAATTCCTGCCTCCAGTCTGTACAAGAATAACAAGATCTTTATAGTCATCAGGAACTCACTGGAATCTGTACATTCTTCAGAGTTTTGTATTTTGTTTTGATAGAGAGCATTGTGTATCATTGTGCAGTCAACTGTGAGGAGCAGAAAACCTAATTTTTTTTAATGATTTTATTTATTTATTCATGAGACACACAGAGAGAGGAAGAGACATAGGCAGAGGGAGAAGCAGCTCCCTACAGGCAGCAGATGCGGGACTGCATCCCAGGACTCCAGCATCACACCCTGAGCTGAAGGCAGACACTCAACCACTGAGCCATCCAGGCATCCCAGAAAACTCAATTTAAATAGGTCTTAAGCAATAAGGAAAATTTGTTTCCTAAGAAACGAAGGTAGGGCAGTTCTGTGACTGTCAGAGTTCAGTGACTCATTGGCATTTGCAGGGACCAAGACTCTTCCCATGTTTTTCTGCCCATCCATCTTCTGCTGTGAGTTTTTGTTCTTAGGATTGACCCTTTAGGGTAGAGTAAGATGGAGGCAATATCTCCAGACATCGTTCACTTGCACGACCCTGTCCAAAGGTGCGAAGGGAAGAGATTATAGAAAAACGAACACTTTTCGATGCTTGAACTAAATCATAACTGTACAAGTAATGTGTACCGTAGCAAATTGCTTTAATAAAAGAAGGGAAGTATTGTTTCCTGAGATCTTCGCATTTGGCTACTTTTAATTGTTGAAATAGGCACTGGGAGCACAGGAGATCATACCCTGTTGAAGGCACTGCCCAGCTTTAGTAGATCATAGCTTTTATTAACCATATTTTCTTTAAAGGACCTTGTTTAAAACAAAATGAAGTTTCACTTTTGAAGTACCACCACCTCGAATTTTACTTTTTTACTTTTCCAAAGGCAAACACTACCTTGCATTTGATGGCTCTTTCCTGCTTTATCCTCTGTGCTCTCTATAGAAATGTGTCCATAAGCAATGTGTAACATGGTCTCTATGTTCTATTTCTCCTTTTATAGATTGCTTTCTTCAATCAGTAGTATTTTGTAATTTAAGAGACGCAGCTCTCGTTCACTCATTTTAACTACTACTTGGTCTTCCATTGAATGAATACGCCATAATTGACTCACTTTTCCACTATTGATAGAAAACTTTTAATGTGGTTTATTTTTGACATATTTGAACATGTGCACATGTGCAAGAGTTATATGTTGAGTGTGTCCTTAGAAGTAAAACCATTGGTTCACAGGGCATGTGCAGTTCCAACATGGGTAACTCCCCAGTGGTCTCCAAAGTGGAGCCCTCTCCTCAGCAGCGTACGGGACTGCTTGTTCAAGGAAACACTCGCGTTTGTCTTGCACTTAGTATTAGTTTGGCTTAATGCTTCTGCTGACCTGGGACGGAAATGGTCTCTCATTTGATTTTACACTCCCCTTATTACTGGTGAACCTGATCATCTTCTCATTTGGTTGTTAACCTTTTAGGCTTCCCCACATCTAAGAGTTTTTTGTTTATATCCTTTGCCTTTCTTTCACATTGAAGTTTTTTTTTTTTTTAAGATTTTATTTATTTATTCATGAAAGACACAGAGTCAGAGAGAGAGGCAGAGACACAGGCAGAGGGAGAAGCAGGCTCCATGTAGGGAGCCCGAAATGGGACTCGATCCCTGGTCTCCAGGATCACGCCGTGGGCTGAAGGTGGCGCTAAACCACTGAGCCACCCGGGCTGCCCACATTGAAGTTTTTTTAAAAACTCACTTTAGAGTTCTTGACATATTGTGGATGCTATCCTTTGTTAGTAATAAATTAGCCTTGGAAATGTCTTACCAAAGTCGAAAATAATATTTTAACTGCTTCTTTGCTTATCAATTGTTACCTCAAGGTCACAGACATTCTCTGCTTTCTAAATTGTTTAAAGATTTGCATTTTGGATGCCTGGGTGGCTCAGCGGTTGAGTGTCTGCCTTTGGCTCAGGCCATGATCCCAGACTCCTGGGATCGAGTCTCACATCGGGCTCGCTGCAGGGAGCCTGCTTCTCCCTCTGCCTGTGTCTCTGCCTCTCTCTGTTTCTTATGAACAAATAAAATCTTAAAAAAAAAATAAAGATTTGCATTTTATATTTAATACTTGAATGTACATCAATCTCTGTGTGTGGTGTGAGTACTGCATGCCATCTCATTTCTCGTGTTAGCAAGTGACTCTTCGCTCCTCTAGAGACAGTGTCCCTCTGTCATTTACCAGGTTTGTGTATATGTGTGGGTCCAAGGCTGGCTTTCTTGGCCTGTTTTTCTATACTTAGGCTAATACCACAGTCTTGATAAAGTCTTAATATCTAATAAGGCAAGTTTAAAATTATTCTATTCTTGACACTTCTTTATTTTGAAGTCTTTTAAAAAAGATTTTATTTACTTATTTGAGATAGTATGAGCAAATTGGGGAGGGAAGGAGAAGGAGGAGCAGGTTCCACACTGAGCAGGGAGCCCAATGTGAGACTTGATCCCAAGACCTTGAGATCATACCTGTGCTGAAGGCAGATGCTTAACTGACTAAGCCACCCAGGGGCCCCTGTTTTAAAGATTCTTTAAAAATAGTTATAGATTTGCAGTAAAATTGAGAGGTTACAGAGGTACTTTCATTTTTACTATAAAATCTTAAGATAGGTTTGTCAAGTACCATAAAAAGCCTGTGTTAATTTTTTTCTTGCAATTGCATTGAATTTATAGATTAATTTTGGGGGGGGGTGATTATGATTAAACTTTGTCATGAACCTAGACTCTCCACTGATATGGTTGGGTCTTTTTTTTTTTTTTTTTTTCAGTAAAGTTTGATGGTTTTCTTCATAAAAGTCTTGTACATCCTTTGTCAGATTATCCTAGATACTTAATTTCTGCAGGTATCCAGAATGGGATCTTTTTTAGTATTCCAATTAGAATGGTGGAAGGGGATTGTGATAGAGTTGTAATGATCTTGTATTCAGCACTATTGCTGAAATCTCTTGTTAACTCTGATAGCTTGTGGACTCCTGTAGGACTTCTCACATCCTGGATAATTTGTATCCTTGTGTTATTTAACTTGTTCCTCTCT
Source organism: Canis lupus baileyi (assembly GCF_048164855.1). Lineage (NCBI taxonomy): Eukaryota > Metazoa > Chordata > Mammalia > Carnivora > Canidae > Canis > Canis lupus. Next base: position 40,308,255 of record NC_132859.1, on the reverse strand, counting down.
TCTCAGTGTTTTCTTTAAACAAAGATATCTGTAAAGGCTTGCTTAAAATCAGATTAGTCTTCTCCTTTTTCTAAGGTTTTCTTGTGGGTGATGCTGTGGACTTTACCAGGCAGCCTGTGCTCTCCAGCAGGCCTGCACTAGCTGTATCCCTTTGTGGTTCGGCTGCTGTCATCTGATCCCGCCCACCATAAGGGTTCCCGTCAACTTTTTAGTTAGAAGTTTCCATCCCTTGACCTTTCTCTTAATCTGTTATCAGAGGTTGCAAAATGGTGACTGTAATTCCTGCCACTTTTATTAGCTAAAATTCTTCAGTAACACCCTTCTCATTTGTACCGTGCATATTTGACTTTACAGAAACAACAGTAATCGGTACTCCTACTCACCTCCTGAATGATACTGACACCTGAGTAATGCCTGTCAGTTCTTCCCGTCTACTGCATTGTTAGGGCCTAGTAGTTTTTACTTGATCCTGTTTTAACACCTTCTTCACTTTCCAGGTGTTTGTCTAAGTGCTTTTCTCTAGATGTGGTTGCTTCATATAACCATGTATGTAACATAAATATTGAGCCTGTAATTAAAGTTATGCATTTCTTTGGGGGCCGCACTCAGTGTATTCCGTCGTCACTAGTCGGGTCCTGGGTGGCCCAAACACCTGACCATACAGCGAGGCCATTAGTAGCAGCCCATGAGCTGGTGTGCAAATGTTGTTCACTAGATCTTGGGGTGGTGCACTCTGGCTAATAGTCCCACGTGTTCAGCCCATTGCATGAGGTGTCCACTGTGGTGGGCCGTGAACCATTTACCACCCCTGGATGGTGATAGCACTGCGGAGGACCTGCTTGCCTCAGAGGTGGGTGGGCTCTTTCATCACTGATTCTTGTCACCTGGCTTATTTGGTAGGTTAAATCAGCAGTTCATTAGGGAAAACACTATTTCTGTCTAATGGGTGGGCAACCACCTGTTTGTGAAGATGGTTAAAGGCTCAGGGGCTGGGCTTGGCCCTTAATCAGAAGATCCATTTTCTCCTCAGGAGCGGACTTTCTGGGTCTTGTCTCATCTATGGAATCTAGTTCAGAGTTGCCAGATAAGAATGTCAAGTGGGAATCAGTTTGGTTTAGGGCTCAATAATGCTAGCAGTTGCCTCTCGGCAGGAAGAGGAAGCCATCAAATTCCAAAGCTCACAGGCCCAGAAGTGGAGTTTTCATTGCTAAAGGCTCAAGTCAACTGTGCGATCAGTTGGACACCTGTAGTTTCTTAAGGTCTGAGGGAGACAGAGGCTCTAAGGTAAGGCATTTACAGCTGCCTGAATTGCTCCTAAAATTTCCTTGCGAGGGCCCTCACTCAAATGAATACATGTCTGATGACTTGGGGTGGAGGCTGTAGGAATATTCCTAGGTTTGGGATGTACAGTCTCCAATAGCTAAAGTACAAAGCAGCCAGTTTGGGTATGGGGACACTTCTTCTGTAGTTGTTGCTACTATAAAGTTTGTCCTTTTTTTTTTTTTTTTTTTTTTAAGATTTTATTCATTTAGTCATGAGAGAAAGAAGCAGAGGGAGAAGCAGGCTCCCTGCTGTGATGCGGGACTCCTCCCAGGACTCTGGGATCACAACCTGAGCTGAAGGCAGATGCTTAACTGCCTGAGCCACAGGCACCCAGTTTGTTCTAACTTGATAGTAAACTAGCTCCTCGAGCTGTGACACGGCTTCCAAGACGGTCACTTGGAAGGCAGGACACTTGGATTCCGTCCTCATTTCAAGCCCATCTGTCTTTCAGCAGCTGTGCTTGGGTGGCATGTAATGCAACTAACGCAGTTTTCTCTGTGGAGCCATTATGGAAATGCTGCCAGAACCACCAGAAGTGCACATTACACTAGCTGTGTCCCATGCACTGATGCTCTGTCACCGGAGAATTCAGAGCAGTGTGAGTGTATGCTGTCAGGTGAAGACAGCTCCCTCACTCCATATCCCTGCCCCCGGCCCTAACAAGGAGATCTAAAAATAAAGTAGTAGCAATGCTGTAGATTGCAGAACGAGGTATGACAACACATTCATTCACTTTGATAATGTCAGGCACTGTGGAAATGGCCATGACCACGGTCTTTCAGCTCCCGTGGCTGGCAAAGGTGTTCCACTTAAAGGCATCTGTGGAGCTTCGCGTGGCCCTCTGGCTATAGGAAACCTTGTGGGAGAAGACAACGTACTTTCTCTTCTTCCAGGAAAAGGCGCCTCTCCAGGTCATGCTTGGGAAGCTCTGTGGACGAACACCGTTCTTGGCTCGGCCTCTGAGCCTTCTAGGAGCCACCAATAGGGGTCGCAGGGAGTGTGTCCTGTGAGCAGATTCTTGCCAAAGAGCCACGCACAGAGTCCAGACCAAAAAACAAGATGCTCACGCAGCCACACAACTACAGCCAGTATCTAGTAAGTTGAGGGATACTTGGGGCTTCCTCCAGGGTGGCGTTGAACCCGGACACCCAACCCCATGTCCCTCCTTGTCGTGCTGCCAATTAGTGCAGTCCCGGGGGTATCAGCTCAGGTTCGGGTCTTTGCTCCGCGCCGGGTTTCGGGGTTTCGCTTCTGCTGCTCCCGCGCCCTCACTGCCCCCTGACTGCCTGGCCTTTCCTTCTGCCCGTCCGTGGACTCTTAATCCCAAAATATGTGGGCAAATGCGGGTTGTTTTCCCGAGCCACTTTTTTTCTGGCATTCAGTGGCCTCGTCACCCTGGATTTTTTATTTTGTAGGCAGTCCACATCTTGTTCGGATCACTTGCCTGTTTGAGACTGTTGGTGGCTTTCTGCCCCACCCACCCCTCGGGGACTTACTGGTCTCCCTCTTTCCAGACCCCTGGCCATTCATCTCTCCCCAGGGCCCTATACCTTGTCATTGGGCCACTTCCACCAAAGTAGATGATCAGACGCCCTGCACAGTGCTTTGCCCCCCGCTCCCGTCTTCCAAGGCCGCCCCTGGGTAAGGCTGTTCACGCAGCCACCACGGATTTCCTGCTTGTACCCGCAGATCCACCCGAACCGCGAACCGCGGGCGCCGGGGACAAGCTGGGAAGGAGGGAGCCCAAAGAAAGAGGATTTACGACCCGGCCCCACCCTGCGCCCGCCCCGCCCCCCGTTTAAAAAAGAAAAGGATGTTTTACTACCGAGTTGGCCGCCACCGCAACTGTTCCCTTGGTCCCACGGAACTGCCTCGGAGAAGAGGTGTAAAACCTGCCCCGGGACACTTTGTCCCTGGAGACGAGCACAGATGTTTCCCCTGACTCCTGTGTCCCATTGCCCGCTAGTACCCCCGGGGCAGGAACCCTACTGCGCTAGCGGGTGCACGTGGGGGGTGCTGGCTGGGGTCCCCGGCAGCGACCCCAGGAAAGCTCCCACATGAGGGTCCACAGGCGTCGGTGGAGGCCTGGAGCACAACTGTGTGGTTACCATGACAACGTTGGTCCTAGCCCTTGCAGGGCTGGCACTGCCGCGGTGGCCGGATCAGGAGTCTCCTGAGGCCGAGAGGATGTAAAGTGTCGCGTAAAGCGGGGGGTGCGGGTGGGGGGGAGGGGGAGGGTGTCACAGCGGGGAGTGAAGTCCCACAAGTCTACAGCCGGCGTGGTGGCCGTTCATCTCATTACAAATAGCTACCGTGAGCATATGCACTTACGAGCAGTCCACAGCGCCGCAGCTGAGCTCTAACAAGGAAAGCAAGGACGTGACGAACCGCAGGGTCGGGAGGCGACGCTGCGAGGGGAGGTGCGGGCGCGGGCAGCCCGCGGGCCCCAACGGTGGGCGACGAGCCGCGCTGCGCCCGGCCGCCGCTGGAGGGCGCGCGGGAGGCGCGGAGGGGCTGGGGCGGCCGTGGGGCGGGTCTGACTTCGCGCCGGGCCCGGGGAGGCCAGCGGCGAGCGGCGGCCGGCAGGGGACCCGGGGACGGCGTTCGGCAGGAAGCGGGGGCCCGGACTTCCAGCCGCCGGCCCGGTTTGCTTCTGCGCGAAGCGTCTATTCCGCAGCCTCTGAAACGCGGGAAGTGTTCAGCCCAGAAAGCCCGACGTGCCCTTGTTTCGGGGCCTGGGGCCGGGGCAGCCCTGGGCGGCTGCCTGCTCCGCGAGCGCCCCGACGCGGCAGGGAGCGCGGCTCGTAGTTTCGGTCCAGGGGCGCGCCTCAGACCGCGGCACGTCCCTTTTTGCACAGCTCGGCGTGGAGTTAACCGTGGTCTTTCTCATTTGCATAGTTTTCGTGCACACAGAAAATTGCAATAAAACCCCAGCGAGCCACCAGTTGCCCCATCACCTTACAAGATCCACAGGCTCCAGTTGCCCTCCCGATGCTCTGCACCGGGAAGCCCCTGGGTGCCCGGCCCAGCGCCCCGGTGCCCAGCCTGCAGCTCCCTTCCGCTCAGGGCGCGCTGAACTTTTTTTTTTTTTTTTAAGTGGAGAAATCTCCTTTTTTCAATCTAAATCATATGAAACTCCATTATATAAAACAGGAACTAGGATACTAATATAAACGATCAGTTTACGGTTATATATACTTATTATAAAGCCGGTCCATAAGAACAGGATTAATTTGAAAAGCCCGCAATTTGGAGGAAGGTCATTGGGGTTGTAGCCTCATCTCCGGATTCATTCCCTGGCTTTGTATTGGTTGTGCAGGGATGGAGAAATCCTGGCTTGCCCAGGACACCCAGGCCACAGCAGGTTCTAGCAGCTTGCTTCATGTGCTTGGTGTCTTCCTCACCTAGGGGCTGCGAGGCCAGGGAGCCTGTGGGGGGAGGGGGATGTGAGGAGGGGGGAGGGGTTGAGGGGTTCCAGTGTCAGTGTTTGCTACTGAGAACAGGAGTGTGTGGTTTCAGGGGTTAACATATAGTTTGCACAGAAAATCAGACATGCGTGAGCCCCTGAAGCACCTCTGAGAGTTCACAGGATGTTCTCCTCTTGCTGAGGAGAGGCCCCAAAGACTCTTGTGTTTCCATGGCAACAAAGTTCGCTTTTCATGCTGGGGAGGATGCCTGGGAGGGAGGGGGGGTCCCAAGGAATGGGTCATTTTAGTATCCTGGCTGGAGGACTGAGCAGGTACATGTGTCTGGAAGAGAAGATTCTAGCACATGGCTACAAGCACAAGGAGTGTGTCAGCCAAGGGCCTCCCCTAGAGGCACACTTGTTTCCTTCTCTGGGCCTGTCTGCAAACGCGGGGGCCAACTGTCCATGGAGGAAGCCAGTTGGTGTAGGCCCGCTCCAGTCCTGCCTGGCCATTCCAGAGGCCCCGGGACAGTGATCACAGGCCAGGCCCTGGAGACAGCCAGACCCGGACTCAAATCCCAGCTCTGTCACCAGCCTGGCTTCCTACTCGGCTTTCTCCTTGGGCCTCCCTGCTCCATTGCCAGTCCGTTGGGGGCAGGTGCGGGGCAGTTTTATCGCTGCACACAGCAGCCTGCTAGAGAACCACACCAAGGCTGTCTCAGGGGACTTCTCTGAGCAAGTTTTCTTGTGGGTGGCAGAGGCTTCCCCAAGGGAGACTGCCACCTTCCATCTCCCATCCTTTCTCCCTCCAGGCTTAGGCCAGGCCCAGGAGGCTCTGTTGGCCAGGGAGCAGGCTGCCTGTGGGGCAGGACATGGGCAGACCAGCTTGGGCCTCATCTCCTGGTGCCCCCTCGAGCCAGAGGTTCCAAAACCTTTCCTGGGGGCTCAGGTTGGCCCCTGACTCCCTGTCTTCCCTCCTCTCACCTCTTTACTTGGTCCAGCCTGGCCATGACTGCACAGTGGGTCACCCGCTATGCTGCGAGCTGGGGTGGTGGGTATGGAGTTTGGGTTATACACGGGCAACCCCCCTGGGCTGAGCAGTCCCAGAGAGGGCCTGGTTTGGGGAAGACACACGCCCCTGCCAGCCTGTCTCTAGCACCTGTTAGAACATGGTGCTGGCTGTGCAGCCGGCTTTGGCCTGGGTGTACCCTGGGTCTCGCTCTAAGCCCCTGGTGCCCCAAGTTGCTCTTCCAGCTGCTTAGGTGCCTAGACAGATCATCTTGTGTTGCTTTAAAGAAACAAACAAAAAACTGTAGTAAAATATGTGTAACATAAAACTTACCAATTTAGTAATTTTTAGGTGTGCAGCGCAGTGGCATTATTTATGTTGTTGGGCAGCCGCCGCCAGCATCCATCTCCAGAACCTTTCCATCTTCCCACATGGAAACTGTTCCATTAAACACTAACTCCCCAGGCCCTGGCAACCACCATTCTACTCTGTGTCTCTGGATTTTAACTTCTCTAGGAACCTCTTGTAAATGGAATCAGTCGGCATTTGTCCTTTTGTGTCTGGCTCATTTCACTGGGCATAAAGTCTTCGAGGTTCACCTGTGGTGTAGTAGGTACCAGAATTTTCTTCTTCTTTTTTGTTTGAGGGCTGCTTGTGTTGCTCTTGAGTACTGCTTTGTGTCTTGTGTGAACAGTACTGGCTTCCACTCTTAACATCAATTTACTCTGAAAATATGCAAATCTTGAGGGGCCATGTCTTCTGCATCCTTATCATTCTTACCTCCAGGGAGGGGCCGGGGGTGTGAGCACACACTGGCCAGGCCTCAGGCTCTGTCGTGCACTTTCCCCTGAGCTTTGTGGGCCCCACCACCACTTTACTCCTGGTCTACAGCCTTGTTTAATAAGAAATCCTTGTGCAACTGGCCAAGTTAATATTTTATTACAAAACACACATGCCCACACACAGAAACACACATGCCCCCACACACATACACACACGATGGTGATTAAGGCTACGGCCCAAAAGCAGACAGGATCTCCTATCTGGGGACAGGCTGACCACAGTGCTTCTGCACACACACCTCACTGAAGGAAGAGGGTCTTTGGGAGAGGGGCTTTCCAAGCTAGATAAATTAGGAGGTGGCTTTGTTTTTATAGGAGGACTTAAGGCGGCTTCACTCCCTTGAGGAATGTGAAGGAGAAGATTGAGGCAGGAGCATTCAGAAACCCCTCCCTCGTGTTAAGCGGGATCAGTCTGTCCCTGATGCGGTTGGTTCTAGAAGCAGGAGGAAGAGACCAGATTTCCCCTGGAGGCCGGTTTTCTTTCCCAAGCCCGGAGGAATGTTCTCCAAGGAAGACCAGACAGAGAGGCTCAGCGAGGCTCAGGGAGCCTAAGAGGATGCCCAGCCCCCCTTCCGCCCCCCTCTGTGCCCAGCGGCGTGGACGGGGCTTTGGCACAGAAACACAGGGTCAAGAGTCCTCGGCGGGGAGCTGGGCCCCTGACCCTCCCGTCCTCGGGGCCTCCCGCAGGGCCGGGCCTGGGGCGGCGTCACACAGCTGCATCTTGGGAAGGAAATGGCAAAGTTAGGACAGCTGGCAAGACAGGGCGCACCCAGAAGCCACACACCAGAGGGCTGACCCCAGTTCTGCTCAGTGCACTTCCTTCCTCCATCCGGTACCAACTGCCATTGGAATGATTTTACCCTTTCTAAATACATTTCTAGAAGAAAAAAAAAAAACTCAGTAGGGCAGGGATGATTTCTATCGCTGCCCCTCCCTGCCCAGGCCTATCCTCAGAGGGACTTGAACTGTGTTAGGGGTTTCTTTTGGCTTCATGAATTTTAAGCCCTATGTTTCTGCCAAGATTTACACATGTATCACCCTTAGACAGTTACCAAGTAACTCTCTTTTACTTTCTCTACTTTTCATCATTCATTTTTTCCTTAAACAGCTGTACCCAGAAATGCAACCCACGAACTGTCCAATCCACCCACCTAAAGTATACACTTGCAAAGTTTCATATTCACATCCATTCACAGGATGGTGCAAGCACTGACTGCCACAGTGTTAGAATATTTCATCACTCCAAAAAGAAGCCCCATTCCCATCTACTGTCCCCTCCCCCAGCCCCTGGCAGCCCCTGATCTACTTTCTGCCTCTCTGGATAAGCCTATTCAACACATTCCCTATCAGTGCAATCCTACAGTCTCTGGTCTTGTGACTGGCTCCCTGCCCTCTGTGTCCTGTTAACTTTTTGTCAGTGGCTTCTAGAAGGAAATGGAAGCTCTAATGAAACAACCTTTCTGTGGGGCAGCTCAGATTATATATATACTGTACAGGCTTTGATATTTTCTAGTGCATTCATTTAAAGGAAAGAACAAAGGAAGGGCTGGAGTAGAGAAGTGGGGATTAATCAAAATAGTAGGTCGCACACTCAGCAGTGTTACTTCTAGTAATGTATTCTTAAGAGAAACGGTATTAGGAATGAGAATGGGGCTACATTTACAAGGATGTTCTTTACAACCCTGTTTAGTAGCAAAGAATTAAAAGCGAAACAAAACATGACCCCAAATAGGAGATAAATTAAGTAAACCATGACACAGACATGCAGTAGAGTCAATGCAACACCACAGAGCCATTAAAAGTGATGGGGAAGAAGGGGACTGCCTGGCTTAGCCAGTAGAGCATTTGACTCCTGATCTCGGGGTTGTGAGTTTGAGCCCCACGTTGGGTCTAGAGATCACTTAAAAATAAAATCTTAAAAGTAAGTAAATGAATCAACGAGTAAATAAAAATCTTAAAAAAAATTGATGGAGAAGAATCTCCAACCATGTGGGGAAAATGCCTGACGTTGGTTAAGTAGAAGAATAAGAGCAGGTTACAAGTAACACATAAAGCCTGATCCTTTAGGGGCAACTGGGTAGTTCAGTGGTTAAGCATCTGCCTTTGACTCAGGTCATGATCCTGGGTCCTGGGATCAAGTCCTCATCGTGCTCCCCAAAGGGAGCCTGCTTCTCCTGCCTATGTCTCTGCCTCTCTCTCTCTCTGTGTCTCTCATAAATAAATAAAATCTTTAAAACAAAAAGTCTGATCCCTTAATAAAAGCAATATACATATCTATATATCTTTATACTTATCTATGTATCTTTATTTATTTTTTTTTTTAATTTTTATTTATTTATGATAGTCACAGAGAGAGAGAGAGAAAGGCAGAGACACAGGCAGAGGGAGAAGCAGGCTCCATGCACCGGGAGCCTGACGTGGGATTCGATCCCGGGTCTCCAGGATCGCGCCCTGGGCCAAAGGCAGGCGCTAAACCACTGCGCCACCCAGGGATCCCTCTATGTATCTTTATATCTATGTATCCATCCATCCATCCATCCATCCATCCATCCAGAGAGAAGAAATACTGGAAGGACAGTCACCCAGCAGGTGCTATTTCTAGGCAGTGCGATGATAGTTTTCATGAAAACCTTTTTGTTTTTCTTATTTGTACTTTCTAAATTCTTTACACTTTATTTTTGTCATCAGGAAACTAATTTATGGAAAATGCTTCACCATCAGAAGTGGACATGTGGGGGTATCCCGGGCCATAGAAACAGGACAAGAGTGGAGAGGGAGTCTTGGGTCTGGGCCCCAATGCTTCAAGGCCTCCCCTGCAGCGGGGCTCTTCCTTTCCCTGTTGCTGAACTCCACAGCTGACTGCCCTCCTGGTCTCCAGCAGAGGGAACTTCCAGAGACCGTCTGTGTTTAGACAAAGGAACTCACCTGTTGACTGGGTCACACATGAGATCTTGTAGGACATCCAGATGCTCGCCAGGCAGAGGAAGGTGGCCACGAAACCGAAGATCTGCACAGGAGAGAGAGGAAAGGAGGTTCCCAGGCCAAGGGCCAATAACTCAGGCAGTCCTTTAGTTCCTGTACCAGCTGTGGCCTGGAGGGAGCCTGGGGGATGGAGTGACCTGACCACCTCCTCAGGTGCAGGGATAAGGACCTGTTCCCTCGGTTCCTCCCACAGGGCCTTGGTTCAGGCCTGGCCCTGGGGCTCTGGGCTCCACCTCTTGGCCCTCCTCACTCTGGGGAACTCCAGGGCCCACATTCGGGTTCATATTTACCAACTGACCTGAGGCCAAGGCACTGTGCAAAACAATTACTGGGGCTAATGACAGAGGAAAAGGTGGAATTACGCATTTTAATTTGAGTCTTTGAATTCCTAATGTTCAGATGGCTTTTACTGGTATGACAGCGTTGCGTTTCATTCATAATGGCTTTCTGTTCCACCTCGCTCCACAGCTGTGTAAGAGCTAGAAGCCAAGACCTTGCTGACAGTGTTATGTTTGCACATATTTAAACAATCTTAGACTAAAATCAGTTAAGGTAGCTCCTTCCTTTCTGAGGCTCCACCCGGTGCCCACGTGGCTGACCTCGCTGACCTGGGAAAGCTGACCCAGCCCAGTCTAGCTTCATTTAAAGATAAGGGGCAGGGCACCCCGAGAAGAATAGGACCTCATGTGAGGCTCATCCGATGGTTAGAGAGAAGCAGACACACACTCCGGTGTCTGTCTGGAACTTCCAAGCCTGAAGCTTTAGTAGCTATAACTCATTGACTACCTTGACGTGCCCGTCCGAGTTCTAAGCCCGTTAGGTGTGCTGATCCCTTCAATTCCCATCACTCTGCTAGGTGGGTGCTGCCGAGCTCCTCCCGTCTCCCTCATCTGGCAGCTAAGGAAATGGAGGGACAGTGAGTCAACCAGTTTGCCCAGGGCCACAGGACCAGCGAGGGCTGGGCATGGGATCTGAGCCCTGGGCCCTGCTCTAGTTTTGCCCAGGTGTTCCTGGACTCGCACATGGCCTCATGTTCGGGACACGGCTACAGGCTGATGCGCAGGAGGAACAGCCCAGGAGCTGCCAGACAAGGGCATGATTTCCAGGGTTTGGTTTGCTGTTCAAGCCCCCGCTGGATTACAAAAGCCACCTCCCTCTCCCCCAGGTCGCTTTCCTTGGCTCCTTTTGTACCAATTGTCTGCACCACATAATTAGCCTATTGGAGCCTGTCCCTGCCCCTCATTGTCTGTTCTGCACAATTAGCACATTATATACCATCCCGGTCTCCAACTGTCTGCTCTGCATAATTGAACAGTCTATTATATCTACATAATGCTCTTCTGGACGATAATGCCTCATTTGCTAATTGTTTCATGTGCCTTGGCCTTAACTCCTAAACTAGGCTGCCATTTCCTCATATGCAAGGGCCATATCTTTTTATTTCTTCTGGCTCCCCCTTGGCCGAGGCACCAAGATGGTGTATGATGAGTGGGGCTTATTTGGATTCCAGGTGATGTGCAATCTGAATCATAAAACCCAGTGGGAACCTCCCCATGTGGTCCTGACACACAATGGGTGCCAGTTTCCTCAGTGTCTCCACCACCAGCCTGCCTGTAGTTGGGCAGGTAGTAACCTGTAGGTGGCACCTACCCCACTTCTTGGGGACTGCAAGGGGTAGGGAGGTGGCTGCAGGAGGCACTTAAGGCCCATGAGTGTTCAGAGGCTTGGCCGCCCTTCTGTAGCGATGTGCTGCCCCATGCCCACCTTTGGAGGACAGACCCCACCCCTCAATGGAATTCCAGGCACTAACCCACTCCCAACCCAAAGTCTGGAGAATTCTGCTAATGTATAAATGAAAGAGTGACTGTCTCCTAGAGCTTTTCTTAAAACTCATTAAAAAAAAAAAAAAAATCAAGGGCTGCCTGGGTGGCTCAGGTGGCGCCACCTTCAGTCCAGGGTGTGATCCTGGAGACCCGGGATTGAGTCCCACATTGGGCTCCCTGCATGGAGCCTGCTTCTCCCTCTGCCTGTGTCTCTGCCTCCCTCTCTCTCTCTCTCTCTCTCTCTCTGTCTCTCATGAATAAATAAATAAAATTTAAAAATTCAAGGTGTCTGGGTGACTCGGTTAAGCATCCGACTCTTGATTTTGGCTCAGGTCATGATCTCCACGTTGTGAGATAGAACCCTATGCTGGCACAGAGCACACTTAAGATTCTCTCTCTGCCCCGCCCCCGCCCTTGCACATGCACTCTCTTCTTCTTTAAAAAACAAAAGAAAACAAAACAAAAAACTCATTTAAGAAATCTCATCTGGGGATGCCTGGGTGGCTCAGTGGTTTGAGCCTCTACCTTTGGCTCAGAGTGTAATTCCAGTCCAGGGATCGAGTCCTGCATCGGGCTCCCTGCAAGGAGCCTGCTTCTCCCTTTGCCTGTCTCTCTGCCTCTCTCTCTGTGTCTCATGAATAAATAAAATCTTAAAAAAAAATCTCATCTGCTCATTAGTGAGGCAAATCAGTACTGGCCCATAGGCCACCGAACTGTAAGCAATTAGCAAAATCAGAAATCAGATGGCAGGAATCTATAAGTCTTTTAAAAATAATAAATACATATGCATAGAAATCCATGTGTCATGTTTGTATATGTGTGGGAAACACAGACTGCGCCCACAGCACTATGTTTTTACACATTCCCATGCTTCTATTCAGGCTATCAGATGAATCAGTTTTCACCTTTGAAAGGTTTAGGAGTGTTGTCTCCTGGCCTGAATACCGTTGTAAATCAGGACCAGCAAAGCTAAGACCCATGACAGGTATCACTAACTGATCATGTGCTCAGATCCCCGGACCTCAGATCATGGATCCCCGGACTCAAAAGAGGCCTCGGGATCTTTGCCTGCATAGCACAGAGGCAGCCACCAACAAATGGCATGTATAAAGGGACATGTGCATTCACACCGACGGCCCCTGGTGTAAGGAGTGGCTGTTTGAGAAAGGGCTGGGCCTCTGGAGCCCTCTGAGAGTGCCAGGAGCCTTGACCATCCACCTGTGGAGACCCTGTGCTGTAGGCCCAAGTTCAGCTCTCTGGAGACTGCTGTTGGCTGGATCAAGGTGGGTACTGATAGGCACTTTTCTGGAAAAGGCAGGCCCCAGGAAACAATCCCCTTGACGCCCGTCAGAAGAAAATGTGCTAGAAGTGAATTCATTCATGAAGGTTCCCCAGACCATCCTCACCGCTCCAGCTACTAGTCCACTCTGGCTGTAACTCTTGGAGGCTGCCACAATGGAGGCGATTAGGAGGAGCAGGGTACCGATTAAATAATGCAGAAGTTCCTGGGGACAAAAACAGAAAAGCAAAGCAGTGAGTCAGGAGGTCCGCTCCTGGTTCTCAGAGGCAACCAGGCACAGAAGAGAGGAACAGAGGGGAAGGGAGCTACCCCGCAAGACAGAAGAGGAGCTGGGCAGGCAGCCAGAGAGGCAACAAAGAGAAAGGACACTTGTCATGTGAGGAGAGACATCCACTAAGGACCGCTCCACTCCTGAGGGCAATTTGTAGACAGTATTCTGACCTCCGGCCAAAGCTACTGAAAAGCAAACAGCTTCTCACAACTCCCAGGCTGAAGAGATTAAAGGAAGCTCCAGTTCTGAGAAGCAAAGCCCCTGAAAGACATGTGTCTCTCTTACTTCTGCTTCAGAGAAAGTTCTAGGTTAAGTGTGCTGGCTTTGGTGGCTGCCTAGAGTTCCTGCGCACTCTGTGAACCGTTTTTGGTGTGGACCTGAGGTGCTGGCCCTGTCAGAGCTGGAGTCAGAGCTTAGAGTGAGGTCAGGGGCCTTCTGTGAAGTCCATGTGGAGGTGGGGGGAACTGACTCTCTGGCACCTAATAAGCCTCTTAGCTTTGTCCTCATTCATCTTCCCTCAGGCCACACTCTGCCCAGACCACACTCTGCTGAGGCATTTGCTTGCAGGGCAGCCTCACCTGGCTTCCATGATCTCCACCCCATTCACCCTCCAGGCTTAAAATGGCATCTCTGCAGGCCCTGAATGAGGCTGAACTTCTGTCAGCAGCAGGGTAAGGCTTCCACCTCATTTTTCTTCCTCCCCATTAAACACCAGATCAGAGGAGAACTGGCGCTTAGGGACAGGAGAGTACTCTCTCTGGATGCAGAGTGTATTCATTTTTAGTTGTCTTCAATGAGAATTTAGAAATTAGTCCTTCGTGAAGTAAGTTCTGCCCACCGGGGCAGGCACCTATTAAATTTTGGAAAAGCATTCCACTTTTAAGCTGCAGCTCTTCTGAAAACTGTGCAAAATCAAAGACGCCAATTTCTCCTTTAGTGACTAGAAAGGAATATCAGAAGGTAGACCACAGAGATTTTGACTGAAGAGCAGATTAGTAACTGAAGTTCCCCACCTCCAAGATTCTTACACTTGAAGAAAGGAATATGACAAGGGATAGAGAAAATGGACTTGAGAGAGTCCTAAATGGAAAGTGCCTCGAGAGTACCCCACCAATAATGTGGGGCTGGGCTTACACCTCCAACAGGCACTCTGCTCTCTACCCACCCCCATTCCTGCCCCCCAGCCTTGATCTCTCCTTTGCACGTTCATTATCAGCATCATATCAGAGGAACTTGATCACAGAAGTAGAAAGGTGCCATAACTTGGAAAGGGGCCAAAAGAAATGTCTCTCAAAATAACAAAATGGGTAATAACATTAAATGTGAATACTTAAAACAATCCAATCAAGAAGCAGAGGTTGTCAGACTAGATTAAAACAAAACAAAACAAAACAAAACCGGGCAGCCCGGGTGGCTCAGTGGATTGGCGCGCCGCCTTCGGCCCAGGGCCTGATCCTGGGGACCAGGGATCCAGTCCCACAACGGGCTCCCTGCATGGAGCCTGCTTCTCTCTCTGCCTGTGTCTCTGTGTCTCTGCCTCTCTCTCTCTGTGTGTCTCTCATGAATAAATAAATAAAATCTTAAAAAAAAAAAAACAGGGGTGCCTCGGTTGCTCAGTTGCTTAAGCATTTGACTCGGTTTCAGTTTGGATCTTGATCTCAGGGTTGTGAGTTCAAGCCCCATGTTGGGCCCTAGTATGGAGCCTACTTTAACAAAAATCCAACTCTATGCTGTCTATTGGAAAAACACGTTATATTCAAAGATACAAATTGATTAAAAGTAGAAAAAGAAAAAGATACGTCATTTAAACAGCAACCAAAAGAAACTGAAGTGGTTATACCAGTATCCGACAACACAGATATTAAAACAAAAAAATGTTACCATAGATAAAGAGGAACATTTTATAATGATGAAAACATCAGTCCATCAGGAAGCAAGAATATAAACATGTATCCACCTAATAGCAAAGCAACAAAATACAAGAAGTGAAAACTCAAATGAATGAAGGGAGAAATAGGTAATTCAAAAATAATAAACAGTTGGAGGCTTCAATACCCCACTTTCAATAATGTGTAGAATAACTAGGGAGGAGACCAACAGGAAATAGAAGACTCAATACTATAAGAAAACTAGACATAACAGACATCTATAAAACACTCTACCCAACAACAGAATATACATTCTTCTAAAATGCACATAAAATACTCTCCAGGAGACACTCATATGTTAAACTATAAAACAAACCTCAATAAATGTGAAGGACCAAAATAATATAAAGTATGTTCTTCAACTCCAACAGAATAGGATTAGAAAGCAATAGCAGAAAGAATTTTGGGAAACCCACAAATATGTAGAAATTAACACATTCCTAATTAATGGGTCAAAGGCAGAATCACAAAGTAAATTAGAGAGTACTTGGAGACGAGTGAAAATGAAGATATAATATACTAAAATTATGGGATGTAACTAAAGCAGTGCTCAGAAAGAAATTTACAGACGCACATATCTAAATTAAAAAGGAAGAAAGAGGGATCCCTGGGTGGCGCAGCGGTTTGGCGCCTGCCTTTAGCCCAGGGCGTGATCCTGGAGACCCGGGATCGAATCCCACATCGGGCTCCCGGTGCATGGAGCCTGCTTCTCCCTCTGCCTGTGTCTCTGCCTCTCTCTCTTTCTCTCTGTGTGACTATCATAAATAAATAAAAAATTTAAAAAAAAAAAAGAAAAAAAAAAAAAAGGAAGAAAGAGTTCAAATTAATAACCTAATCTTCACCTTAAGACACTAGAAAAAGAAGAGCAAACTAAACCTAAATCAAGGAAAAAGAAGGAAAAAAAGATTGAAGCAGAAATTAATGACACAGGGAACAGAAGAACAATAGGAAAAATTAATGAAACCAACACTGGTTCTTTAAAAAGACCAACAAAATAGTCAAACCTTTAGCTAGACTGATAAAAAAGAAAGAGAGAGAAAAGATGACCAGATTCAAATGAACAGAATCAGAATGAAAAAGGGGACATCACTATGGATCTTATAGAAGTAAAAAAGATTTTAAAGGAATACCATGAACAATTATATGCCAGTGAATTAGAAAACTTAGATGAAATGGACGTATTTCTGTAAAGACATACCACTGAAAATGACTCAGGCAGAAAAATACAATCAGAACAGATCTATAACAAGTTTGAGTTACTAATAAGTTACCCACAGTAAAAACCCAGGCTCAGATGCCTTCATTGCAAAATTATACCAAACATTTAAAGAATTAACACCAATTCTTCACGAACTCTTCTAAAAAATTTAAGAGGTGGTAACACTTCCCAAATTACTCTATGAGATCAGTATTACCCTGATAACAAAACCAGACAAAGATGTCACAAGGAAACTACAGACCAGTATCTCTTGAGTACAAATATAAAAATTCTCAACAATATACAAGCAAACCAAATCCAGCTACATAAAAACTGAAAGATATATCATGACCAAACAGAATTTATCCCAGGGATGCAAATGTTAGTTCCACATATGAAAATCAATATAATACACCATATTAATAGATTATTAAGGGAAAAACTCACATGACTATCTCAATTATCTCAGATAAAAAGCATTTGACAAAATCTAACACCTTTTTATGACAAAAACATTCAACAGAGTAGGACCAGAAATTAACTTCTTCAATCTGATAAATGGCTTCGACAAACCCACAGCTAACACCACATTTAATGATGAAAGATAGAATGCTTTCCTGTTAAGATCAGGAAAAAGATAATGATGTGTGGTCTTGCCACTTCAATATTCAACTAATTTCTTGCAATAAGAAAATGAAATAAAAGGCATCCTGGCTGGAAAGGAATATAAAACTATCTCTATTCATAGATGGCATAATCTTGTATACAAGTTCCTAAGGAAGAGCACCCGGGTGGCTCAGTGGTTGAGTGTTTCCCTTTGGCTTAGGTCGTGATCCCAGGATCCTGGAATGAGTCCTGCAGCGGGCTCCCTGCAGGGAGCCTGCTTCTCCCTCTGCCTATGTCTCTGCCGTTCTCATAAACAAATAAATAAATAAAGTCTTTCAAAAGAAAAATTAAATCCTAAAGAATTCATTAATGATCTGTTAGATCTAAAATGAATTCACAAAAAAAAACTAAGTAAATAAATAAAATGAGTTTAGCAGATTAAGGATACAAGATCAATATGCAAAAATCTCCTGTATTTCTATCTACTTGCAATGAACACTCCCAAAACAAAATTAAGAAAATTATTACATTTGAAATATCATCAAAAAGAGTGAGAAACTTCAGAACAAATTTAAGCTCCCCTCTACAAAAAAAGCACAAAACTTACACTCTGGAAACTATAAAACATTGTCAAAATAAATTAAAGTTCTAAATAGGGATCCCTGGGTGGCACAGCGGTTTGGCGCCTGCCTTTGGCCCAGGGTGTGATCCTGGAGACCTAGGATCGAATCCCACGTCGGGCTCCCAGTGCATGGAGCCTGCTTCTCCCTCTGCCTGTGTCTCTGCCTCTCTCTCTCTCTCTCTCTGTGTGACTATCATAAAAAAAAAAAAAAATTAAAAAAAAAAAAGTTCTAAATAAGTGGGAAAGCCCTTCATCGTCCTTGGCCACAAGACTTACTATGGTTAAGATGGCAGTACTCTCCAAATTGATCTATAGATGTTTGTATTAGATTCCCAGCTGACTTCTTTGTAGAAACTAAAAAGCTGATTCTAAAATTCATATGGAAGTGCAAAAATCCAAAACAATCCTGAAAAAAATTCCTAATTTCAAAACTGGCTACAAATCTACAGCAATCAAGACAATGTGGTAAGATCAATGCAATTGAGAGTCCAGATATTAACCCATGTGTTTATGGGCAACTAATTTTCAGCAAGGATGCCAAGACAATTCAATGAGGAAAGAATGGTCTTCCCAACAGATGGTGCTGCGACAACTGGATATTTATATGCAAAAGAATGAAGTTGCATCCTTACCTCACACTAGATGCAAAAATAAATTCAAAACAGTCTGGATTTCTAAGTGTAAGAGCTGAAACTGTGAAACTCCTTAGAAGAAAACATAGAGGCAAACCTTCATGATCTTGGATTTGGTAATGGCTTTTACACCAAAAACACTTCTTTATACCAAAAAAAGAAAAGTAGTTAAATTACATCTCATCAAAATTAAAAACTTGTGTTTTTTCTTTTTTTTAAGATTTTATTTATTGATTGATGAGAGACACAGAGAGAGAGAGAAAGAGGTAGAGAGAGAAGCAGGCTCCATGCAGGGAGCCTGATGTGGGACTCGATCCCGGGTCTCCAGGATCACGCCCCTGGCTGAAGGTGGCGCTAAACCTCTGAGCCACTGGGGCTGCCAAAAACTTGTGCTTTAACGAACACTATCAAGAAAGTGGAAACCACCAACAGGATGGGAGAAAATATTTGCCAATCATGTATCTGGTAAGGGGCTTGTAACTAAAATATACAAAGGATTCTGAGAATTGAGTAATAAAATTACAACCTAATCCAAAAATGGGCAAAGAGTCTGAATAGACTTTTCTCTAAAGAAAATAGAGAATGGCCAAAAAGCTCATCAAAAGACGACTGACATCAATGGTCATCAGAGAAATGAGATACCACTCCATACTCACTAGATAGACTAAGATCATAAAGTCAGAAAATAATGAGTGTTGAGAAGGATGTGGAGACACTGGAACCCATATACACTGCCAATGGGAATGTAAACTGGGGCAGCCATTTTGGAAAAAAATCTGGCAGTTCTTCGAACAATGAAACATAGCTACCATGGGACCCCCCTAATTCCACTCTCAGGTATATTCTCAAGCAAAATGAAAACCTGTCCACACCAAAAAACTGTACATGAGTGTTCAGAGCAGCATCATTCATAATAGCCAAAAGATGGAAACAACCCAAATGTCCATCAATGATGAAGACCATCAATGATGAACGAATAAACGAAACATGGTTTATCCTTTCAATGGACTATTACTTGGTTATTAAAAAAAAATGAAGGACCTGACCCATGCTATGACACAGATAAACCAGCTCATAAACCATGAAAGCACTCTGCTAAGTCAAAGAAACCAGTCACAGGAGACCACACATTTGATTCCATTTACAGGAAATATCTAGAATGGAAAATCCACAAGACAGGAAGTAGATTAGCGGTTGTTTTCAGGCTGGAGAGGATGAAAGGTGGGAGGTAATAGGTAAAGGAGATGGGGTTTCTTTTTGAGGTCTAAAATCAACTGTGGTAAAAAATAAAAAATAAAAAATAAAAAATAAAAAATAAAAAATAAAATAAAATAAAATAAACTGTGGTGATTTTCGCACCACTCTGGGAATATAGTAAAATCCATTAAATTGTACACTTTATTTTTTATTTTATTTTATTTTTTATTTATCTATGATAGTCACACAGAGAGAGAGAGAGAGAGGCAGAGACACAGGCAGAGGGAGAAGCAGGCTCCATGTACCGGGAGCCCGACGTGGGACTCGATCCCGGGTCTCCAGGATCGCACCCTGGGCCAAAGGCAGGCGTCAAACCGCTGCACCACCCAGGGATCCCGAATTGTACACTTTAAATGGGCAATTGTATGGCTTGTGAATTATATGTCAATCGACCTTTGAAATAAATAAAAGTGGGAAGAAAAAAATCCTGGAAACTTCTGAAATCTTTTCTCAGACCCTGCCACTCCCTTTTAGATGACAGGTCTCATCACAACAGTATAGATACCCATCACCTTGATCAGCTTCCTCCTCCCACCTCATACACACACTGTCCATTTTCTGTCCCTTGGGAAAACACCCACACAGCTTTCTTGTTGCCAGAAGATGAGCTTTAGAACCCAGCAGGACATAAGCAGCAAGACGCAGCTCGGGGCTGCAGCAGGAAGAGATGCTGAAGGAGGAGAGGACTATGGGGGAGGAGCAGATGAGGAGGACTCTGTCGTGGCTCAGCGCCCTGGCTCATGTGCTGACTTCTGCGTGCCCACCCAGGCCACCCTCTTACCGACAGGGGCCAGCTGATGCAGGTGAGCATGCGGTAGAGGCGGAAGAGGTGCACCAGGTAAAAGACGAGGATCATTATCAAGTTGCAAATGGTGACCACTTCAAAGTAGCTGTAGGCATAGCTGGTCCACATAGAACGATTCACGCAGATGAAGGCGATCAGCAGAGTGATCTAGGACAGAAATACAGAGACATCAGGCAAAGGCCAACCCATGACGGATCCCCAGAGAACAAACGACCAAGAAAACTGAGGAACTGGGGCACCTGGGTGGCTCAGTAGTTGAGCATCTGCCTTCCGCTCAGGGTGTGATCCCAGGGTCCTGGGATCCAGTCCCACATCAGGCTCCCCGCAGGGAACCTGCTTCTCCCTCTATGTCTCTGCCTCTCTCTCTGTGCCTCTCATGAATAAATAAATAAAATCTTTAAAAAGAAAACCGAGGAACTGCTGCATTCCAGGTGATTTCCTCACAAACTGGCCGCAAGGCTGGAAAAGTGCAATTTCCCATTGCGTCAGCTTTTAAAACACACATGAGTTGTAAAAGCTACGGACCGGCAGCCAGTGGCTTTGTCCTCTGAAGTGTGTTGTGCCAGCAGGATGGCTCCTCAGAGAGGGGGCAGGAATGCAGGAGAATAACCATGCAGAATCATTCCATTTATTTACTTATTAGGTTGAACTGTAAAAAGTAGCTAACAGTTGACGGTTTTTTTGACCCACAAAGATGGCAACTCTTATGTTCACAACTTCCCAGCTGGCAGACAGTAAGTTGCCATTTACTGATGCCTCATGTGCATGATCTCCTTGAGGCCTCACAGAAATCTGGAGAGGCCATCACCTCTATATTCACATTGGGAAACTGAGGTACACCAGTTCAATAATTAGTCCAAGGCTACCAGCTCATAGCAATGGAGGTGGGATTCTATACCCAAGTCTATCTGACTCCTAGGTCTGTTACTCCATGTCAGGTGCAGTTTTGCCTTCCAAGAATGTTAGCCCTCATCAGAGACAAGCTGAGGAAGGTGGGTATGTTATGAAATATTTAGGAATCCTGGTTATACAAGGCGATGCTTGCTCACCACTAGGTGGTAGAGCTCGCTAAGCATATTGCTGCAAACGAACCAATGTAGAGGATTAATAAACTAATGATCTATTAATGAATTAAGAGTTCAGGTAAAGGGATTCCCTGGGTGGCTCAGCAGTTTAGCGCCTGCCTTTGGCCCAGGGCGTGATCCTGGGGTCCCAGGATTGAGTCCCGCGTCGGGCTCCCGGCATAGAGACTGCTTCTCCCTCTGCCTGTGTCTCTGCCTCTCTCTCTCTCTCTATCATGAATAAATAAATAAAGTCTTTTTTTAAAAAAAAAGAGTTCAAGTAAATTATTAGCAACATATGAATACCTTGGGAGAGCAGACTGGAAGAGGAGAGAGAAGATTCTGAGTTTTTGTGAAAGCCACTCAAAAAGAATAAAATCTTATTCGCTCCACATAGGGAACAAACCACGAACACACAGGTGTGAAATATCTGTGAAAGCTTAGGATCTATTTTAAAAGTACAACTATTTTAGGACAAAGATGATTTTTTACTGCTTCTTTCCTATAGAACAGTGAACAAAGGCTGTGTGTGTGTGTGTGTGTGTGTGTGTGTGTGTGTGTGAGAGAGAGAGAGAGAGAGGTTTTGTGTCCTATGGGACACTTGGCTATGTCTGGTTGGGTCATCACCACTATGGGAGGGTGCTGTGGACATTCAGTGGTTAGAGGTCAGGGGTGCCACTGATCACAAACCACAGGATGGCCCCCACAACAAACTATCTGATCTCAAATGTGGCCTATATTACTGTGCTGTCATGGAGAAACCTGCTGCAGAGAATGTGAGTCCATAGCGAGCATTAAATCACAAAATGGATCTAACACTGGTTAAAGAGGTCAGTGTGAGGGGCACCTGGATGGCTCAGCAGTTGAGCGTCTGCCTTTGGCTCAGGCCATGATCCTGGGGTCCTGGGATCAAGTCCCACATTGGGCTCCCCACAAAGGAGCCTGCTTCTCCCTCTGCTTGTGTCTCTTATGAATAAATAAAATCTTAAAATTAAATAAAATAGAGTAAAATATAATACGATACAATAAAAAAGGGGTCAGTGTGAAAAATGCTCTGATTTCTCAAGCCCTTCATTCCTAGCAGTCCTTCAAACTCTTCAGAACAGGCACAAGGGCTAGAAGAGAACCTGGCATGAAGATGAAGGCTGGCATGAGGAGTGCTCTGCTTGCCAAACCCAAGCGGCAGAGTGACTCTGACACAAAGGGACCCTTGACATTTGCATATTCCCCTTTGCTAATGAGCAACATGAGTATTTTCATTTTTTCAGTTCCTCTCAAGCCAGTCAGCCATGATAATAGAATGATTCATGCCTTGAGGTTGCTTTAAAGCTCCGAGGGGGAGCTTTGCTTCACTCTGGACAGTGCACGGTCGCCAGGGCTTTGCTGATTCGGAGTCCCCACAGGCAGGCTTCAGGTCTATGGGTCTCCCCACCTCGCGGGGACCCCTTCCGCATTGGGGCACCAAGACCTGCCTTACAATGCAGAGCATTCAGGATTATGCAATGCCACACCTAGGAGGACAAGCAAATCTGTGCCTAATTTAATGCAAACATTAGAATAATTTGTACGATTCTTCATCTGTGACAGAGTCACCTCTTTCTCATGGTGACACAGAGGTTGTGGGAGTTCCCCACTGAACAAAAGGGTCCCTTGCAGGTCTTCCCCTCTGAGCTGCCAGGGCTGAGGACCTTGCAGCAGGAAGTATGTTACTGTTTTACCACAAACCATCTCAGACCTCTCTGGGAAAACATTCTTGTGAAATAAGACTTCCTGAATTCTGTTCAATTGGCCTAAGGCTGCCTATCATGTGCTCTTCTTCCAGGAATCCCACTTTTGGAAACTCTCATTTAGACTACAGATGGTATATCCTAATGCATGCAACTAAAAGCTTCCTTTTTGTCCATTCATTCATTCTTACTTTACATGGCCAGCATCTTAGGCAGCACACTTAAAACAAAACAAAACAAATTTAATTAACAAACTTTTCAGAACTCTTCTAAGGCCAGCAGGTAACCTCTACAAATGCTGGAGACCCCTGACTCATCTAGATCAATACTCTGGGGACAGCTGGAAGGGTGAAGCCAAAGGATGAGCAAGCAAGACCACCGTGGAGAAAAGGCCCTGAGGTATTGATTCTCTCAGGCCCCCACCACAGCCTCCTCATATCTCTTCTTGTTTCCGTTAGAAAAGCAAATCAAAAACACAGCAGAATTCAGACACACTGCAGGAGTTCTGACTTCAGGGCTGAGTGAGGAAGGCTGAGAGGTTTCTGAAGAACTAAATGTGATACTATCCAAAGGACTAACTTGTTTCTCGGGATGCCCTCTAGCTCCCCTCATAAAGATTTGTTCTTTTACATTTATAGAACTGCTATGAAAGTTGCAAATAAAATATCTAACACGAGCATCCAGGCATTTAAAAGTAATGTTGTAAGCATCCTCCATGCAAAGCCAGGGTCTCACACGCCAGCTGTGTCGCTGCTCAGAATCACTGGAATCATCTCAGATTGAAGTCACCCTCTTTCTCCCTCAAACTGTGTCGTTTCTGACTTCATTCTATCAGAATTCTTACCAGAGAGAAGGGATGGTTTTTGTGAAAGCAGCAGTGGGTTTAAATCTCACAGAGGAAGAGGAAGCAGGCTGACATCACCTGAGAGATACAGATCTACCCCACCTCCCACCAAAACTCTGCAACTGAAACATCCTGGTCTTTACAGCCAGGTGCCGGGTTCTCAGCCTGGGTGGGTGTCCCTCAGGGAAGAAATCACCTGCTGCCTGCAGTCTGTGCCCTGGAACATTCCTGCAAGCAGGCTTGATCTTCCCATGTCCTGCCATGTCTGGTCTGCTGAGCATGCCTGTGTCTAGCTGAAGATGGCACCAGATACCTTACGTTTCAAGAACCCTGGGCTGGATGCAGGCAGGTCACCCAACCCCACCGTCTCATGGTTTTTTGTGTTTTTTTTTTTTTTTTTTGTGGGTTTTTTTTTTTCTTATCCTGACCTTGGAATAATGTTTCAGTGAGGGAGACAGATAGGAGAAAGAGAAGTAGCTGATGAAAGCCAACATCAAAAGGTCTCAGACCCAACTCTAAGAGGCTTTTCTGGAAAAGCCCAGGAGATGAAAGCCAGGCTTGTTCAAAGAGTCAGGATGGGGTGAGTCCGTGATTCCAAAGTGTGCTTGTAGATGCTTAAGTGACTCTGCTTGGTTGTGGGCAGGCAGGAAGAGGAATTTGATATGCTTCTAACTTCGGCTGAATTCTGCCCTGGGGTGGGAGGAAATTTACCCCCACCTCCCTGTTAAAGCCTCCACTGCTCATCACCACCGAACAGCCCTTGTGGAACCTCATGAACACCCACATACGAGAGAACTCTCACCTGGCTTACTTCCTCTGGGTCCCCGTCTCGCTCACCAATAGCAGACTTTTGGGACAGGCTCCTTCCCCACCCTTCTAAGCCCCAGCACACACTTTTGTTCTGTATCCAAAAATAAAAATGCCACCGAAAGCACAAGGGAGGGGGAATAATCTAAAATACATTAAGTTAGGGATCCTCAGGGATACGTCTGGAGCAGCCCGCTAATTAACGCACTGGTTTCTGAATCTAACCATGCAGCAAAGTACCTGCAGCTTATTAAAAACTGAATATGCTTGTCCATGCTGGGACTATTTCTGGAAGGACACATAAGAAACTGGTTGCCTCTGGGGAGAACTGATTATTTAGCGGTTTTTCAAATTTGCTAGTTTCTTTTCTTGTATTATAAAAAAATCACATATGAAGCTGTAAAAAAGCATTTTTTTTTTTAACGACACATCTTGTAGATCTTTTATGGCACAGATTTACCCTTTTCTTTGAATTGGCTTTGATTTTATTTGACCTAATGTTTCTCAATTGCAGCGCTACTGACATTTGGGGCTGCGTAGTTTTTTTGGTGGGGGCTGTCCCGTAGGATGGTTAGCAGCATCCTGGTCTCCACCCACGAGATGTCAGTAGCAGCTCCCTAGGTAGGATAACCAAAACTGCCACCAGATGTTAGCAATGGTCCCAGGAGGTGGACGGGGGCAAAACTGCCTCTGGTCAAGAACCACTACCTTAAACAATCTTTTACTGATGGGCATTCGTCACATTCCCAGATTGTTATTAATACAAACCACCCTGCAAAAGAATATTTTTAGGTCGGTTAAGCAACTTGCTCAATATCACACAGCCAGGCAGAGGAGCCAGCTGGGCCCCTGGCATGCTGCTCCGTGCTACTTTGCCTACAGGACAGGTTTGGTTCTCATCACAGCCCTTGTCCCAGCTCCTGGCCTCTGTTTTCAGCAGAATCCTTTGTCCGCCCCCCTGCAAGCAAGCTCCAAGTGCTGCCTGGGACTCTGCCTGACTGAAGGAAAGTCCTGCTCTGCCTCAGTTTCCCTCCTGCTGGAAACAGGGCTCTGGGACTCCAACTCAGAAGTGGCCCATTAGAAATGGTGTTTCAGTCAGGTCTCCTGCTTAGATCAAAATTATCAACACTTGTTCATGATAGAAAATTAATTCATGCAACTATATAAGAAAATAAAAATCACCTATCACCCTGTTTCTCAGAGATAACCGCCACCCCTGGCCTTTTGAAGTGTTTCTTTCTACATAATTATGTTTAAAGCACAAATGTATTCCTTTTCAAAGATCGGCTCATACTGTATATATACCACTTTGTCGGTTTTTAAAAAAATCTTATTTGAGACAGAGAGCAGGAGGGCGGGTAGCAGAGGGAAAGGGAGAAGCAGACTCCCCGCTGAGCAGGAAGCCTGATGCGGGGCTCAATCCCAGGACCCCGAGATCATGACCTCATGACCGGAGCCAATGGCAGATGCATAACTGACTGAGCCACCCAGGTGCCCCTATATACTGCTTTCTAAAAAGATAATGATTTTATCATTTGTAGGTGCTACTTTTCAATTATCCTGCTTCAGAGGCCTTTGCATTGTCTAGCAAGCAGTTTATTTTTACCTATTTCTTATTATTATTTGTGGCTGTCACCCCATGAGTAAGCCCAATGATGATGTGGGTTTTAGTCACTATTCACCTGTTTCCCCACGGCCAGGAGCTCTGAATGGTAGCTGGGTTCTCCATGGATATTTGGTGGATACTCGAATGAACAAATGGCTGAGTACAATTTGCGATCTTTCTGTGTTCCAGACACTGTGGGGGAGCCCCATTCCCACTCACCCAGGCCTGGGAGGGGAGTGAGATGGATGGGGAAGGAGAAGGCAAAAGCATCACTCTGGAGAGGTCCCACCTTTACCTGTGGGGTGAGACCAGGACATTCACTCTTCTCCTGTGCAGCCTGAAACGAGTAGGGGCTTTAAAACCAGAAGCAAGGGGTCATCAGGAGCTGTGTAAAATATGCACGCACAGGTTCCAGTGTAGATGATGCCAGAGCGATGCTTTGGTTTAGGACAAGCTGACCTATAGTAAGTTCATATCCTAGTTGAGGGTGCCCCCATCCACTGTATTCCTCAGTGTGCACACAGCTGACCTCTGGGCACAGAGGTGGGGGCCACGTCTAATTCTTGGGTGCAGCCCCCCAAGTGCACAGGCCTTTGATGGTGAACTTAGATCTTAGATAACCCCGGGGTGAAGCTGGGTTCCCCACAGCACTCCTAGGGTAAAAGTGGCTGGCAGGAGGGGTGTGGCCTCTTTTCTGTAACCACTTCCCCTTGGGCTCTCCAGGGCTTACAGTAAGGCAGCACTGAATGTAGGGCTTTGCTTTTAGGCATAAGCAGAAGAGGAGCTGCCTGAGCAGATGCCACCACGACAAGCAAATAGGATGCCCGGCAATTTAGACACACACGGAAGTATTTATGGAGGAATTAAAGCATCATAGAAGGTCTGCCTCACAATAATATGGGAGCAAATGGGCAGAAGGGATCTTTTGAGGGTGATGGAAATATCATAAAATTGGATTATGGTAGTGGCCGCACAACTGTCTATTCTCTAAAAAAATCATTGAATTGCACTTGTAAAACCAGAAGCTTTTATGGTATGTACATTACACCTCATGAAAGCTGTTAAAGAATAATATGGGGGGATTGAATGGGTAGGGATACAGTCCCAGGAGGACTGGCCATGAATTGCTAATTGTTTCTGAGGGCTGAGGGCATCCTCGAGCAGTTATTATGCTATTCTCTCTCCTTTTGTAGATGTTTGAAATTTTCCCCAATAAAGTTAAAAAGCTCAGGTCATGATCCGGGGATCCTGGGATCAGGATCCTGGGATGGAGTCTTGCATCGGGCTCCAGGTGAGGAGCCTGCTTCTCCCTCTGCCTATGTCTCTGCCTCTCTCTCTCTGTGTCTCTCATGAATAAGTAAATAAAATCTTTTTAAAAAAAAGTTAAAAATACGATGTCCAATAAGATCAGGGAAATAACTAATAATGAAGGGTGGGAGGGGGAAGGAATTGAAATATGCAGTCATCGCTGTTATATAAAGGCACAAATGGGGAGTTAGGGAGTTGTTATTTTTATCTTTAAAACTATAAAGCAATATTTCCAGTTTATGAGCAATTCCGGCAGCGTGATGCCATGGGGCTTCATCCAAGAGTAGACAACGGTTTTTGGTTTCTTCAGATAACTGAATAAAAGTGTAAGAGTTCACATTCCAACCATAGGCAGACCAAGTGATAAGCTTCTGCACCCACAGATGTCACCAGCCCAAGTACCAGAGTATAGAGTGCCTGAGGCAAGCGAGCACACTGGGTTGGAACAGGGCCTGGGTGGGGACTAGGTAGGCCCCAGGTGGGTCCCAGGTAGGTCCCAGGGGGGGAAAGCCTCCAGCTTTCCACAGTTCTTGGTACAAGGTGGGCTGCACACAGCACACCTTCTGCCAAGAATACAAAGAACATTCTGGAGCACTGTTTTTCCAGGATTGATTGGAAAAACAGCCAAGCTGCTTTGATCAACTTGGTAGTGGGGTGGGGAAGGCATACCCAAGAAAGACCTTGAGATGACTGGAAATGCATGGTGTGATTTTATTTATTCATTCATTTATTTATTTATTTATTAAAGATTTATTTATTTATTCATTCAGAGAGAGCGAGAGAGAGGCAGAGACACAGGCAGAGGGAGAAGCAGGCTCCATGCAGGGAGCCCGATGTGGGACTTGATCCCGGGTCTCCAGGATCACATCCCGGGCTGCAAGCGGCGCTAAACCGCTGCGCCACCGTGGCTGCCCCAGGGTGTGATTTTAAAAGCCAAAGATCCTTAGCGAGCAGAAAAAGAAGCAAAAAGCTGACACTAAGAGGAGACTCATTCCTTCCCAAGCAAAGTAGCTGCCCCATAACACCTCAGCTTGATTCTTTTTAAACCTTTCCTCTGCTTGAATCTTACCAACACCTTTGGCTTCTAGACACTTGCTCTCTAAAAGCTAAGCAGACTCCTAAACCTTTTCCCGATTGACAGTTCTCTGAACTCCGGTTTGTTTATTCTTGCTTCTTCTCTAGGAGGCACCTTTACCTGGTCAGGACTGAGATAAGGAAATAAAGGGAAAACTCAAGGCAGGGCAGGTGCTCCAGGGCAGCCAGACGTAAGGCCACAGTTAGTAAACCACCCACTCAGGTCATGGCGCTTGCTGTAAGGACACGGGGAGTCACTCCAGCACCTCTCAGAACAGGCCTCGGGAGGAGCTGGTGGGCATCCGTCACTGCTCAGGGCACAGCCTACAAGTGGGTATCTTTCTCTCTAGTCTGGGCCACTTGCTCCAGGACCGAGCCCCTCTCAGATCACACTCTCCACAGGGAGCACCCCTATTCACCGGTCACCACCCAGAACCAGGCCACCACACAGGCCCCGGATCTCCCTTAAGTCCTCTTGACAATGCAGTCTCTGTTTCTGCCAGTTGGATCCAGGGTCAGGTGATGCCACATACAGGCTTCTAGAACAGCAATGTCCAACAGGATTTTCTGTGATGATGAAAACATTCTCTACCTGTGCTGTTCAGTAGCATGGTAGGCAGTGGTCATGAGTAGCCATGGAGCACTGGAAACGTGGCTGGTGAGAAGTGCCTGGGGGGTGCAGTGGGTTAAGCAACCAACTTCTTGGTTTCGGTTCACGCCATGATCTCAGGGTCATGGGATCCAGCTCTGCGTGGGTTCCACGCTCAGTATGGAGTCTGCCTGAGACTCTCACTCCGTCTCCCTCTCCCCCTCCCTACTGTTCTTTCTGTCTCAACTAAATTTTTAAAAACTTAAAAAAAAAAAAAGATGGGGATCCCTGGGCGGCTCAGCGGTTTAGCGCCTGCCTTTGGCCCAGGGCGCGATCCTGGAATCCCGGGATCGAGTCCCACGTCGGGCTCCCTGCATGGAGCCTGCTTCTCCTTCCTCCTGTGTCTCTGCCTCTCTCTCTCTCTATGCCTATCATGAATAAATAAATAAATCTTTGAAAGAAAGAAAGAAAGAAAGAAAGAAAGAAAGAAAGAAAGAAAGAAAGAAAGAAAGAAAGAAAGAAAGAAATGGCTGAGGAATTGAATTCTTAATTATTTTTAATTGTTTTAAATGTAAATAGCCGCATGTGGCTAGTGGTTTCCGTATCATGCAATTCTATACTGTCCACGAGGCCCCAGACTGAAGGGGCCTCTCCCTCGTCCAGCACCTCACTCCCTCCCATCCACCATCTTTACTTCCGGATCTCATACCTCTCACAAGATAAAACTTCTTTGCAGATCCAGGCAGGGTCTGGGCCTCCCTGGATCTCACAAAGGAACCACTGGGTGAAAGAACTCACTCACCAAGTGCTTGTCCTATTGAGTTGAACCACACCTTTGTTCCTCCTTGGATTAAGTATCAGGCTTCTAGAAATGGCCGTTCTTAAGGTCCAGAGAGGCTGATGACCTTTCACAGATTCGAGAAGAGAGTGGATGCTCCAGCCATTGATTCCATTCTATGTAAATCCCATTTTATTTCTGACAGGTAGCCTGACTTTGGTACAATTAACTGCCTCAGCTCAATGGCTGGTGCTACTTTCTGTGTGGCCTCACTTCTTTCTCCACACCTCAGTTCCTCATCGGATAGCATACCTCATGAAGACACTGTGAGGATAAAAATCAGTTAACACAGGTACCTCTGGACTTCACACCAAACTATCGAATACTTAAAAAAAAAAAGCATATCCTTTGATGCAACAGCATCATCTCTAGTAAATTATCCTACTAAAACACTCACAGATTTAAAAAACAAAACAAAAACAAAAAACAAAAACCGAGGGGCACCTGGCTGGCTCAGGGTCCTGGGATCAAGTCTCACATCGAGGTTGATCCTGCGGGGAGCCTGCTTCTCCTTCTGCCCATGTCTCTGCCTCTCTCTGTGTGTCTCTCATGAGTAAACAAATAAAATCTTTAAGAAAACAAAACAGAACAAAAAGCCACTCACAGATATAAGCCAAGATTTATTTATTTATAACACAAAGTGTTATAAAAGTGGGAAAAAATTTTCAAATGTAAATACTCAACAGCATACTGGTTAAATTGTGGTTTATCCCATGATAAAATACTCTGTACCCACTAATGAAAATGGCCAACCAGCTAAGAAAAAAAATCAGGCACAGAGCTGTAATTCTTCCCAACACCAAGCACACAAATAAAACTATAGAAAACATATTTAAAGGATACTACCACTGATAAAATGCTAACTGTGAATATTTTGGTGTGATAGCATTATGGATGATTTTTACTCCCTGTTTTCTTCGTATTTTTAAAAATATCTGTATTGAAATGTATTACTTTCATAATTCTGGCAAACATACGTTAAGCATTCTTGCTTTAATAACCTGGAAAGATGTTCCCAACATAGTATAAATACAAAAAAGGTCCCAGAGTGAAAAAGGTCATGATGTGGAAATACACTTGCAAGTATGCCAAGATAATAAATGGAAGCCAAGTCCCTCACATGTGGTTAGTGCTCACTGTCACTCAGGGTTTTAGGTGAGGGGTGTGGATGCTCTAGTTTGTTCAGGATAATCCCAATTTATGCTCCAGGCCAGCTGGCCAGCTGGTGTCCTCCTAGCTCTCACAAGTGTCTTGCTAATCTATACACTCAACCTAATCATAAGAGGTTCTAATTTTCCCATTTGTGTTTTCCTATATTTCTAAATTCTAATGACCATAACGTGTTTCCTTAATTATAATCTGTAAACCCAACACACACACACACACACACACACACACACACACACACACTCTGATGCTGCTGAGATTGCAATGTAATTCACAAGAAATTAGTGCTCTTTACCTCCTGCTGCCCCCAGGTTCTGAAATCAGGGGTGGATCTTCCAGTCAATAGGATCTTAGAACCAAGGCAACACAACGTATTAAATCAGAAATGGGAAAACATAGGAAATCTATTAAATGCTTTTTTTTTTTTTTTAAGATTATAAGACCTAGAAAACTGGATAAAATCAAATGGATAAGACCCCTGTGTGTAGCCATGGCCTTATTGGTAGAAGGAGCTAGTGTTTCTCAGAGGGTCCCTGATCAGGTGATTAACAAAATAAAAGAGTGTGACTGCTAAAGAATCTTCTCCAGGACTGGAAGAGGGCAGGGACAAGGCTTACAGCCCTTGCTGGGACCTGAGCAGTTTTTAGAAATTACTGAAATAATACTGATAATGATAATTATTTCCATGAATGGTTAATTTCATTAAGCATGGGGGTAAGTTCTATTATTGCCCCCATTCCACAGATGAGGAAACTGAGGCACAGAAGAGGCATCTGTCCCAGGTCGTAGACCGGTATGCACAGAGGTGGGATTCAGGTTTTTCCATCTGGTTCCAGAATGTGCTTCTTAATCACAGTACGCTGCTTCCTGCCTCTTTTGTGTTTTTCCCAAGCTGCTAGACTGAGCAGATGAATTCATCAGCAAAGCCCTAACTTAAAGCTCTCCCCAGGGCTCAGTGGCCTGGGGGATGGGGGATGACAGGCATGAAAGGCTCTAACCCAGCTCTCTGCAGCCAGATATTCTGATTCCCTTGGGCTCAGTAATGAGGTGTAAAAAGAGCACCCAACGCTCTATCTGTGCACTGTCACCGACTGTGTTTCCCTTAAATGGCCACAGAAACACTTTCAGTTTCACAGACTCTTCCAGAACCTTACTGTTCCTCACCAAGAGGCAGAATCTATTTCACCATCCCCAAACTTGGCAGCCTTGCCAGCCACCTAGAATGTGGTGGAAAAACACACTGCATGTCTCCCGAGGCCAGGTCACAGATCCCAATGACTTCCTTCTGGCTCTCGGTCGTAGGACGCTCCCCGCTGGAGCCCTGCTACCATGTTATGGGGAGGCTCAGACTCCTGGAAAGGCCGTGTGTGGGTGTCCGGCCAACAGCTCCAGCTAAGGACCCTGGTCACCTACCAGTGTCAACTGTGATGTGTGAGAAAGTGAGACATCTGCCCCCTCCAGCCCCAGCCTTCAGTCTTCCCAGCGGAGGCCCCGTCATTATGGAGCGACGTCAATCAAGCCCTCTCCCCTGAGCCCTGCCCAGATTCCTGGCCCACAGAATCCCAGAGAAGTGGTTGTTTTATACGACACACT
Source organism: Canis lupus baileyi (assembly GCF_048164855.1). NCBI lineage: Eukaryota > Metazoa > Chordata > Mammalia > Carnivora > Canidae > Canis > Canis lupus. Next base: position 40,275,637 of record NC_132859.1, on the reverse strand, counting down.
CTGGGGGCAACTTGATAGGCAACCACGGTAGTTGGAGCAGGGACTGAAACAGAAGAGGCTCTGCTTGGTCTGTTTTGAAAGTAGCACATGAATCGCTCTGGGTTTCGTGTTTTGATTCTTCACGCGGGGAAGTTGAGATCTGTCCAGAGGGCAGTAGTGACGGGCCCAGGTGAGAGGCAGACGACATCTGTGACCCGCACCTGCGATACTAGCTTCAAGATGTCCCCTCGGCAGAGATGACCTGGGGCTGAGCTCGGTTGAAAGGCAGCTGTCCTATCTGAGAGTCATGCCGTGCAACACTACTGAGAGCTTTTGGTTTGGGGCTTCCTCTGCAGCCAAGAACCCAGGAGGGAGAAGTAGGAGGCCAAAGACCCGCCCACTCTGCTTCCCCTGAGCAGCCCAGCCTGTAGGAAGCATTTACTGATGCCTCCCAGGAAGGCTTCATTTGGAAACAAGATCCGACTGCCAAATTTGTCTATGCGCACTCCACGTGCTGCTGCACACGTAGGCTTCGGGTTTGATGAGTTCATACTGCCCAATATGTGCTCTGTGATTATACCATCTTCCCACCTCTTTTCTTTCCTCATGCGACCAGCCCGAGGGGTCCAGAGGGTGGGGGACATACGGACAGTGTTGAGTTACTTCAGTGACCAGTGCTGAACCCAGCCCCCATCAGATGACAGTAGCCAAGCCCCAGACTTGGAAGCAAGCCTAGTTCATGATTAGCAGGGCCCATGCCAGGCGACCTCAGTCATGTGAGCAAGAAACACTTACTGCTACATGCCACCAAATGTTTATGACTATTTGTCAGACAGCAAAAGCTAACTCATCAGTGTGTTTGCAGAACTGCCCTGCCTTCCCAGTTAGGCAACCCTAGTTTTTAAAATGGAAGGACGAGGGGGTACCTGCGTAGCTCAGTCGGTTAAGTGTCTGACTCTTGATTGTAGCTCAGGTCATGATCTCAGGGTCCTGGGACGGAGCCCTGAGTTGGGCTCCCCATTCAGCACGAAGTCTGCTTTGGTTTCTTTCTCCCTCTCTGTCACCTGCTCCCTGCTTGTGCTCACACGCTCTCTTTCTCTCTCTAAAATAAATACGTCTTGAAAAATAAAATAAAATGGAAAGAAGAATAAAGTTACTAATTCAGTGATTATTTATTAAGGACCAACCATGTCACCAGCCCGGTGCTCAGCACAAGGGTTACAAGGCTACGTTGGTTTCCACTTTGCTGAACACAGTCCTACGGAAACCGTGATGCAGGGGAACTAGTCATGCTGCTGCTCCATCCTTTGGCACCTATCCTGGGGAAGTAAATATTTGGAGAAGCTGTGAGGCCAGTCCCAGCAGGAGGCCTGGCATCTCGCCCCTGCCCTGGGCCTGGTGCCAGAAGTAAGTGCCTGTCCAATTTGAGAATGTGGGTGTAGGAGGCCTCGATTAAAAACCCAGGCAGTGTAATGCCAAAAAAGTGCCAGCCCGGGGAAGAAGAAATTAGTCTGGGATAAAATATGACACGGCAAGTATACAAGAACCATTAAGGGATTGTAAGCATGTGTCACTGATGGAAAACCACAGTTGTTAAGAATATATGATCGTTGTATGGTACCCAGTGAGAAGTGTAGATGAAAGTCTTGAGTGTTGGCCAAAGGCTGGTGCCTGATCAGAGTAAGTACAGCCAAGTGGGAGCACTAAAGCATGGCTAGCAATGTCTACAGGTCCAACAGTCACTCAGCAAACACAATCATTGGTGGGCCAGTCAACCACACTGGTACTCAGTTTCCTCATCTTTAAAAGAGGGATAATAAAATCTACAATGCAGAGTTGATATAAGGATTAAAACGAGCCAATCTGGGCTAAACATGTAGAACAGCCTGGAACATCTCCAGTAAACACTCAACAAGTGTCAGGTAGTAAAAGTCCTTTCAGGGGTTGTTGGTCAGAGTAAGTGGGATGTTTGAGAAGCTCTCAGCATAGAGTAGTTCTTAAACAGTGATTCTCCTAACTGCAGTGTGTTGTCCCCTGGAGATGAGCACAATATAAAGACAGCTTAGACACAGGCCGTGTCCTAAAGAGTAAGGAGCTTCAGACCCAGACACAAATACCTTAAAAGAAAATGGATAAATGCTATCTGGGAGGTATAATTTGTGAGGAAGGGTCTTGGAAAAGAAGAAGGTAAGGCATGTCCTTTGTGAGGAGCAGACATGGCTCTTGTGAGGACTCTGTATGAGGCAGGATTTGAACATACAGAGAAGAGAAAACGGGGACTCTGGCAGAGGGAGCATGATAAAGGAAGGTCTGGGAGTGCAAAAGCATAGGGCATATTCGAGATGAGGTGAGTTGTCCATTTGGGGCAAACCCCGCATGTGTAAAGGGGCGAGATGGGAATGAAGCTGGCAAGGAGGACAGGGCATCTGATTCCAGGCTGAGAAAGTAGACTGATGGACAATGGGGAGTGAGTGAAGGTTACTGAGCAAAGAACCACAGGTGGAACTGTATTTTTGGACAACTCAGTTAATCCAGTAACAGGTGGACTGGAGATGGGGGGAAGAGACCCGGGTCAGTTAGGAGGAGGCTGTCAGTCTGAGAAAGCTGATGAGGATTAGTCTCAGAGCACCAGCCAGAGGGGATGGGTGGGACGGGAGTGCAGCAGGTGGCCCCCGAGGATCCAGACTGCATGCAGACCCCCTCCAACCACCAGGCCTATGCAGCTGCTGAGTTCCAACAGGAAACTCCCCTGGCCAGCTCAGTAGGGAGGCAGCTGCCTCAGATTCCTCAGAGTGCTGACAAAGTGCTCAAAATGAGCTGGCAATTACATCTGCTACTTCCACATAAGAAATCACAGATTAAAGACAAATCTGCCAGGCCTCACCCCTTCTGCAGGCCATTAGCTGTCCCCTCTCGTGCTCTCTGACCTGGTTCTGGAGAGCAGCCCCCCCAGAGAGAACCTCTCCCACCTGCCCTCTGTCTGCCTGTGCTCCTAGAGAGCACAAAGCTGCCCGTGATGAATTGCCCCCTTCCAACAGGCCAGAGTAAGGGGTGTGTGGATATCTCGCCCTTTCCGCCTCCCTCCTCTGGGTGCCCTGTCCCCAGATCCTTTGATTATTCAGTGATCATGATTACTGAGACCAGTGTCCCCAGGTTCAGGGAAGTCATTTCAGAAGGCAGGTGTCAAATAGGCCCTTCTCGGATGTCTGCATTCTCCTTTGCTCTCTCACATCTGAGTCATCCGAGTGCCAAGTGAAAACAAAGCGCTCCCTTCAGAGAGTTCTCCACCCTGCTTGGCCTTCACTTATTAAAAATAACCTAGTAAGGCTGGAACCCAGCCACTCCCTGCATTTCCCTTTACCGGACCTGCAGGGTCACCATGAATCCTCTCTGCTGCCACAAAAGCAGCCTGGCAACATGACAAAGGGAGCCTTTCACTCTACATGAAGAGGCCCTGCTTTTGTCCAGCCTGGAAGCCTTTGAAGGAAGCAAAATGGGCGTGCCCTAAACAGAGCCCCCCTGATGCACCTGCTAATGAATAAATCCAATACAAACACATGGCTTTCCAAGGACAGTCATGGCAGCAGGGCATTTAGTGTCTCAGTAAGGTGAGGCATATCAACTGGAATCTAGTTACTGGGCTCAAATGCTTCTTCCTAAATTCTGTTTCTGAATTGAGTTGATAATTTCATGTTTGTCTTTTATTTTTTAACATGTGGGTAGAAGTGAGAAATAGGTAGAGCCAAAAAGAGCAGCAGTCACAGGAAGAGGAAAGAGAGACAAGAATTCTGAGTAGCCCACAGACTATTATGTGAACGTCTCAAAGAACTGAAAGTGGGTTGAATCATTTGTAAGCTTATAGATAAACTCTTTCGAGGCTACCAAAAACCCTCAACAAAATATTAACATATCAAATCCAACAATATATAAAAATATATAAATGCACAATGACTAAACTTTACTCTGGGAAGGTATAGCTGGTTCAACATCTGAAAATCAATGTATACATCATATTAATAGACCAAAGAAGAAAAACCAAATGTATCAATTAATGCCAACAAAGTATATGACAAAATTCAATACCTATCCATGATAAAAACCTCCAGCAAATTATGATAGCAGGGAGCTTCCTTAACCCAATAAAGGGCACATATGCAAAAATCTACAGCTAACGTCAGACTCAGACTTTGTGATGAGAGACTGCATGCTTTTCCCCAGATAGGGAACAAGGAAAGGCTGTCATCTCTCACCCCTCCTATTCTTTATACTTCTGGAAGCTGCACTAAGGTAAGAAAATGAAATGAAAGACATATAGAATGAAAAGGAAGAAATAAAACTTCTTTATTTACAAACAGTAGGATTAACCGATGTAGAAAATCCCTTAGAATCTCCATAAAAAGATCCAAGAACTAATACATGAGCTTAGCAATGTCATAGGTTGCAAGATCAATATACAAAACTCAAATGTGTTTGTATACATTAGCAATGAACAACTGAAATTAAACATCAGAAGCACACAGGACTACTTGGACTATTTACAGTAGCACCAAAAAAAAGAAAAAAGAAATATTTATTTTATATAAATCTAACTTCAGAGCCTGCTGAAATTATAATAATGATAAAAGAAATCAGAGAAGTCCTATACAAATGGAGTTTATTTAGGAGCTGGGAGATGCAACATCACTAACAGGCCAATTCTCTCCAGATTGATAAACGGATTCAGCGAAATCCCAACCAAATCCCAGCAGACTTTACAGGTACATATTGATGAGCTGATTGCAAAATTTACATGGAAAGGCAGAGGGGTTACAATGTGGGGAGAGGGACTGACCACAAAGGGATAGCACAAGGGCCTTGTGGGGGTTGGTGGGGGGGGTTGGATAGCTGTTCTCTATCACACTGTGATGATAGAAACATGGCTCTCTGCAGTTGTTGAAACAGAACTCTTCTAAAAGTTCTGATATTGATGGTGGTAATGGTGGCCCATAGTGTGTGAATATACTAAAAACCACTCAGCTGTACACCTCAAATGATATGGTATGTGAATTATACCTCAGCAAAGCCGTTACCGAAAACCTCCCCTCAGAAAAGACATCTGCAAGGAGATGGTGCAATGATGCTGTCAAACCACAGAGTGGGAGGTTAGGGGATGGGAAAAAAATTCAGAGGCCCCAGCCCTTACTACGCTTCCTAAAGACCTCACTGAGGCATTTCCACAGCATTTCGTCAGAACTCTTGACCTTTTTTCTGCCCTGCAATTTTGTTGATAACGATAGAAAAATCTTCCAGAAACTGCCCCAACACTCACAGCGCATCCACACCAATGCCCAGGCGTTTCTGAATTTGCCCAGTGATTCACATTCTGGCCCAGCACACACGTCCATACACATAACTAGAACAACAGGGGATCTTGAACACTTTCCTGCACAGGAGAGAAATTTGAGACCAAGAAAAGAGATATGATTTACTCAGGGTTACTCAGCTGACAGGTGACAGAGGCAAGAGCCAAACCTATGTTCTTTCTTCATCACCTTGACACCTCTCTAAGGTCAAGAATATGAGCCTGGCACATATCACATGCTCTACACTGGATAGCTAGGTGCAAAATAAAAGCCCTACATACCCTCAACGAGGGTGTGTGACATCTCTCCACATTCTGACACTGATGTATGCCAATCTAACTTTCCCATCAAAACGACCAGCACAGACTCCTAGAAATAAGAAGAGGACATGCAAAGGGGAAAAGAGGATAGAGACTTTGTAGAAAATAGGACGAATAAATATGAACAGATGCCATTGATTTCTGGAGAAAGGATTAAAGATCTCACTAGGCACCGAGAGGAGGTGATAGAATAATAACTAACATTTCCTCAGAGACTGATACCTCATATAGGATCCTCACAGTAGCTTGGGGACCAGGTGAAACCAACATCTCCATTTCACAGATGTGGACACTGGGGGATAAAGAGGTTAGGTGACTTACTCAAGATGTCCTCCAGCAGTGGGGATTTTATTAGCTGTGTGACCTGGGAAAGCTACATACCCTACCAGAGCCTCTGTCTTCCCACCTGGAAAGTGGGAATGGCCAACAGTACCTCATTTAAAGGGTTATCTCATCTGAGGTAATATTGGAAAAGTGATGAGCACAGTGCCAGGCACAAATTACATGCTCTACGCGTATTAAGTGCAAAACAAAATCCTCACAGGGTCCATGGAACATTCTATTACAGTGAACAATCTGTAGGCCCTGTATCATAACACTCTTGGGTTATCAACACCTCTTCCTTCACTCAATTTTCTAGAAAGTGTCTCTTGCTGTGTGTAAATGAAAAACTATAGAAACCACCACTTCATCAGCTTCCCTCTTCCTCCCAGTCAGGGGGGCTCTTCCTGCAGTGCCTGGCTTTTATTTTTCTTCACCCTTTTCCTTGGCCCCAGGGAACAGAGATTGATATTGACTTCAACTGGACATCTGTTCAGGGGTAGATGGCCTGTGTGATGTGAATATTTATTATCTCAGTAATCTGTACTTCATATCTTCCTAAAGGAAGAAGGCAACAGAAGGGGGCTTAGTAAGAAATGTCAGACATGAAGGGAAGAGCAGAGATTTGCACCAAACAGGAACTATGAACGTAGTGTTGAAGTATCATTATAAAGAACAACAAACAGGTACAAACTTTCGAAGTCAATGCAAAGTTAATCATTAAAATGGAACCGGAAAACCTTAGGTCGTCATAAGAATTGAAGGGTTAGAGAGAGTTCTGGAACAGACTCTGAACATGTCCCCTGCCTGAATTGGCAATTATGGGGCAGACATTGAGTGAGGAAAGAAGCAAATGAGTAATTATGTGTTATAGAACCCTATGCGATGACTTCTAATATATACTGTTAAAGTAAAACAGGAAGGTGAAAAATAACTAAAAAAGCAAGGTGGCCACCTTAAAATGGAGGAAACAAGCTGACAACATCTAAGCCCACTGATCAATCTTAACACCACGAAAATAGAGATAACAAGAGATCAGGTATCTCCTGATGGAAATACACCTCGCCGTCTACGATGTGGTTTTGCAACAAACAAATCTGAATCTGATGAACCTCTAAATTTAATTGTCAATTTGCAGGAAATATAGAGGACTGGAGCACTTGTTAATAATGACACCATAGGGATGCACTCAGATACATCTACTCAGTGGGAATGAACACAGGAATGAATGACTGTTTATTCAATAAATAAGTTATAGGAAAAAGGATGGAGAGGAATGCACAGATTCAAAGAAACTTGACAGCGGCACCTGGGTGGTTCAGTCGATAAAGCATCTGACTCTTGATTTCGGCTCAGGTCATGATCTCAGGGTCATGAGATCAAGTTCCATGTTGGGCTCTGTGCTAGTCCTGGGGCCTGCTTAAGATTCTCTCCCTCTGCCCTCTCCTCCCTCGTGCACTCTCAATTAAATCAATCAAACAATAAATAAAACTTGATAGACATTTATAAATTAAATACAACATATGATTTTTGTTTGGATCTTGATTTGAACAGACCGATTGTTTAAACACACACACACACACACACACACACACACACACACACAAATGAAGAACCCTGAACAGGCTGGATATTTGATGGAAAGGAATTACTGTTAGTTTTTTATGTTGTGACAACAATAATATAAGTGCTTGTTATTAAAGAAGAATGCATACTGAAATATGGATTTGTTCCAAAATAATCTGTGACGCAGATCAGAGATACAGATGAAACAAGATCCACCATGTATTGATAATTGTTTTAGCTGTGTGACAGGTAGGTGTGGGGTCATTATAATATTCTCAGCCTGGTTATGCTGAAAATTTCCCATAATGAAAACTTTAAAAAGCAAGATACCGAGAGTGAGTATAAGCAAACTATGGAAAAAATGTTATCACCAGGGAAGGGTGGTAGCAAAACAGAGGCATAGAGAAACTTCCCAACTTATCCTTTTAGACTTTGTGAATCCTTTGTTTTTTAAATTTTTCTTTTCTTTTCTTTTCTTTTTTTTTTTGTGAGAGCTAGAGAGTGAGTGCAAGCACAAGATGGGGTGGAGAGGCAGAGGGAGAGGGAGGCAGAATCTTAAGCAGGCACCGTGCCCAGTGCAGAGTCCCATGAGAGACTTAATCTCATGACCCTGAGATCATGACCTGAGCGGAAATCAAGAGTCCAACGTTTAACCGATGGAGCCATCCAGGTGCTCCCAGGGGTTGACAAATTTTTTTTGATAAAGGACCAGTAAGTATTTTAGGCTTTGAGGGCCATTGCAACTACTCAGCTCTGCCATCGTTGTACAAAAGCAGCCATATGCAATATACAGAAGTGAACGAGTTTGGCTGTGTTCCAATAAAACTTTATTTACAAAAACAGGTGGCAGGCCAGATTTGGAGGCGGGGCTCAAGTTTGCCAACCTCTGCAAATGTTCAATGTAATATCATTTATAGTAGCTAAAAGCTCAAAAACAACCCACATGTTCAAAAGTGAATGGTTAAGTAAATTAAAGAATATCCACTTAGATGATAGTACATAATATGCACAATTATGAAGATGTTACAGCAACAGAAACATGTTACTAAATATTGAATTTTGTAATTTAAAAAAAGAGAGGAAGCAGAATCCATGATTATAATCAGTAGGATTACGGCTCTGCAAACTTCATGTACATGCTCAAAGACCAAAATAGATCGTCTGTGGAATTTGTGGAATGGTGGGGCCATGGGTGAACTTTGCTTTATAATTTCTGTGGCTAGCAGCAATTTCATATTCTAGTGCTACCAAAAAGCCCACTCTCTGGACTGACCAAGGAACTTTCAAACCTCTACCTTGTCTCTCAACACCGGGTCTTTGCAAAGGCTGTTAAAGGCTGTTCCCTCCTCCAGAACACTCGCCTTCTCCTCCTGCCTTGACCCTTCCCATACTCTGGGGAGATTCCTGCCCCAGGAAAGTCTGACTATAGACTAGGGAAGAGCCTGGTAATCTGTGCTCACAGCATCCTATACTTCCTCCTTCGTGATGCTCACCACCCTTACAGTCAACCACACTTCACTGATTCAAAGATGCTCATTCTTGCTCATTTTTCCTTCCCTCAAATCAGGGCTGTAACTTAAAAATACTGTCAGCCAAACCAGACAGTAGCTGTGGAATAGTTACCTTGGCCTGCCATGTGCCAACATCAAAACTTTTGGAAGGGCATCAGCAGCATGGAAGATTCCAGAGGCAGGAGTGGTGCACTCTTCGGAGCCCTGAGAACCAGGGCCTTGGTGGGCCTGAGATGGCAGGCTGGGGGATCAGGCATGTTTAGCATCACTGCCAGAGCGGGAGTCAAAAACCAGCGTATGAGCCCCAACAGCTTTTAGTTCTTTGATGGACTCTTGTCAGGAGTCTCCACTGCTCACACTCTTGATGGCACAAAGGACAAAAGAGTGTATAAAAATATTTTTAAAAAAGGGGGGGATTTAGAAGAGGAGGGCTCTGACTGTAAAGAGGTTGTAGGAATATCTTAAGCAATTTATTTTCTTTCATCAATTTTTCTTTTATATATTCACAAGAGGATATAAAATCAGTTTAATTAGGTCCAAAAGAATTTTTCCAGGGGTGCCTGGGTGGCTCAGTCAGTTAAGCGTCTGACTCTTGATTTTAGTTCAGGTCATGATCTTGGGGTTCTGAGATCGAGCCTTCCCCCAGTCACACTCAGTCCTGGGCATGGAGCCTGCTTAAGAGTCTCCCTCTCCCTCTCCTTCTGATCCTACCCCCAGCTTCCTCATAAATAAATAAATAAACAAACAAACAAACAAACAAATTCTTCCAATGAGCATGAAATAAAAATTCTAAATACGAGATTTGTGTCACAGAATTACCATTTTTTTTCTTTCTTAGCAGTGCCTAACACAATGGTGCCTAAAGGTAATGGAACATGGCACCTATTCAGAGTCCGGATTCTCTGTCCACGGGGGAGAGGCAGATCTGGCCTGTTCATCACCGTAGCCTCAGCCTCAGTCCCGGCACAGGGCTGGGGCAGAACAGGGACTAACTGAAGTCACTAGAAAGAGCGCCGCCCTGCCAGGCAGAGAGCCATGCATGACTAGGACCACATCACAGGGTTAGCACCTGAGCCAGAAATAGAAATTTTCCAAAAGTGAGCTTGCCACACCTGGCATTTGATTTTTTTCAGCCTTCAATCCAATACAGTAATGTCACTAGTCAGTGTTTCCGATGTTGGGTTAAATTCGGAGTCCTGTCCTGACAGCTTGACAAACTGACAGAAACTTCCCTCATCCCTCCGCTTGTCCCTGTTTGCTTTGGCATAGGAACCGGCTGTTTTGACTGTGTGAGTCAGTGGAAACCTGTTAACTCAACTAATAAAAAAGAAAGGAGTTCTCACCCTGGCAGCAAGGGCAGTAACTGTAACTTTGCCAGAAACTCCAGGATGGGGGCACCTGGGTGGCTCAGTGGTTGAGCATCTGCTTTTGGCTGAGGTTGTGATCCTATAGTCCGGGGATCAAGTCCCGCATCAGGCTCCCTGTGGGGAGCCTGCTTCTCCGTCGGCCTGTGTCTCCCTCTCTCTCTGTGTCTCTCATGAATAAATAAATAAATAAAATATTTTGAAAGAAGGAAGGAAGGAAGGAAGGAAGGAAGGAAGGAAGGAAGGAAGGAAGGAAGGAAGGAAGGAAGGAAGGAAGGAAGGAAGGAAGGAAGATCAGTCAGTCCAGGATGAGCATCCTACCCTCTCCTTGCTAGGGTCCCACTTATATCTTCCTTAGCCTCTCCTCCCTCCACAGAGAGAGATTCCCCCCTCTTTCTGGCCTGAAGTTAGTGCCCCAGGTACCCTGGTGCTTCTAGGCCTGGCACAGGGGCCCTTCCCACAACGGGCCCACACCCCACCCCTTGGCAGACACTTCCCCATGAAGCATTACCCTATCTTCCAAGGAAGATCCAAGTCTCAAGCATTTCATCCAGGCTGACTTTTTTGAAAGGAGTGCTATTACCAGGGCTTTGTCAAAAAAATATGTTTTCATTCATTAAAAAAATAAAAAATAAAAAACTTGTGAGGGCTTTCTATGCTCCAGGAACCACCGTAGGAGCAAGGCACCCTAAGGTGACCAAGACAGCAAGGTCAATGTCCCTCTGCTGGTCAGGTCCTGATGAGAAGACCCACTGTGATAGAGTAACAAAGAAATGGACAAGGGGATTTCGGCTAAAGAAGTGCTGGGAAGGGCAGCCTAGGTGGCTCAGCGGTTTAGCGCCACCTTTAGCCCAGCGTGTGATCCTGGAGACCATGATCCGTCCCAGAGTCCCAGAGTCCCACGTCGGACTCCCTACATGGAGCCTGCTTCTCCCTCTTCCTGTGCCTGTGCCTCTCCACCCCCCGCCCCCATGTCTACCACGAATAAATAAATACAATCCTTAAAATAAAAAAGAAGTGCTGTGAAGGTGTCAGAACTGGGCAATTGTACAGGGTGATGGGGTTAGGGTGGCGTTAGGGGGACGACTTCAGATGAGGGCTTTGGAGAAGGCCCCTTAGAGGCAGGATGGGGAGAGATCTAGCGGGGAAGCGGACAGTCTCTACACCTGGATTTGCTTCTGTTTCCTGATCTATAAAATATGAAAAATAAGGCCTTGGAGCCTCCACCTATAGCTGACAGAAAAGGAAAGAAAGAGTAGAGAATCCTGTCTCTTAAAAGCCTCTGGCAGGAAGCAACAAATATTTCTTCTACTCTGATTCCACTGGTGAGAACTAGTGGCACAGCCATACAGACACAGGCCACAGGAAATGTCTGGCTGCAGAGCTGTCAATCAGGAGCTACCCCACACTCGTGAAAAGAGGGAGCATGAGTTTCGGGTGAACAACTAAATTGCTGTCATCCAGTTGAGGCCAGTGTGTAGTAATTGACTGCATAATTACTGTGAATTCAGATGCTTGGGATAAAATATGAAAAACAGTAGTACCTAAATGATAGGGCTGTCAGGAAGATTAAATGAGGTAATTCATGTCAAGTTCACAGAATAGGAATTGGAAGGCGATGAGCCCTCAATAAATTTTAGCCATTGTCCCAAGGATGTGACATTTGAGCTGCTGTCCTTCCTTCCTTCCTTCCTTCCTTCCTTCCTTCCTTCCTTCCTTCCTTCCTTCCTTCCTTCCTTCCTCCCTCCCTCCCTCCCTCCCTCCCTCCCTCCCTCCCTCCCTCCCTCCCTTCTTTCCTACTCTCTCTTTCTGACTAGGACATGCAGTTAAGCTCAACATGAACTATAAACTATTAACTTCAGATAGGAAGTTAGCAAAAGGGTCTGTTTGTTTTCTTCCCCTTCTGCTTTTGCATCAACTGGAGCTACAAAATACTGCCCTCCAAATCAACATTAATGTCCAGTGATGCAGTTGCTCTGTCTTGGACTCTTTGGTAATGTCAATGTCATGAATAAATAAAATCTTTAAAAAAATTATATATACATGGAAAATGACTAGACAAATGTGTTAAAAGGTGAACAGTTGAGAACCTGGGGAAGGGTATATGGAGAGTTCCCTGCACTGTTCCTGCAAAGTTTCTGTAAATCGGGAATTATTGATAAGTAAAAACTTACAAAAGCATATATAATTTAGAGACTTACATCATTGGGCACTTCTACAAACACTTAAAAAATTTTTATAGTTTTTAAAATTCATTTATTTTTTATATTAATTAATTTTTTAAAAAAAGATTTTATTTATTTATTCATGAGAGACACAGAGAGAAAGGCAGAGACATAGGCAGAGGGAGAATTAGGCTTCCTGCAGGGAGCCTCATGCAGAACTCCATCCCAGGACCCCGGGATCATGACCTGAGCCAAAGGCAGATGCTTAACCGACTGAGCCACCCAAGAACCCCTACAAACATTTTTTAAAAATAACAACTATTTCACAAGCAGTACACAAAGCAGTGCTAACGTGACCAAGACATATTTTGGGGACTGCAACATCCTATCTTTAAAGATTCTACTAGAATGCTATAAAATTTATTTGGCAATCTAATGGTTGGGGGAATTGGGGGCACTTCATTCAATACCCACAGAAAGCTAGAAGCAGCTCTTCTTTGGAATGTACTTTTTTTCATCTTTTTGTCTCCACTCTGCCATCTGAGAATGACTCTCTGAGTTTCTCTTCATGTGTGCTCTATCTTTATGGTTCTGCTTTTCTCAGCAGAAATTCAAGGACTGCTTCTCTTTTTGAATAAGCTATTAAGGAAAACAATATACCAAAATAAAGAAGACTGAGATGTAATTGCCATTCAGACTGTCAGAGGATGGCCATCTCTTCTCTGAAACACTGTTCCTAGAAATGAGCCATGCTTCTAAAACGAGAAAATATTAAATGTCCACAATCCGTTATGCTGAAAATTTTGAGAATCTCACTACAGTGGAAAGTCTTGAACTGGTTGTACTACTTTCCTGTGGTTGCTGTGAGAAATTACTATAAAGTCAATAGCTTAGAGTAAAAGAAATTTATTCTTCCACAAGTCTGTAGTTCAGAAGTGGCAATCAGTATCACGGGGCTTAAACCAAGCTGTCGGCAGGACTGCGTTCTCTCTGGTGACTCTAGGGAGAAGCCATTTGTTGTTTCTCCCAGCTTTCAGTGGCTGCCCTGGTGTTCTTGGGCTCATGGCCACATCACCGCAATCTCTGCCACAGCTTCACATCACTGTTGGAGAAGGTCATCAAACAGATGTGACCTCCAGTTGACCTGTGAGATGGACCTGGGCACACAGAGGTCCTTACCCTCTCCCCATCCTTGAAACGTGGGTTCTGCTTACCTTTCCTGCTCCCAGAGGCTGCTCCGAGGACAGAGCCTTGAAATGGTGATGCAGTGTTGAGAACATCTGGACAGTGTATGTGACTATACCAGGTTAAGGATTCTATGTAAACTTTTAAGGTTTGGAGGGCAGGTGCAGAACCCACTCATATGTAAGTTCCCTTTGCTTACCAAATGTGCCTCCTTCCTCAGCTCCCCCTGGCCTCCCAGTAGGGGGGTTGGTTTCAGAGCACACCTGAGAAACCAGGAGAGGGTTTCAAACCAGCGGTCATATCACCTTCTCCTTTGTACGTCTCTCACAAAAACACTTTTCATTGGACTCAGGGATCTCCCAGGTAATTCAGATAGTCACTTCAAGACCTTAACCTAATCACATCTGAAAATACCCTTGTTACCAACAAGGTAACATTCAGAGGTTCCAGGGAGAAGGATGTGGTCATATATTTAGGGAGCCATCATTCAACCCACTACAACTGGAAAGCAGTTATTTACCCCTAAATCATACTAAGATGACTGTATGTTGACGTAGCCATCACATTTCTAAATGTGGGATTGATGTTACCACAAACGGTGAGAGTAGGTCAGCAAGGAGACCCCTGTGAAACCCAGGGGATGCACATTATGCTGCAGAGTTGTTCCCTCTACTTAAGTGGCAGTCAATAAACAGGATGCACTGCTCAGTAGCAGTGATACGTAAGGAATCCTTGTAAGCCCAAGTGTCACATCAATAGAAGGGTTACTGGTGCCTCTTCCAAGTGAAACTTACAATGGGACGTATCAATAAGGCCCTATCTCTGAAGTCATATTGCTTTTCTCCAGGAAAATTTCCTGGGGTTATATTAAGTTCTTCCAAGGAGTTAAGTCAGACATGGTCAAGTTATTTATACTATCATTATATTGCTTGTAATACCCTTATAAAAGGTTACAGAAAAAAAAAAAAAAAGGTTACAGAAATAATTTTGCTCCCTATTGATTTTATTTCTCATTCAGTACATGTTCATTTGTTTCAAATAGGAACTAAAATAAATAAATAAATAACATGACTGTTTAAGTGGACCTCAAAAAGCAGTATCAAAAGTCCTGTGTGGTCTAGAAGGCTGAGCAGCCTGGCACTGCCAATCCAGAGGGTGGCTGGGCAAGAATATTGATAAACAAGTTCTGCGGGCAGAAGGAGTCAGCAGTCAGGTTTGTTAAGGCCCAGACTGCATGAGCTTAGAGCCTCAGCAGAGATCAGAAAGACGGAAGCAATTCCAATGGCTCCTAAGGAACAAAAGCAGGCCCTCCATTGGTGCGCTGCTCACTTGCACCACTGCCCAGGTATGCAGGGGGCGCCCCTGCCAACTCCTCCCACACTCAGCCTTGTGCTAACGATTTCCCTTGGACCAATGCAGCTGTCTGGCTCAGAGGTTCCTGGGAGTTTATCTACTCCTCTCCCTCCCCCCACATTTGTAGTCCATGAGAGGTACAAAAGCCCAGTTCCACTGCCCCAAAACAAGAGAATCTCTGTGATGCACCTCATTTTCCAGAGATCTCTGAAAGAGAGGCTGAGGCTTAGACTTCTAAAACCCATCTTTGTCTAGCTCCTTCTCCTGTCCCTGGTTGCCTCCCTCACTTAGAATGGACCAAATGCACAAGAACCTCATCTCTAGCTCTATTTCTAGGGAAGCCAACTTCAACAGCCTCTGTGATGGATGCTGGGAAATTCTAAGAAAAATGCCGGTCACACAACTTTTCTTGTCACCTAAACTTTCCCGGTTCTTAAATTCTTTTTTTTTTTTTTTAAAAGATTTTATTTATTTATTCATGATAGTCACAGAGAGAGAGAGAGAGAGAGAGAGAGGCAGAGACACAGGCAGAGGGAGAAGCAGGCTCCATGCACCGGGAGCCTGACGTGGGATTCGATCCCGGGTCTCCAGGATCGCGCCCTGGGCCAAAGGCAGGCGCCAAACCGCTGCGCCACCCAGGGATCCGGTTCTTAAATTCTTAAGTGGAACTCTGAACAGTGAACATTAAGTAGCGCCTTTCTCAATGCCAATGGATGTGGGAGGCCCCTGAAGCCCTGCAGGGGAAGATAACAAGGTGATATCTGCAAATCTAAATTTCAGGATAGATGAAAAATTTCCAAGAGCAGGCAACATTTGGTCTGAGAGTTCTATTTTTAAGGACTTCTTCTGATATTCTTATACACATACAAAACTATGTTATGGAGAAGGGTATCTGTCACAGCACTGAGACAACAAAAGATGGGGAATAACCCAAGTGTGGGCTAGTTAAATAAATGGCAGGCCTCAGGAAGTGTGATTTCATCAGAGAACCAGATCACTGAAGAATCTGTAGAAGAACAAGATGTTCTTGATAACAGTACAGAGCAGACAGACGAGAAAATATCAGACACAGAGCAGACAAACCAAGGGACTGAAAAAGTATCTGGCACAGAGGAACCAGAGGAGAAGCAAGAGGCTGAGAATGAGGACACCTCAATGAATGAAGCCAAATCAGTAGTCCCCAGAGCCGATCCTATTCCTAATCCTGAACTCAGTGGAGAGTCTCTGATGGCCATGTAGTAAATGCTTTCACGTGCCTTCAACTGGATATTTGTAGTCTTGATGATGTCAGTCATTGCTTTCTAGGTGGTGCTTTCTTTCTTTCTTTTTTTTTTTTTCCTTTCTCTCTCCCTCTAAGGATGTGTTTGATATCATTTGAATTCAAATTGCTTGACTATTTCAATATATCAGAGTTGTAGCTCCTGGGTGTTAAATTAAAGGCGAGTGATATCAGTAAAGTAAGATCCTTTGGAAATTATAAAGACCCACACTATTTAGCCCGCTTTTAAATGTTTTCTTCCATTCTAAAAGTAAACAAAGTAGCATTCTCATTTTCTCTATGTGTGACCTGTAAATAATACCATTTTGACATAGGAAGAACTTTGGTTATGAATAAGTTCTAATGGTGTTCATTTTAAGGAATGAAACAATTAAGATTTTTAATAATTATTCGTTAAAAATGGGTAGAATTTTAATTCTTGAGATATTTGTGTGTGTGGGATGTCTATTTAGGCATTTCCATTAAGTGGTAGGAAAGTTCTAACTGTAACTATATAGGCATTGGTACAAATTCTCAGTAAGAATGCAACTGAACAGTCAAGTGCAGTGTTTCTTTTTTGATGTTTCTTATTTTGCAGCTGGGCCAAAGGCACTTGATGTATATAACTAGCTTATGTTTACATATTAACATATAGGAAATATCTCTGCACTTGACTGTACTTGAATTCTGAGCATTATTTATACTTGTAAAATAATGGTGATATATAAGTGAATTTTGTGCTCTTGTGTGTATTTTGTTAAGGAAAATAAAGATGATCTGGCAGCAAAAAAAATAAAAATAAAAATAAATAAATAAATGGCAGGCTAGTTAAATAAATGATGGTAAATCCATTCTCTTAAAAGCAATGCAACTGTTACCAAGAATGAGAACACTTTCTGAATGGATATGGAATTTCTCCAAGATGGAAAGTTAAGTAATGAAAGTACAGAACACTGAGTATAAGTATGCTCCTATCTGGGCTGAGAGGGGACATGTGCACACACACACACACAAGCACAAAGTAATTCCTGGAGGATGTATAAGAAACCAGTATCACTGGTAGACTCCAGAAAGGACAGTGGAAATTGGAGGATTTTTTCTACTTTTAAAATCTTGATCATGTTATCTGTTTTTTAAAAAGAGTTATTTAGGGGCAGCCCGGGTGGCTCAGTGGTTTAGCGCTGCCTTCAGCCCAGGGCATGATCCTGGAGACCTGGGATTGAGTCCCATGTTGCGCTCCCTGCATGGAGTCTGCTTCTCCCTCTGCCTGTGTCTCTGCCTCTCTCTGTGTGTCTGTCATGAATAAATAAATAAAATATTTAAAACAAAAAAAGTTATTTATTTATTTATTTGAGAGAGAGAGAGAGAGGGATTGAGAGTGACTGGGGGAGGGACAGAGGCAGAGAGAATCTGACACAGACTCCTAGCTGAGTGTAGAGACTTATACGGGGCTGGATCTCACCACCAATGACCTGAGCGGAAATCACCAGTCAGATATTTAACCAACTGAGCCACCCAAGCACCCTATTCATGTTATCTTTTAAAAAGTAAACATAATTTGAGCAATTACACATTCATACTTTCTGTTTGGATCAGGACTTTTATTTTTTAGAATGGCTCCAGGTGGGACCATGGAGGAGAGCAGGTCACCTGGGAGATGGAGGCAATTCTTACAAGCCTAAAGGCTGCAGAGAAGGCCCCGTGTGTTCCCTCATCTGTAAAGTGGGAATACTGACACTTCCTAGAAATGCTGTAATGATAAATGAGTTCTTGCATATCAAGCATGCAGGACAATGCCTAAAGCAAAAGCTCAACAGATTTACTGCATAGGAATTCAATGATATTGACCATAGCCCATATAAAAATTATTTGGCTATTCTTATCATAAGAATGGCACTACGGGAAGCCCGGGGGGCTCAGCAGTTTAGCGCCACCTTCAGCCCAGGGTGTGGTCCTGGAGACCTGGGATCAAGTCCCTCGTTAGGCTCCCTGCATGGAGCCTGCTTCTCCCTCTGCCTGTGTCTCTGCCTCTCTCTCTCTCTCTGTCTCTCATGAATAAATAAATAAAATATTTTAAAAAAAAGAAAAAAATAATGGCACTGCTATTGCTCCATCTTCTCTCGTCAAGGAGCAGCCATGAGAGTGCCAGATCTGATGCAGAATACATGGGCTCTGTGGGTGACGAAGTGATGAACTGCTGTGTAACAAAGACTACAAACTAAGTAGCTTTTTTTTTTAAGGTTTTATTTATTTATTCATGAGAGACATAGAGAGAGAGGCAGAGACATAGGCAGACAGAGAAGCAGGCTCCCTGCAGGGACCCCAGGATCATGACCTGAGTGAGCCAAAGGCAGATGCTCAACCACTGAGCCACCCAGGTACCCTACTAAGTAGCTTAAAACATTTATTTATCATGTCACAGCTTCCACTGGTTGGGAGCCAGGTTGGGAATCCTCTGCCCTGGGTCTCGCAGGCTGCAAAGTTTGAGCCAGGCTGGTGTTTTATCTGACGCTTGGGATCCTCTTCGAAGCTCACATGGTTGTTGGTGAATTTTAGTTCCTTGCAGCTGTAGGATGGAGTCTCTGCCTTTGTGTTTTTCGTTTTTCTGGCCATCAGCTGAGGGCTGCTCTCAGCTTCTAGATATAGCCCATAAGTGCTTGCCATGTGGCCCTCTGCCAGGCCCTTGCCCTACACCCAAAGCAGTTGATTCCCAGGGCCAGCTGGAGAATCTCCCCCTTTGGGAAGGACCCAGTACCTCTTTGAAGGACTTTCACATGATTAAGTCAGGTCACTTGGAGATGATCTCCTTTTGATTAACTGAGAATCAATTGATTTGCGACCTTAATTACATCCAAAATATCCATTCACCTTGGCATATGACATGACATAACGACAGGAATGACATCCCATCAACTCTGCTATATTTTGATGATTAGAAACAAGTCACAGAGCCCACCTGCACTTAAGAGGATGGAATAACACAAAGTTCTAACTCACTGGGGGTCACCCTAGGGTGTGTCTGCCACCATGGGCTAGCCTGGAAGCCTGCTTACTCTACATGGAGAGATGGCACACCACAGTGGGAAAAGGCTAGGCCCTGCCCACACCTGGGTTCAAGTGCTGGCTGCAGAATTTAATGAATATTTTGTACCTTGGGCAAGTTACAAAACCTTTCAGCTTCCATTCAACCAAAACAAGGGGGAAATAAATAATACAGAATCACTAAAAGGGTTCAACAAAGGGAAACTGCATGTAAAATTGCCTGACACACTACAGCAGATACTCAAACCCTAGTTCCCCTCTCTGTTCCCAACCCTTCCAGGAGGAACTCGTGACTTACAAATGAGAATAATAATGCTGGTTTTCAATTAAGCCTTCCAGCAGCCCTGTGGGTAACATGTAAATACACTTTCTAAAATACTATAGACATACTGTTCAATACCCCAGTGAGGGGGTTTTCCCTACTCTGGCTGATTTCATCTCTGGCAAAGGGTGAAATTGCCACTAGCACCTGCTGTCGCGTCTCAGAGCATCCACCTCCTTTTAGATCTGCCACAGCCTGCCCGCCAACAAGGAGCCAAAGGGATGAGTTATGGGACAACCAAACAATGGACTCCTATACATGTATCACATCATTTTCACACAAGATTTAATGACACAGGAAAATACTCATGGTGCTTGGATAATGAGAAAGAAATGATTCCAGATGGTCCTCTCCATGAGCTCAAGATCTGGACTCTAACCACCTGGTCCAAAAACCGGGCTTCACTTTTTATGGCTGTGACTTTCGATGAGTTACTGAACCTCCCCCACCTCAGTTTTCTCATCTGTAAAATGCAGATAACAATAGGACCCACTTATCATGGGGATTAAATGAGGTAACACATGTAAAACACCTAGCCCAGTGGCTGCTGACAAGAACTCGATGCATGATAAACACTATTATCAAAGTACTACCTTTTCATTTGAGAGGAAAAGTTAAAAAAACAAAACAAAACAAAAAAAAACTTCTTCACAAACAATCACTAGCATTGCCACCGCCTTCTTAGGGGAATAAAGAAAGCCCATCAGGAAGGGCCACCTGGGTGGCTCAGTGGTTGAGTGTCTGCCTTCAGCTCAGGGCATGATCCCAGGGTCCTGGGATCGAGCCCTACATGGGGCTCCACACGGTGAGCCTGCTTCTCCCTCCACCTATGTCTCTGCTTCCCTCTCTGTCTCTCTCATGAACGAATAAATAAAATCTTAAAAAGGAATAAAACGTAAACCTATGAGGAAAGGTGAGTAAAACTACACTGAGGTCACACGATAGTAATTATCGATGCTTTCCAGAAGTTTCCAATTTACTCTGTACCTGAAAACAATTAATTTCTCCTTTGTTTCCTCCTTCTCAAGCCCTTCTGAAGGACCTGCATTTTCCCCATCTTTGAAAAACCAAGATGATACCGCTCTTAGGTTTCACAGGGATCCATTCTGTGGGGAATATGTGAAAACCACTTTACAGAAAATTTCTCCTTCTCTATCAATTCACCTATCCTTTTATGTATCTAAAGAAAGAAGGAAGAGAAAGAATGTTGCTGCCCCAGGAAAAGGAAGGGCCATTCACTACCATTGCTGATTAAAACGCAAACCAGGTGAACTGCTTTTTCTGCTGAAGGCTGAGAAGCTTCTCTGTTCAGAGATTTCTGCCAGGGAGCTGGGATGGGCCGGGTGGAGAGATTCCCTCTCGCCCTCCTTTCCTTCAGAAACGATCTGGGGCTGCTGAGCGACCAGCAGCCAGCACCTGGCCCAGCGCCAGGCCACCGATGCCAGGAGCTGCTGAGGCCCCCACGCGGAATGCCAGAGCGTGAGCAGCGGGCCAGGGGAGCCCTGAGCCAGACCGGGGACAAAGACGGCGAGCATGTGGCAGGCGGCGGGTCAGAGGGAGGCTGGCACGGGCAGCACGCCGGGCCGCGCGGGAGCAGACGGCAGAGGAGGAAACAGATGGATGTCCAGGGCGCTGCGCAGGGAGCGCGGAGAGCAAAGTGGGGGGATGAGGGCCTGGGCCTGGGAGGACGGACGGCAGAGAGGAGCCCTTCCCTGATGCCAGACTTGAACTAAAAACACTGACCCACACAGGGAGTCCCCCCCGGGTGAGGCCCAGGATTGCCCTGGAGGGGTACTGAATACCCACTGTAATGCCCCCAAATCTGTGGGACTCTCTTCTGACTCACACGGGCCCACACACTACACCCCTCATGCTCCTCCCTGACCCCCCGCAGCCTGGTGGATCCTTCATCTGGTGTCCTCATCAGTAACCATCTCCTCTGGCCACTGGTTTCCACTCTGGGGGCAGGTGGTTTTGGGGGTACCCTGGAGGGGAATTCTTGCCAGCAATTAAGAAATCCACTTGCTCTGCAGCCTGAATAAATAAAGTGTGGTACTATTTGGTTTTCAGATTTATGCAGATGCTGTTGCCATTACTTATATAAATGCAAGCGCATTTAAAAGCACTACAGAACCCTCTAGCCCATCAATGTCATTGCTCCTTTTCCAAACCATCAGACATCAAAAATACTATTACAACTTAAAATATGATTACCATCACATTTGACTCCTTGAATTTTCTGGATGATAAAGGGACATCCATTAATTTCTAGATATTAAAAGGTTTACATCATTGTTTCATGTCACCATGCTCTGAAGGACACGAAGCACTTCATTTCTCTCTCTGTGAAAGGTCACTGCCATTCATCCCAAGGAAAGATTTATGGATGTGTACACTAGAACTTCTCTATAAGGAAGTTCACCACAGTCTTGTTTATACATGGACAGAACTGGAAGCTACTTTGAGGCAAAATAAGGGGGAGGGGGCTCGTTACACAGACCATCGTACAGCCATGACTAGCTACAATGATGCTGTTCAAATTACAGACAAAGATTAAGTGACACAAGAAAATACTCATCACATATTAAGCAAAAGAAAAAAAAGCATTGGGGTACCTGGTTGGCTCAGTCGGTTAAGCAGCTGCCACTGGGCTCGGGTCATGATCCCAGGGTCGTAGGATAGAGACCCACATCAGGCTCCCTGCTGGATGGGCAGCCTGTTTCTCCCTCTCCAATGCTTGTGCTCTCCCACTCTCTCCCTCTCAAATAAATAAGCAAAATCTTAAAAAAAAAAAAAATTTACAAAGTAGATGTACATCATCCTAATTTTATATGAAACAAAACCATCCCAAATTATATACTATGAAATGGTATAAAATTTTACTTTAAATACTAATCTTGGAAAACAGAGAGTGGGGGAGTCTATTTTCTTTTTGTGTGTTCTCACATTTCTACAGCAAACAAGCATTACTTCTGTCATCAGGAATAAAGCTCATAACTTGTTATGCCTTATTTTTAAAATTTTTTATTTATTTGGCTATTGATGGAAAGTAATTTCTTGTTTTTGGATCAGGATCTGGCTGGGAATGAAAGAATCTTGGCAGTGAGGTTCTTTGCTGCCTTTAACCCCCTGGCTTCCAGGAAATAGGACATGGGTGTGCAGATTGCATGTGGGAACCAAACTGGTGCTCCCCTGCTACCCAGAACTAAAGCAGAACAAAGAGGGGTGGACCGTTCTGGGTTATGCTGGGTCATTCTCCACGCATAAGTCTATTCACAGCTATACCAGAGGCTGAGCTCCCCCACAGTCCAATTCTATTTGGGAACTGGGCTGTGAATTTCCAGAGTGAAGCTCATAATTGCCCTGGGCTGCTGGAGGGTATTTCCAACGCTCTTTCACGCCAGAAAACTGAGTGTACTCTCCCCCGACTCACACATCCACTCAGCTTCCACCCAGCCTGTGTAGGCTTCTTTAATCTTAGTTCAGATAAAACACCTCTTTAGGATATTAAATATTTGCAGTGCCCCCGTTGCTATCCTGAAATGAATAAAATGTATACACGTAGTATGAAATCCTAATCCCTGTAACAACCAAAAAAGTTTCCATAAAGTTCCAAAACCACCTATAGGGGGTGGTACAGCCCTGGTTTGAAAATCACCACTACGGTGGTGGGTTGCTAGTGATAGGATGCTTCCCTGATATTCTTTTTTTTTTTTTTCCAAAGATTTTATTTATTTATTCATGACGGGGAGAGAGAGAGAGAAAGGCAGAGACACAGGCAGAGGGAGAAGCAGGCTCCGTGCAGGGAGCCCGATGTGGGACTCGATCCTAGGTCTCCAGGATCACACCCAGCTAAAGGTGGCGCTAAACCGCTGGGCCACCGGGCTGCCCTGGGCTGCCCTTCCCTGATATTCTTAGATGAAGGACTGACTATACCCTCAGGATGATCTGTCAGACCTTAAAGGTCTGGCCCTCGCATATTTCTCATCTCAGCCAAACCATGCCCACCCTTATTCCCTTCTCTTCCACCACAGCAATACTCCTTCTAGACTCAGAGTCATTGCCTGTGCTTTTCTTTCTCCTGGTAATGCTGTTCCCTCATCTTTCAAATATCCCTTCCTTAGAGAAGCCCTTCCTTATGTCCCAGATGGTCAGACTCCCTAAATCATTCTCTATGATACTGAGTACCACTTTTTGAGAGCTTTTGTCCTGAGTTTACTAAGTTATATATTATAATCATTTTACTCATGTTTATTTTCCCTATTTGAGTCTAAGGAGTACAGGGGCTGATCTGCCTTTTATTTACTCTTCTTTCCACAGTATTCTAGCACACAACAGGTGCTCAAATAGTTGTTGAGTAAATAAATGAAACTTCTGGAAGACATTTAAGTTTCCATCTTTGCTACTTATGAAACTATAATTTTCCTTCCATATGGTTCTGCAAATATCACAGTCCCTGTTTCTCTGTCCATGCAGACAGGATCTCTCTTGGGGCACCTGGGCAGCTCAGTGGTTGAGCATTGGCTCAGGGCGTGATCCCGGGGTCCCGAGTCCTGCATTGGGCTCCCCTCAAGGAGCCTGCTTCTCCTGCTGCCTCTGTCTCTGCCTCTCTGTGTGTGCCTCTCATGAATAAATAAATAAAATCTTAAAAAAAAAAAAAAAAAAGAAAGGATCTATCTTGTTAACCCCTGTATTCCACACACCTCACATAAGAACATAGCAGATGTTCAATAAATGAGATGACACCTCTTCCTAGATGTCAGTACTGCCCAAGTACTGGCTCATGTCCTGCTGTATTTTCTTCCACTCTAACACCCCATGTTCCTTATCCCCAACTTAAACATACTGAATGAAGGCAATAGAGAGAGGCTAAGAGAGTACTCCTGACCTCACAAACCCATACTCAGCTCCCAAGGTTCAATTCAAATGTGACCTTCGCCTTCACACCTCCCTCCTTCCTTCCTGGTATAGGCAACCCGACTTTTTATCTAGTCAACCCATCAATTCTTGGACTTGTATGTCTCCTCAGTGAAACCAGACTTCCTGAGGACAAGGACTTTGTCACAGCCCCACAGCCCACCCCCCTCCCCCTGCCCTGCTCCCATAGAAATGAAGATGAATGCAGCACTCAGACATGTCTGCTCAACAAATGAACTGATGAGGGATGCCGGCGAGGTCACACACAGGGCCATGTGGACCCCTTCAGACCTCATGGCACCCTCCTCAGGCTCTTCAGCTCAGATCCTGTGAGGTCCACAGGGGGACATTCCTTCTTCTTGCAGTGGATATTGGGGCGAGGGAGCTTCCTATAGTTGTGGTTCTCCCATACCCAGGGGCTTCATGCACAGTAACCCTCTCCAAACTCTTCTCTAGATCTATTTAGATCTTTCTTTTAGCCACTTTACTGGGATACAATTCACACATTTAAAGTATACAATTCAATGGTTTTTAATATATTCACATGGTTGTACAACTATCACCACAATCCATTCTAGAAAACTTTCATCGTCCGGGGCACCTGGGTGGCTCAGTTGGTTAAGTGTCTGCCTTTGGCTCAGGTCATGATCTCAAGGTTCTGGGACTGAGCACCAGGTCAGGCTCCCTGCTCAGTGGAGAGCCTGTTCCTCCCTCTCCCTCTGCTCCTCCCCCATGCTCATTCTCTCATTCTCTCTCTCTCCCTAATAAATAAACTCCTAAAAAAAAAAAAAAAAAAAAAAAAAAAAAAGAACATTTTCATCAGCCAAAAAGAAACACCTACCTATTGGCAGCCACTCCCCACTGCTCCCAAACTCCCCACCCTAAGCAACCATTAATCTATTTCCTGTCTCTATAAATTGGCCTGTTCTGGACATCCCATGTTAAGGGGAATCATAGAGTATGTAGTCTTGTGCATCTGGCTTCTTCCACTTCGCATCAATGGATCATCCATGTTGTAGCCTGTGTCAATATCTCATTCCTTTTTCTGTTGACGAACAGTCCATCGTATGAATATACCACATTTTATTTACCCATTCATCAGCTTATGGACATTTGAGTTGTTTCCACATCTTGGCTCTTAGGAATAATGCTGCCATGAACCTCTGTGTACAAGTTTTTATGTTGACATGTGTTTTCACTTCGCTTATGTATATACCTAGAACTGTTGGATTATATAGCAATTCCATGTTTAATTATTTGGGGAACTGCCAGACTATTTGGCAAAGGATCTGCACCATTTTACACTCCCACGAGCCAACTGGCAATGTATAAGGGCTCTGATTTCTTCACATCCTCCCTATCGCTCCTCCATATTGATATCATGTCCTTCCTATTGCTGCCATCCTACCAGGGCTAAAGTGGTATCTCACTGTGGCCTGATTTCCCCAGATCTATGAACAACTAAAACTCTGCAGGGTCTTTGGGGACATGCAGCCAGTCAGGCCTCTGCTGCTGACAGCTGTGTGACTTTACTAGTCCAACCTTTCTATCAGTTTCTTCTTTGTCAAAACCTGTTACTTCACTGGGTCCTTAAAAAGAGTTAATGACACACCCGTGGCATATGGTATGGAATCCCTAGTGCGTTAGTAAGACCCATGATAGAGTTCAAAAAATACAGCTCATAACAAAGAAACCCAGTTGTATAGGGCCAACATGTGACAGTCTCCAGGCTAAAGAGGAAGACCAAAGAAACTAAACTACCGTGGCCACGAGATTATAAAGACTCATTCAAGTGACATGTCAAGTACCGACATTCACCGAGAAACTTACTTTCTTCCTACTATCTCTCCTCATTTTCTGGTCACGGTGGCCCAGGAGAGACTCAAAGCAAAGAAAGGAAGTTGTTCTCAAGGGGAACAGCCTTTTCAACGATTTCATTAGGTAATATGTTGATAGGTCTGTTGTTTGGACCACAAGGAAAGCACATTTATGGGAAGTCTAGGACATACGGGTCTGTCTATTTAGGATGCAAAGGAGATATCAGTGCTCAAAATTGGACATCAATGGATTGAGTGCCCACTGGTGGCACCACTCTAGCTGCATCTGCCTTTCCCCAAAAGTATTAACGCTTGGTGATGCACAAGTTTTCCGCAAAGAAGACAAAGGAACATCAAATGTCCCTGCAAACACCCCGGAAAAGAGGAAGGGGAGGAGAATGGGGAGGAGTTAGACAAGAGGCTCAAATGTACAACCCTAGATAGTCTCTCAATAGGACCATCCCACAATGGCAAGTTCACTTTCAAGGGGTCTGCTCAAACCAGCCTGCAATCACAGACTCTCCAGGGAAGGAAGAAGCCCTAAGATTCCTGTGAGGATCGTTTTAAGAGGGGGATGACAGAGAAGCCGCTCTCCCGGTCTTTGTTCCCTTCTATGGAACAACAGGCCTTGTGACTATCACCTGCAACCCATTCTAAGGGCCGCAGGCGAGAGGCTAGAGGAGATTACATGAAATGGAGCTTTCTCTTCTCCACACACTAACCCTCCTCAGCGCAGTCTGTTGTTGTAAGTAGTGTTAGCCAACACTTCTTAATTTTTGGTCCATCTAGATACCCTTCTTAGAGAAAAGGGAACTCAGTCCCCCTCCCTTCAGATCTGGCCCACACAGGAAATGACAGCCCCCTCTACACACACCAGAAAAAAAAAGTGCTATGGATTCACAGGCAGCTCTCTCTGTGTCTGGCACCCTGGGACTGGCCCACCTGAGCAGACTCCAGCTTCTGGCTATGCCACCTTGTTCCTATGTCCCCTCTTCAAAACTACCACTTCCCCCTCCACCATTCTTGCTGCAAGCATTACAATGAGCAGAGTCACAAACAGCCCAACCTAGTTTCACAAAACACATCAAACAAATAGGAAAGGCATTTAAGATAAAATTTTGTTTAAAGAAGGGGAAAAAAGGAGTGAAGAACATGAAAACAGGCCAGACAACACCAGCCTTGGTGACAGGCTCCTGGTTACACTCAGAGCTCAGCCCTTCCGCCTGCCTGGCTGCACAAGTGACTCCTCACTCAGGTGACTTGGGCTCCCCAAAAGGAGTACAGTAGTACTCCCCGCCCCCAACCACAGTTTTGCTGTTACCCAGGGTCAGCCATGGTCCAGAAGCAGATGACCCTCTGCTCTGCTGATTAGTCAGAAGATCAATAGCAGCCTAATGCTATGTCACAATGCCTACATCATTCACCTGGCTTTAGCTCATGGGGCAGGCATTTTATCATCTCACATCATCAGGAGAAGCGTGAGTACAATAAGGTACTCAGAGAGAGAGAGAGACCACCGTCATAGACTTTTTATTACAGTATATCGAGTTACTCTGTTTTGTTATCAGTCATTGTTGTTAACCTGCTACTATGCTTCGCTGGTAAATCAAACTTTATCGTAGGAATGTATATACAGGAAAGACGTAAATGCAGGGTTGGATGCTCCCTACGTTAGCAGGGGGACGAGTGCACAGGCTCCTCAAAACGAAACCTTCCCCATCCATCCGCCGCCGCCCAGCTGTCCCCTGAGGCCCGGACCCTCCCTTGAACTTGAGAGGCCAGGGCTCCAGGACCTCTGCCCCCAGGGCCCCAGTTCCTTTTTCTTTTCTGAAGATTCTTTTTATTTACTCATGAGAGAGAGAGAGAGAGAGAGAGAGAGAGAGAGAGAGGCCGAGACAAAGGCACAGGGAGAAGCAGGCGCCCCGGGGGAGCCGGATGCGGGACTCGATCCCAGGACCTGAGCTGGAGGCCGACGCTCCCCCGCCGAGCCACCAGGCGTCCCCAGAGGGTCCCACCAGGGGCTGAGGGCTTGGGACCCCCTGCGCTCTCGGGGCAGCCCCGCCCGCCGGGGTGGGAGGGAACAGCAGGCCCGGAGGGGCCGGGGCTGGGTTCGGAGCCGCGCGGCCCCGAGAAGAGGAAGGAAGGAGAAGAGCAACTTCTGCCGGTGGCTTCTGTCGGGAAGCGGTCGGGCCGGCGGAGGGGCGCGTGGCCGGACAAACTTGGGACGCCGGGGAGCCGCGTCCGCGGGAGCCAGGCGGCGCCGGGGCTGAGCTCCCGGGCCGGGCGGCGCCGCCAACTTCCCGAAGGAAGCCCTCCTCGGACCTGCCGCCGCCGCCGCCGCCCGCCCGCAGCGCGCCCCCCGGTGGCCCCCGCCCGCCTCTCCGCCAGACCCGGCCCGCGCCCCCGGCCTCTTACCATCTGCGCCACTTTGAGCAGGGCCGAGTAGGTGCGGGGGTACACGGGGTCCAGCGGCCCCTCCGAGGCCCTCGCGCCCGGCTGCCCCGCGCCGCCGCCGCCGCCGCTGCTGCTGCACGTGGTGCGGACGAGCCCGGCTCCGTGCGACATCGCGCGGCCCCTGCCCGCCCGCCCGCCCGCCGCCTGCCCCCCGGCCGGGGCCGACCGGCCAGATAAGCGGGGCGGGGCCGGGGGCGGGGCCGGGGGGCGGGGCGCGGCCGAGGGAGGGGCGGGGCCGGGGAGGGGGCGGGGCGGGGGCGCGCGGCCGCGGGGCGCTGCTGGGGCGGGGCGCACGCGGCCGGGGCCCTCGGAAGCGGGCGGCCGGGCCACAGCGGGGCCTGAGCCTCCTGGGGTTTCGCGTGGGCGCGGCTGCGGCTGCGAGCCGAGGCTGCTGGACTGAAGTAGGACTTAGCACGCGCTGCGACGCCCGAGCCCTCCGGGTTCGGCTCCATTAATTTCCCTGCGCGTACACCTGTGTGGCCACCGCCCGCCAAGCAGAACGTGCCAGCACCCTCCAAAGGATCCCTCGCGCTTCTTCCCAACCTGCTTCCCTTCGTCGCACCCCCGGAGCGGTCCCAAGCCTCAGGCATCCACACTATTCTGCTTTTTTGTCACTATAGATCCGTTTTTGCCTGGTTGTGGACTTGTTATACTTGAACTCGTACTAAATACTCTCATTTGGCTTCTTGCACTCGATCCTGCATTTCAGACCTTCCTGTTGTACCTAATAAAGCTGTGGTGAACATTCTGGTAAGGTTTGCTTTGGTGGACTGAAGCTCTTGTTTCTCTGGAGTAAATACCTCCGAGTGGATTTACTGGGGCACAAGGTGAGTTACGTTTACTTCCATTAGATGCTGTGAAACAGTTATGCAAGTGACATACTGTATACCGAGAGAGGCAGCGCAGGGAAAGGAGCAGGAGAGGGACAAGCAGCCTCCATGCTGAGCACGGAGTGCAGCACACGGCTGGATCTTGCAACCCTGAGATCATGACCTGAGCCAAAATCAAGAGTTGATCACCCAACAGACTGAGCCACCAGGTACCCTCTGGGTTATTTTTTGAACAAAGACAGGCCCAAACGGGGCTACCACAATGTAATTAATGTTATCGGTGTTCCCTTTGAGCAGACTGTTCCTGTGGCTGAACTTCTAACTTCATTTGTAAATGACCCCAGAAATCTGCATCTCAGAAATATAATGCCTGATCCATCCTATTAGAAGACCATCATCAATGTGGCAAAGTCTTGGTAATTCTAGAATGTGGAGATATTCACCCACTCTATTTTGACATGCCTCAATGCCCACAGGCCTGAAGTTGATGTTGCATATCATTTTTTTTTCTGTAGATTTACATTTTTCACTCCAGTCCTTTTTCAGGGCTTTCGAATCCACAACGGAGATGATAGAGGGGGTCATTGTTGGAGGGAAACACAAAAACCAAGCACTGGATAATTTCTCCTCCTCCAAGAGGCCTTGATCCAATTCTCCACCAATCTTCCAAATCAGTGATTTTCAATGTATGGTCCCTAGACCAGCAGCACCAGCGTCCCCTGGGATCTTGCGAGAAATATAAATTTTGGGGCCACACCCAGAACTGCTGAATCAGAAACTCTTGGGGTGAGGCTCAGCAATCTCTGCTTTGACAAGCTGTCCCCTCACCTCCCACATGATTCCGATGCATGCTGAAGTTTGAGAACCGCTGTCATTTCCTGAATCCACTGGAGTTGAGACTTTGCTGAATTTCCTTGACTGCTTTGGCCAATGTGGCCGTCCAGCCCCACCAGGAAATAATCCCTGCTAATGGCCACTCTATGTTAATCACTTCATCATGTTCACTTAACAGCTTGAGCAAGATGCTGGGCTGTACAAGGGCCGGGTGCTGGCCTGGTGTGCAAGAAAAGGCTCCGCAGATCAGACGTGCTGCCATGCACACTGAGATTTCTACACTGGTGTGATGCCTTCTCGGTGTGAAGGGCTGCCTCTTGGAGGAGTGAGAGGTTTAGGCAAAGGACTTCATAACCCCCTTTAAAGATCTCACACTCTAAGAGAAAGCCAAACAGATGCGTGGTCTTCAAGTAACTGGTGAGAATTCACGAATTTCCCAGTTTTCCTTTGTTCACCTACCCTGAGAGAGTATAGGTTCCAGGGTTTCCGTTAGAGTATCACTGTCTGACTACACCTCATTTACACCAACGTAATTATGATGCTATCTCTGGTCAGATATAATGGAAGGATATAATAAGATGAGAGCTGATTCTATTAGTCACAGTGCTTTTGGGTGCAAGGGACAGAAACTAAACTCAAGCAAAAAGAATTCCTTGGCTTGTGTAACTGCAGTACAAAGACCTGAAACCTATCTCGGGCACAGGTGGATCCAGGTGCTCACATCAGGCACGGTCAGGACTTATTTTCTTATGGTTCTGGAGGCTGGAAGCTCAAGATCAAGGTGCCAGCAGGACTGACCTCTGGTGAGGCCTCTCCTCCTGGACTGTAGACAGCCACCTGCTCACTGTGTCCTCATATGTCCTCACCTGTGTATGTATGGGGACAGGGGGTGTAGAGAGAGAGAGAGTTGGGGTGGGGGAAAGATCTGATGTCTCTTCTTTTTCTTACAAGGATACCAGTCCTACGGGATAAGGGTCCCACCCTTATGATCTCATTTACCCTTAATTAGCCCGTAAGGCCCCATCTCCAAATATAGTCACATTGGGGGCTAGGGTTTCAACATATGAATTTGGGGGGGAGGACATAATTCAGTCCATAGCAGGCCTCTAATCCAAATATGGGTCATGGCTCTATCTTTTAAACAACCATTATATCCAGGGGTTAGATATTTTTATTGAGCAGGCCAATTTCCACCTACCCACATAGCCGCATGTGGGTAGCTCTCCAGAACCACAGGAACTGAATGGGGGAGGGCTGATTCCCGAAAGGAAAATCAGGGTGCAGGTCTCAGAAAGGGGAATGAATGAATATTAGATAGTGTTATGGCCTGAATGTTTGTTTTGTCCACAAATTCATACGTTGAAGCTGTAACCTCCAGTGTTTTGCTATTTGGAGATGGGGCCTTAGAGAGGTAATGAGGGTCAGGTGAGGTCATGAGGGATTAGTGCCCATGGCATTTGTGCCCTTATAAGAGCACCAGAGAGTTCTTTTTTTCCCTGTCTGCCATGTGAAAATACAGCAAGAGGGCTGCTGTCTGTAAGCCAGGAAAAGAGCTCTCACCAGAAACAGAATCGGCTGGCAACTTTATCATGGACTTCCCAGCCTCTAAGACTGTGAGAAAATAAATGTCTGTCATTTAAGGCCTCCAGTCTATGGTATTTTGTTATGGCAGCCCAAACTGAGAGAGGAAGGCAAAAGCACCCATGTCTGCGACATTCTTCTAATACCTGCATTTAAATCCTTCTTGAGTTATTTTAGAAGTTTCTTAGGCTCAGAGGGCCAGCCAGACTTTCAGGCCCTTCTGAGGAACATCAGGTGTCCCTAACTTCTTGTCCATATCCTAGTGGACCAGGATGGCCCATGAGCCAGGAGCAGCCCATCAAGGGGTTAGCCAGCAGCATCTGGAGTAGGCCTGACATGCAGGAGAACTTTGCCTAACAGAAGCCCATCAGATCCTCTGTGTTGAGGAATCTGACTTGGAGGCACTGGGAGGGGTGAGCAGTGGCAAGTAGAGGCAGCAGAAGCCAAAGGAGCACAAGAGAAAAGGCAGTTGTGAGGCTGGAGGGCCATGGTGGGAAAGAGGGAGGACTGAGCGGAAAAGAGTGGGTGAAACCCAGTGGATGGAGAGCCACGTATGCTCATTACTAAGAACCAATAAGAAACCTGGTCCTTGGCTCTAGGCAGGACCCTGAAACCTGTCTCTGCTACCTGGCTGTGTGGCTGAGGGCAGGACTCTGGAACCAAACCACTTGAGTTTGGCTCCTGGTTCCATCCCTTGCTAGACATGTGTCCTTGGGCAAGTTACCCAACCTCTCTGAGCTTCCATTTCCTTGACTGTAAAGAGGAGCAACAGAACTGACCCTCAGGGTAATTGTGAGACATGAATGGGATAATATACACG
Source organism: Canis lupus baileyi (assembly GCF_048164855.1). Taxonomy (NCBI): domain Eukaryota; kingdom Metazoa; phylum Chordata; class Mammalia; order Carnivora; family Canidae; genus Canis; species Canis lupus. The sequence continues at coordinate 40,242,656 of NC_132859.1, read as the reverse complement.
GATGGTGCCTCTAATAGTGTTTGGCTCATAATAATAAATGTTACTTTTTTTTTTAAAGTTACTATTGCAGGGATGCCTGGGTGGCTCAGTCAATTAAACATCCCACTCTTGGTTTCAGCTCAGGTCATGATCTCATGGGTTGTGGGATGGAGCCCTGCCAGGCTCTGAACTCAGCAGGAGTCTTCTTGAAGAGTCTTTCCCTCTCTCCCTCCCCCTACCTGTGCCCACATGCACGCACGCGTGTGCTCTCTCTTTCTCTCTCTCAAATCAATAAATGAATCTTTTTTTAAAAAAGTTATTATTCCAAGGGGTGCCTGTGCAAGGCTGGCTCTGTTGGAAAGCATGCAACTCTTCATCTCCAGGTTGTGAGTCTGAGCCCCATGTTGGGTGTAGAGATTATTTAAAAATAAAATCTTAAAAAAAAAAAAAAAAAAAGAAAGATAAAGAAAATTCCAGGTCCAGATGGTTTCATTGGAGAGTTCCACCAAACCTCTAAAAATTATTATCCCTTATGTCCTTATGTAGTCAAACAAGAAGGCTCCACCATCTGGAGGCTGAGGGACCCCCAGTGGGTTGCTGTTTCCATAACCATAAGAATCCGAGATCATTTTTATTTTTAATCAATTAATTAATTAATTATTTTGAGATTTTATTTATTTATTCATGAAAGACACTGAGAGAAAGGCAGAGATGTAGGCAGAGGGAGAAGCAGGCTCCAGGCAAGGAGCCTGATGTGGGACTTGATCCTGAGACAGCAGGATCACATCCTGAGCCAGAGGCAGGTGCTCAACCACTGATCCACCCAGGCATCCCCCATTTTTAAATCTATCATCTATCTATCTATCTATCTATCTATCTATCTATCTATCTATCTACTTATCATCTATTTATATATTTATTTGACACAGAGACAGAGCACAAGCAGGGAGAGCAGCAGGCAGAGGGAGAGGGAGAATCAGGCTCCATCCCAAGACCCGGGGATCATGACCTGAGCCGAAGGCGGACACTTGACCAATTGAAACCATCCAGGCACCCCTCGGAGACCATTTCTCAGGGTGAAATAAAAGACTTTCTGGATCTGTAATAGAATGCCAGGCAATCTGAATAACCGAAAGAGCTTCTGGGGGAAAATTTTACTGGGAAGGGGAGGTCAGGGAGAAAGAGGATTCACCGAGTTATTTGTGACTCCTGCTCCATTCAGCAAATATTACAGGACACTTCCACAAGCCAGGCAGAACAATTCATAGAAGAGGAACTCCCTCACCTGGGGAGGTTGTAGCCTATAACAATATGGGGGAACGGAGTCAGGTAATAGAGGGAGCTTTGACTGTCACCTCCTTGGAGCAGAGTCTAGATCTGGACTGAAAGTTTCCTTGCTCATGTCTAGTGGGTAGCAGAGTGCCTGGCCCAAAGCAGTGCCAGATACTCTTACATGTAACTTGATGAGTGGCTTACATATTTGTAAGATTAACACAGAGCTGCAGGGCTGGCTCACAGCAAGGAGTAACCAGTCTATCCAGAGTGGGGAGGGGAAAGGTTCATGGAGGTGTTGGCGCTTGGTACCATGTCTTGAAGGGTAATTAAAAATGTGTTGAGTAGGCAACAAAGGGAATGGCATGCCAAGGCAGGAGGCATGAAACAGCACCAAAGAATTCAGTGAATGCTGTTGACACTGATGACGATGACGATGAGGTGTACGGTCATGGTGGTGTTGCCCTGGTCACAGCTCCTTCTCTGACACATTCCCATCTTGGTTCCTGGGATTCTCTGCTGGGAACGTCTGAGAGTGTCTTGCTTATCTCTCCCTATTCTGTGCTGTGATTTGCAAATTAGAATCACCTGTGAAAAATACATCCACCCAGGCTCAGCCCTGGGGATCCCAATCAGGGTGCTCAGGTAGAGCCAGGACATCCATTTTTGGATGGTGATGTTGATGCTTTGAGAACGGTTGACTGGGCAAATTGCCAATGGTCCAACAAAGTCCAGCTGACATGTCACCAACTGTGGGGAGCCTTCCTTGAGCAATGAACAGTCTCCTGTGGCATTCATTCAACCAGCATTTATTGAGTCTCTACAAAGTGCCAGGCTCTGTGTTGGACATGGAGATACATGTTCTTCGGCCTTCAGGAGCTTCCTAGGAAGAAGGAAGTAGCTGGAAAAAGTTGGCAATTTAAATACACTATGGTGAAGGTTAATGACAGGTAAGAGTAGAGTGCTGTGGGACCCCCTGGGAGACACTTTGCTGGGGAGTGGTAGGGAACTTAGGGAAGGCTTCCTGGATTGGTGGTTGGAGAAGAGAGTTCAGATAAACACTCAGTGGGTAAAATGTATCAGAGGGCATGAAGTTCATTGAGGGCTGAGCATGGGGCTGCAAAAGAGGGGAAAGTGCTAGACGAGGCTGAAGAGGTGGCAAGACAACATGGTAAAGACAGGTGTGGCCCCCCACTCCTGTGTGTGCACCCAGTCCTGCACCTACAATGCAAATGTCTGATGCTCCACACTTCAGGCTTGGCTGTCTCTTCCCAGGCTGGGAGATTCTAGAAGGAAGGATTTATGTGTAGAAACTCCATAGTCGGGGTCATGCCCTTGGGTTTGGATCCTAACTCTGCCACCTACTAACTCTGTGAACTTGGGGAGTTTCTGAGCCTCTCTGGGAGTCAGTGTCCTTATCTGGAAAATGGGGATGAAAATTTGTACCCATACTTCCTAATCCAATTATCATCTGCAGCATATCAAACCACCCCAAAGGTCAGGGGCTTACAATCATTATTATCCCATATGGTTCTCATGATTTGACCTGGCTTAGCTGGGTGGTTCTCGCTTGGGGTCTCACACAGTTGTGAGTTGTAATGAGATGGGAGTCAGGACTAGAGCCACATGAAGGCTCAATTGTGCTGGACATCCTAGAAGATTCTCTCACATGTCTGGCAGTTGATGCTGGCTGTTGACAGGAAGCTCAGCTATGGCTGTCAAATGGAGTGCCTGCATGTGGCTTCTCCATGTGGTTCGGGCTTCTCAGAGCATGGCAGTGAGCATTCCAGGAGGCAGGGCAAGGACGATGCCAGGCCAGTTAAATGCTATGCCTGGAACTGGAATATAATCAATTCCTCCATATCCTACTGGTTAATGAGTTCACAGAACCTGCCCAGATTCTAGAGGGTGGTAAAATAATTCCACCATTTGATTAGGAAGTCGTATGGTGACACTACCAAGCCATCTTTCGAAAATACAACCTGCCATGCTTTCTATGAGGATTAGATAAATTAAAGCATGGAAAGCTCTCGGCACCATGCCTAGCACATAACAAGTCCTCTGAAGTATGCAGGCTCTTCTTGGCCTTTATCCTGACATCCTCAGCACCAATCACAAAGCCTGGCACAAAAAAGTGCATCTTTATTATTTTTCAATTTGATAATGGATAAACTATTTACCATGTATTTATGTTTAATTGTCATGCAGCCCAAGAATAATTGTGATTCTCATTAAACAGGTTGGATCGATCTCCCTGTTCTATTAAATTAAAATTAAGTCTGAACATGCATGCTCAATCTGCATTATTTGTTGTGCATACGGAATGATTCTCTATCGAGAAATGGGGGAAAAGTGAGAGAAAACATATCTAGAGAGTCAAGAAAAGAGTAGTGTGGAAAGAGCACTGGATTCAGAGTTAGCAGACCTGACTTGGGATCCGGTGCCTCGGAAGCCACTCTGAGCATAGATCTCACCTTCTCATCTGCAAAGCGAAGGGTGACGCAGCTTTCTGCCCAGGGCTGCTGTGAGGCTAGACTAAGTTAAGATTATGCTTGTTTGGGCATTTGGTACAGGTTAGTGGAATGGGAAACAGGCTGGGATGAAAGCTGCTTGGGCCTGGCAGGTTGGGGCACTGGCAAACAGGTGCAAACAGCATTTTAAGCCAGGACCTAGCAAAAGACAAAACAAAACAAAATCAAACCCCAAGCACACAAAAAAGCAAAAACCTCAGGGTTGCCTTTGGTTCATGTTTGCCCTCTTGGCTTATAACTGTCATCCAGTCTATATGACTTGTCCCTCAGAAACCCAAAAGAGAGGTCTGTGCATAATGGAGGGACAAGAAACATTGCTAGGACTTGCTTGCCCATTCAAGGCATCTGTCCTTTGTTCCAAGCCTGCATTTGAGAATTTGGGACTAAACTGCACAGGTGACTCCTCATTACCTCCCTGTCCTGCCCAGTGTGTTTCTGGAAAAGCCACCATATGGTGGCTTGTCATTGAGTATACCAGTAGCCCCTGATGTTTGTCTGTTCCAATATGATTGGCAAGGTGAGGTCTATTGGCCAATGTGCACATTATGACATTTGATGGATCAGGCAGTGAAGGCCGGCCTTACAGTTTTCTCTCATTTTGTTCATTTCCTATGTGTTTGCCACATCTCAAGGAGACTGCAGGCTTCCTGTAGACAGTGTGGTTTGTGAATGCTCCTCAATGGTTGTAACTTGAGTGGCTTACCCATGTTTTGGGGACTGTGCATTCTAGGAGAGGTGGGGCAGGGGGAGGACACCCTACTTCCTTATGCAGAGGAGGGTAGGCATAAAGATCCTGGTTTTGTTTGTTTGATTTCTGGAATAAGGAGATGGGACTCAGGCTGCTGCTTTGCCTGTAGGTGAGGTTGTCTGAGCCTCAGTGTCCCTTTTGTGAGCTGGACAGGTACCACCTGTCTTTGGTGATAAAGGAACACACAAATAGAAAGAAAAATTTGCTATTTTTTTTTTTTTATGATAGTCACAGAGAGAGAGAGAGAGAGAGAGGCAGAGACACAGGCAGAGGGAGAAGCAGGCTCCATGCACCGGGAGCCCGACGTGGGACTCGATCCCGGGTCTCCAGGATCGCGCCCTGGGCCAAAGGCAGGCGCCAAACCGCTGCGCCACCCAGGGATCCCAAAAATTTGCTTTTTAAGATAATGTTTTCTACCAGAATCGGTACTCCTTCTATGAAGTTATCAACAGGGGGGAAGGAAAAAGAGGGGGGCGGCTCTTTTTCCTACTTTATCCATGGGATCTTTCGCAGATGAGAGAAATGGGGGCCAAAGAGGACCATGCTTCCTTTCAAAAGGAGACTGACAATGGGTATAGTCCCCTGAATGGTTTTCAGGCAATTGTTCTGGGGGCCACTGGGCTGCCTTCATAAGGTGGACTTGAAAGTGTTAATTGTCCCACAGATCATGAGGATCTTGGTTTTTCCAACCTTCTCAAAACCACTGCCTGCTCTGGTCTTTGATTTTAAAAATATTTGTTATTTTCCAACTATGAATGCATCTCCTGCTCATTATAGAAAAATAGGGGAGATTCAAAACAATGAAGAAAACTAAAATCACCCCATGATCCCACAACTCTTTATAATATGGTTTGCTTTGCCTCTTCTCAACTCCAAGTTATATTATAAACGTGTTCTAATAAGAATTCCTCACAGTTTTCAGTGGCAACATCGATTTGTGTGTTCACAGACAACTTATTTTTCTCCATTATGTAATCTTAGAAAGACAGCACTTTAACAACTGATCTTCAAGTTAATAACCAATTTAGCAACCGCAGTTCAGCACAGCCTGAGAAATGTGTTAAAAATACAAAGTTAAATCATTAATGATGGTGCTCACCAATTCTGATTCGGAATGAACTTGAGAGTGCATTCATTTCTAAAGGCTTGTTCAATGGACTTATTTATTTAGCCATTCTTCTGTTAGGGTTTTAGTTGATGCAGTTTTTTTTTTTTAATTTGTTTTTATTTTAAGGAAACTCTGGGCCACATGCGGGGCTTGAACTCATGACCCTGTGATCAAGAGTTGCATACTCTACAGATTGAGCCAGCCAGGCATCCCTGCAGTTTTTTTTTTCTACTTATATAAGACCAGGATTAACATCTTTGTGCATGAATGTCAGGCTCCTAAGAGAAGCAACCCGAAGTCCAAGGGAATGAATATTTTTAAGGCTTTTCATAAATATTGCCAAATAGATTCCTGGAAATGTTGTATCACTTTATCCCCACACCCTATAAAGTTTCCACCTGCTTCTTTTCCTCACACTACTGATGTTTTCAGTGGGCTAGGCTGGAGGAGCTGCAGACCGGGGTAAGACCTGCACGATGTCAGCCCAAGCCATTCCAAATACTCATGGTGTAACCTTGGATAGACTGCTGACAATGAAGTCTCACCGTCCTTATCAGATAAACGGGGCTGTGGACACCTGCTTTATCTAAGACACAGATGTTCTGAGGACCAACTAATGCATGTATGCAAGTAACTTGTCAAGTATAAAATTGTAAGTTGACTCATCTGAAATTTTTGTAGGTCAAAGAGTCAAATATTGGCAACTTCGTTCAACCCAATACTGTATCATTAAGTGGCTAGAGGTTGTTAGGCAATTAGTCATTTATGCCTTCCAGAAACTAATCAGCTAGTTGTGTTTCCCCAGGTACCTCGCTCAGTAATCACCTGGTAGCTCTCATTAATAAGCGCTTTCTGACATTTGTTTTCAAGCACCGCAAGTGGCTCCACGGATTCAGCTCTTCACCCGCAGGTGGGTCCTTGGTGGCCTGCGCAGTGCTGGGTCCCCCTGTCATGCACAGAGCACTCACTCACCCACACCTCCCTCACATTCTGACGGCACTGGTTTCGCAGCCACTCTCAGCTTGTTTTTTAATCTGCTAATCCTTTAAGGTCTTTTGGGACTCTGGGTGAACTTCCCATCATCTTCACTGAGCCAGATTGTATTCCAACCGCTGCGCTGAGCTCCAGAGGGAAGAGGGAGATGAAAATGCACAACCCAACCTCTGCAACACGTCACAGACCAGCTGGGAGAAAGATGGTAATAAGCCACTTGACAGCATGACAGATGAGGATAGGGGCCATAAGGGCATTTCAAAATGCCCCACGGTGTTTTTCTTTTAAAATTAACTTTATCAAGGGGTAATTTACATAAAACAAAAATGCATCTTAAGAAACAGTTTGTGAATTTTGGCAAATATATATGCATATGTAACCCCCACCACGATCAAGATGTACACTATTTCTGTCATCTCAGAACATTTCCCCGTGCCACTTTCTAGATAATTTCCTCCACCTCTAATCTCAGGCAGCTGCTGATCAGCTTCCTATCACTACAGATTTGTTTTGCCTGTTTTTTGATTTTCATATAAATAGAATCAAACATTATATATACATACATACATATATATATATATAGTTAAAGATTTCATTTATTCATTAGAGAGAGAGAGAGAGAGACACAGGCAGAGGCAGAAGCAGGCTCCATGCAGGGAGCTGGACCTGGGACTCAATCCCAGGACCCCAGGATCACGCCTTGGGCTGAAGGTGGCGCCAAACCGCTGAGCCACCCGGGCTGCCCAAACATTATATATTTTTTATCTGGCTTCTTTCATTCATCATAGTATTTCAGTGATTCATCTACATTGTTGCATGTGTCTAGTTTGATCCTTCTGGTCACTGAGTCGGATTCCATTGAGTGAATGCACCATCGTTTGTTTATTCTGTTTGGTAGTCACTTTGGTTGTTTCCTGTTTTGGCCAATTATGAATACAGCAGCCATGCATATTCTTGCCTAACTCTTTATGTGGACATATTTCTCTTAGGTAAATAGCTAGAAATGGAATTGCTGAGACATCTTGTAAGTGTATGTTTACCTTTATAAATAATTATACTATTTTACAGTCCCATCAGCAATGGATGAGAATTCCAGGTTCTCCATGAACTTGTCAACACTTGGTATCACCAGTCCTTTTAATTTTAGTCTTTTTGGTGGGTGTGATGCAGCATCTCATTGTGTTTTTAACCAGAAAAATAAGTACCTTGTTCCTGTTAAGAGTTGAGGCCTCACTCTTATAGGGTTGTGTTCTTTGGCACTAAGACACAACTTACTTCCAGAGAAGGAAGCCATTTCTCAAGGATAACTAATTGTCTTTGAGATACAACAAGGTCAAGTTTTCATTATAAGTTAAAATGACTGGAGGCCATATTTTTCATGTTTCCTTCACACGCTGTCTTAATATCACAGTGACCAAAGTCAGGTCATGAAAACTCCTTTGAATCCCCATCCCCCTCCTGTTTCTCTTCCTAGGATCTTTCCAGGTTATCACTGTCCTTAAACAATAGCTTTAGTGACCCGAGAAGGCCTGAGTCACTCTCTCAAGTGGCCTCTCAAATCTATCTTTCTTTCTTTTCTTTTTTTTTTTAAGATTTGAGAGAAAGAGAGAGCTTGAGCACATGGAGGACATTGGCAGGAAGGGGCAGAGGGACAGAGAGAATCTCAAGCAGTCTCCCCACCGAATGTGAAGCCTGATGTGGGGCTCGACCTCACGACCCTGAGATCATGACCTGAGCTGAAACCAACAGTCAGATGCTTAACTGACTGAGCCACCCTGGTGACCCCTTTTTCTACCTTTCTATTGCTGGAAGTAGTACTGGAACTAACACTGACTTATATATACCATCACTATTGTCATCTACTTAGAGTCTTGTGATGATTATTAGAAGCTAAATCAGAACCAAGGTGTTACACATTTGCTTGAAAGCCAGGTTGCCAGGATGTCCTGTGCATTGGTTAGGATGCATACTGTTGCAAGTAACAAGAATTAGTTCAAGCAAAGTGAGTCTAAGTGCTCTGTCCTTGCAAAGTGAGTCTAAGTGCTCTGTCCTTGCAAACGCCAGAGTTTGACAGCATGGATTCTGTGGCTCAATGATGTAACCATGTAGTTTCTTTTCATCCCTGTGCTCTTCCTTCCAGTCACCTTCATCCTATGATTGGCTCCTCCTGTGGTCACAAAATATTTACCAACAATTTCCCGCCTACTCATTTGCTCACAACTCCACAACAGGCAAGCCCTGAGTCACATGCTCATCCCTGAACCAATCGGTATGGCCAGGGGGTGGGATCAGCTCAGCAGAGCCACAGGCCCCCATCCTAGGGTCCTGGTGGAGTCAACTTCCCCCAGGACGCTGGGACATAAATGAGTGGGTCTTTATTGAATCAAAGCTAAGATAACAAGAGGAAGGAGGAAAGATGTGGGCCAGACAGCAACAAGGTCCACTACACTTCCTGGATTTAGTTATTCTGAATATTCTAGGGAAAAAAACCCCTCTGTCATAGACATTGAAGTTTTCTCAAAACATACCTTCCAAATGCAATGTCTCTCCGGTCAATGACTTTCTTGTCGGCCACCTTCCTTAGTTTCCGAAGTCATCACTCTACATTGCCAGGCATATTCCCTCAAGCCTGATCCTCTTTTCTATATCAGACACCTAAGTTCCCCTGCCCCCTAACTTGTAACCATACTTATTCTAATCTTCCTCATTACTCTCAGCCATCAACATGGGGATAGTTATCCTACCTTCCTTCACAACCATCTGCTTGCGACTTGCATTTGGCAGCAGCACACAGCCAGAACTTCTATGTAAGGCCAAGTTAACAAATTCTTCTTAGGCTGTCATCTTATAGGGTATGTGTTTGCTCGTGTGTCCCTAGCCTTGTATGCCCAAATTATTTCTTCTGTGAAAAATCCATCTTTTCAATTAAAATAAAATTGTCTAGGGGATTAGAAATACAAACTTTAAATTGATTTTCTACCCAGGGCTGTATCTTCAGTTAGTATTTTTAAATGTCCATGCTCTATGCAGAGATGACTTTATGTATTTAAACTCTCTTGTGTGCTGATACCCTGAAGGGATTTTTCTGTGAAAGCAGCAACTTTTAAATGCACAAAAATAACTGATATTGAACAGTATTATCTCTAAGTTTTCTTAGTTTCCAAATATTGGCTAAATATTTATCTTTTGGGGCTGTGAGTTGGACATTGCAATGATTAATTGCTTAAAGTATATCATTGATTCACTATAAGTGGTAAAATATATCAAACTCAAAACCCACCAAGCTTCATCAAAGAGGACGTGATGGTTTTGGGAGAGCAGATGGTGAACACAGATGCCAGAGAACAGTTTAAGCACATTGTATACTATCCATGTAATAATACTTTTCAAACCCCAGAAACCTATTCTTTTTGTTTTGTTGGCTATATTTCAGTGGCTTTTTTATTTCTCTTTCTTAGAAGAAAAATTGAAGCAGTTCAAAACTTACAGCTTTGTCTAAACAGAGAATCACTTTATTGTCTAAAAACCCACACTTAAAAATTCATGAACAAAGTCAATATTCAAAAGAGGAAATATGAATTTCCTTTCAGTTAAAAAATTAATTTTGGGGGGTTTTGTTTTGTTTTTTTGGCAAACTCTCAGGATAACACACAAATGGTTGAGCTCCTGGAAAACCACAAATACAGGCAACAAATGCCCCTCCATGGACACAAATGAGTACTGTTCTCTTGAAATAGATCTCTTTGGTGCTACTGGTTCAAGACCTATAGTTGCCTTTTTGGAGAATATTTCAAAGTGGTTTATGGAACTTCTCAACCTAGAAGTTACTTCCTATAAATGGGGCATGATTATAGAAATCATTCACACACACACACACACACACGCTCTCACCCCACAGGGAGGGGGTGGGGAGAACATAAAACAGGCTTCTTTCTTGATGGCTGTTTCCAGAAGTTTCCAGAAACAGACACATCTGGAGGTTATAGTTTTTCTGCCTTTTGTGGAACTCTGGTTGCAATGCAAAGCACTTAGAACACTCACAGAGTACATGGAAAGCGAATATGCCTCTGTGTGAGAGACAGAGAGAGGAACAGAGGCAGAGCACACAAACTCTGACCAGTGATTTCCGCTTTTCTTGCAAAATCAGCGAGTTGGAGGCTGTCCTGGTGATGGTGAGGAATGCAGTTTCCAGAGGACTGCAGCCCTATCACCTGCAGATCCGTGTTGCTAAAGCTCAACTCTCATGGCTTGCTGCATGTTGGACTCAGAGTAGCCTTCTATATACCCAACACCCATCCACAACCACACAGTGGTACCCTACACTCACCTTATTCTTGGCACCCCCCGCCCTCACTACCTCTTTGGATCCAGAACCCAAGAACAGACTTCATCATTGTTGTCAAAAGTCTGTGGTGGGTGTTAGACCCAAAGAAATCTCAACTCTCCTATGCAGAGGTAAACAAAACAGTTAAACAGGAAGACCAACCAAACAACGGACAACAGAAAGAAACAGCACTGCCAGACAACTGTAGGAGAGTGGAGGCCACAGGAGTTAGCAACCAAGACTCACTGTCATCAACAATACTAACGTTTCTGTGTTTTTTTGTTTTCAGAAGAAGCTCACATTGAAAAATCATCCAAGATACACTGCCGTACCAGCAAGAACCATACTGCCTAAACACACTTCCTCTAAATACACATCTGCCTTGCTGCCTGGGGTTCTTCCCACCAACTGATGGTATCGAATAATGATGCCACAAAATATTAGTTCTGGAGATTGGAGACATTTCAGTCCAGTGTTTTCCGCAAAGTATGGTACATGTGTCACTGTGGTCAGCAAGTATCTTAGAGTACATGCATGTATTTATCGTTTTAATGTTTATGCACTTATTCTAATATGTATTAGGAAAAAACATGCCACCAGCACATCAATCTGGGCACTCAGCAGCATCACTGCAAAGCCCATGTCTCATTCAATGCTTTCTGGGCCAACTGGTTAGCATGTGAGAATCATGGCTGGTGAACCCCAGTCTTGGGGGAGATGGGTCTCTCCTACCACCTTGGCCTGGTGGCTGTGGGCAACGGTATTTGGGCAATACTGCAATTGGGCAGCCCTGTGAAGACGATACCCACAGCACCCAACCTTAGGTTTTTAGCAGGAAGTCTCCTTTCTCAAATCAGACAACTTCCCCCAGATTTCGAAACATTTAATCAGAAAAGAATCCGGACATTTAAAAATTAGATTTACAAAATTGACACGGTCTTAATATTAGCAATTTATGTATTATACATTGTCTAAGAAAATAAGGTCTATGAAGACATCAACAAGGTATTTAAGAATTCATTATAAGCTACAACAATTTGCAAATAAGTATCCAGTTTAATTGTAACAAACCACTGTGAACAAATTTAACTAAGTATATAAAAACATTAGTTAAATACAATTCTCTGGAAATATACATTATACCTACAGTTGTTGTTGTTTGTTTGTTGTTTTTTTTTTTTTTTTTTTTTTTTACAGTTAGACTCTTCTTGTTTCCTCCCTTTTAATTCTCAAAATGGCAAATCACTGTATGGTCCTGGATCTCCAAGCTATAAAACTGAAATATGTGTTTCCAGCATAGCAGATGGTGACCAGGAAGGCGAAGAACTGGAGAAAAAGAGCATAGTAGAAAGAAGGCTTAGGGCACATTCTAATTAGCAAAAGTTATCATTTCACCTCCATTGAATCAGGCACTCATAGCATCCCTTGACTCCAGGGTTTCTCATCTAAAACTGCTTTATTGGTTTAATTACCTTCCTTTTGAAACAATCTCTGGCTACGCTGAATGTTTGGGCTTTTTTGGTTTTTGTTTGTTTGTTTGTTTTTGTTTTGAAACACATCTGGAAAGCTTGAGTTTTGCTCAAATAACCACAGGGTGTTCACTTCGGGGTGAATATGGTAGTGTGTATCTGAGAAAAGCACACACATTCCTAATTTAGTGCAGACAATTTTAGATCAGGGTTTAACCTCAGATTGCCATAGGGTCAGTTAAATAAAGGAGTCAAGTGGGTGAGGGGAAGCGATAAAGCCACATGGTGTGAATGGTGAGCAGGGAAAATGCAAGCTCCTTGGAAGGGGCAGCTACTGCCCAGTTGTGGCTGATTCTTGCTGTATGATAGCTTGAGCCCAGAGCTGCTAAAGCTCGTGATTTAAAGAAAAAAAAAAATTTTTTTTTTAAAGTAGGCTCCATGCCCAGTGTGGAGCTCAATGCAGGACTGAACTCAGGACCCTGAGATCAAGACCCGAGCTGAGATCAAGAATTGGACACTTAACTGACTGAACCATGTGCACCATGCTCTTTACCTTTAATATAGATTTCTGAATATAAATATAAGAATCGAAGGAACAGGGGTGTGGGGAGTGCCTGAGTGGCTCCGTTGGTTGAGGATCTAACTCTTGATCTGAGCTCAGGGTCATGAGTTTAAGACCCATATTGAGCTCCACACTGGGCATAGAGCCTACTTAAAAAAAAAAAAAAAAAAAAAAAAGAATATAACAAATGGCTACATATCATCAGTTTTAATATGATCATTTTGATATTCTTGTCGAACTGTCATCCCCACCCCCCGCCAATTACATCTTTTGGGAATGTAATATTTTAACGCCAACTCAGAGAAACTTCTAAAATAAGTTTTGCAAATCAGAACTACAATACACATTTATGGTTCAAAAAATGCAAACAGAACAGAAGCACATAAATTAAAAAGCAGAAGCCCTGCAGGCTGCTCCCATCATCATCCAACCAGTCTCTGGATGGAACCTCTGTTGGTGTGTGCTTTTCTAGATATTCTCAATGCATAAATAAACATCTCTTATTGAGTAAAAATAGAATCATGGTGTGCTCATTTTTTACAACTGTCTCCCCACTTGAACTTTAGTCAGTAGAATATTCTTAGACTGCCTCAAATATTTTTTCTTCCTCACATAGTTATTTTGTTCCAGCTATTTGCCTTTCACTCAAGCTGAGTCTTTTAACCTCTGCATGCTTCAAGCCATCAGGAGGCCCCAGTAGTTTTTCATGCTTTCAAACCAACAAGCTAATTGCCAGAGTGTCACAACTGCAGGTGATGCTCTCCTGCCTCTACAGATCACTTGGTCCCCCTCCTGGATCTCCAGCCCCAGTGGGAGGAGGAGACCATGACCCTGACCGTGTGTGTGTGTGTGTGTGTGTGTGTGTGTGTGTGTGGTAGGGGGCAGTGAAAGGGCTTGTTAACTCACTGATGAGGCTGCCCAGCTGTTGAAGTTGTGGCTGTCCCTCTCGGGGGAGACAGAAGATGCATCCACCACAGCAGCTGAGAGGTATAAGATGAAGGCACTGCCGTTAAAGCACAGACCCTGGGGAGATAGACAGATGGAGTGGTCAGGGAGTGTGGAAGATCTGGGCACCTCTGGACCAGTCAGAACTGTATACCAGGTGTGAGAAGGGAGGCATCTGGACACCTGGAGGGGGCAGAGATGAGAGCTCTGAGAAGCTGCTCATCAGTGCCTTGGGGAGGAGAGGGTTTCACACCAGCTTATCCACAGTACACCCAGACACCACTCACCTGCCCCCCAACACACCCAGGCTGTCCCTTCAGCCACCACTCTCTCTCTCAATTTGCTCTTGATCCTTGCTTCATACAGATTTCACCCTTAGTGACCTTAATGACTTGCTGAGGAAGACAGGCAGCAGGGCCCCCCAGTGAGATCTGCCCAGACCATTGTCCCAGTAGCCACAGTTCTTCAGCACCTGTCCCCGACCCAGAACTTTTCCCAAAGCAGGCCCAGCTGGTCTTCTATTCCCTCCACTCTAAGCAGGGAGAGACATTTAGGTGAACTCCTCAATCCTAGCAGATAGTTCTTAAAAATAAAAAGAAGGTTATACATATTAATAGAGTCCTTTGGGAACTAATCTCACCCCTGGCTTCATTTTATTTTTTTCTATTCTTAAAGAAGAGAGATATGTAAATCCAAGTAGATATCTGGTTTTCAGTTATATTTAAACTCTAGGAAATCATACTGTGAAATGTACAAAACTTGATCCTATCTGAACAAGGGTGAGAGGTAGTGGTGGGGTTGGGCAAAACTGATTCAGAAAACCAATGCTTTATACAGGTAGGAAGAGGGTGGCTCTCAGAAGTAGGTACTCTATGGTCTAACAGCTCTCCCTCAGTAATTCAAAGAGACAGGAATGGGTGAATAGATGGGGGGGGGGGAGGGGAGAAACAGTATCTTCTTCTTGTAGGAGAAAGAAAGGCATATAGAATTTTCCAGATGCAAGTCCTAGCATTCTAAGGTGGGTTGTATATCCCAGTTACCTCCTCCATACTTGGCTTACATTATCTTGGGTTACAGACATTAACCTTTATGATAAGGGTCAGTGCCCACGATGCTCATCTGCCATTTGAAATGCATTGCCAGGGTGCCAGGGTGGCTCAGTTGTTTAAGCATCTGACTTTTGATTTCGGCTCAGGTCATGATCTCAGTGTCCTGGGATCCAGTCCCACACTGGCCTGCCTACTCAGCAGGAAGTCTGCTTGGGATTTTCTCTTTCCCTCTCCCTTGGCCCCTCCTCCTCTCTCTCTCTCTCTCCCCCTAATAAATCAATTTGAGAAAAAAAAAAAAAAAGAAAAGAAAAGAAAGAAATGTGTCCCCAGGAAGCTCTGGTTTCCCTGGATGATTCATTATATTTGTTGGCTGTGGGAGTTTTTTTTGGTCCAGGAACACATCCATGCATTTTTTAAAAATACATTTTGTTTTGTTTTTTTTATTGCACATCACTTCTAGAGTTTTGTACATTTGCTCTTTGCCAAGTAAAAGACTCCCTGCCTTTTTAAAAAATGCTGAAACAATTACACATAGTTACCTCTGAGGAGTGGGAGACAGTTTTCATTTTGTGGCCTTTTACTGGTAGCAGTTAAGCTTATTTTTATTTAATAAATTAGCTATGTATTACATTTGAAACATTCAACTGCTTAAGAAAAAAATTAAAAAGTATGCACATTTATGTAATCAAACAAAATCAGTCAGGACAGAACAATCTCAAGTTAAAAAGTCAGTCTACTCCTTTCACCCTAACCCTTTCCTTTGAGATATAAACAAACACCCAATTTTATACAAACCTACAGCCATATAGTTAGCCAATTTGGTGAGTTTTTTTTTTTTTTTGTTTTTTGTTTTTGTTTTTGTTTTTTTTTTTTTGGTTCTGTTGGGATTTCTTTCCTTCATTGAGAAAGATACTGAGAACAATTTTCCATGTCAGTCCTAACAGATGGGCCCCATCTCATGTCATGACACGAATACCTCAGATTTTAACTTTTCCCCTATTGATGGGCATTTGATGTTCCTAGTTTCCCCAAGATTACAAACGCTGTGATGAGCGTCTTTAAACATGTATTTGGGGACACCCATGCATGTCCAGTCCCCCGACACAGGTAGAGATGAATGAGAGAGCATTTGGAGAGGCCAGTCTGGCCAGCACCACCCTGACCCAGGCCCTGGGCCTTGTCCCTGCCGCTGTGTCGGGGAAGGGCTGGAGAGGGAGTGAGGACAAGACTCCCTGAGGGTATGTGGCCCCATCCCATACTAAGTGTGGCCCAATCAATTTATCCAAGAAATGAGAAACTTTATCTCACTTGGAGAGAAGTGAGGAGGGGCTTCCTTCCCCTGCACGCCACCCCTCAGGGTCCTGCTAGGTTCTCACAGCTTCCATTCTGCTACATCAGGGCTGAACATATTTGTTCCCGTCATCTTCCTAGGACTCCCAAAGTATGTACGTCTTGGGGGATGCCTGGAGTGGGAAACTAGTGAACATAGGTGGAGGGAAGAAAGAAAAAAGGGAAAAGAAACCAGGGGCTGAGATTGTTACAGAGGTTAAGATAAAGAGATCTGTGTGGCTACAGAAGTGAAGGAGGGCAGCACAAAGCTTCAGTGGGCCCTGGAATAGCACTGAACTTCACAGAAACACAAGGTTGTACTGCTCTAGAGAAATAGGACCTGAGTCCTAGACTCTCCAAGTGGAAAGACCGTTGAGCCCCTGCAACTAGAATGCCAGTTCTCAAAGTATCCCTGGGCCACAGGGAACAGAGAACAGATACAGGGTGTTACAAAATGCTTCCAACCATTCCTTTGTAGAAGAAGGTGGAGGGAGGCTATTCTTTTCTGAAATTTGATCCCACTTTTGTATAAAATGTCCTTTTCCCCCCCAAATAAAGGCACACATAGATAAAAAGCCTCATAGAGCTGGCCCTCTTGTTGACCCTCCATACTAGATTCTTGGTATCCACAACCTACCAAACTTAACTGCTAAGAATTACTCATCCCTTCATAGTAGAGAGGACGCAGGTTCTTTCCATTTCAGAGATTTCCTGAAGGCTAGAACCAGGGCACCTGTGTACCCTGGAGCCAAGCAGACTCCAGGGTTGACGACTATGGTTGGCATCAGGGGACCTGCATCCCATTCCTATCAAAATCCTCTCAGTGTCTCAGTTTCTTTACCTGCAAAATGGAAATAATCCATCCCGTCTTTGCAGTTAGTGTGAAGTGAAATGAGGTAAGAGATGAAGGATCCAGCATGACCTCTGGCACATGGTAGGTACTTCAAAAATGGTGGCTGCTATTGTCTACAGAAGGAGGCCATACCCTCTGCCCTGGGTACTATGCCCTGTACTGCTCAGAGTGCTTGCAATGAAGCCAACCAGGAGGGATGAGTTGCAGAGGATGAATCCTCAGAAAATGTATTTGTAGGTTCTGGTGCTTAGTGGTCTGAGGAGGACAACTATATTGCTTTGAAGTTTTAGTTCAGATCAGATTCATCAGAAAGCACATCACAGCCTCGCTGGGTAAATGGTATTACCCAGGAGCTCAAAGGTGCTCACAGGAACCCGCTGTGGTTTCTGCTCCATGTTAAGGATGGACATAGTAACTCTGCACCTATATTCTCCTCGAATGCATTAAGAAAAATGCCTATTGTCAAGCTAGTTCCAGTGTAAAGCTCATGCCTTGTCAAGCAAAGAGCTACAGGCAAAACTATGAGACTCTGGTTTTTGTAGTGTCCCATGTGCGGTCTCCTGGCCAAGTTCCCTGTGGACCAAAGCCTGTTCTACTGATCCCTTCTCTGCAATCTTAGACTCTCTACTGCTCTGAAAAATGGAGGCAATGTAGTTTTTATTAACCCTCTTAGCAGGAAAATGCATGTGTTCTTGCAGAAACATTACCATGTCTGATTATGGTGTTGCCCCCAGAGTCAGGAGGAGGTGTCACCTTATGTAGTAAGTGCACTGGATTCCTTTATTACCTTTCTTAAATTGGGGGGAAAAATCTTGATTGCAGACATATCTGGCTTAAAGGTTCCAGGCAAGGGATGTGGGCCTATAAAACATTGTTTCCTACACTTTAGGTGCCTAAGAATTATCTGGAAAGCTTATAATAGAGATTGCCAGACTCTCCATAGAGTTTCTGATTCGGTAGGTCTCGGGCAGGGCCTACGGTTTCTCATTTACTCCCATGTGATGCTACCAATCCAGGGACTACACTTTCAGTAACAAGATTCTAGAAGGTTCATTCTGGCACCAGGAATCTATCAGCTGCCTCAGCAGAGTCCTGGGTGGGCCTGATCCCTGCCATGCTCTAATTTGTGTGGGACATACAGTGAGGGCCAGCATCTGAACCAGTGTGTTCCTGCAAGAGGTTCTACTGGGGACAGGTCATAAAGATCTGAGACCTTAGTTGTTACACATGAAAACTTTTCCCAGACTTCACTTTGGATATCCAGTTAACACTGCTTACCCCACTCACAAATGCTTTTGAGAGGTTGCAAAGGGGCTTCTTAGAACAGGAAAGAAAAAACCCTCAATCCAAAGTCAGACATGTTTGACCTGTAGCATCTGCTGGTAACAAAAGAAGTTTTTAATATTTGGCTATAAATATTTTAAAAGTGAAAGAGTTCGCACAAAAAGCCAAGACTTCTGGATTCCCTTAGGGAGGGAAATAAACAACAGAAGACTTCACAATTCTGGGATGCCTGAGTGGCTGAATGGTTGAGTGTCTGCCTTCAGCTCAAGTCATGATCCCGGGGCTCTGGGATAGAGTCCCACATCAGGCTCCCCGCAGGGAGCCTGCTTCTCCCTCTGCCTATGTCTCTGCTTCTCTCTCTGTGTCTCTCATAAATAAATAAAATATTTTTTTAAAGGTTCTTTTTTTAAAATATTTTATTTATTTATGAGAGACAGAGAGAGAGAGACAGACAGACAGACAGAGAGAGAGGCAGAGACACAGGCAGAGGGAGAAGCAGGCTCCATGCAGGGAGCCTGACGTGGGACTCGATCCCGGGTCTCCAGGATCACACCCTGGGCTGAAGGTGGCGCTAAACCGCTGAGCCACCCGGGCTGCCCAATAAATAAAATCTTAAAAAAAAAAAAAAAAAGACCCAACAATTCCGAGAGTACGCTGCCAACTCATTTCTTCAGAAAGTGAAGAATATTCCCCAGTTGATTAAGATACCAAACAAGCGTGTCTGGGTAGTGAGAATTCAACACCCACTGAGTTCAAACTCACTTGCATGACCTCTCTAGTCTTTTCCACACACGAGGTGCAACCTCTCTGGTGGAGGTTGATGGTCTTGCTCGATGAGATAAAGGATTAAGCAATTCTAAGGGGCCTTCAAGTCCTGATCTCCTGACTATAAGTCCTGGTCTCCTGATTGCTGGTTGGGTTCTTACTCTCCAGGCAGAAGTGTGCCTGGAGCAGAATGAGATAGAAAAAAAAATGCTGGATGGAAGTCAAGAGAGATGGATTCCAGCTGTGCGGGCATCTGGGGAAAGTCCTGAGGCTCTAAATCTCAGTTTTCTTATTTATAAAGTGGGAACACACTTCATAATGATAAATTCTGATCATGCAAATCAAAGCCATTTTTAAAACTAGGAAGTGCCAGAAGGGAGCACTGTTAATTAAAAAAAAAAGGAGGGGGGGGCACCATTAAAAGCAATATTTAAACACTTGTAATTTTATTTTTAAGTAATCTCGACACCTAACATGGGACTCAAACTTACAACCCTGAGATCAAGAGTCTCATGCTCCCCTTGATGGAATGAGCACTGGGGGTTATATGCAAATGATGAATCACTAAACTTTACCCCGGAAACTAATAATACAGTATATGTTAACTAAACTTAATTTAAATAAAGAATTTAAAAAAAATAGTTTTTGGAACCCAAGCCACTGGGCTATGGACAATCCAACCTTCAAGCCTTTCCAGCTGACTGAAGTAGCGATAAACTGTCCTGTTGAGCCCTTGCCAAATTACAAATTTACGAGCAAATTAAATGTTATTGCTTAGGGGAAAAAAAAAGTCTCATGCTCTACCAACTGAAGCTAGAGCATTATTTTAATTTTTTAATGTCCTTAATGTTAAAATTTTAATATTTTCAATTTTATTTAAAAATACTGTTTTAAAACTTTATTTAAATCTCAGTTTAAAAAAAAACCCCTCAGTTTTCTTGTTTATAAAATGGGGATACATTTCATGATGATAAATCCTTTTTTTTTTTTTTTTTAGATTTTATTTATTTATTTATTCATGAGAGACACAGAAAGAGAGGCAGAGACATAGGCAGAGGGAGAAGCAGGCTCCCTGTTGGAAGCCTGATGTGGGACTCGGTCTAGGGACTCCAGGATCATGACCTGAGCTGAGGGCAGATACTCAACCACTGGGCCACCCAGAGGTCCCCATGATGATAAATTCTGATCATGCAAATCAAAGCATTTTAAAACTAAGATGTGCCAGATCAATCTTCAAGACACTAAATGCTGGCTCTTCTCTGAAGAGTTCCCAGCTGTCCCAGCTAAGATGATAACTTCCATCACACTTTGTACTTCACTTTAGTTCATTTTACTATGTGTCACAGGGTACCATAATGGGTTGATTTCATGGGCTAACTGACTGGACCACAAGTGCACAAATATTTGGAGTGCATACATTATTTTGGATCTGTTTATGAGGATTTCTGGATGACACCAGCATGTGAATCTACAGACTGAGTTAAAGCAGACTGCCCTCTCTAATGTGGGTGGGCCACATCCAATCAGCTGAAGACCTGAATAAAACAGGAAGGCTGAATAAGAGGAAACTGCTCCTGCCTGACTGCCTTGAACTGGGACATCAGTCTTTTTTTTTCCTGCCTTGGGGCTTGAAACAAAACATCAGGCCTTCTTGGGTCTCAAGCCTGGTGGTTTTCAGACTAGAACTTATAGCATCAGTTTCCCTGGTTCTCAGGCCTTTGGACTCAGACTGGAACTACACCATCAATGTGCTAGCAGATCTTGGGACTTCTCAGTTTCTACCATCATGTGGACCAATTCCTTCTAATAAATCTCTTTACACACACACACACACACACACACACACACACACACACCCCTATTGCCTATGCTTCTCTAGAGAACGCTAATAGAGAATTTATATCGAGTGGAACACACAGCTTTTGGCACCAGGAGTGGGGTGCTGCTATAACAAATACCTAAAAGTATAAAAGTGACTTTGGAACTGGATAATGAGTACAGGCTGGAGAGTTTTGAGGAGCATACCAGAACTATGGATGTTGAAGGTGATTCCAATGAGGACTTAGGAAGAAAAGAGAACTCAAGACAGAGCTTCCATCTTTTTAGAGACTGCATAAATAACTACAAACAGAATCTTTAAAAATATGGATGTTAAAGGGCACTGAGGAGAGATCTCAAATGGAAATGGGGAACATGTTTTCAGAAACTGGAGGAAAGGTGATCCTTGTCATAAAGTGGCAGGGGATTTAGCTGACTGTGTTCTAGTGTTTTGTGGAGGATAGAGGTTGCAAGCAAAACACTGGAAATTTAAATGAGATTTTTAAAAAAGTAAAGTGTTAGAGGAGTGGCTTGGTTTCTCCTGTCTATAGTAAAATGCAAAAGCAGAGGTAAATTAAAGAAGAGATTATCAAGCAAAAAAGCAGCAGAACTTGAAGGTTTAGAAAATTCTCAGCCTTCCCATATTGTGAAAAAAAATAAGAAAGCTTAGCGCACCTGGATGGCATAGCGGGTTGAGCATCTGACTTGGTTTCGGCTCAGGTTGTGATCTCAGGGTCATGGCATGGAGCCCCACATTGGGCTGTGTGCTCAGCAAGGAGTCTGCTTGAGATTCTCTCTCCCTCTGTTCTTCCCCCTACCCTCATTCAAATCAATCAATCAATCAATCAATCTTTTAAAAAAAAAAAAGCTTCATCTGAAGAGAATAATATGGGTGTAGCCAAACAACCTTTTGATAAAGAGATCATGGATGCTAACCACAGATCTAATCATGTGCCAGCAGAAGCCAGGAACAGGTAAGGGATTATACCGGTGAAATGCTGCCAGCTTGAATGGAAAGGGATGGAGATACAACAAAATATAAGGAGTGCCGTGGAACTTCTTGGGTTCTATAGATTGGAAATATGAGTTATTTGGCTGCAAATATGTGCCAATCTTCCAAAAAAAAGAATGAATCAGCCAAAGCCCTATTCAGAGATCATCAGACCCAGGGGGGCAGGCTGGTTGGTTCCTCAGTTTCAAAGGGTTGGGCTGCCTCTCTGGTGTCTGTGAGCCAGGATGTCCCAATCTAGTACCTCAGGGGCAAGGTCACCCTGGATGGTTAGGGGTGACAATGCCACCTCAGTGGGTCTGGAGGGCAGAGCATTGAACCAAACAGGCTTATTCTAGAGCCTTAAGATCTAATGGAATTTGTCTTGTAAGTTTTGGGCTTGCCTGGGACCTGTCACCCCTTCCTTCTTCTCTATTTCTCCCTCTTGGAATGGGAACATCTATCCTGTCTCCCCACTGTATTTTAGAAGTACATAACGTGTCTGGCTTCACAGGCTCACAGCTAGAGGGGAATTGTGCTCAGGATGAACCCTACCTCCAATCTCACCATACTTGATTTAGATGTGAAGTGAAACTTTGGATCTTGGACTTCAGTTGACACTGAAATGAGTTAAGACTCTGGGGATGTTGAGATGGAATGAATGTATTTTGCATGCTAGAAGGGAATGATTTGGGGGAGCCAATAGCAGAATGTTATGGACCGAATCTCTAATCCCCAAAGTGCACATGTGGAAGTCTTAGTCAGCAAAGTGATGGTACTTGGAGATGAGGTGTTTGAGAGGTAATCAGGGTTAGATGAGATCATGAAGCTGGGAACTAATTGCATTAGTTCCCTTACAAGAAGAGCTTGTGTTCTCTTTCTCTTCCACATGGGGCCATGGCAAGATAGCACGCATCTGCAAGCCAGGAAGAGAGCTCTCACCAGAGACCAACTACCTTGACATCTGATTTTAGACTTCCAGCTTCTAGAAGTGTGAGAAATCAATTTCTGTCATTTAAGCTACCCAGAATATGATATTTTGTTATGGCAGCAGAGCAGACAGGTACATTTTCTTATCTGTTTCATCCCAGAATGTGGGTTTATCCTGCCCCCAGCATGGTGCCTGGAGCCAGGACAAGAATCCAATCACCCTGTACCACACTTGCTTCCAAATATGAAGACACCTATTTATTCTAACAGCAGTTTCATTTTTCATTCTAACTTTATACACATTGTGCATCCCAACATCAAAGAGCTCTGCATGCAAAGGGCTAAGGCCGTGGCCCCAGGAGGGATTTGAAGGACACGAGACCTGCCGAGGCTGGCGCCCTGACGTACCTGTTTCCAGGTGATGCTGTTTATGGGACACTAACGAAGAACTGAATTTCTCCTCATTCAGTCTTCTGAGAACTGATTTGTTATTTTCTCTAAAAGAAATTTCTGGACCTTCCAACATGCCCAGTTTCATACTCATTGGTAAAACACCTTAGAGGCAATGGAATAATGTGAAGATTACCTGCTGTGTCGAGTTCTCCTTGGCTTTATCCCCTGCTTTGCTGGCAGACACAACCCCGAATTAAGGAAAGAAGGACTACGTCCATCCTACCTAGTGGGCAATGGACAAGAAGACAACCTCTGGCTTCCTTACCACTGTTGTCCAGGGCACCTGGGGAATCCTGGTGTAGGTCATTGTTATGTAGATGATGAGGAAGAAGACAGTGAGGACCCAGTAAAATACAGCTACGAACATGACCCAGCCAAACGCAGGGACCCGGAAGTACTCGGTTCCAGCAATCAGTGTCCACACCAGCAGTCCCAGAACCTGTAAAATGGTAGAAGCGGTGCAAAGAATGGGAGACACAAGGAGAAAGTAAAGAAGGAAGCAGGGAGAGAGAGAAAAAAATTATGATACAGAGTGTCAATTACAGCTTTTGTTCATATTTACACATACACATGACTTACAAATGCAAAACAGGGCTTGCAAACTCACAAATGCCATGAAGGTACAGTAGACGAATACGGCAGGCTGAACAGAGACCAGAAAACAAGAAAAACTATGTCTATTGTAAGGGACAGTCTCTACTCAGCCCCAGCTAACTGTTGTGGACCAAAGTTTTTTTTAAGTAAACTCTACCCCTCAACATGGGGCTCAAACTAATGACCCCAAGATTAAAAGTTGTTCACTCCACTGATTGGGCCAGCTAGCTCCCCTGTTGTGTGCCAATTTTGCTAGATACTTCCTTTTATTCTTTTTCCCCTCAAGAAAACACAGAAAGTCAAGTTTGTACACGATAATCTTGATTTTTAAATGTTAGCACTAGTAATGATTTTTAAAATCCCAGTGGGGGGCAGCCCGGGTGGCTCAGTGGTTTAGTGCCGCCTTCAGCCCAGGGCGTGATCCTGGAGACCCCGGATCGAGTCCTGCATCGGGCTCCCTGTATGGAGCTTGCTTCTCCCTCTGCCTGTGTCTCTGCCTCTCTCTCTGTGTCTCTCATGAATAAATAAAATCTTAAATAAAATAAAATACCAATAGAGGACAAAGTACACACATCTGTGGTCGGAATTTGCTCACAGGCTGATACTTGTCAAGGAACAAGACTGTAGGTCCACTTGAAGTGGTCCTTGGAACTGATCTGCTCTTAAGGGATGAATCTCTGAGGATTCCCCACCTGCCACTGCTGCTCCCCACTTCCCCCTGCAGATGACAAATAACATGTGGCCTGAGAGAGCTTTCAAAAAGGAGAACAAGCAAGGGCCCAGGGCAGACACCGGCATTCACCATTTTTAAAATTTATTTTATTATTTTTTTGCATTCACCATTTTAATATAAATTGTGTATTTATTCCAGCAAGACCCATCCAAGACCCTAGGCTGAAAAATAAGACCAAAGCCAAATCAATGTCACCAATTGACTAGAGAAAGATTTCATCAAGGGAAAAGAAACTGATCCAGCTGTAGGCGCCTTTAGTCCTGAACAAAAGAAGGCCAGAGCAAAGTATGCATCTCGCATTCCAGCACCTTCCAGGGACCAGGACTTTACTCCTAAATCATGTCAAAATTAGTATCCAAACCACCCCCAGGAGATGCATCAGGGGTCCAAGGTAGGCTCTGGCTACCAGCTGTGGATTGCTGTGTGACTCAGAACAAATGATTTTATTTCTGTTTTAGCTTTCTCAGTGGTATAGGAAATAGAATACTAGAAGAATTTTAATCATGAATCTAGGAAGGTTGTTTTTACTCATTTGTTTAATGCCTGAGAGTACTAAATACTGCCAAACTTCTTGCTATCAGGCCCCAAGGATGGATGGGGCACACATTGAACAGATCCTACTGTACATAGCTTAAAAGTCTAGTGGGGGCAAATATTCGAATAATTGTAATCTCAAAAAATGCTATGAAGGAAAATGAAGGGTGTAGTATGGGTGTATAATAGACAGATGTAACCTTGTTGCAGGTATGGGGAGTGTCAGGGAAGGCCATACTGAAGAATACCCCAAAGACCCAGTAAGAGCTGGTGAGAGAAACTAAGCAGGAAGACAGGATGCGCAAAGGTCCGGAGCAGGGAAAGGGCTTTGCTGCCTTCTAGAACCTATAAGAAGGTATACTAAGTTAGGACATTGCTGCAAAATGTTGGGAGGTTGGGGTAGGTCAGATTATATGACCCGAGGGAGCCTAAGAATTCTATACCTTCTCTTAAGGGCAGTGACAGAGTTTGAGCAAGACAGTGTGGGACGCCTGGGTGGCTTAGCGGTTGAGCACCTGCCTTTGGCTCAGGGCGTGATCCTGGGGTCCTGGGATCAAGTCCCACATCTGGCTCCTTGCATGGAGCCTGCTTCTCCCTCTGCCTATGTCTCTGCCTCCTTCTCTCTGTGTCTCTCATGAATAATAAATAAAATCTTAAAAAAAAAAAAAAAGACAGTGATAGGACCAGGTAAGTTTTTAACACTGTCACCAGCTAGACCCCAAGACCTGACCTTTACTACTCAACTACTTATACACACAGACCTTTGTCCCACATTTTTCCTTAAGCTCTTCTTTCTAGCTTATCTCTTAACTCAGGCAAAAGACTTGGTGGGCATAACCTCCCATGATGAAAACTGAAACTACTCCTCAAGCAACAACGACTACCTGGACAAAGAGCTCTGGTGGCCCAGACCCCCCAGATCAGTTTGAACTTAACCCCCACTCATGCCTCTGCAGATAGACTATGGAGCGAACCAGGGAATGACTGACTGTTACCTTTACCTCATTATTATAATAAATCTCCACCCCATCTCCAATACATAACATACAATATATGTCTAGGCATGTTTTCTTAAGGGGCATGTGCAGCCTTATACCCCCTCTATGTGCAATGATGAGTCTCCCCTATCTAAATGCTCATCCTAACCCTAAAAAGAAGGAACCCCTTCACTCTTGCTCAGGGAGTCACAGCTTTGGAAATGATTCCCCATGATCTCCTTATTTGCTGCATATAAAATTTCCTTTGTGTGACAAT
Source organism: Canis lupus baileyi (assembly GCF_048164855.1). Classification (NCBI taxonomy): domain Eukaryota; kingdom Metazoa; phylum Chordata; class Mammalia; order Carnivora; family Canidae; genus Canis; species Canis lupus. The sequence continues at coordinate 40,216,141 of NC_132859.1, read as the reverse complement.
CCCCCTGGTGTGGTTTCCATCCATGTCTCATTAAGGAGTGAACGCATATTAATTTGGTTACCATATCACTCTGGCTGCTTGGGGAGAATAGGCACATGGGGGGCGGGTAGAGGCGTGTGTGTGCGCGGAGCCAAGCTCACAGACTGTCACAATGGTCCCAGTGGGAGAAGATGACATATAGAAGATCAAGATGGTGGCAGCAAATATTGGGCAATGAGGGAATTCCAGACATGCTTCTGAAGTAGTCAGGGCTTGAACATATTGAAGAGGCTAGGATAAAGTGGAAAGATATGCAGTCTCGGGAAAGATGTACAACGTGTATGGTGGGCTGTCACTTCTTCACCTGGAACAGTGAAATAGGAAGAAGGTAAGGGGCTGATCTTCACTGCAGTTCCTGACCTCAGCTTTCAAGCCAGCCAGCCACCTGAGGACTGTTGGTTAGGAATTAGGAATGGATGTTTTGGGAACGAGAGTGCAGGCCTCTCTTTATGAAGGAAGACTGTGGGGGGCACCTGGGTGACTCAGTGGTTGAGCATCTGCCTTCGGCTCAGGGTGTGATCCCAGGGTCCTGGGATTGAGTCCCACATCAGGCTCCCTGCAGGGAGCCTGCTTCTTCTTCTGCCTATGTCTCTGCCTCTCTCTCTGTATCTCTCATGAATAACTAACTAAAATCTTAAAAAAAAAAAAAAAAAAAGAGAGGGAAGACTGTGAGACCATGAAGCCCTCAGACAGGTTTCCAAGGGACATTTTACACTGCTCACCAGGAGAAGCTCACCTCTCTGCTACGGTTTGGATGCTGTGCTGGGGAGTACAAAACAAGACTAAATGTTGCTATTTCCCATCTTTAGAGTTGAAAGTTGCTGTTCTTTTTATCTATTTGATATTGTATATGAATGCCAAAAAAATGCTTAATGGAGATGTGTTTTTCTGCTGACATTCGTGGCAGCAGAATTTATCAAAAGTGAAGATGTGCAAAATGGGATAGATTTCCAGAAAGTGCTAAGCCTCACAGTAATGGGGTTTTGGGCCTGAATCCATCATAACTGACAAGTAATCTAGACACATATAAGTGACACGCATTGGATCAGTGGGACTGGTAGTGGAAGTAATCCAAAATGGTGGGGTCAGAAATAACATCACAGGGTTCTTGGTTCAAACTGAAAGGGGCAGAACGACTCTTCGTTGATGATGCACAGAGGAAACATAACTGTGAAGAAGCATGGCATACAGGGTTAGGTTGTCTCCCCGGGGGAATGTAAGAGTCTCCAGCTCAAGCTTGCGTCCAGCTAGACAGGCTCAGCTAACAGCTCTTGGTTCTGAATGTGAAAATGTTTTTCACTATTAAAGCAAGCAGGGTCCACTGCCCAGAGATGCTTTGTTTAATGTGCTAGCAGTGGTCATCTTTTACACACAGGGACAATATTGTTCACTGAGCCATCTCTCAAAGAGCAGGAATACCTGACCCATGACCTCACTAGCAAACACAGTTAAAAGAATGCCCCTGTCAAGAAAAGAATTCTACCCAAGCGAATTTCCTAGGTAACAGAAATAAGAAACAAGCCTTTTGTCTCTCACTATAGCCAATACTGATGAAAATCACTCTACAAAAATGTTAGTCATCTCCTGCTGGGTGTGTGTTTAAAACAAGCTCTAGATCTTTATTTGCTCAAGACAAACTCTAGATCTTTATTTGCTTAGGCTACGAAAGTACTGTTTGTTTTTTTCACTGATGAGAATTTTTAGGTGAAGACTTTTTTAAGTGGTAAAACTAAGACTTAAAAAAAATTTCCAAAGTGATCAATGTAGGTAAAAGCAGTGACAGAAATATATAAGGTATATATAAAATATACAAAGAAGCAACAACCCCCACCCCCATCCACTAGTTATAAATGCTCGAGAGAAACCAATATAAAAATTGTAAATCTACCTTTCTTAACTTCTTTCCTTTGCTTCTATAACTACCACCTGTATATCCTTTTCTTTCTATTGAAAATATGGATCACACTGTACACGGTGCTTATGACTTGCTTCTCTCTGTAAATAATACCACAGGGGACCTTCTTTCATGCTACTGTATACAAACCTATGGCAACTTTAACAGTTGCCCAGTTTTCTATAATTCATGTAACCAGTTCCCGATTGAGAGAAATTTAAGTTGTCTCCTTTATGTTTGTATAAAAATACCCAGGGAACGTTCTTATATACCTGAATTCCAAGATGGGTTCTGAGAAGTGGAATTTCTTGGCTATTTTAATTTTTATTCTATTTTTTTTCTAGGCTATTTTTAAAGATTTTATTTATTTATTCATGAGAGACACAGAGAAAGAGGCAGAGACATAGAGGAAAAAGCAGATTCTCTGCAGGGAGCCCGATGTGGGACTCCATCCCAGGACCCTGGGATCACGGCTTGAACCGAAGGTAGATGCTCAACCACTGAGCCACCGTGGTGTCCCTCTAGGCTATTTTGAATGTTAGAGGTACTGCCAAATTACTCATCAAAGGCTTGTACTAATTGTACTAACGCATGCCTTTCCCTTTGACCCTGAGTTCCTATGTCTTAAATAATTTAAAACCCAATTTAAAAAAAAGAGATCTCAGGGCACCTGGCTGGCTCGGTTGGTAGAGCATGTGACTCTTGATCTTGGGGTGGTGAGTTTGTGCCCCATACTGAGCATAGAGATTACTTAAAAATAAAATCTTAAAAAAAAAAAAAGGAGAGATCTCATGCTTTACTGAATTATAACATAGAGAAAGTAGAAAGTGTACAAATCTGTGGTGGACAACAACTCAATGAATTTTCACAAACTGAACAAACTTATATAATCACCATCCCAGCAAGAAACAGAACATGACCAGTGAAGCTCCATCTTCACTTCTAGTTACTCCTCCTCTCTTCTAAGGGTAACAATCGTCCTAATTCCTATCGCTCTAGATTAGTGTTGCTTGTTTTTGAACTTTATATACATGGAATCCTCCAGTGTGTACAATTGTGTTTGGTTTCTTTCACTCAGCACGGTGAGATTCAAGCATGACACTGGATGTCATTCATTCATTCTCCTGGCTACACGGAATCACCTGCCTGGCTTGCTAAATCACAGGTGGATGGGCCCCACTCGCAGTTTTTTCAGGAGGTCTCCAAGTTCCCAGGTGGTGCTGATGCTGTTGGTCTAGAGACCATACATTATGAACCATTCATGTATAGTATTCTTTTTGTTTTAGTTCACATTTTCCTGATCAGCAGTGAGGATGATATGGCACCTTTTCAAATGCTTATCAACCACTCATGTTCTTTCCTTATTTATTGATAGGTTTTAAAAGTCACTTTCTTCCTGATTTGCAAAGTTCTAAACAGAAGAGGCATGGTAACCAACTACACATGTGGCAATATGTTCCCTATCCAGGTTTGTTTTTTAGCTGTTTCTTTTTTTTTAAACAGTCTTTTGTCGTATGGAAGTTTTAAACTTTTATGTAGTTAATTGATCCTCCTTTAAGCCTTCTTCTATTCCTACCTGCTTAGGAAGATCTTCCTCAACCCAGGATATGAAAATATCCTATTTTCTTACAACTTATATATAGGTTTAGGTCTTTAATCCAACTAGAATTGGATTCCATATATGGGGTGAGGAAAGGCTAATTTTATTTTTTTCAGCAGATAGTCAATTGACCTGTTATCATGTATTGGTGACTCTTCATCTATTGGGTCAGTTTCTGGAATCTTTATTCTATTCTGTCCATCTGTGAGATGGTTGTGCAAGTGCCAGCTACTGTAGCTTCAGCATATATTTTAGGCTTCTGGCTAAAGATGTCAAATTTAACACATGAGTCTAATTTTGCTCTTCCCAAAACCCTTCTAAAATTATCACGAGAATGGGATGAATAGGAAAGGAGATAAAAGCAACACATTTTTAGAAGCTTGGAATACTTACAGATAAGGGATAACTCACTCGGCCACTGTGAGGAAGCTGGAGTTTAACAGAGCTGGTTGACAGGGATAGTAAAGAACCAGACCACATTTGCTGCAAAGTCTGAAAAGACTCAGGTACCTCTGGGGCTGGGACAGGGACTGAGAGAGGACAGGTATATGTGGGGGTGGTGGTGGTGGTGGTGATGGCTAAGGTAAGGAGGATTTGTGGAAAGCTGCTTGAAAGTAGCCATGTCTTAGATCACTTAAAAAGTGGGAAGGTGGTATCTGGCTGGCTCAGTCAGTGGAGCATGTGACTCTTGATCTTGGGGTCATGAATTCGAGACCCAAACTGGGCACAGAGATTATGAAGAAAGGAAGGAAGGAAGCAGGGGAAAAAGAATGAATGAATGAATGAATGAATGAATGAAAGAAAGAAAGAAAGAAGAAAAGAAAAGAAAAAGAAAGAAAGAAAGAAAAGAAAAGAAAGGAAAGAAAGAAAGAAAGAAAGAGAGAGACAACAGGAAGGGAAGAAAAGAAAAGAGGAAAAGAAAAGAAAAGAAAAGAAAAGAAAAGAAAAGAAAAAAATAAGTGAAGCCATGTCTTAACCTTCTGCCATACTCTAACCTACTGGGTGACTATTACACTTGTCATTGATCTGCAAGTTTATTCTCCAGGTAAGGAATTCTCAACCTCAGTCCTGTTAACACAGGGGGTCAACAATACTTTGTTGTGGAGGGCTGTCCCATGTAGGATGTTGAGCAGCACCCTGGCCTCTACCTACTAGACACCAGCAGCAAGCTTCCCCTCTCCCTCGTAATGACAATCAAAAATGTCTCCAGAAATTGTCAAGTATCTCCTGGGAGGCAAAATTAACCTTGATTGAGAACCACTCTAAAGAAGGTAAACAAACAAACAAAAAATAGAGGGTCTTGAGATTGAAGGGGGCAGTTGAAGGTTTGAGTATTATGCTGAAAACAAGAGCCTTAAATGACTCTTCAATTGAAGACTTCCCCATCCTCCCAATCCCTATCCTTTCCACTCCATTGGGTTCTCAGAGTACTGCCAGCCAAGCCTTCACTCACACAAGAGAAAAGACTCTGGGGATTCACCAACACACAGCTTGGCCAGGTCAACCCACGATGAAGTTCAAAGTTGATAAGCCCCATCTACATGCTTAAAGCATCTGAACAGCTTTGCACTCTTAAAATGTAAGCAGACAACCAAGGTTATCAGATTTATGATGAAAAAAAAAAAAAAAAAAAAAAAGCCTGTATGATGGGACAGAGAGCTGAGACCAAAAAAACAAACAGGAAGAAAGTAACTTTGAAGAGGAAGGAAAAAAAGTCAGTATCCGCAGGGAGAAAAGAGATTACAGCAGAGAACCAGAAACAGGTTACAGGAAGGACACATATACTCCTCCAGGAACAAATTAGCTTTTGAAATTACAAATAGGGTAGCAGAAATTAAAAAGTCCATGAAAGTGTTACATGATAAAAATGAGAAAGCCTTCTAGAAAAGATAACGAGAAGACAAAAAGATGAAAAAAAAAAAAAAAGACAGGAAAGAGGACAATTAGAGGATGGGTTCAGGAGGTCAGCCACCCAAAAGATATGTTCCAGGAATAGAGACTGGAGACAATGGAGGGAAAGAAATCAATCATAAAATAACTCAAGAAATCTCAGAATTTAAGGACATGAATTTCTACATAAAAGGGCTCCCCTGGGAAGCTAGCACAATGGATGAAAATAGACACAAATGGAAAAGGTACATCATGAAATTTCAGGACATCGGATACAAAGAGAAGTTTTTAAATGACCAAAGAACAAACAGGTCACCTACAGACCTGAATAGGATCAGAAACAAGAACAGTTTTTTTTTTTTTTTTTTAAAGAATAGCTTTTAAGCTTTTCTAAAAGCAATGGATGTTAGAAGACACAGGCAAATGCTTTCAAATTGGAAAATGATTTCCAACCCAGAGATTACCCAGGAAAATTATCAATGAAGAGCAAGAGGAGAATACATTTTTTTTTCTCCCAGACGTGCAATGTCGGATATGACTCACCAAAATGAGGGCACAAACTCTAAAAATGGAAACATGGTCTAGACTGACTTGTACACCTAGAGCTACACAGGAAGGAGGTAAGGGCAATCCCCAGGTGGGGAAATTGAGCAGGACAGGTGCCCTGGGCCAGACTGGGCCAGTGACTCACAAGACAGGCATTGCCAAGGCTGCTGTCACCACCTGCTTTAGGTTGCTTTGCTTTCTTTTAACCTGGTGATTATTAGGAAACTTGCTCCAGCAAAATGAAGGAGGAAACTAAGAAATAGGAAGGTAAGGGATCCAGGAAACAAAAAACAGCCCAACACAAATAAAGGGAATTTCAAAGCAAAGGGAGATCCCCAGGAGAAATTCATCCAAGATAAAAATTAGACTGTCATTATCTGATGTGACTGCCCTTGGGGGAAACCTTACTGAGAGGCTATTATAGAAAAAATGTGAGACAAAACAGATACCAAAAAAAATTAATTAATTAATTTAAAAAACCACAGAACTAAGCAAACAAAAACAGCTGTAACTGTGTTATTAATTTCAGTAGTTTGTAGTTAGGTGTTCACTACAACTCTCCAGACTAAATAATATTTGCATAAAGATAACAATAAACACCAAACATTGACTTAAGTGAATTATAACATGGAGGAGGAAAACAATAGGGGTGGTGCTCTGGCCTGAATTGTGTCCCCCCCTTACCCAAATGCATATGTTGAAGCTCTAACCCCAATGTGGTGGTATGTGGAGAAGGGGTCATTAAGAGGTACTTAGGTTTAGGTGAGGTCATGAGGGCAAAGCCCTCATGATGGGATTAGTGCTTATAAGGAAAAGAACCAGAAAGGAACCCGCCGCCCCCCACCCCCTACACGCACTGAAGAAAAGTCATGTAAGGGCACAGCAAGAAGGCAGCTGTTTGCCACACTGGCACCTTGATCTTGGACTTCCAGTATCCAGAGCTGTGAGCTGAAGCTACCCAGTCTATGATATATTATTATGGCAGCTCAAGCAAAGGCAGATGGTAACAGAAGGTTACTAGTTAACATGTAAAACTGAATCAGAAGATGGCACTGCTCACATTATTTGTAACTCTGGACATGAGTCAAGCCAGAGGTTTCCTAAGTGGCTGGCTCCGGGGAGGGAGAACCCTGGAGTAAGGAGATATGTGGATGAGAAGGTTGTTACAAGCCCTTTAGTTTTTTGGTGTTTGACCACCCTACTGACCTCAATTGACTGCCTAGAATTTTCTGGCTAAGCCATTTACAGTTTACATTTACATTTACAGTTTTGATGCTTTCCAATATTTACACAATTTGTTTTTTTGTGTGTGTTGGCATTAACTACAATCTCCAGAACCATCTTCCACAACAGTGACCATCCTTTTAATTCTACTTTAATTGTTCATTTTGATGTTGACATTTATATGAGGTCTGTTGTTGACAGTTGATACGCCTTTTATCAACCTAAAGACTTTCATTTTTCAGTGAATTAAGGTTTCTTCTTCAACCTCTCCCATGAACGATAGGGTAGTAAGCTTAGTAGAATGGATTTTTTGTATCTGCCTTTTACAATTAAGTAGTGTATTCCTAACACAGCTAAACTTTTTGATGACCCAGGGTCATTACAAATATTAAATATTTCAATTACTGCCTTGTGCTTTGGTGTGAGACTGTTTGCCTCAACTCTGAATGATACTGGATATCTATGTTTTTCTATGAAGAATTTTTTAAAATTGAAACCATCAATGGTCACCCCTTGAGGCTCTCAGTGAACTGATTCCAACAGCCTTCCTCTGCCCTTCGTGTGTACATGTTCATACACATCTTTATTCGAATATCCTACAAACTAAGAAAACATGCCTTAGACTTTTAAAAATCACACTGAAAGACAAAATAAGTTAGTCTCTGCGGCTTCTCCTGTGAAGTCAAGTCTGTGAAGTCTGTGAACTTGGGGACAGCTATTCTGCTGCTCAGAGCAATTACCTGATGGTGGTGCTAAAGGGTCTCACTTATTTAAATATCCACCAAGCATCTATTATGAGCTGGGAGTTTCTCTGGCACTTCTGGTGGGGCAGGAAACGCTACATTGCAATACAGCACACAGGTTGGATGATTTATTTCTGTGTTTAGTCTTGACTGGCACAAGTGCCATTACTGCATCTGTACTTCAGCCTGGAGGACAGATAGGTGACTTCTGATGATTAACGAGGCTACCCTAAGAGCAAGGTACCAGCTGTTCCCAGCTGACTATGCTCAGGGGAGCTGCGTTGTACCAGGTGTGAGCTCAGTACACCTCCGATATATCTCGCTGCGCTTTCAATCATTTTCCATATTAATTCCTTGCAATGAAGTGGCACTGGAAATCAGCTATTGAGATCTACTCCTGTCCTCAGAGTAGGTGCATTAATGGGCATTTAACTTAAACTGTGTGAGTCCTATAGAAGGAAGTAGTCTGATACAAAAATGCAAAAGCGTAAGGACCCAACCATGCTTGGATAGTCAGAGGAAATCTGACATTTAATCAGTGAGTGGGAGTTAGCCAGGCAAAATGTGCATGGTTGAGGGAATGCTAAAACTGAGACAGATACCCCAGGTGGCACTGTGAGTCTCCCAGAGGTTCTGTCCTAACACAGGAACATCGGCAGGAAGTCCAGTTCCAGGGGAGGCTGACCCAGGGCCCAGCACTTTGATATCAGTCTCCAGACAGCATCCTTTCTCACAGACAAGGCTCATTCCCTGGTGGTCTGAGGACCAAAGAATGTTAGTGCTGGAAGAGAAGTTGAGGAGATACTCAGAAGCAATGAGCTTATAGTCATAGAGATAGTTAGTGGTCAAAGCGGAACCAGCATTCAGCTGTGACTTCCCGTCTGGCAATGCTTTAATTTGTAGTATTTGATTTCTTTATTCTCCCATTTCTTCCTTCTCCTTCCCCACTGTCGGAATGACGCTACCACTCATGGTAATTCAGCTGGAGAGGCAAGAGTGTGCTCAGTGAGGAAATCATATACTCTGGAGTCAGCCTGCCTGACTTCCACCCCCTGACCTTGGGCAGGTTACTGACATGGAGAACCATGGCAAAAGAAAAAAATTAAATTTCCTTACAACTTATAGTCCATTGACAAGTCCTTGAGACAGGCAGAATGACCTTCCTTTAGGAACTCAACAGCCTCCATGCTGATACTTTGGCAAGGGCAAAGGCAATCTTAGCTTAACATTAGCCTGACGTCCAGGATCCTAGAAGTCTCCTTAAACATATACAGGAAACTTTCTTTATCTCTACCCCCACCCCAAGATATATGTTAGCAATCATCCCCCAAGCAAATGACGCACTGATATAACATCTGAAGGGTCTCATGACTAGGGTTTTACTAGAAAGTAGTAAATGACCTTTTCCTAACAACAGCTGGCCCCTCCAGGTCCTGGAAACCTTGCTTCCAAATTCCTTAGAGTCTTATGCTCTCTGACCCTCTCCTAACTTGAAAGTATATAACCAGTCACCTGTCTCAACCCCAGTGCAGCTCTTTCTGTCCATGGGTCCTGTCCCTACATTTTAATAAAACCACCCTTTTTGCACTGAAGGCTCTTCAAGAATTCTTTCTGGACTGTTTGCTCTAAACCCCAACACCTTCATATCACTAACCAGAGCCTCAGTTTTCTAATCTGTAAGATGCGGATATAGAAATTTGCCTCGAAGAGTGTGGGAAGACAAAACATTTAAGTAATACACACACAACACACAACAGTGCTTGGTACAAACGAGGTGCTGTGTCTGTTACTGCTATTATGCTAGTATTATTAGCAGGTTTACAAAGACTCAGGAGTGCCTCTTCTCTTCTCTTCCTTTCTTTTTTTTTTTTAAGATTTTATTTATTTATGAGAGAGAGAGAGAGAGAGAGAGAGAGAGAGAGGGGCAGAGATATAGGCAGAGGGAAAAGCAGGCTCCCTGTAGGGAGCCCGATGTGGGACTCGATCCCGGGACTTGAGGATCACAGTCTGGGCCGAAGGCAGGTGCTAAACCACTGAGCCACCCAGGCATCCCCACCTCTCTTCCTTTCTTAGGTAAAAAGCAACCTTATATCTATAACTCAAGATCTTTACACTTGCATGGAGCCAAGGAACTGTATTTATTTCCGGCTCCTTGGATGTACAACTTGAACTTGAGTGTTCTCCTGTGAGCACTAATACCAACAAAATGGTAGGCTAGGTGGACTGGGAGTGTCTGATGCTCAAGCTCTATCCTTCCTGGCCAGTGTGGACATATTCAATGTCACCACTACCATGTTGTCTGCTCCTGTTTGGTTAAATGGTATAATGCCATGGCCATCTGGCCTGGTAGAAAGATTCAGGCTTTGAATTCTTACCAGCTGTGTGACTGGACAAATTAATTTATTTACCCAGTATTAATTGAGCATCTACTGTATGCCCAGGCTCCAGGTAACAGCAACAGCATAATATCTACTACAGAGTAAGGAAGTGCTTCTCATGCCTTACCTCATTTGACCTACATGATAACTAACATAACTTCCATCATGATCATTCTACCATTGTATGGGGACACTAAGGTACAGTGTGTTAAGTAACAGTCCAAACTTTTAACTATTTTGCTGTACAATACCCACATCATGCCCAAATCACTGAACTGATCAGTGTCTCAGTTTCTCTACCTGTCTTAGGGGGATAATATGTATTTTCTACATGATGAGACAATACGCTCTATCAAGGATGCTACTATTGTGATTAATAACAGCAGAAACAGTGGTTTGGCTGACCACAAACCCACCCCAGAGGAACAGCCACCTGCAGTGCTGAAAAGGCTGGTGTTAGAGACAGAGAAGCTGGCTCCCGTGCTATGTTCTTGTTGTGTTAGGGATGGAGCATAACCTAGAATGTCACTAGTCACCCCCTCCCAAGTCCAAGTCTCTCTGGGCAGAAATAGGTTCTGGTGGGGGTGCCTGGGTGGCTCAGTCAGTTGAGTATCTGCCTTCAGCTCGGGTCATAATATCAGGATCCTAATATCAGGATCCTGTGTTTGAGCTCCACATTCAGCAGGGAGTCTGCTTGTTTCTCTCTCAAATAAATAAATAAAATCTTGAAAAAAAAAGGTTCTGGTAAAATGAGCACATGCCTTAATGCAAACTTATTCTTGCTTCTGCAAAACAAGCTTCCCAACAGCTGTCTGCTAATGCGTGGCCACTGAAGAGTGCCATCTTGAGGCTGGCATGGAGCTGATCATTACAAGGCCTTTTTATCTATTAGTCTTGCATGTGACACCTTGGTTCATTTTTTAAAAAATATTTTATTTATTTATTCATGAGAGACACACAGAGAGAGGCAGAGACATAGGCAGAGGGAGAAGCAGATGCTCTGTAGGGAGCCCGATGTGGGACTCGATCCCAGTACCCCAGGATCACAACCTAAGCAGAAGGCAGATGCTCAACCACGGAGCCACCCAGGTGCCCCACCTCAGTTCATTTTAAATAGGGACAAGTAGAAAGAAAATAGGGATGGCAGCTAATCCTATTTGCTCTGATGGTTTAAACACTCAATTCAGACAGTGTGCTTGTAACTCAATGAATTCCAAGAAATCCTGGAAGAAAGTTACTACATTACAGAGGATGACATAGGAGCCATCTTGGGTCAGCAAATGTGCTCTAAGCATATATTACATGCCAGACCCAGTACTGGGTGGAGGGTCCAAAGGTGGGCAAGGCATACAATCACTGCCCCTGAGGAATTTACCATCTAGTGTGAGAAAAACAATTCAGCTCCCTCTTCACCAGGTGTTGACAATTATGGCCCATGGCCACTTGCAGCCCACTGCCTGTATATACATATCTTGAACACAGCCATGCTCATCAACCTCCATATTATATGGCTGTTTTCATGCTACAATGGCAGAGTACCAGGTGCGGTGGCCTCTGGCTGCAAAGCTTAAAGTATTCACTATCTGGCCTTTTATAGAAGAAAATTAACCACTCCTGTTGACCAGCACCCACACCACCATCTGCCCAAGAAATACATACACCTACACAAGTGTACTTAACATTTTTAGTTCCTACATTGTTTCAAATAAGCCAGATTATGAATATATTGAGCCAGAAGAGACTATCTGATAAAAGCCTGTACCCTTTTTCTGCATCATCAAAGAATGACATCATCCTCAGGCTGACTGCTTCCTACATCTGCTGAGCATTTTCTTTATAGAGTCAAAGGGATCTTTAAACCAGTCATCTCCACATCCCTTCCAGATTATAAGGTAGCTCTTCTGTTCAGCAAGCATGTGACCTTCTCCATTTATCCACTAGAGGGTGGCCAAACACTGCTTATGAAAGATTAAGGCGCTAAGATGCCTGTTCCATAGAGAGACCTCGGAGTTTGCCATCTGTCTGCAAGAGTTCCTATACCCACAGCACATTCCACAGAGCTGGCAGGACGTGGAAGAATGAACCTGGTCCGGTACTCACCCATTAGAGCCAGACATTGCCTGGAAACAGATCTGACAAGAAATGTAGACAGCCAAACGAGATATGGATTAAACTAGTAGAAAGGCTCAGAAGGACAAATTTCATCCATCAGTTCACATTCTTCTTTGGGTCCCCCCCATGAGGTTTTCAATGCAGGAGGGACTGTAGGAGTGCCCACCAGTGCAGCCAAGGGGCCTCGGACTCTTCGCTTTCTTGAGTAAGAGATTTGGCCTCTTTGGGCCTCTTCTTTCCAATCTGGGAAATGGGGAGAATGTGGGAGGCCAGCACATGGGAGGAGCATATCTGAATCCCCTGGGGGATTTCATGGCACATGGATTTCTTCCTACTCTTACATTTGCCATTAGAGTGGGTGTCTCTCTCTGGCCCTCCTTGGCCCCTCCTCAAGTACCATTGTAGGAAACCCCTGGGTGCTCCAGAGCAAATGAAAGCTTGAGACCCAGGTGTTACTAGGAATTTGTGACTTGATCTTGCTCTTGCTTAGGACTTCAGTTTGTGATCAATTAGACCTGCCTGGAGATAATACCTCAGGACTCCAATATTCCCAGCAGGCAATGGAATGGAAATCTGTATACTGGGCTGGCTTTAAAATATATCCACCAATTCTTTGGCATACCTCTTGCATATAGGAACCTCTTGAATGCAGTAAGCTTACTGTAAGGACTTGCTTCTGAAGAACAAAGCATGGCAGACATGATGCTATGTGACTTGGGAGGCTGTCATCAGCTTTCCCTCTGCTGTCTCAATCTCGGATACTGTGCTCTGTACAAGCTAGCAACCATGCAGGACCCTCAGGCAGCCTTGTAGGGAGGCCTACATGGAGAGCAGTGGAGGCCTCCCACCAACAGCCAGCACCTACTTGCCAGCCAGGTGAGTGAGCCACCTTGGAAGTGGATCCTCCAGGCCCAGTCAAGCCTTCAAAGACTGCAGCCCTAGCTGACATCCAGCTGACCTCAGGAAAACATCTGAGCCAGAATGGCCCGGCCATGTTGATCTCAAATTCCTGACCCACAGAAACTGTGAGCCATACTAAATGTTTACTGCTCTTTGAAGCTAAGTTTGGGGGTGATGGTTACCTGGTAATAGATGACTAATACACCAAGTTCTGTCCAAATCAGTCTCATACACAACAGGCAGTGTGGTACGCAGAATGGACAGAAGACTTAAGTTTGTCACTAACTTGCTGTGTGAACAAGGTAAGCCATGTCTCCTCTGGGCCTCAGTTTGTACCTCCATAGGATGGTACAGCACCAGCTAGGTCTCAAGGTGTTTTGTGATGTGCAAAGATCTAGGTGAACAGCAGTGACTACTAGTCTCATGTTTTTTCTTCTAGGAAACATGACTTAGTAATGCTCAGCAACCTGAGAATGAGGGATCTAGATAGAGCACTTAGCCAGTGAAAGAAGCAGGGGTCTGTGCCCATCATTAGAACCACCGGGATCAGGGTGCTGAGGAACTCCTAGAGCAGCAGTTGGCAGACTTTTTTTTTAAGGACTTTATTTATTCATGAGAGACACATAGAGAGAAGCAGAGACATAGGCAGAGGGAGAAGCAGGCTCCATACAGGGAGCCCAATGTGGAACTCGATCCCAGGACTCCAGGATCATGCCCTGGACCGAAGGCAGGCACTCAACCACTGAGCCACCCAGGCTTCCTGGCAGACTTTTTTTTGTAAAGGACCAACTAGTAAATATTTTTGGCTTTGTGGGCCATATGGTCTCTGTCACAACGACTCAATCCTGCCACCGTAGCATGAAAGCAATAGCATGAAGGCGACCCTAGATGATATGCAAATAGATGGAAGTGACTGCATCACTAAAAATGTATTTACAAAAACAGGCAGCAGGCCGGATTTGGCTGGCAAACTATCATTTGCCAACCTCTGCCCTCGAGCCTTGCTTCACCAAGTGTGTGGTCCCCAGAGCAGCAGGATTAGCATCACCTGGAGCTTGCCAGAAATGCCGACGCTCAGGCCCACCCAGCTCTGTTGAATCAGCCTTCAGGGGCCCAGCAAGCCCCTCAACAACTCAAGCCTGAGAAGCCCCACCATCCATTCCTCCCTTCTGCCTGGAGCTCCAGGCACCAGGGACTTCAGAGGAATCTTGGATGGCAATGACCTGATCAAAGATCTTTTCAGGTCTCACAAAGAACACATAGCATCTCAATATTCTCTATGAATCAGTGAAAAACACTTGGTTCATGGTCCTGGGTCACCAATAAGTAATGCAGCAGCTAGTCCTTGCCAAATGGCTTAGGGACTTCAAGGAGCCAGAACAAGCTGTGTGGAACTCTGGGAGTGAGGGGATGGGAGGTGGTGATACTTCAAGGTCTCTGATGGAGCCCACGGATCAGATGCCAACCTGGCTTCCAGCCCGACTCACTTCTTTTGGCAAGTTTATGTGAAAGACTGGTTTCCTTCCCTTTTAGTGAAGTGTGGAGATATAAAAGGCAGAGAGGGGAAGGACAAAGGATGTCTATTAGGGAATGGGAGATGAAAGGTTGGTAGGAAAGGAGCAATAGGAAGGGGGGATGAGTGAGGAACGAGGGAAATGAGAGTCACTGTAAAATTGCATCTTTCACTTTATACATGGGAGACGCTTGATCCCATAACGACTCTAATCATCTTGCCTGCGAGCACTGTGTTTACCTCAAGTATACCAGTTACACACTCTCATCCCATTTAGCCACACAACAGCCACATGATTTAGACAATCACATCTCCATTCAGGGCTCTGGGCCTCATGTCCAAAACCATATTCCACACAGCTGCCAGAGAGCCATGGCTCAAAGCCAGGTCTGAGGACTCCTTTCTCCTACAGAACCTCCCAGCACTGCCCACAGGGCCACAGCTCCAATAGAGGTCAAGGAGAAATCTTATACACACAAGCCTTGATTTGTGCTGACCGCACTTCATCACAGGTGCCCTGCAGGGACTGCTCACAGGGTGAACCTGCTTCCACCTGGGCTAGCTCCACCTCCATCCTACCCTTAGGCACTGGGGAGGGAGGGAGATCAGACCAAAAGGTTCAGACACAGCGGTAAAGAGTATGATATCACAAGTCACAAGGCCACTCTTTAATGTTGCTCTCAAAAGGACTGAAATAACAATCAAACAGGGAGGACTATGAAATGTTTCCCTCCGCCAAAGGCGCTGGGTGTGAAGAGCTGAGCCTTCCTGTGGAGAACTGCTGTACTCTGGGCGGGAGGCTCTCCAGCTCTCTGTCTGGGCTGCTGTTCTCTGGGGTCCACATGCTCCTGGATGTTTGACCATCTCCGAGTGCAGGAGAGGAGATGCTTCATCTTCGAGTGAGAGTTCTGGTCTCCCAGCCTGCAAGCCTCCTTACCTCCACAGAGCTGAAAGGGTCCTAGAAGACATGCTTGCCCCTTCATGTCTACACTCCTTTGTTGTGTCTGTTCCTTCTTAATTCTGTGCTTCCTGGATCATCAGGCCTTTGTGTTTCACACAGAAGGAAATTTAGGGAGCTCTAACCCATAATGTTCTGTCCAGGAAGCACCTGGAAACAGGCAATCTTCAACGTATCTGTGCTACCCAATTAGCCTTGGCCCCAATGACAGCAGCTGCAACAGGCTCAGTGGGGGCCAATGGCCAGGGATGGTTAATTCACAGCAGCAGATATGCAGAGAGGTAACCATCTGGCCCCCAGAAACAAGTTTAGGAATTTCAAGCTGTGGATTAAGGTGAGTCTGACCTCCACATTTTTATACAGACTTTTCCCTGGACAAGCTGGTTTGCTTCTGATGGGGGATGTACACCTCACCAGAGTCCCATTCCTTGCCAGCTTATGCACCTGACCCCCTTTATCTACACTTGTCAGGAGGTGGGCACAAATACAAGGCAGGGAGAAGGGCATCTGTAGGAAGGTAGCACACCTCCCCAGCTTTCCCAGGAAAGGAGTGGTACAGAGGGCACAGTCTGGAACCAAGATTGGACAGACCCACGGTCATCCGTGGAGACCAAGTCAGGTCCTTCCCTTCCCTCCATCTCAGAGAAGATCTGGAAAGACGGAGTTCATGCTCCTGGCCTCTACCCTCCCTACATGGGCAGAGTGTAGCAGAGGCGTGCTCTTACTCCGGGAGTAGGCAGGCATGCAAGGAGAGAAGTAGCCCCCGAATGTGCTAGCAGCCTCTCCTTGCATGCCTGCCTGCTCCCTGAGTAGGATCACCCAGGGATTGCTGTAATCCTTCTTTGTTTTGTTTTTTTAATTTATTTACGACAGTCACTCACACACACACACACACAGAGAGAGAGAGAGAGAGAGAGAGAGAGAGAGAGAGGCAGAGACATAGGCAGAGGGAGAAGCAGGCTCCATGCACCAGGAGCCCAACATGGGATTCGATCCCGGGTCTCCAGGATCGCGCCCTGGGCCAAAGGCAGGCGCCAAACCACTGCACCACCCAGGGATCCCTGTAATCGTTCTTTGAATGTTTGGTAGAATTCTCCAGTGAAACCATTTGGCCCCAAACTTTATCTTTATTGGGAAGCTTTTGATAATTGATTTGATCTCCTCACTAACCATAGGTCTGTTCAGATTTTTAATTCTTCATGGTCCAGTCTTGGAAGGCTGGATGTTTCTAGGAGCGTATCCATTTCCAGGTTATCCTAGAATGTGTTGACATATCGTGCCAGTAGTCTCTTGTCATCCTTTTCATTGCCGTGGCTTCAGTTTTAATGTCTCCTCTTTCATTTCTGATTGTTTTGAGTCTCTTTTTTCTTACTCTAGCTAAGGGTTTGTCACTTTTGTTAACTTTTCAAAACACCAATTAAGTGTTGCTTTTTTAAAAAAGATTTTATTTGAGAGAAAGAGAAAGCTCAAGCAGGAGGAGGGTTAGAGGGAGAGGGAGAAGCAGACTCCCTACTGAGCAGGGAGCCCGATTTGGGGCTCCATCCCTGGATCACAACCTAAATGGTAGGTAGACACTTAACCAACTGAGCCACCCAGGTGCCTCAAGTGTTGCTTTCCTGATGGCAAAGATCGCATGCTTTTATAGCACGGACTTATCTGTACATATTCATGGGCTCTAATATTCAGTAAGTGAAGAATTACCATGACAGAAAAATATCTGCACGGAGAAGGCAGCCAATTTGCCATATCACTGAAGATTGTCCAGGCAGTTTCTCCCATCAGTACATTTCACACTTCAATGTTTTTGACCTGCCATAGAAAAAAATCCAATTTCTACCTACATTAAGGGCTAGGAGAGGCTTTGATACAGTTTATACCATTTAGTAGTTCAGAATAGAGCCCTCCATTGCCCTTCAAAAACACCTCATGTTCCAAATCTTCTACTTTGCAACTAAGCAACTAAGAAAAATATAATGGAATAACTTTGGCAATTTTGCCTGAGAGTCTCAAATTCAAGCTTCACTCCCAGAGTGAAAAATCAAAACCTTCAGGCGTTCAAAAAAATCAAAGGAAGACGACCTCCTTAAAGATAAAATTCCCCTTGGCAGGTAATGAATTCTAAAACAAGCCAGCAGCTTTTCACATTCAGACAAATGGTTCACCTACATACTACCTCCCAGAAGCACCTAGAGAAAACAAAATTCTAACTTCTGTGGCTCATGCAGTTGCAGGACGGATTGCCAACCAGAAACTAATTAGTCAAGGTCTGAGGGGGTGGGGTACATTCCAAGATGGCTGGAACCACTGGATTCTCAAGGCCAAGGGCAACTGGATACTTGACTGAGGCACTTTCCCCCAGCATGCAGACACTAGCCCCAGGCAAGAGGCCCCTGTTCCCACGCTAACATACTCCGGCCAGCATTTGGAAGTTCAGACAAGCCTCAGCTCTGCTGCAGGAAGCCAACAGAGCCTCCACTAGGAAGGGAACGGATAGCTCATACAGCACCTCCGACGGGGTCTTCGAGCTTCAACACCATCCTGATGACATACTGGCCTGGCCTCTCTCTGCTGGGACCCTGACTTACAGTGAGCCCCAACCTCTGGTCAGGGTTTCTCGGGGTAATAATTTTGTCAGATTTGACACGTGCATCCAAACAACTTGTACAAGTTTGAGGACTTTGTTTTTAAATGGAAGAGTGGCAAGTTATGGTAGAAGACTTGGAAAGTCCTGAAAAGAATTAAGAAAACAAATCCTTTGCACTCTTTTTTGAGTCTAACTGCCTCTAACCCTCTGGTAAAGGTGCTTTAAATGTTTAAGAATGTTTCTAATACAGAAGGTTATAATACTTAGTATCATTAGAAGAATTAAGGGTTGACATTTATAAGGCTCTTGGAAACTGTGCCTGGTATGGTAACTTGCTAGGAGATAATGTGGGCACTGGTTAGAAATGCAGATCCCTGGGTACACGCCAGACTACTAAAGCAGCATTGTGAAGGCCTGGGCATCTATATTTTAAGATGTTTCCCCTAACATTCTCATAATCAGTTAAGTTGAAGTGTTCATCCTTCAGGCTGCTACTGGAAGCTAGTGTTGGTGACTTTCCAACAAATTCCTTTATCTAAAAATGCCTATTTTGGGACACGTGGGTGGCTCAGCAGTTGATGAACATCTGCCTTTACTCCAGTTGTGATCCCGGGTCTGGGATCAAGTCCCATGTTGGGCTCCCTGCAAGGAGACTGCTTCTCCCTCTGCCTATGTCTCTGCCTCTCTCTGTGTGTCTCTCATGATAAATAAAAAATCTTAAAAAAAAAAAAAAATGCTAGGGCAGTCCTGGTGGCTCAGTGGTTTAGCGCCACCTTCAGCCCAGGGTGTGATCCTGGAGACCTGGGATTGAGTCCCACGTCGGGCTCCCTGCATGGAGCCTGCTTCTCCCTCTGCCTGTGTCTCTGCCTCATGAATAAATAAATAAAATCTTAAAATAAATAAATAAATACAAATGCCTATATTTCCTTTATCCTTAACCCCAATCTGGCTGGATAAAGAATGTATTTTTCCCCCAGTTTTTTTTTTAATTTTAATTTATTTAATTTTATTTATTTATTCATTTTATTTATTTATTCGCTAAACCGCTGAGCCACCCAGGCTGCCCCCCCTTCCAGTTTTTTCAAGTAACAGCTTTGAGCTATAATTCACATAGCACAGCACCTAACTAAAAGTGTACAATTCAATGGATTTTAGTATATTCACAGAGTTGTGTAAGTATCACCACAATCGATTTTAGATGATTTTAGATTGTTTTTGTCATCCTAAAAAGAAATCCTGTACCCATTAGCTAGTAGTCACGCCCATTTCCCCTCAACCATACCCCATCCCAGCCCTCCAGTCCAAGGCAACTACTAATCCACTGTCTCCATCAACTGGCCTATTCTGGTCCTTCCTCCATGTTGTAGCAAGTATCAGTACTTTACCCCTTTTTATTCACGAATAATTCCCACCCTATGGACGTGTCGCATTTCATTTACCCATTTATCAGATAGCTGACGGGTATCTAGGTTGTTTCCCCATTTTGGCTATTATGCATAATGCTGCTATGAATATTTGAATACATTTTATGTGGACAGACATTTCAATTCCCTTGGGCATATGCCCAGGAGTGGAATTGCTGGGTCATGTAGTAACTCTGTATTTAACATTTTGTGCTAACAGAAGTCAGTTTACCAAAGTGCCTACATCGTTTTACATTCCTTTCAGCAGTAAGTGAGGGTTTTAATTTCTCTCCATCTTTGCCAACACCTGTTGTCTTTTTGATTCTTGCCATCTTAGTGGGTGTGAAGTGGTATCTCACCATGGCTTTGACCTGCTTTTCTCTGATGGCCAAAGATGCTGAACATCATTTTATGTACTTATGGGCCATTTGCTTCTCTTTGGAGAAACATCTACTCAGATCCTTTCCCAATTTTTTAGTGGGTTGTCTTATTATTGAGTTGTAAGAGTTTATTTTTAAATTGAACAGTCATTAACATTTCCCCCCTAATACCTTTTTAACATGCACCAACAACTATGTTTTAAATATAGGTGAGCCCCAATATTTTAAGAGTTTTTTCCTAGAAGATGTTAACAGGTTGCTGTAAATCAAAATTTATTTTAAAAGCCTTAGTGAAGTGCTATTCACAAGAGGATGCATAAAATCCTGTTTGGGAGAATAATCAGTTTCTCACTTAGTTTCCATGTAAATTCAAATGTTTCCTGGATTGCCATCTATTTATAGGGCATCTGTATAAAAACCCGTTTTTCAT
Source organism: Canis lupus baileyi (assembly GCF_048164855.1). Lineage (NCBI taxonomy): Eukaryota > Metazoa > Chordata > Mammalia > Carnivora > Canidae > Canis > Canis lupus. The sequence continues at coordinate 40,195,547 of NC_132859.1, read as the reverse complement.
TCTTCCAGCAGCTGAATGGAGATCACAAAGGTTACCGGACACCAGGACAAGCAAAGAGGCCCTGCATATGGCCAGTGCATACAAGATAGATGACATGGGTTTTTTCCTTGAAGACTGATCAGTAGTGGCCAGGGAGATAAACAGAAAACAACCCTGTGGCACAGCCAATGGTAAGGACAGAAGAAGTGCAATCATGTCATGAAATGCTGGATGATTCCTTCAAGGGAAGCAATAAATAACTCCGAGTGCTCGGAGAGGATTGAAGGCCTCAGGGAGGCAGGACCTCAATGGGAGGAGCTGCTCTTCAGGCAGGGGTGAGGCTGGGACTTGACACCTACTTGCTTTAAAGGTGTGGGCAAAAGACCAGAGGGTGGGCAACACTTGGGATGGCAGTGGGAGTTGTGGAGGGAGGCAGTGGTTGGGGCTACCCTGTGTAGAGCTTAGAATGGGGTTCAGTGTTTATTCACCAGGCAGGAATGATGGAACCAGAAGCATTTTTGGGGATAGGTATTTCTGGCATCAGCATTTCAAGCTGGTACATCTTTAAAGATGTTATTTATTTATTTGAGAGAGAACACGAGCAGGGGCAGGGGTAGAAGTGGAAGCAGACTCCCCACTGAGCATGGAGTCCAACACAAAGCTCAATTCTAGGACCCTGGGATCACAGCCAAAGGCAGATGCCTAACCAATTGAGCCACCCAGGTGCCCCAGTACATCTTTAAAATCTCCACTGGCAATGGGAGAACCAGTCATGTGACTGAGGGTAGGCTGGTCATTGGGAGGATTTAATGCCATGTTGCCTTGAAGGCCAATGGATGGCCAGAGGGTGGATCGGGAGCTCTGCCAAGCTGGCCTCTATACTTCTCCTGGCTGCCTCTGTACCCTGGCAGCAGACCTGAATTTCTGAGAGAAGGTTTCAAGCCAGATGTCCCCAGCTGGCTTATTTCATGGGTCCCACTAAGAACCTCCACCCTGGCTGATGCCATGCTCCTGGCGAAGTAACACTCCTGCACTTGGTGGGTTCAAATGCTCACTCTGGTATTTTATAGTCAGCCACTGGTCCCTTGGGCCTTCCCCTGAGACTACTGAGTAATGAGAAGGAATAGTGTACAGCACACAGCTCTTCTTTGGGAAGGATCTGGCAGTTGCTGGGAGGCCACATTAGTGTCAGTTTTATCCAAAGATTTGGGGGTGAGTTAGGAAGAAGTATGATCACAGATAAATACCTCCATAGCATCTGTTACAGACTGGATATCTGTGCTCCTCTAAAATTCCTACATGGAGGGGCATCTGGGTGGCTCAGTTGGTTAAGTGTCTCCCTTTGGCTCAGGTCATGCCCACATCACATCAGGCTCCCTGCTCAGCAGGGAGTCTGCTTCTCCCTCTGCTCTTGCTGTCTCTGGCTCTAATAAACAAAATCTTAAATAAAATCTAAAATAAAATAATTCCTATGTGGAAACCTAATTCCCAGTGGGATGGTGTTTGGAAGTGGGGCCTTCAGAAGGTAATTAGGCTCCACCCTCATGAATGGGATTAGTGTCCTCATAAAAGAGACTTTATTTTTTTTTTTATTTTTTTTTTTTCATAAAAGAGACTTTAGGAAGCTCACTCTCCCTTCTGCCAACAGGACACAGTAAGTAGACAGCAAATATGAACCAGGAGGTAGGGCCTCATTAGGCACCGAATCTGCCCTCCTATTGGACTCCCCAGCCTCCAGAACTGTGAGAGAAACACTTCTTGTGTTGGGTGCCTGGCTGGCTCAGCGTGTAGAGCATGCTACTCTTGATCTCAGGGTTGTGAGTTTGAGTTCCAGGTTGGGTATAGAGATTACTTTAAAAAAAAAAAAAAAAAAAACTTTGAAAAATTTTCTGTTGTTTATAAGCAACCCAGTCTACGGTATTCTATTACAGCAGCCCAAACAGACTAAGACAGTACCTTTTCATTGAAAATCAAAACCAGGGGTGCCTGGGTGTCTCAGTGGTTGAGCATCTGCCTTTGGCTCAGGTCATGATCCCGGGATCCTGGGATCGAGTCCCGCATTGGGCTCCCTGCAGGGAGCCTGCTTCTCTTTCTGCCTACCTCTCTGCCTCTCTCTGTCTCTCATGAATAAATAAATGAAATCTAAAAACAAAGAAAATCAAAACCAGAAATATTGCAGAGGAAAAGACAGCTCACAGGAATTTTGAAAATAAGATACAAACTCCCTCGCCAAAATTTCACCTGGGCAGCTTCAGGCCTCCTCCTCAGATCCCTGCGAGGAAGAGTTTACTCTCAGAGGTTTGGGATATTTTGGTTGAAAAATAAACCCAGGCTTACAGAAACAAGACTTGTTAATTTAGATGCCTACTGTGACATTTTTCTTTCATTGAATGTGGAAAAAAGACCAGCCCCCTCCCCTACTCTAGGAGCAAGCATATTATTCGTGGCTCAGTGCAGAATTTTCTCTGAAGAACAGGTAATCATGGGGGCTTTTTCAAGCTTGCCAATAACAATGCATCTCTATTACCGGAACTTCTTTTTTCGTCTTGTAACTGAGTTACACCTAAACACCCCTTGCTCTGCTTCACAATTTAAATAGGCATGTAATGATCCACCGGGGATGGTCATAAATCAGTGCTCCCATTAAAACTGGGACAAAATGCTGCTGCTAGTTGAGCTGAGATTTTAAACAGTTCACTAAGCTCCTTCCTGAATGAGACGATGTGGGAGACCCCAGTCTCCTTTGCCTTAGATGAGTTTAACAGCAATAATTCCCTAAATGAGGGAATAATTCCCTAAATGAGACTGCCAGCTTCTTTCCCCATTTCAGATAAGCACGGGGCACAGTTCCGAGAAAGAGAAGGCCACACCACAAGTCAGTAAACCTGAGATGACTATACTAAACTGGCTTGCCCGCTGGAGGCAGAAAATTTTAACAAATATATATAACAAATATACATAATGCTGCTATATTTCAGAACTCACGAGGTATAGGTACAGCTCCCAGGCTGGAAAAATGGTTTTACATTATAAGCAAACAGCTTTACAACCAGACTCCAGACACCACACTTTATTATTCTTAAATGGTGCAATGGGTCATGTTGCAAACCACTGGTGAAATCAAAAGTCTGATCATTGTAAACATAGAAATGAAGAGAAGCAAAATGGGGCTGGCATAGCTAAGTCAAAGTTTGCCAGAAATCCCCCAAATCCCCCTCACTCATGGCTGCACCCACCTAAATTTTTGCAGGGATGTTGGCAACTAGCAGAACTGATCAGCCTTGGCCTTGGCCTGCATCATTTTAGAGAGGAGAAAAAAAGAAATAGCTACCATTCCCTGAGTCCATACCATGATCTGAGGGATTTCTAAGTATCACCACCAGTCACTGCAACAGTTTGACAATGTGGGTAATTTCATCCACATTTTAGAAATGAAGAAACACACAGACTATCAGAAACATATGAGTTTATCTCAAAGTTGCCTTAACAAAAGTTAATAATAGCACTGTTCATAATAAAAAACAAATAGGGGTCCCTGGGTGGCGCAGCGGTTTAGAGCCTGCCTTTGGCCCGGGGCGCGATCCTGGAGACCCTGGATCGAATCCCACGTCGGGCTCCCTGCATGGAGCCTGCTTCTCCCTCTGCCTGTGTCTCTGCCTTTCTCTCTCTCTCTCTGTGACTATCATGAATAAATAAATAAATAAAATCTTAAAAAAAAATAAAAAAATAAAAAACAAATAAATAAAAATGAAGAAACAGGTGAAGTTGGCAATTTGCCCAAAGCCAGCAACAGGTGGAGGATCTGCACCTGATTTTTTGACCCTAAAGGCCATGGAGCGCCTGGATGGCTCAGTCAGTTGGGTGTCTGCCTTCAGCTGGGTCATTAGCCTGGGGTCCTGAGTTCGAGCCCCACATCAGGCTCCCTGCTCAGCGGGGAGCCTGCTTCTCTCTCTCCTTCTGCCTGCCACACCCCCTGCTGGTACTCTTTCTCTGTCAAATAAATAAAATTTTTTTAAAAATAAAGAAAAATAAAGGCCATACTCACTTATAAGAACTTTGGCCACCTCTTCTGAGTTATGCTCAAAAAGCCAGAAAGGGATATAGCAGCTCAGAGTCCGTGGGTAACAGACACCTTTCTGGGCAAGCTTGGGCAGGAAGGCGACTCTTGCCACAAAGCTCTCGCAGTCCCTCAGCTACAAAGCAAATCTTGGGATGACTTAGTCTCTGGTCCAGGAACAATGGGGAACTATTTATGTGCAAGCATGATGAGGAATAAAAGCCACAGGCCTACATTACAGGCAAAAGTTACCAAGTTTGAGAGTCAAAGTTTGGTCATGCTGACATTAATTTAAAAATACATATTTTTATACATAGAGAAAGTAAAACAAGCTTGTTTTTATAAATTACCCAAGACAGAGATGGAGAATCAGAGGGAAATGTGGAAATGGTTGTTTCATCAGGCTGCTTGCTCCCGGAAATCCACGAATGCATCTCCAAGGAAGCAAATGGGGGATAGGAGGCCTGATAGATAGGTGACCAGCGGAAAGCCACCAGAGCAGGCCCACAACAGCCCCCCAGCTGTCCCTATCACTACCTCTCACACCGTGCTGGCTTTGGGAGCTCAGTAGCTGCCGGATATGCAGCCAGGAGGACTCACCCTCAGTCCTCTGGCCAGACCATAGGAGTGTCCTCTCTCTTGGCTTGAGCATCCCCATCCACTAGACAACTGCTATGCTGAACCTCACTGCCTCCCTGCTTGTAGGAAAGGTCAGAGCTGACACCTGAGATAAGGTCTTTGGTGAGAACACATGAAGTTCTCCATGAGGTCTAACCCTGCCCAGCTCCTAAAACATCTAGTTCAGAGAAGCAGGAACTAAGATCTACCAAGATGCTGCTAGGAACACAAGATGCTCCCTCTGCTGTCTTTGTCTCTGTATTTCTCCAAAGCCCAGCCACATGGAAGAAAGAGGCCACCCACAGTGTCAACATCAGGGCTTCAGCCGCTTAGAGGAAAACTATAGCTACTCAGTCTCTAGTCCAAATTCCTGGGAACACTATGATTGGCCCAGCTTGGGTCAGGTGCCTGCCCCTCGATCACACAACTGTAGCCTGGGTTGGGGCAGGGTCTATAAGGGGGGTTGTGAGTGTGGCTGTTCCCACTATACCATATGTAGAGAAGGATGGACAATTCCTAGAAACTCTATGAGCAAAGAACTCAACAGGTGTCCATGACCACAATGGCATTAAAAGTGGCTCAGCCAAGAAACTACTTATCTATCAGTGAGGAGGTTAACAACCTTACAGGAAAAAATATTAAACTTGGGGCCATGCAAAATTTAAATTATTTTCATGCCGGCTCCTTACTGACTCCAAATGCTCCCAATAAGTGATGAACACGCTACTAAAGAATATTTGAAAGATGACCAAACAATCGCCTTCCTGACCACTCCAAGAAGAAAAACATAAGATACCTTCTGATTAATACAGAGCTAGTATGCTATGTCGGAATAATCTAAGTTGGTTGCATGCTACCTTGGGTTCTTGAACCCCTAGCTATATAGCTCTGAGACCTGTGTGTATGGTTGTGTTTTTTTCTCTCCATACATATCAGGCTCACATTCCAAGTACCATGAATAAAGAGGCCTTTTCCCCAAGGGAAGGGAACTCCATCATTTAACACTGAAGTCAGCAAACTTATTCTGTAAGGGGCCAGATAGTAAATATTTTCAGCTTTGCAGGACAGACAGTTACAATAACTCATCTCCATGGTTGAGGCCTGAAAGCAGCCAATATGTAAACAAATGGGCATGGCTGTGTTTGAACAAGAACTTCTGAAAACAGGCAGCAGGCCAGATTTGGCTCCCAGGCTATGGTCTGCTGACTCCTGATTTAGTAGATTACAGTTTCCCTTCATATCAAACGAGGTTTGGGATAATGCGGTGGGGCTTCCTACCCAGGAAGGCACATTCCTCCTCACCATAGCATTTCAGGGCAGGAGTCAGGACCTGCCTCTCCTTTCTTTCTCCTAAGGCTCCGGAAAAGGAGGGGCCTGTGGGGTCAGTCCACACTCATGCGCACTCATGTTGCACACGCACACACTTCTGCTAGCTCTGTTTCTCCCTCCCTTCCCACACTGGTTTTCTGTTTTCAGTAGATTTTCAAGTGGACAAGCTGGTGTAGGATCCCAGCCTTGAATAGGTCCCCAATGTTGTTTAAATAGTGCCACGTATTCCTAGGAAACAATGCTGCCATGGCTCTTTCACTAGCAGGAAACTACTCCTCTGACTTGAGCATTGTTTTTATACCCTGCCTTCTGGTTGGGCCAGAGAAATAAAAGGGCCTGTCCTTGGCAGATACCACCACTGGTTTTTGAAGACCAAAGTAATATCCAATGCAGGAAAACTCTAGAAAAGGAAAGTCAATGATGCTTTATAATAAGTTTAGTGGGGGCAGGGATGGGAGTGGGTAGAAAAGGAAGGAAGCTATTAGCTGCTAAAGGAACAACTGTCATAACCGCAAGTGAAGAACTGGAAGTAAAATAAGATGATGGGTCAAATAAAGTCACTATTGTTTTCCAGGTGATTTTCTGGGAGAGAAACTAAGTTTACATAGAGTTTCAAAGGTGAAAGGAAACCGCATCTCCTCTCTCCCTCATCTTAACTACCACACCCCCACCCCGAGAATGCACCACACCCCAACTTCAGGAAAAAACAAAGACATATGCCAAGGAAGGGATTCAGGTACATCTTGAGGCACTGTAAGTTGAAGGCCTATTTTTTATAATAACAGTTTTATTGAGATATAATTTACACATCATAAAATTCGCCCATTTAAAGGGTACAACTGAATGGATTTTAGTGTCTCTTCAGAAATGTACAACCACCACCACAGCTGTGGAACATTTTCATCACCCTGTAGAAACCGCTGATCCTATTGGGCTCCCCGCAGGGAGCCTGCTTCTCCCTCTGCCTATGTCTCTGCCTCTCTCTCTGTCTCTCATGAATAAATAAATACAATCTTTAAAAAAAAAAAAAAGAAAGAAAGAAACCCCTGACCCTCTCAGCTACCCTTCATTGCCACTACCACCGCCACCCTCAGCCCTAAGCAACCACTAATCTATCTCTGCAGATTTGCCTATTCTGGGCATTTTACGTAAGTGGCGTTATGTGATACACAGCCCTTTGTGTCTGGCTTCCTTCACTTAGCACAATGCTGCCAAGGTTCGTCTGTGTTGTGGCAGGGTATCAGTGATATGTATTCTTTTCAATGGCTGAATAGCATCCTATTAAATGATATATCACATGGTGTTTGTCTTTTCATCAGCTGATGGACATCTGGGTTGTTTCCTTTTTTTTTTTTTTGGCTTTGCGAATAATTCTGCTTTGAATCTACATGTACAAGTTTTTGTGAGGGCATACATTTTCATTTCTCTTGAATCCAGTCCTATTGTGGATATATGAGGGAAGCTAGCTGAGGGTCTGAGGGATGGTTCTGCTGGGATCAGTTTAGAGTTGTAGGTAACAGATTTGCAGGACCTTTAGCAGAAGGAGCGGAGGTTTTTCAGGGTACTCCCTCTTCTACCCAGCTGCTCAGGGCAGAGCACAACTCCATGAGGAAATACACAGGGGCCTCTACTTTCAAGTTCAATTTTTGCACATAACTGATTGCAACCCCCAAATGCCTTTATTTTTTTTAATAATAAATTTATTTTTTATTGGTGTTCAATTTGCCAACATACAGAATAACACCCAGTGCTCATCCCGTCAAGTGCCCCCCTCAGTGCCCGTCACCCATTCACCCCACCCCCCGCCCTCCTCCCCTTCCCCCCAAATGCCTTTAATGTTGAGTGTCCTGACACCACCTGACAAACCAATATTTCCACCAAGGGTTGTTTTTTCAAGGGTGGTTTTGACAGCTCTACCATACCAACCTTCACAGCAGAGCTAGTTTGCACCAATATCTGAATATTCTGCTGCCTTTTGCCCTTATTATATTTTTTAAGTGGGCAGGAAATGAAAAATTGGAATCACTGGTGCTAGTGATAGTATTGTTAACTACATGTTCACAGGATGAAAGCCACTAGCCTGGCCAACTAAGAAGGACAAACAACATGTAGGAGATGCTGAAAGTCATTCTCTGAAGAGTATTTGAAATGCAAGGTGGAGTATTGGATGAAGTGGTATATCTTTAAAAGTCTGGGTTGAGGATTAATGTTTCAAAAAATAATCCAGCATGGTCTTTTTTTTTTTAAGATTTTATTTATTTATTTGAGAGAGAGACAGAGAGACAGAGACAAAGAGAGAGCAAACGAGCAGGGTGGAGAGATAGAGGGAGAAGCAGACTCCCCACTGAGCTGGGAGCTGGATGTGGGGCTGATCCTAGGACTTGAAGATCACAACCTGAGCCCAAGGCAGGTGCTTCACCACCTGAGCCACCCAGGTGCCTCTTGCATGGTCCATTTTCTAGTGTGATAGTATAATGATTTTGTGTATGGTGGGGTGGTGCTGGGCAGTGGGCAGAAATTTTAAAAAATTCCATTTTAAAATATAATATTTTTAAAAATACTAAAAATTCCTATCTTTTAGAGCTAAATACCAAAACATTTACAGATGAAATGACATATCATCTAGGATTTCCTTTCAAAATCCTCAGGGAGAAAGAATGAGTAAGGATATAGATGAAACAATATTGACCATAAATTCGTAATTCCTGAAACTGGGCAGTGGGGCAGATGGGAGTTTATCATGCTCAGTTTGAAATTTCCCATAAAGAAGTAAAAATAAAACCACATATTCCTGAGACCTAGATGCAGAGAGACGTTTTGAGAGTCTTGGCACAGCTAACAGGATGACAGCTGACTGCAGATGCCTTGTTATCAAAGGAGGAAGACTGGGGTTGAAAATCATTCTGATTATTTAAACTCTTTGAATAGGTAATATACTGACATGGCTCAGAAATTGAAAAGTTGAAGAAATTAGACCGTGAGAAGTCTATCACCAATCCCCTTCTGGGTCTCTCTCTTGCCACTGCTTTCCCTCTCTAACCGCTTGAGGCAAACACTGTTATTAGTTTCCTGTGTAGCTTTCCAAAATTATACTTCACTCCTTCACTCCCTGCCCCTTGCTCTCCCAACTTAATGCATTTTGGAGATCTGTACTAAGAGCTTAGAAAGCAGCCTAATTTCTCATTCAACTGCTATTCCTGAGTATGCAGGGTCTCTGCTGTTTCCATGTTGGAGGACATTTTGATTGTGTCCAGTCTCCTACTATTACAAAGAGTGCTGCAAACAATCACCTCATACAGATACCATTTTTTATGTGTTCAGGTTTGCTGTGGGTAAATTTTTTTTTTTTTTTTTTTGCTGTGGGTAAATTTATACAGAAGTGGAACTACTGAGTCACAGAATACCTGCATTTCTCCTTGTGATAGCTCTTGTTAAATGGCCCTTCATAAAGCTTAGACTCTCATTTACCTCTATCTACTTTACCACAAATAATATGTACATTTAAAAATAAAACCTGCACAAAGTTATGACCATCTCTTGCCTCCTCCTCTTTAGCAGTGGTAAGTCCTTCCTCCAACACGAACACTTATTTTCCTACTGAATGTCATTTCAAGTAAGACCAAGTTGGACGTGAAGAATGCGCTTCAGAAAAGTAATTGCAATTGTCCATACTTACTGTTTAATCTATGTTTTAAGTACTTACATAAAAAATAAATTAACATTTACTGAGCAGCCCCTAAGAGCCAGGCAGCACTCTGAGGTTAATCCTTACATGGCCTTGAAGTCAATTCTATTATGAACCTAAATTCAGATGAGAAAAGAAGCCCAGATGTGCGCAAGTGTCCCAGATCATATAGCTTGTGAGCGACAAGCTGACATCAGATGCTCGGCAGGCACCCTCTCCCCCTCTGCTGCCTCTGTGCACAATCCCCTAGAGACTCAGAAAACTTCCAAATTTAGATTCCCAGCTGCTTCCCAATATTTAGGTCTCTCTCTCTCTCTCTCTCTTTTTAAAAAATCTTATTTATTAATAAGAGGGGGGAGAGAGAGAGAGAGAGAGAGAGAGAGAGAGAGAGGGGCAGCGACACAGCTGAGGGAAAAGCAGGCTCCCCATGGGGAGTCCGATGTGGGACTTGATCAGGGAACTCCTGGATCACACCCTGAGCTGAAGGCAGATGCTCAACTGCTGAGCCACCCAGGTGTCCCAAGGTCTCTTATAGTAATATGTAAGTCTGGTGTACAGTCTTCAAACACTGACTTGTCCTATATTTTTAGGAATAAATTAAACACAAAAGCATTTTCTTATCATAGGAAAATATCTACCATATTGGCAAGTGGACCTTCAAATCTGGGCTTGCAGTCAGTCAGGGATTTGATCCGAGTGTTAAGCCCTGAAATTTTTTTTTTTTTTAAAGATTTTATTTATTCATTCATGAGAAAGAGAGAGGCAGACATAGGCAGAGGGAGAAGCAGGCTCCATGCACCGGGAGCCCGACGTGGGATTCGATCCCGGGTCTCCAGGATCGCGCCCTGGGCCAAAGGCAGGCGCCAAACCGCTGCGCCACCCAGGGATCCCCTTGAAATATTTATAAATGGAAAATGTTTCACATAAAAAAAATCACAACAGTCCATATATTCCATGACGTAGGAAAAAAAAAAAAAAAAAAGAAAGAAAGTTAGCCCTGAGGAGTTATCTTACCATATAACCTACTAGCTTCTAAAAACTTTACTGAAAAATTCAGCTTTCAACTCCAGTCATTCAACTTGCCTTCCCACCTCATCCTCAAACATCATTCCCTTTGAATACATTTTGAGTCTCAATAAGCTGGAAAAAAGAACCCCAGAAATAGCAAGCAGGCACTCTTATATTCAGCTTTCATTTCACATTCAGGTAGCATAGTTATTGACAAATGATTCAATGTTTCCATAAGACCTTCCACATTTAACCACAAACCTTCTAACAATAAAGGTCACATTCTTATGCCTTCTGTTACCTGTCTTCTAAGTTGCTCTGAAAAAAGCTGCCCATCTGTCAAGTCTTGAGACCCAACATGTAAACACTGGGCATGTGGAAAAGTCTGAGTTAATCTCAGAGGAATTCTTTTTTCAAAGACAATGGCCGAAACTTTATCAAATCTGCTTCATCAGTTGATGGACATGAGCAAGTAAAGAGGTAGAATCATAGAAGTTTTAGATGTCAGCAATTTCCTTTTGTAACTTCCCGGAGGATGTCTAGTTATTTCAAGGAATGTCAACAGATTCTCAAAATAGAGCTAATTCATTGAAAAAGAGAGAGAAAGTGAGAAGCATTTGGTTTTCTTAAGAGGAATGAAGTATAGGTTGTCAATTCCAGACAATTTCGGGATTAGTATCTAATACCAAAAGCCACCAAAAAATACATAAGTCCCACATGTTTCAAAGTATGTTCTCAAAGGTCCTCCAGAAAAATAGGGTCTATAGTTAGATTCATTTGAGAAAGGAGGACTCTAGCCATCTCTTGGAAATGTAGTATATTAAAGGCACTGAAGGGACTCACAGTAACAAAATTAACTTTGTCTAACCTGGCCTTTTCCATACTTACTTGTCCAGGGAACCCCTCTCACTTGTAACACAACATGCCAGGGCTCTCACTGTGGGCAGTCCTCTTGGAGTGCCTGGCCAGTCACACTTCTGTTCTACCACTTTCTTCGACCTGCCTTGTGCTTCATGGTCACTGCCTGCATCTCTTCTCCCTTGAACTGTAAAGTTTTGAAAGCAAGGACTGTGGTTTAGCTACCTTCATTTTTTCCCCCACAGCACTCCATTTACCACCGAATGACTGACCCCAAAGGTTCACTGTGGCACTCAAAAGTCAGGAAGTATGAACAAAAACACCTGAGAGCTGTGATGGGGATTTCCAGCACTTACTAAAGTGTTAAGCTATGTTCACTAGAGCACACAATTCAAGATCTCTCTAAAAGACTGTCAATATCTCTATCAGCCATGCCTCAATTGGATCCTGTCTGCCTCATATAATTCCCCATTATCGATAATGAAAAGAAAGAAAATGGACATATTAAGAAAAACGCTCCTGTCTCAGTCTTCTTACACACACTCCCCTTGAGCCAGACCTGCCTTCACACCCTCAGCCCCCGAAGACTAATTCTAACTGTCTCTCAACTTCTCACAGAGTGATTGTGGGTCAGGTGCTCCCAAAAGGCATCCCACTCATCCCCTTTTACCCTCGGCATCCCCATATATAGTGTCTCACTCCAGCACAACCATAGAATAATAAAGCTGCCACTTTCTTAACTTGAATCCACAGCTCCCCCTTCTCCAGAGGGGCCACTAGCTAATGCAGAACAAATTCATGCTCTACTTTTGTGGAGTTGGCTGCTACTGGAGTTGTACCAGCCTCTGAGATGAGAAATAAACCCTGTAGAACCTTCTGCAGGAACTAGCCTTGGGAGCACCACTGCGACGGAGTTGTCTTCCTTTTAAAAGGTGATGTTTAGACTCCCAGCACCCAAACATTTTGGCGAGTTTGTTAAAAATGCAGGTGCCTGGGCCCCATCCCAAAATTCCTGAGTCAGAATCTCTGGGTGGGTGGTGAGGGGTGCTCAAGAATCGATGTTTAACAATTTACAGGTGACAGATGGATGTGTGGTACTTTGAAAACCACTGCTTTCAAAAATCAAGTGGAGAGGGAAGTGGAAGAAAGGATGACATTGTGGTTGGGCAAGGGATGGCCTCCTAGAGACATCCAAGTCCTGGTTGTCTTGGACAAGGGCCTGGGGCTGTTACCTTACATGGCAGGTGTAAGTTAAGTATCCTGAGATGGGGAGGTTATCCTGGATTACTGGATGGGCCCAATGGCCTAGAAGGGTCCCTACAAGTGAAACACAGAGGCAGGGGAGTCAGAGAGAGAAGCTGGGAGATAGCTGTAAAGATGGAGGAATGAGCCACAGAACCAAGGACTCAGATTCTTCCTCCAAGCAACCAGAAGGAACCAGCCCCCGTCAACACATTGACATTAGCCCAGTGTGACTGACATTGGACTTCTGACCTCCAGAACTGTAAGAGAATAAATCTGTGTTGCTCTAAGCCACTAAGTCTGTCATAATTTTTTACAGAATCGATAGGAAACTAACACAAAAAAACAATGAGAAACCTGAAAAAACCAGAACAGCACCAAGCATGTTGCCCAGATGTCAAATATATCTCCTTTCTAAGAGGTAGATATTTTAAGTGAAAAATGCCAGCCAGCAAAAGAATATAAATGCTTCTGGCCCTAAAAGCAGAAGAAGACTGGGGCAGGGACAGCTTGTGGAGCATGACGACGGTGGTAAGCACCCCCGGGTTCTTGCTACGTGCCAGGTGCCATCCTCAGCTCTCACATGCAGGAGATCACTTGGTCTTCACAATTCCATCAGGCAGTTACCACTGTGCAGGGCGGGAGGCCACATCACTGAGATGAAGAAGGACATATGGTGGAAGCAGCAACCTGGACATCATCACTGTCACCAGGAATGGGCTGGGTTAGGAGACCGTGAGGAGGGGCAGCCAGAACCCAGGCAGGGAAAGCTAGCTGTGCTAGGATGAAGGTGCCGTGGGGAGGGAGGAGGTCAAGGGTAGCTAAGCTGCAGACAGCAATTGGTGTGCTTCAACCGAGGGGCCTAGAGAGTGGAGTTAGACCAGAGTTAGACCAGACACAGAGGCCACAGGTAGCCCAGGGTGACTGGCCACTGAGCAGCAAATTCTAGGATGGCTCTGAGGACCTAAGGGCCAAAGCAATGGCTGTACTCAGCTAGCCTCTCCTTCAATCAGAAAGCCAAACTGCAACGTGGTGCCCAAGGGCCATGGGGATGGTCACAGATTTGGATTTAAGAGGCATATTTTGAAAAAATCATCCTAAGTAAGGTGACAAACTTCCTCCCACCAGTACTAACCCAGGAATGGACACAAAAGATTTTATTGTATATTATAAATACTTTCAAAATGACGTGCTTTATCATCCAACTGCAGAAAATGTTTACACATCTGTATAAAGAGGAAGAACTTAAACTTTAGAGTAGCTCGATTACCATGGGGGTGGGGAGATTTGGACTCAATTCTTTTTTTTCACGACACTGAAGTAATAATTTACATACAATAAGTGACACCCACTTGAAGTATATAGTTTTATACGTGTTGCCAAATGTATACACCCACGAGCCATTACCAGTCAAAACTCAAGAACATTTCTGCCGCCCCCAAACTTCCCTGGTGCTCATTTATAGTCAGACCCTCCTGCCACCACCTGGCAGCCTATGGATCTGCTTCAAGTCCTACTAACTTGTATTTGAATTTCATATGGATGGAATCATACAGTACAGGGGCCAGTAAAGGGCCAGAGAGTAATTATTTTAGGCTCTGCAGGGCTGCACAGTGTCTGTCACAAGGAGCCAAGTCTGTCTGAGGAGTACAAAGGCAGCCACAGACGTACATATATGAAGCATGGCTGTGTTTCAATAAAACTCGATTTGTAGGGTCCCCTGGATGGCTTAGTGGTTGAGCGTCTGCCTTTAGCACAGGTCATGGTCCCAGGGTCCTGGGAAAGAGCTCTGCATTGGGCTCCCTCCTCAGTGGGGAGCCTGCTTCTTCTGCCCCTACCCTTACCCCTGCTTGTGCTCACTCTCTGTTGCTCACTCTCTCTCAAATAAATAAATAAAATCTTAAAAAACAAAAACACCTTGATTTGTGGACACTAATTTGAATTCCATGTAATTTTTACATATCACAAAATAGCATTCTTATTTTAATTTTTTTCCCCAACCACTAAAAAAAACGTAACAGTCACTCTCAGTGTTTTTATAAAGACAGGCAGTGGGCCCAATCAGACTGGGGTTTGTCAATCCCTGATACAATAGAGACTCTATTGTGTCTGGATTCTCTTATTCAACATGCCTATATGACATATAGGCATTTGTATTGCAATTCATTTGTATTGTCATATATATCAGTCATTCACATCACTGTGTGGTATCCTACTGTATGGCTATGCCATGATGGCTTATTTGTTTACAGGTGGATAAACAAGCCTATTTATGTATTATCATAATCTTTACTAATTGTTAAAACATTAAGAATATACTCTACAGGGGTGCCTAGGTGGCTCAGTCAGTTGAGCATCTGCCTTTGGTTTGGGTCATGGTCCTGGGGTCCTGGGATCGAGCCCCATATTGGGCTCCCTGCTCAGTGGGGATCCGGCTTCTCCTTCTCCTGCTCTTCCTGCTTGTGCTCTGTGTGTGTGTGTGTATGTGTGTGTGTGTGTCAAATAAATAAATAAATAAATAAGCTTTAAATTAAAAAAAAAAAAAGAATATACTCTACAAAATGTCCAAGATGACAAGCATACTAGCAAAGGTATTTAAATTTTTTCCCAATTTCTAAATTTCTATAACTTTTTCCAAATTTCTACAAATCTTTATACTTGTATAACATAAGAATGCAAACCAGGGATGCTTGACTGTCTCAGTCAGTAGAGTGTGCAACTCTTGAGCTCAGTGTTATGAGTTCAAGCCCCACATTAAGTGTGGAGCCTACTTAACTAAAATAAAAAATAAATTTAATTAAAAAAATTTTTAAAGAATACAAACCAGTCCTATAAAATGAGTCAGAGTATTTCCTAAATTTGCAGGTTCAGAGGCACACCTGGTACCTGGCATTTCTCGAGGCCTATGCCCATAGCTGATGATAAAGGATCACAAACACATAATCCTGTTAGCGAAATTTGTAAGTTCCTAGGATGCAACTTGCAACTGCAGTGTTGTTCCTAGCAGTATTTCTTTCTTTCTTTCTTTTCCTTCCTTCTTTCCTTTCCTTTTCTTTCTTTCTTTCTTTCTTTCTTTCTTTCTTTCTTTCTTTCTTTCTTTCTTTCTTCTTTCTTTCTTTCTTTCTTTCTGTAGGAAAAGAACTCTAAAAGAAAGTAGTAAAGGGCTACCTCTAACTCCAACCTATTTTCATTAAACTCATTTCTTCCTTTGGCACCCTTTGCAGGCAAGGACAAAACCTCTTAGTAAGATGTTCTTTCTTAGGGGTGCTTAGCTGGCTTAGTTGGTGGAGCATATGGCTCTTTATCTAGAGTTGTGAGTTCGAGCCCCACATTGGGTATGGAGATTACTTAAAAATAAAATCTTAAAAAAAATGTTATTTACTGGATGGGAGATTTCTAAGGCGCCTCCAGACAGCGTATCTGCAGCTCAGGTATGATTTTTCTTGGATCAAAAACACAGCTGGGCTGTAAATCCAAGCTGCAGCCTAACAGTACTAGCAAAATTCCTCTGCACCATGGCTGCTGTGATAGAATTCTGATGGGCCCTTCCTTCCAATGAAACCATCTCCTGAACCTTCCCCCACAGATGTACAAATGTGGTTTCTTCAGAGGGACATATTTGCCTTGAGATATTTAAGTTATTCAGGGAAAAAAAAATCTCCACAAAATCCATAACTATACCACTCATTTCCACACATGTAATCTACTTATACGGTAAAAATTAGAGTAGATTAATTTCCTGCTCTGTTTTGGCTTAGTCCTGTTTTGAATGTCATCTGCTTGCTTCCCCTTTTCCCTTCTAAAGACTGAGCTAGAAATCTAAAGACTGGCTGTGAGAATCTCAAATGATCTTGCAGAAAGCAGAGCCAACCAAGCACAGTCCAGGGTGACTGAACACAGTCATCACATGTCCAGGGGTGCAAACAAATTCTCCCATCATGAACAGCAAGAGCCCCCAGGTGTCACCTTGCAAAGCTCCTGTTCCCTGTTGTGAGCTGGGAAGTCACAAAGCCCAGAGCACACAGACAAGGCTAGTACAGGACCTGAACACCCATTCTGGCCTGATGGACCAAAGGTGCAGTTAAAAGAGCTGAATTACTAAAACATGGCTGGGCTCTCATGGGGCTGGTGTTTGAGGAAAAATGAGACACCAGATGCCCTAAGTTTGGGACACAATGTGGGCACATGAGTCCAGCACAGGGGCAAAAGAAGAAATTGGTTTTCAGCTCATGCATGCATGGGCCTTGCCAAATTTAAACTCAAATCAGCTGGTCTTGCTGCTACACCAGGAGAAGTCAAGGCAGGCCCAGGCAATGGTTTACGCCCACTTGACATTTCAGTGGGCCAGCAGTGGGTTAAAGATGTTTGACTAGGGGCAACCAGGTGGCTCAGCTGGTTAAGCATCTGCCTTTGGCTCAAGTTATGATCCCAGGGTCCTGGGATCAAGCCCCACATTGGGCTCCCTGCTCAACGGGGGAATCTGCTTCACCCTCTCCCTCTACCTTAACCCCCTGCTCATTCTCTCTCTCTCTCAAATAAATAAATAAAATCTGAGCACCTGCCTTTGGCCCAGGGCGTGATCCTGGAGTCCCAGGATCAAGTCCCATGTCAGGCTTTGGCATGGAGTCTGCTTCTCCCTCTGCCTGTGTCTCTGCCTCTCTCTGTGTCTCTCATGAATAAATAAAATCTTTAAAAAAACAATAAATTAATAAAATCTTAAAAAAAATATGTTTGTCTAGAAATAAACGACTCAGTACATATGGCCAAGACACAAGTACTCCGTAGGACACACAGCTGTCTGGTCCTATCTGTGAAATATTCAAACATCCTAAATCCTCCCAACCTCTTAATGCCATCACCCCTGAAGACCTTGGCTATCCCAAGGTGGGTGCCACTCACCTCTGGTCATTGTCGATTAAAGAGGTATTATGGGGGCAGCTGGGTGGCTCAGAGGTTGAGTGTCTGCCTTTAGCTCAGGGCATGATCCCAGGGTCCTGGGATTGAGTTCCGCATCGGGGTCCTCGCAGGGAGCCTGCTTCTTCCTCTGCCTGTGTCTCTGCCCCTCTCTCTGTGTCTCTCATGAATAAGCAAATAAAATCTTAAAAATAATTTAAAAAGGAGCTATCATGACAACTTTCCAGCAGGCAGCATGGGGAGAAAGGAGCATCTCTAACTGGTGTGGCTGCTGTGACCCCAAACTATGAAACAGTTTTGAACCCCAGTTGTCTAAAGGTGCTACCACCTTATTTTCCTTAACAGTTTAGATCACATGATCTAACAGATAAAAACTATAATTCACTAAGCTGAACTGTATCTATCAACCCAGGTTAAAATTAAATAGCGGATGATGTTTATTTTAAGCACTTAGCTATGTGCCTGACAGTGTTCTAAGGACTTTATACATATTTTCATTTAATCTTTGTGAGGTAGGTACCATGATTAGCCTCACTGTACAGATGAGGAAACTGAGGCACAGACACTAATACCAACGTCAGGCATGAAGAGTCTAAATCTCCCTGCATCCTTTCCACTGTTCCACCCATTGCTCTAAGGCTCCAGGGAAGGACCTGTGGGTGGAAATGCCTGGGGGTATGCTAAGAGGTCTCTTGCAAATCTGTCTGGTTTCCTTTAGGCAAATACACACATAGTTGGGGCAGGAGAGGTCATACATTTGTTTTTTCTCCCGCAGCTTGATTTTTTTCTTTACAAGCCATCACTAACGGCCTTGGCAATCTATAGACATGAAGCCGCTTCTGTGTTTTCTGATGCTGCAGAGGGCAGGTCCATTTAGCCCAAAGGTCCCCTCCTACCCATGCCAACTTGGAGACAGCGGTCGGGTGGAGTCTGAGGCAGGAGCCACTCTTCACCTATTCTTTAATTTATCCTAAAAAGATGCTTAGGTCTCTTCTATCCTAAAATAATGTTACTACTAATAAAAATAATCAGGCAAGAAAAACGTGCTTCCTACCTACTCTCTTTTTCTATGTCCCTCTCTTTTCCTTTTGAATTGAGCTTCTAAAATGAATGGCCTTAAGGTGCATCTCAGTTCCTTGTTAAAACACTCTTCTCTTGTTTTCTAAGGGCTTACACTGTCTCAGGTTCCTTTGCCGCTTTGTGGAATTTTTTTTTTTCCCATTCTTTGACCATGAGCCTCCATGGCCTTTCTCCATTTCTTTTTTAAGATTTTATCTATTTATTCATGAGAAACACACACAGAGAGAGAGAGAGAGAGAGAGAGAGGGAGGCAGAGACACAGAAGAGAAGCAGGCTCCATCCAGGAAGCCCGATGTGGGACTCGATCCCGGGACTCCAGGATCATGCCCTGGGCTGAAGGCAGGCACCAAACCGCTGAGCCACCCAGGGATCCCTGGCCTTTCTCCATTTGTGTTGTTGTTCTGCACTGGTGTTTCTCCAAGTGTGGTCCCCAAACCAGTAGCAGCAGCACCACACTTGGAAGCTTGTTGGCTGGCTTCCCTCCAGATGTACTGAATTAAAAATCTCTGGAGGTGGGATCCAGTGGCCTGTGATTTAACCATCTTCCAGGAGATCTTGATACACGCTGAAGATTGAGAATCATTCCTTTGACAAACCTGGGTCTAGCAGGCACTTGCTCCCACTGGCTGATAATTCCCATTCCCTCACCTTTAACCTCAACTTCTTAAGCTGCACATCCATGCATGCGGGTGTGCTCTCTAGACATCTTTGCCTTGTCACTCCATAGGCTTTTAAACTTAATGCTGCCCCCAAAAGGACTCCTCCTTCCCCAGGGTCTGTGTGTCCTCCCATGTTCCCCAACCTACTCATGCCAACACCATATCCCCTTCCACCCAAAGTAGAAACCACCAAAACTTGGTAGACCCCTGCTTTTCCCTCACCTCCTCTCTTCTGATCAGCTAGCAGGTCAGGTGGATTGTACTTGTTGTCTTCTTTTGTACCTTGTACCTCAGGACCTTGTCATTTCTCAGCTGAACTAAACCAGCTTCCAACGAGACATCTGGCACCTAATAATGCAGCATCTGTCCCCTCTGATCCTTTCATACTATTGTCAAGAGCACTCCTCTATATGGAAAACCCAAAATCAAAGGCCTTGCCTCATGCCTGAGGCTGCCCACTGCCCTCAGCACCAAGTCCCCACCTGTCGACACAGGAGTCTTGTTTCTGTCCCCAGCCTTGCCTCCTGCTGCCCCTGCGGCCATACCAGACATATGTCACCATCTGCCCCAAGCTGCTTCTCTCTTCAGTGTCTCTGCCTTGGAAGTTGGCAGGCTAACAGGCACATGAAGAGATGTCCCAACTCAGTCATCAGAGAAATGCATAACAAATTATGACACGATACCACTTTACACACAATAAGCCAGCCAACATCTAAAAGTTGGGCAGTGTTAAGAGTCAGCTGCAGTGAGGAAGCACTGGGCCCCTGAGCAGTGCTGGTGGGAGTGAGGGGACCACAGCAGGCGTCTGGGAGAATGTCTGTGTGCCGTCAAAATAAGGATAGGTGTGCACAGTGCCTCAGCAATCCTATTCTCAGGAGTGTATCCCCACGGTTCTCATTTAGCTCCATAAGGCCCATCCTTGACACATACAAGGATGTCTATCACAGTATCCAGGCTGGAAGCACTTTGGACAGGTGTCATTGGAAGGCTGGACAGGTGAAAGTAGTGGGTGCATGTGTTGGGTGACTACCTGTATCAGCAGCCCCAGGGAACCTCCCTGTAACCACACACTTTGCCATGTGACATCCAGTCTCTGCCATCAAGAGGTAGAGCCTATCCCCCACATTCCAAATCTGGGTCAGACTTCTGACTTGTTTCAGCCAATAAATATGACAGAAATGACTGTGTATACGTTCCAAGTCCTGACCTCATGCATTTTCCCTCTGTTGGACTCTTGCCCTGCCACTGTGTGACCAAGCCTGGGTTAGCCTGATGGATGACAACAATGTACCAAAGCCCTCTTAAATTATGCAGCCCCCAGCAGACCACAGATCTTAGTGACACCAGCTGAGATGAGCAGAAGCAGACACAGATTGGCCAAACCACTTGACCAATGACAAAAACACATGAAAAATGAGTAACTCTTGTTTTAAGCCACTAAGTTCACAGTGGTTCATTGCAAAGCATAACTAACTGATACACATCCCAAGGAATATTATGCAGCAATTAGAAATAACAGAATAGATGGGTCGATGGCAATATGAATTGATTTTAACAGTACAGAGCTAATTGGAAAAGAAACTGAATGAGATAATTCATACAAATGTAATTGTGTTAATGAAGCCATACAGATCAATAATGTATATTTTATTTTTTAAGAAGCCATGCAAATTTTAAAGGCTGATGCTTACCCAGTAAATACAGTTGCCTATGGTGTGATGGGGAAGGAGGGACAAAGGGGAAACAATGCGAGGCCTCACATGCACCCATGATAATGGTGTGAACTAAGGGGTACAACTTCTCAACCTTCCACACTTAGCAATATCCACTCTTCTGGTAAGTGCCAGCCCAAATGAGGATTCTGTTTGAAGTCTGCCCCACCATTTTCTCTCAGTTAGGAAAGCTTGTAAAAGAATAAGAGAGTGCATTCACCACTGTTTTGTGATTGTCTGTAGGTCTGTTTTCCTAACTAGATGGTAGCTTTGAGTGTATAGTCTTAATTTTCTTGGAACACCCAGTGCCCACACAGCAAAACACTACAGAGATTTGTCAAAAAAAAAAAAAAAGAGCTCTATCATTGTAAAAGAGAGTTTTCAATCTTGACATTACTGACATTTGGACCTGACACTTTTTTGTCACAGACAGTGGTGTATGGGGGGAGGGAGTGTAGTTCTGTGTCCTATAGAATGTTTAGCAGCATCGTGGGCTTCCACCCTCACTAGTAGCCAATAGCGCCCTCCCAGTTGTGATGATCGAAAATGTTGCCAGACACTGCCATTTGTTCCCTGATGGTCAAAACCGCTCCCCAATTAGGAACCATTGACATCAAGGATTGAGCTATATGATACCACAAATTCTGAGATGGTACTATAGAAAGATTTAACGAGTTTGACACAGATATTGTTGAGCTCACTGAAATTACATCATTCTGTCTATAGTACTTCCCAGGGAGGGCTTTGGTGACCCACACTTTTCCTTCCTTGGTGGTTCTCACCCACCAGCCTGAAGGTGTTTTTGCTTCACTACCCTGTGGGGAGAGACGAAATTCAAAATTCATATGAGTTTTCACAACCACACAGAAATATTCCTCCTTGTAAGTTTTAGTAAGCCTTTTCTTTGCAGAGTTTAAATCTGTCTCTCAAAGTCCACAAGACATGCTAATTTTTCTCCAGTACATTGTACAGGCTGTCACCTGGCTGAGGCTGCTGAAGCAGACATTCCCTGCTCCGTACTATTAACTAAAACACGGAAACCAATGTGTAACCAAGGTAGAAGAATTCTGGCTTATTTGTCTCGTGTGTGCCACCAGGGCAAACATCAGGCATTTTAATAACCTCATTCAGACCTGCAGTAATCATCGTAGACTACTGACTCCAGACAAGTATTTGCCTTGGAGACCTCTCTGTGGACAGAGCTGAACTACATTTCTTTTGTTCATACGGATTGAATCTAGCCATCTGGAAAATGTAGAGCACTCACATCACTCACTTCTTGCCATTACCAAAGTAAGAATGGTTCTACAAAGATCTGACTGGATACTCTTCCTTTATATTTTTACTTTCCCCCTATGCAACCTCCAACTTCAAATCAAAAGAATGCTATGATCATCAGTCGGTGCAAGGTTGTTAGCAAAAACTATATTCCAGTGGTCTCAAAATAGGTCCCCACAGACTTATCATAAGTGAAAGGGTCCCTTTGACAAGAGCCAGCAGATAACGAAGTGACACCAATATGGAAATAACCTGTTCTCATGTGCCTCTTGATGTGATATGATCAGAAATGTCCAGGACCACTTAGGCTGTTTTTGTCCAAATTGTCTAATGTGAACCTCATCATGAGGAAACAGACAAACCAGGCTGTGGAGCATTCTAGAAGAAAATGGCCAGGACTCTTCTAAAATGTCAATGTCACAAGACAAGAAGAGGCTGAGGACTTTCCCAGATTAAAAGTGACTAAAAAGCCATGGCCATCAAATGCAATTTATAGATCTTGATTGGATCTTTGAACAAAAAATGGGGGGTAAAGGGCATTTTGGGAAATCTGAATATGGGCTATATTACATAGCATTAAATCGATGCTAAATTCCTTCAGTGTGATGAAGGTATTGTGACTATATAAGAGAGTATCTTTGTCCTGGATATACAAACTGAAGTACTTACGGAGTAAGTAACACGTCTGCAATTTACTTCACAGTGATTGAACAATAAAAATAAATGAACACACATACGTACCACAGGGAAATAGAACAAATGTGGCAAAATGTTAATGAATGTAATGCAATGAATGTAAATGCAAACGAAGGAGTCTATAAAACTTAAGTGAGGGAGAATGAATTGTTCTTTCAGTTTTCCTACAGATTTTAAAATTTTCAAAATTAAAGTTGGGGGTGGAGGGGAGAATGCTAGGGGCAGACCCGTTGCTATGAGTATGTAACCAAGCCAGAATGCTTCAGAGATGCATTGTGCTGGGGCGGGGGGTGGGGGGTGGGGTGGTGGTGGTAGGTATTAAGAACTAAATATTAGGGGCACCTGGGTGGCTCAGTGGTTGAGTGTCTGCCTTCGGCTCAGGGCATGATCCCGGGGTCCTGGGATTGAGTTCTGCTTCAGGTTCCCCACAGGAAGCCTGTTTCTCCCTCTGCCTCTCTCTGTGTGTCTCTCATGAATAAATCAATAAAATCTTAAAAAAAAAAAAAAAAAGCCCCAACCAAATATTACATTCTGCCTCAACTCTGAAGTAACCTGAGTTACTTTAGGTGTTTGAAAGCATAACATTTAAAAACAAAAATTCAACATGTTTTGACTCTGTTGTCACATTAAGACTGAGCAGAAATCAGAAGTTTTGATGAATCAGAGCTCTTAAAAATCCTAGAGATTTCTCATCGATATGATAGTGGTCTTGAAGATTTAGGCACACACCGAATGAATCCCAGGCAAAGATTAGAGTTATCTTTGCAATTTGCTAACGCAAATGCTCTCAAGAGAGAATATAGAAAAATCTTGCCAGGAAGTCTTCACTTCCAGCAAGCAATAACCATCAACTTAGAATAAGGCAACAAAAAGTTTCTTTAGTAAACCTTACCTGTTCACAACCTAAATTTACTGATTTTGGATTTTGGACTTACGCAATTTGGACATTCAGTTTAGAGTCCACATAATAGTCAACAAGAACAGTTTGCTGCAAAAAAATGGGAAAGCTGCACAATTGAGCATGTGGTTGTTTGCAAGGGGGTTAGAAAGAAGAAATTAGTTTAATATTCTAAGAGGGCCACTTGAGTGTTAAAACTTTGGGACGGATCCTTCTTCAAAGACAAGTTTCTACACCAAATGCCCTGGTCCCTTTGTTCCAATTTGGCGAGCAATCTCTGTGTCTAGGGTTTCAAAGGATTCTGAAGTTAAGGGAAAACATTGTGGGTGCATGTGTGGAGGGGGACTGCAGAGTTGGCAGGGTGCGGTGGGGGGGGGGGCATGCACAGGTGCACACATTTCTGAGAAATGGGACCTTCACTTTCCTCAGTTCTCAAAGGATCCCTCATCTCCCAAAAAGGTTAGAGCCAATGCCTTTTGATATTTGCTACAATCTCTTCCCAGGGCTTGAAACACCTAGGGAATTTCAAGCACCCACAAGTGTACTTTTAAATTCAAAGGGGCCTCTGATCCCTTATCATCAATTTCCATCTCTTCCACCAATGTGCTGGCTTTTCAGGATACCAACCTGCTTTCCTGGAGCTGTTTCATTGTTTCTTCCCTTAGCCAAGGAAATCTTTGCTCTTAGACTTAAAACCAACTTTGCACAGGGAAGTGACCCTAAAGTCTACGGAACAGAACGATCCTGTTGGAGGCACTTGGCACCATCAAATGAACAGCAAACAAAGGCAGATGATTCCATTCTGTACTTTTCTACCACGATTTGTTCTAAGTAGAGAATTAACTTGAAAGTGGTTATCTTTCACATATTATTTTACTATATATGATTCTCTCATTTTTTATAAGAGAAGTCTTTCATAGCTTTTATAGAAAGAAAGAAGTCAAATCTGGAAATCTAGATTCTGAACGCAGACTATTCTTATTTAGAAAAAAAAGAAAATTAGGAATCAGTGACCACTCAATTCCACCAAATGGAATTTGAGTCTATTTTTGATTATGAAGTTTCAGCACCAGAAAAAATATCAATGACCACAGAGTACAAGCTATTCATTTTACATATGCAAAAGTAAAAGTCCCATGATACCCAGTCACACAGTCGGTCAGAGACTCAAAAATACAAACCTCTCAACACCCAATGTTGAGTGTTCTCTGAGACCTCACTTGGCTTCTTCATATTAACACCTTCTGAAAGTAAATATTCCTTTTCTTCCTTCTTTCTTTCTCTCTCCTTCCTTCCTTCCTTCCTTCCTTCCTTCCTTCCTTCCTTCCTTCCTTCCTTCCTTCCTTCCTCCTTTCCTTTCCTTTCCTTTCCTTTCCTTTCCTTTCCTTTCCTTTCCTTTCCTTTCCTTTCCTTTCCTTTCCTTTCCTTTCCATTCTTCTTTCTTTTCTTTGTTTCTTTCCTTCTTTCATTTTATTTATTTATTCATGAGAGATGCAGAGAAAGGCAGAGACATAGGCAGCGGGAGAAGCAGGCTCCCTGTGGGGAGTTCAATGCAGTATTCCATCCCAGGATCCCGGGATCAGGACCTGAGCCAAAGGCAGATGCCCAACCACTGAGCCACCCAGGTGCCCTCTTCTTCTT
This sequence comes from Canis lupus baileyi, assembly GCF_048164855.1. NCBI lineage: Eukaryota > Metazoa > Chordata > Mammalia > Carnivora > Canidae > Canis > Canis lupus. Next base: position 40,169,893 of record NC_132859.1, on the reverse strand, counting down.
TCTAAAAATATTATCAATGAATATGAATCTATGACTGGAAACCAAAATCATTCCGGAAAATTATATGAGATGTCAAGCATCCCCAGTGCACTGCCCTCACTCTGCATGGAGTGGCAACACTACAACCCACTAAGTCCAAGCGGGCACAAGAGGGGACCTCACCCTCTGTGTCTTCCCTCCTTCATCCACTTTCACTCTCCCTTGACCACTTCCTGCATTTATCTGGCAGGAGGAAATAGGAGGTGTAAACCTTTTACCCTTACACTGAATGAATGATTGAATTGTCCTGTTCTTACTTCTAAAAAAAAAAAAAAAAAAAAAAAAAAATTCAATGAACTGAAATTTATATGTTGTTCAAAATGTTCCACATATTTTTTGTATATGTGGTTGTCTAAGGATCATTTTCAAAAAAATTTTTGACTCATATATACAGAAGCACATGACAGATTTATTTAACTTACTGATGAGAGCATCAACAGGATGTCAAAACTAGCTGAAAGGGGGTTACAAAAATCTAAGTGAAGGAAAGAATCTGTGGAAAAACAAATGCTCAGATTGGAAACTGATATTCAAAACTAAGTTAATGTGCTACAGGGCATAAAGTAATACCCTTCGTGATCCTTTTCTACCTGTGAGAAATCATCTGTATCTCAACTGGATAAAAATCATATGCAGTTTATTAATATCAGCCATCTGTTTTCATAGCCCCTGTGAGCAAAGAATGATTTTTACATTTTTAAATGACTGAAAAATTTTTGAAAAATATTTCAGGACACACGAAAATCATGTTAAATCCCAATGTCAGTGCCCACAAATAAAGTTTTATGGAACATCGTCACATGCATTTGTTTCTGTATTACTTATGGCTGCTTTCACAATACAACAGAGGAGCTGAGTAGTTACCACAGAGACCATATGGCTTGCAAAGCCTAAAATATTTACTATCTGGCACTTTACAGAAGAAAAAATGCTGACTTCTGCCCTAGAACATCAGGTGATCTTTGGTGAATTTGTTAAACAATGTTCTAGTAGGATACTGAAAGGGCAACTTCTTTGCCTTATTTTCAACATTGAGATAATTAAAAAAAAAAAAAGCCTTTCTACCAATTTATGTGTGTTTTCCCCCTAGAGTCAATGACTCCTATAGAAGGGAAGCCTATCTCCAGAGCAGGGAGAGTGCAGGAGATAAAAGTCTGGCATTCCAACGTGTTTACAAAATACAGGGTAACCTAAGCCAATATTTTCATTGATTCAAACCAATGTTCTCTTTTGAATTCTTCTCCAAAAGGAGAGGTAGAAAGAAAAAACGTTTACATTTAGATACGGTGCCTTGACATTATTTTATTTTATTTTATTTATTTATTTTTAAATATTTTATTTATTTATTCATAGAGATGCAGGGAGAGAGAGAGAGGCAGAGACACAAGCAGGCTCCACGCAGAGAGCCTGACGTGGGACTCGATCCAAGGTCTCCAGATCACACCCTGGGCTGCAGGCGGCGCTAAACCGCTGCGCCACCAGGGCTGCCCCATTCTCTCATTTTACACTGTATGTCCAGATCCATAGAATAGTATGTATGGAAACAGCACTCTTTGAGATGTGACCTTCATCTGATGAGGGGCTGGATGATAGGAGAGCAAATACGATATGAAATCAGGATTGTTTTAATTTAATAAGTAGATGAGGAATATAGGGAAAATTCCTAGTTAGGGTTGCCCTGGAAATACACCATGAGTTCTTATTCTGAAGTTTTCTAAGAGAATCAAGATTTCAAAGAGCAAAAAGTCACAGGTCTATAGCATTTCTCATATTTTAGATATTCCCATCCATAGAAAGCTTGTAGTTAGTTAGGGGATGATAAAGATTTTGTTGGGATTCTATAAGCAATGAACATGGTTAATGACCGCGAACCCTGCGGGAGAACACAAACCTCTTTGCCCTTGAGTTTCTCACCATCTTTGACTTTTAAAATGTTATTCTTATTCAGAGTTCCTTCATAAACAAACACTTCAAGTCCTTAAATTAGTACCCGAATGATTTCCCCAAATCCTTCCCACATACAGATCTTCTTTTCCTTCACACAAGCCTTTATTTTAAGCTGCCAAATCCCCATGAGTTTAAGAATTTTATTTTTCCTTAACTCCCACAGCTGGTAATTAAATGTTCCTCCAGATAAGGCTGATGAACAATAGAAGAAATTGTTATCTTTCACCATTTTGCACAAGATGCTGTGATGATACTGCTGGTGTCAGACAGACAGAGCAGCCTGGAATGTCCATTCCAGTAGCAAACTGGGCTGACACCAGCTGGGGCATTGTCTGTGTGAGGCCACCATTTATTCTACAAGATGAGTTTCAGTCACAGATGTTGGCTCACAGAAGAGAATGGCTTAGTTCAAATTTAGGGAGACTGCAACTCAGGGCAGGGAAATGGTGTGATCCCTCTTCACAAAAGTAGAGAACAATTTTCCTAAAATCATCTTCTTATATTAACACATAATAGGAGGATTTATTCTCTCTGTTCAGTGACTAGGCCACAAATCTTCTAGGGAAACAATCATCTTTTGGGAGCATAAGCATATAGAGGGTGAGTTGAAAAGGTAACCTCATGATGACTTATTAAAATAATTAAAACGTAAGGGGTGCCTCGGGTGGCTCAGTCGGTAAAGTGTCCGACTCATGATCTCAGCTCAGGTCTTGATGTCAGTCAGGGTCATGAGTTTGAGCCCTCCACCGGGCTCCATGCTGCGTGTGGAGCCTACTTAGAAAAAAAAAAAAAAAAAAAAAAAAAAGAGGGATCCCTGGGTGGCGCAGCGGTTTGGCGCCTGCCTTTGGCCCAGGGCGCGATCCTGGAGACCCGGGATCGAATCCCACGTCGGGCTCCCGGTGCATGGAGCCTGCTTCTCCCTCTGCCTGTGTCTCTGTGCCTCTCTCTCTCTCTGTGACTATCATAAATAAATAAAAATTTAAAAAAAAAAAAAAAAAAAAAAAGAAAAAAAAGGATCATCCTTAAAAAGAAAAAAATTAAAATGTGACATTATGGTGGGCGGCTCTGCTGCCCTCTACTGGCTAGGCCCAGGATCAACAGACACACAAAGGCACAATAAGGGGTGCACACCTACGTGCCCCTCCTGTCCCCCTGTGTTTGAAATAGACACTGCTTTTCCTGGAAAAAAAAAAAAACCTAGGTGGGAAAAGCAAGGGCCTGACCTATGGAACCTCAAATCTGGCAGGAACATATGAAGCAATACAGCATATTATGCAACCCTAAGGGCACCATTCCCATGGAATACAGTGTCAACAGAGCCCTCAGAGTTAAGCAACTCTGCAGCCCCAGTAGGTCCTTTAATAAAGGCTCCAGAAGAGTAAGTGATCTCTCAAGGGTCATCAGACCAGTAACAGAGCCAGAAGCAGGAATACGTTGCCTATCTCGAGGGAGTGGCAAAGAAAAACTAGATTCCCATAAAGGAAAACAGGTTCCAATGGGCTTGAATAAAGACAAATTAGAACATGTACTCATGGCCCATTCTATGCTTTGACTGTCCACCTGTCCATCCAACACACTTCATCAGGTACTCACGGTGGACATACTACTAGATGAGGGAGACACATCCCTACTCCCAGCCGCGCTAACAGTTGGAGAGATTGAGAGCAGTAAACTGGCAATTTCAAAATAAGGCTGTGTAAGGCTGCATAGAAGCAAATCCTGATTATTACTAAAGCACAAGCCTGGCATGCGACCCAGACTGGGGGGTGGGGCAATTGAGAACAGCTTCCTGCAGGAAGTGACCAGAACATTGACCAGGGGAAGCAGGGGAGGAAACAGGCAAATGGAATGGCATGGACAAAGGAGCAGATATGAGACAGCACAAGGCATTCTAGAACGTAGGGGTCCAGCGGGTTGAAGCCTATGTAGGGCTCAGGAGCAGGCAAACTGGCAGGTACCAGACGAGGCAGGCCCCAGAAGGAGGCTGCACGGCAAAGCTTTGGAGGGGTTCAAGCAGAGGGCAGACATTCCTAGGTTTGGGTTTCTTCCATCAGATATCAAGGAGGTTCTTCAAAAAACAGTCCTCATTCCTGCCTCCATGGAACTTACCATGCAATAAAAAAGAAATGAATAATTCTTGAAGCAATTAACAAAAAGGACGGTGCTATAGGATTTCAGAAATGATATCAAATAGATGTATCCATCCTTACTATGTATCATTCACTTCTGTTAATTGCTCATCACTAAAACTGAATGTAAACTGAATGTGAAGGGATTTCGACTCTTTTCACCACTAAATCCTCCGTTCTGAGATCAATGCCTGTAACACAATAGATGCTCAAGTACTTGCTAAATAAATTACTATTCACTTTACAGAAACAGTTTTGTTTTTTTAAAGAACAGATGTGATACCTTTACTCATTGTGTGCAATAGTACATGGAAGACACTGTAGGAAACAAATGGATGATCTGCTTTTGGAGGGGAGGGGCCTGACATTTATTAAATGCCTAAATGCTGCTGTACACTTCACATGGCTTCTCCGGTTACTTTTTGCCATAGTCTTATAAGGAAGCATTATTCCCATTTTATAGGTGTGGAAAGTGAGGCTCAGAGTTAAGAAACTTCACCAAAGATATATGCATGGTAAGGGGCAAAGTTAAGAATTCAAAACCAGATAGGACTTTGGATTCCCACCTGACTCTGGGCAACAGGACAACCCTGTGATGGGCAATAGCATAAGGCAGCTATGGTAAGCTGGAGAGGTGGAGAGGGGGGTGACGGGGAGGAGGTGGAGGAGGGGAAAATGACGGCAAAATGGTGTAGAAAGCAGAATCAGGAAGTTTCTTGGAGGAGATGGCACTTGGAAGCCTCAAAGAACAGTGAAAAATTTGACAGTAAGGAGGAAGAGCATTCCTTGTGTAGGGCATGGCATGGGCAGAGGCCCTAAAACAGACCAGTGTAGGGCACCTACCACTCGGAAAAGCAGACGAAGCTGAGTCTCATTGAGCTCCTGCTCAGAATAAACACCATTAACAGAAATGCAATTCTGGTGTATTAGGAAACATGAAGTGTTTCTCACCTACAGAACTGGCAAGAATCCAAAGGCTTCATGACATGTCTGGCAAGGCCATTGGGAAGCACTGCTGATGGGAATATCAAGGGTCATGGCCCTTGGGAAGGGAAATCTGCCGACAGCTACCCAGTGAGGTGCATATACCCTTGACCTAGAAACTCTGTTTCTGGGAATCTATCCCACAGACACCCTGAGCAAGGAAGAACCAAGCACAGCTGAATGACAGCAGAATGGAACCCAACAAGAAGGGACTGGCCAAATCAATTATGGCACCTCCACAGCATGGAATGCCATGTAGCTGCCAAAGTGAGGACAACCTCTGTGTACCAATCAGAGATCTCTAGGGTATCTAAACATGTAAAAGGAAAAAAATATAGATAGGAATCTCAGAAAGAGGAACTGCATACAGTTGACCTTGGAACAACATGGGGTTTCAGGGCACTGACCCCTTAGTAAAAAATCTGTGTATAGTTGTGATTCCCCCAAAACTTAACTACTAATAGCCTCCTGTTGACCAGAAGCCTTACTAATAACATAAACAATTAACACTGATTTTCTATATGTATTATATGCTGTATTCTCACAATAAAGCTAGAAAAAGAAAATGTTATTAAGAAAATCATAAAGAAGATAAGTGCATTTACAGTACTGTATTTATAAAAAAAAAAAATCTGAGTGTAAGTGAACCCACACAGTTCAAACCTATGTTGTTCAAAAGCCAATTGCACATAGACTGCTACCTTCAAATGGAAAAGGGGTGGGAAATAAAGATATATATTCACATTTGCTTCTATTTGCCTAAAGCAGTGGTTCTCGACCAAGGACAGTTTTGCTCCCCAGGGAGCACTTGGCAATGTCTGGAGGTATTTTTCATTGTCACTGCTTGGTGGGGGGTGGCTAGGGAGGATGGGCAGGGGCCTACTAGCATTTGGTGCATAGAGGCCAGGGATGTGAAGCTTCCCACAATGCACAGGACAGGCCCCAAGAAGAAATTCCCCATCCTCAAATGTCAGTAGTGCTGAGGTAGAGAAACCCTGGCCTACAGAAACATTAGAAAGATAACCAAGAAACTCAAAGCTGTTCTAAGAGATGGGATTAATGGCAGCAGGCAGTGGGGGTAGGGACAGTAAGATACATGTGCCACTTTGAACCATGTAGATACAGTACCTAGTATATACCTATTTGGAAATTAAGAAAGAAGAAACCCAAAGTTGTGATGTATGAGCAACAGGAGAGCTCCGGCCTGGGAGTCAGGAGCCTGGGTTAGGAATCTAACTCTATCAGAAAAAAACATGCAGTGCACCATCTCCAGACCCCAGCCTTTTCAACTGCAAAATGTGGCATCTCTCTATACAAGGAGCTTATGGTCTCCTCAAAATCTGTTCCAATTTCAAGCTGCCTTGCACCACGGGGGGAAAAAGGGGGGGATACAATCCAAGGTGATATGGGTTCAATGAGGGAGGCAGGCATTTCTACCACACACAAAATCAAGCACAGGAATGCTCAGATTTTTCTGAACGTTTTCCCCAATAATCACCTTGAAAGAATCATTCTGTTTCCAGGCCAGGTTGTTAAAAATCAAACCACAAGATAAATCTGTATAGAAGATAAATAAGAGCAACATCAATGGAGGGGCTTAAGGACACATAATCTCACCTAACTAATTTCTCTCTTTTTAAGTTTTTATTTGTTTATTTGAGAGAGAAAGAAAGAACATGAGCAGGGAGAGGGGCAGAGATAAGTAGACTCCCCAGTGGGCAAGGAGCCCGATGTGGGGCTGGTTCTCAGGACCCTGAAATCATGACCTAAGCTGAAGGCAGACACAACCAACTGAGCCACCCAGGCGCCCCATCACCTAACTTATTTTTCCAACATCCAAGAAAAAGTTTATATCTTATGTTCAATCATTAAGTGTGGAAAAACAACAATAATAGTCTATGAATCTATCTCCTACCAGCCGTATGCAGAGTAGGGGCAGACACTGCTTCTGCTCCTCTAAAAAGTAAATTCTCTTGAGAGGAATGTGGTTTAAGGAGACAGAGGTTGAGGACCAGGACCAGGTCTCATAATGTCACGGTCACTAGCTTGACTAATCATACACCAGGCAGCTGATGGGTAACTCAAACCTTTAGGTGGGAAAAGGAAAATTTAAGATTTAAGGTTTCCAGATTCATTCCTTTTTCTGGATCCAGTTGTGACCATCTCAATGAGGCCACCATTCATCCCTGTATTATCATTTGGTAGAAAAGGGATGCAGTCTGAACTGACCTCCCACTTGCTTCACTCTTAGCTCTATAACCCTAGTCATTGGATTTCTCTGAGCCTTGGTTTCCTCATTTGTAATTTTTACAAAAAAAAAAAAAAAAAAGAAGAAATTAACTCACAGGATTGTCTTAAGGGGATTAAATTAAATGCTTCAAAACCTGTCAAAAGCTGACCTTCAATGAATGTTCTTCTCTACCCAAACTCATCTTTGCCTCTTACCTCTCATCTATCCTGCAAACTGTCAACAGAGAAACAAAAATAAAATCTACACCATATCCTAGTCCTGCTCAGCCTATTTCAGTATTTCTCAATCTTGAATAGTGTATAGTGGGCCTCTTTAAAGTGCAAATGATTCTTTTTTTAAAAAAAGATTTTGTTAGAGAGAGAGAGAAAGAGATAGCAAGAGAGAGCAGGAGTGGGGAGCGGGGTGGGAGGGGGAGCAAAGAGGGAGAAGCGGACTCCCCACCAAGCTGGGAGCCTGACACAGGACTCGATCCCAGGACCCTGAGATCATGACCTGAGCTGAAGGCAAATGCTTAACCAACTGAGCCACCCAGGCACCCCTAGAGTGAAAATAATTCTTGAACCAACCTTCAATCATAGCTAAGTCAAGTAGAGTCAGTAGGAACAAGAACTAAATGTACATATTTTACTTATGGTTCCTTTACAATGATAAAACCCAACTAAATTTGCAAATTAAATAGGACACAAAACCATAAATCCAATGACATTCAAATCAACATTAGGTATTATTAGGTAGTAAGATTTTTTGAAACTGGACCACTATTTGCAATTCAAATATGCAACAGAGAGCGGTCATCTTAGTCTTTTGTGTTTATCATGCCAGTATCATCTAACACATCCTAGAGAATAAGAATTCTTCAATCACCTTTTTCTAGTGGCTACAAGCCCCTTACTAGACTGTTCCCCATATGGCCTACACTTGGTCTAACCAGATACTTATGTAATCAGTCTGCTTGTTCTTTTCTCCTTAGCCTATGATGTATTCCTATAGCAGCACCAAGCTGACCACAAACACAAGTGTCTGTCCTGAAGTCACTTGGAAGCCCTTGGGAAAATTCAGAATGTCCAGAATTTGCTTATCACATTAAAATAACACAATTTTATTTAGATTTTATTTTGACAGAGAGAGAGTGAGTGAGCGAGCACAAGCTGGGGGAGCAAAAGGCAGAGGGAGAGGGAGAAACAGGCTTCCCAATGAGCAGGAAGCCTGATGTGGGGCTCAATCCCAGGACCTGGAGATCATGACCTGAGCCAAAGACAGACACTTAATGATTGAGCCACCCAGGTGTCTCATATGTAACACAATTTTTTAAATCCCTGAAAATACAAACACTTAGCCCAACATAAGAAACACTGCCATTTAGTGTTCAGATCAGACCCAGACTACATATTCTTACACCAAAGTCCTCTACTTTTGGCTTCCAACTGCTTCACATACAACACATTTGAGAAATAGCCTCCGTTACATGCCATTATACTTACCCATATAAAATTTTTGTGACTTGAATTACAATGATTTTGAATGTATTTATTTGGGAAAGAACTGCCATCTTTATATTTATGCTTCTCATTCATGAACATGGTATAGTTTTCCATTTATTTAGATCTTTAGCTTTCAATGAGGTTTCAGAGTTTTGTTTCATAAAGGTCATATGTAAGTTTTATTTTATTTTTTAAAGATTTTTTAATTTATTCATGAGAGACACAGAGAGAGAGGCAGAGACATAGGCAGAGGGAGAAGCAGACTCCTCTCAGGAGCCCAATGTGGGACTCAAAACCTGTGACCCAGGATCATGCCCTGAGTGAAAGGCAGACGCTCAACCACTGAGCCAACCAAGCGTCCCCATATGTAAGTTTTAAAAATCGTATTTGCAAGCTGATTGTTGCTTGTATTCAGAAATGGAATTGACTTTTGTATTATGATCTTCTATCAAGTAATCCTGCTGAACACTATAATTCTAATCACTTGCAGATTTTCTTCATAGACAATATTGAGTGTGAATAAGAACAGCTTGATTTCTTTCTTTTCAATTCTTGTATTTGTTATTTCTTTTTCTTGTTTTACCACACTGGTTAGGGCCTCCAATACTATGATGAATATAAATGGTGATAATGAACATAACTTATGCTCCTGATTTCATAATAGAATGCTTCTAAAGTTTCGTCATTAAGAATGCAGCTTTCTGGAGGTTTCTGGTAGTTGGTCTCACGTCCTCCATGCACCCACTTCAATCAGGCCAGCTTTCCTGTTAATATGCCATTAACAGCATATTGGTATCACTGTTGACTGTTGGTATTATTACTTCAGCTAATATTCTGAGTGTATTTGTGCTCAGCACTTACTGTACATCCTCTCTCCTTTTATATCACCCCTTCTAGCCTGGAAAGACCTCTCCCTTCTTTTTTACTTTCCATCCTTACAGCTCTCTTTCAGATTCCACCACTTTCAGGAAACCTTCTCTAACACATGGCTGTCAGAAGCTCCCTAACTCCCTACTCATTTGGGGAAACACAATCAGAGTTTGTCTTAGGGGACACAGAGTATACAGCAGACTTCATTCCAAACTTGAGGACCAATAGGTCAAATTGGTTTAGTACACATAGTGTTTTGCAATACTGTTGTTTTTTCCCCCTCAATTTTAAAAAAATTGTGGTAAAATACGTACCACATGAAATTTATCATCTTAACCATTTTTAAGTGCATAATTCAGTAGTATTGAATACATTCACATTGTTGTGAAGCCCATCACCATCATCTATCTCCAGAACTCTTTTCATTGTGTAAAACTAGAACTCCATACCCATTAAATGCTAACCCCACCCCCCTTTCCCACAGCAACCATCATTCTAACCTTATGTCTGTACTATTTTGACTACTCTAGCTACTTCATCTAAATGGAATCACATGGTACTTTTTTTTTTTTTTTTGTAACTGGCTTACTTCACTTAGCATGAGGTCTTTAAGGTTCATCCATGTTATATGTAACACATCAGAATTGCTTTCCTTTTTAAGTCTACATGCTATCCAGATCCATTCATCTGTTAATGGACACTCAGGTTCCATGTTTTAGCTATGGTGATTAATGTTGCTATAAACACAGTTGAACAACTCTCTCTTTGAGACCCTGCTTTCAATTCCTTTGGGAGAAAACCCAGAGTGGAACTACTGGATCATATGGTAATTTTTTTTTTTTAAGATTTTATTTATTGGGATCATTGGGTGGCTCAGCAGTTTAGCACCTGCCTTCGGCCTGGGGCGTGATCCTGGATTCCCGGGATCGAGTCCACATTGGGTTCCCTGCATGGAGCCTGCTTCTCCCTCTGCCTGTGTCTCTGCCACACTCTCTCTGTCGCTCATGAATAAATAAAATCTTAAAAAAAAAAAAGATTTTATTTATTTGATAGAGAGACACAGAGAGAACACAAGCAGGGGTAGGAGCAGAAGAAGGGGAGGGGGAGGGACAAGCAGACTCCCCGCTGAGCAGGGAGCCCAATGCAGGGCTTGATCCCAGGACCCTGAGACCATGACCTGAGCCAGAGTTGGATGCATAACTGACTGAGCCACCCAGGTGCCCCTATTTTTAATTTTTTGAGGAACTGCCTCCCATACTGTTTTTCACAGTGGCCATACCATTTTACATTCTTACCAACAAATACAGTGGTTTGAGAATTCTTTTTTTTTTTTTTTTTGAGAATTTTTTAAAGAAGAGGTTCGTAAGAAAATTTATATTAAAATTCAGACTATGGCTTCTCTGAAAAATCAAGAGGTCTGTTACTGCTGGCTTTCACTTTTCCACAACAATCAGCTGCAGCCAAGAAACAGTGCCCTGCAGATGGAAGGTGTAATCTCTGGCTCACCACAAATCCACCACTTTGTGCTGCCCAGTGACCAGGCTGCTTTGTTCTTTTATGCTGCCTGCCTGGCCCCCATTGGCAGCTGCTTTTGTGACTTCTGGTATGAAGTAGGCTGCAAGAAACAAAGGATCAGGACTCTGGCTTTGTCGCTGGTATGACCTTAGGTAAGTCACTAATGCTTTGAGTTTTGGTTTCCTCACCAGGAAAAATGAGCTAATGGCAAGTGCCTCAGTTAATTTATAGTTGCAGGAAATTCAAATGAGATAGACTTTTTGGAAAACAGAGCTTTAGAAATGATGGCTGTATTTTCATCTAGTTACTCTCATGCATGAAATCCAGTTCCTCAGCTAATTCAAAGCCCCTTGAGGGCAGGAATTCTGTTATCTATCATACTGTGTTTGCAGACTCCTGAACACAGAGATGTTGTAAAAAGATCATGCGTCGTATGGTCTGGCTGCAAGGGTTCGGACCCCAGGGCTAGCTAGTATTTGATAAGTGATGTAATCCTCTGGAACCTTAGTTTTATGATCCATAATAAACTGTGTCATGTCAGATCATGTGAGTTAAGATTTCAAAAAATACTTCTTTTAAAAAGCCCTGGATGGATTGTCTCTTTGATTGCAAAGCCTCAAGCCCAGAACATTGCTGATTTGCGAGAGTCTGTTGGCAGAAGAGTGTATATCTGGATTCTCTGGTGGTTTTCTCTATAATCCTATCAAGAGCCTCCAGATGATTTTCAAATCTCCTTTGCTCACAACCAAAGTCTGAATCAATAGCCTGTGCCATCCTTTTTGACTTGGCCATCTCCACAAGGTTGAGGGAACATAAGACATAATGTGGATTTTTATTCAAAGAATAATTTTCTGGGATGCCTGGGTGGCTCAGCAGTTGAGCGTCTGCCTTTGGCACAGGTTGTGATCCCAGGGTCCGGGATTGAGCCCCACATCTGGCTCCTTGCGGGGAGCCTGTTTCTTCCTCTACTTATATCTCTGCCCCTCTCTCTCTGTGTCTCTCGTGAATAAGTAAAATCTTTTTTTATAAAAAAGAATTTTCTAAAACATTAATTCTGATTCTATCTAATCAACCTTTAAAAATCTTCCAAAAGGCATTTATGTATTCCATGAAACTATTATTTCCCTAAATGTTCTAATTTAACTTTATTCTGATTTGGTAGAAAATTGTAATTCCTAGCACGCACAAAGACAAAACATAAAACTTCATTAGTGGACTTCACCCAATCAATTTACCTACAACTTACTCGAAGACAAAGAAAATAATTCAGCTAGGGAAACATGGGTAGCTTAGTTGGTTAGGTGTCCCACTCTTGATTTTGGCTCAGGTCATGATATCAGGGTTGTGAAATTGAGCCCCGTATTGGGCTCTGTGCTGGGCATGGGGCCTGCTTGGAATCCTCTCTCTCACTCTGCCCCTCCCTCATTCTCTTTCTCTCTCTCTCTCTCTATTTTTTTTCTTTTTCAGAAAAAAATAGAAAAGAATTCAGCTGGTAATAATAGTACTAACAGCGAAAGTGTTTCATGATTTTAAGAGTAAAAGCAGTATCACATTGGTCTCCACCCTCTTCAGGAACAAAATATCTGAGAGGTTTAAGTAAAATTTTGGGAAAAAAAAGTTATGACTACATGTCATGCTGATTTTGATAAATATAAATAATTTAAGAGAAACTTCAAATTGAGAGAACAGAGTAGCTCTGTGTATCTAAAAGAATGGAGACAATCTTACCCTATTCCATTCTAGGTGGGAAGTCCCTTACCTCATCTAGGTTTAAATATTACAGAAGGTGTCCAATGAAAATGGTGGATAACTGTTTGGTACCTTAATATATTGTTTTGTGCCAGTTATCAAACAACCTGGTGATATACTGAGTGAGTAGAACTACTTTAGGCAGAAAAGGAATTTAATGAATGTTAGCTAGCCCAAAATAAAAGATGCGAAGCAGCCATAAATATGACTGTATACTACACACCACCATTTTGATTTTTAAATGGAGACCAACAAGTTTCAGAGAGTTGGAATGGCCTGCCCAAGCTCATGGAGCCGAGGGGGCTGTCTGAGCCCCAAATCTATTTGACCTTTCTACTACACAAGTTCATGTGGAGAATATGCTAGAGTGCTTAGAGCAAGAGAATTTTTAAGAATTCATATGGGAAATGGAGCTTCCAGAGTATAATGCAGGTGGTTGATTCAGGCCATAAGAGCAGCCTTGCTCTCAGCCCAGAGATGATCCCTTACACAGATCCCCTTTTGTGAGGGAACATTAACTTTGCACCAAAGTGTCTAGCTGCCACAGTTTGTGTGTGCCTGTGGTCAGTAATACAGAGAACGATTTTGCCCCAAATAGCAGTGCCTACCGTACTGAGCGAGCTGGGGCCTGCAGGTCAGATTGAACCCACTGCCTAGTTCTGTATGGCCCATGAGCTAAAGGTGGTTTCTATATTTTTTAAATGGCTGGGGGGAGAAAAACATACCTCATGATGCGAAAACTATATGAAATTCAAGTCTCAGTGTTCACCAATAAGATTTCATTGGCCCATGGCCACATTCACTATTTACATATTATCTCTGACTGCTTTTGTGCTACAGTGGCCAGGTAGGTAGGGATGACAACAAGGCTGTGTTGCCTGTAAAGCTTAACATATGGACTGTCTGGTCCTCTACAGAAAATCTGCTGACCTCTGGAGTTGAGTGTTTGCTCTCTGGCAGACCCCAAGCTTCACCAACATTACATAAATATAATTCTCCCAAGATCCTGGGGAGGTGGCAATGTTCTTACGGTAACAAGGACAGAACAATCTCAGAGAGTTTCAATCACCAGGGCTAGCTTCACTCAAACATTGGAGTACAAAAAATAAATGCCAGGCCCCGTGCTAGGTACTGGAGAATTTAGCAGTGAATAAAACAGAGCCGCTTCTCCTTTTGAGGAGTTTCTATTCCCAAGGGAAGAAAGGCAAAGAGCAAATATGTAGTTTCCAAAAGTCATAGTAAGTGCTAAGAGAAAAGAGTCACCACTCAGCATGGGGTAGTATGGGACTGAATCCAGCTCTGTTGCCAATGACCCTGCCTTTTTTTTTTTTTTTTTTAAGATTTTATTTATTTGAGAGAGAAAGTTAGTGAGCATGAGTGGGAGGGGAAGGGGTAGAGGGACAAGTGGACTCTGCTGAGCAAGGAGCCTGAAACAGGGCTTGATCCCAGGACCCTGAGATCACGACTTGAGCCAAATTGAGTGCTGGACTCTTAACTGACCGAGACACCCAGGAGCCCCCATGACCCTTTTTTTAAAAAAAAAGTTTCATTTTGAATTAAACAGAGACTCATAAGAAGGTACAAAAAATAGGACAGAAGTCTTCTGTACCCATGGCCCAGCTTTTCCCAACAGTTGTGTCTTACATAATAACAGTACTTTGCCAAAACCAAGACACTGATACATGCACAATATACTTAACTCGTTTACGGAGTCTATGACTTTCACCCACTTTTGCATGTAGTCTTTTTTGGGAGAATGGGGGTGTATATTTGCATATAATTCTATGCAAGGTGCCTGCTCTTTACTGCTATGTTACATAACCTCAAACAGAACCACCTCCGGTATGTACACATGGTTGCCCTGGAAGCAGTATATTTAGGGACTTTTCTTCACCCTCCCTAAGGGTTTTAAGCTTCATTCCTGGATCAGATCAGATGACCAGAAGGTATGCGCCCAGACTGCCTTTGCTGGGGCCTCTGAGACTCTCTTCCATTAAGTTGCTCTTCAGGGTCAGGACTTCAACTCCCCCTCCATGAGTAAAGGACACATGAACCCTGAGAAATTTCTCCCACGCTTTCTTAAGAACAAGACTCAGGACACCATTTAATATTCCTGATATAACTGTTCACATGAGGGGCGCCTGGATGGTTCAGTCAACAGAGCATGGGACTCTTGATCTTGGGGTTGTGAGTTCAAGCTCCATGTTGGGTGTAGAGATTATTTTAAAAATAAAATCTTTAAAAAAGAAAAGAGTAACTGCTCACCTGGAAAACTCTCAAAATAGACCCAGGGGAAAGAAACCAACTCTCCCTCAGACAACTGACTGGTTTCTTCTCTTCCAGTAAGGAGAGCTGTAATACCATTCATTTATTCAATAAAATATTTATTGAGTTCCTCCTGTCTTCCAGGTACTGGAGTGCAAAGATGAACAGACACAGTTCATGGCCTTTGTGAGCTGTGATCACTGGCTGGTGTTGAAGATAGACATGAATCGTCTAGAATGTCTATTAAAATGCCTAGATCCACTTTTTTTTTTTAAGATTTTATTTATTTATTCATGAGAGACACAGAGAGATAGGTAGAGACACAGGCAGAGGGAGAAGCAGGCTCCATGCAGGGAGCCCGATGTGGGACTTGATCCCAGAACTCCCAGATTCTGCCCTGGGCTGAAGGCAGGCGCTAAACCGTTGAGCCATCCACCCAGAAATCCCCTATATCTACTTTTAAAATAATGTTACAGAACCTGTTACTTAGATTTTTCCATAAAAAATACAATGGGGAGGGCCACCTGGCTGGCTCAGTTAGTGGAGCATGCAATTCTTGATCTCAGGGCCATGAGTTTGAGCCCTGCGTTGGGTATAGAGTTTACTTAATTAAAAAAAAAAAAAAAAATTACAGGGGCGCTTGGGCAGCTCAGCGGTCAAGTGTTTGCCTTTGCCATAGGTCATGATCCCGGGGTCCTGGGGTCAAATCCCACATCAGGCTCCTCACAGGGAGTCTGCTTCTCCCTCTACTCTGCTTCTCTCTGTATCTCTCATGAATCAATAAATAAAATCTTTAAAAAAAAATTACAACGCGATGAATAAAGGGAAAAAATTATAGGTGTCCTAAGGTATGGTATGGTGGCCACAGAGGGGTGGACCCCCCAGCTCGTGTCCCTTGGCATGTGTGGCAGGAAGTACATAGTCCTCCGCCAGAGGCCCTGTCCTAGCCTGTAGGTTCACTTTCCTGCTTCCTCCTGTTCTCTCAGATTAGTTATTTCTTTCTTTTTTTTTTTTTTTTTAATAAGTTTTAGGAACTTCTTTATTTTTTTAAAATACATTCCTTTAAGATTTTATTTATCCATCCATGAGAGACAGAGAGAGAGAGAGAGAGAGAGAGAGAGAGAGGCAGAGACACAGGCAGAGGGAGAGGCAGGCTCCATGCAGGGAGCCCGATGTGGGACTCGATCCCAGGACTCCAGGATCACACCCTGGGCTGAAGGCAGGCGCTAAACTGCTGAGCCACTCAGGGACCCCCTCAGATTAGATATTTCTTTTCCACATCTGTTTTATTAAATTTCAGTGTATATTTGGTGGGGGGTTATATGTACTCATAAAGCACTTCAAACTTTTTTTAGGAAGAAGAGAGCTGCAATTACAAATTATTACGAACAGTTTCAGAAAACACACCAGAGGCACCTCAACATATCTAGAGCATCATTTTCCAGCCACAAGCCAAAGGTGTATTTGAGTCTCTGAATGAACTGCCCTCATTTCTTCCTTATTCCTCCTATGCTATCTCAGCTCTCAAAGTTGGGGGGGTGTGTGCCCATGTGTTTTTGGTGTTGAGATAAATCCTGGGAGCCAGGATTGGTGAATATCCTGCTCTGGAGGAGACAGAGCCACACAACAGTCAACAGCCCAGCCTCAAATGCCAAGTGCCCCATGGATGATGGCACCTCCGTAAACTCCCCTAGTTACTGCTCCACCTGCTCCAGCTCACTTATGGGAAAGGAAGATAACTGCCCTACTGTGTGCTTCTCATTTTGTGTATACCCACTATGGGTGGGTGCCTTGTCTCTGCAAGTCTGCAACTTCTCCAAAGCATGTCAACACTTCCTGCAGTTCCCCACTGCGACTAGTAGAATATTAGCCACATGGGAAGAGCTCAAAGAATTGTTGTTTGGTCCAAAAAGAAGAAATTCAAATGGCCTTTCCCCAATGAGAGCCAATTAGCAAAATTTTGCTGTAGGACAACTAGATGGCATGGATAAAACAACACAGACTGTCCCAAGATGTGAAAAGAGGAAAGACAAATTCAGTAATGAGAGCAGGCCTTCGATGACCAGGTCCTTCCCTCATGGCTTGGGCTAAGGCCTTGTTTTTGAACCTTTTGTCATTATTGCCCTTCACCTCCAAGGAACCTTTGCAAAAACACTGTTTTCTTAACACCCCCCAACTCCTCTTCCCATGAAGAAAATTTTTTTTCCTTAAGTAAACATTTACTTAGTGCCTATTATGTGCAAGGAGCTATTTTAAGCTGTGGAAATATAGTAATGAACAATATAGATTCTCCTCTCACATAGCTCACATTCTAGAGGGAGTATCAGACCAAAAAAAAAAAAAAGAAAAAAGACTGTCAGATGGTGATAAATGTTATGAAGAAAAGTAAAGCAGGCTGGAGGAGGCCAGAATGGCTGGAGAGGCTACCCAGGAGAGGAGTAGGACATAGGGCCTTGCAGATTGAATGGACTTGGGTTCTGACTACATACAAGGCAGGCAGTGGCATACGATGCACCTTAGAGAACAGACTGGGGGATCGGAGATAGGGATATAAGCAGGGAGGCCAGTTAAAAGGCAATGGTCATGGGGGTGCCTGGGTGGTGTGACTAGTCAAGCATCTGTTTTTTTTTTTTTCTTTTAATATAAAGTCAATTTAAATATAAGCATCTGATTCTTGATTATGCCTCTGTGGCATAGCCTCCTAATGTAATTTTAATACATAAACTGTATATTTATATACTGTATTTGTACTTTATACACAAAAAGGATATGATTTTTCTCACCCTCCCCTCAAGAATCAGTTTTTGCTTCCTTGAAGACAGTATTGCCTCTGTTGAGAATCCATGCATTAAAGTAACCAAAATGCTCCAAGAGAAGAATCTAGCTACCTAACTCCTCCTATTCTCATCAATGTGAAATGAGTTATTTTGCCAGTCAATGAAACATTTCAGGTATATTCACTGGAGGAGTTCCAGAGAAAACATAGATTACAGATACATTTGTATTTCTACATAAAATCCTGCCCTGGTGGAGCTACATGATTATTTCTATATTTTGACTGCCACACACAGGAGCATCAAACCTCAGAGTTTTCCCCTTACAGAGAGAAGGCTTCCAGTATCATTCATTCCAGAAAAAGCTGAGTGCAGTGAATTAAGAGTCTACCTATCACCTGGCATCAGAAAGACCCGGCTTGATTCCTACCTCTGCCACTTCCTGGTTTGACCTTAGGCCACCATACTCCTCTTAGCCTCAATCACCATGCTTGCAAATGGATAATGGTAGTTCCAAATGTAGCAGGCACATGTTTTTGTAATGTAATTTGAGTGGGCTGACTCCACTCCCTGGTACCAGAAGTAGACAGATGATTCAAGTATGGCCAGTGTACTCGACCCCCTACCAAACAGACTAGGAATGGTCATATGATCCAAGCCTGGTCATTGGTTACCACTATGACGAAATGGATTCATATTCTTTTTTTTTCTCTGGAATCAGTGAACTATAAGGCAAATACAGAATTGTGAGTGGCATCTTTACCATCTTTGCCATCACACAGAGAAAGTTTTCCTGAGAACAAAGTCTATAAAGAAGGAAGGAAAGAAGAGATCTAGTTTTCCTATCATTTGAGTTTCTGGTCCTAGCCGTACCTGAATTAGACCCTCATTTCCACTTGTGAGATATATGAACTTATAAGGCTCCTCCTTTATTGCTGCTGTTTAAGTCAGTTGGACTGAGTTTCCAACATCTACAGCTGCAAAAGCCATGACTAACATGCTATTTCATTGTAGGGTATTAAACATCATGTTTATAGAAGTTTTATTTTTTTAAGATTTTATTTATTTATTCATGAGAGACAAACAGAGAGAGGCAAAGATTTAGGCAGAGGGAGAAGCAGGCTCTCTGCAGGGAGCCCCATGCGGGACTCAATCCCAGGACTCTGGGATCACCTTGAGCTGAAGGCAGGCGCTCAACCACTGAGCTACCAAGTATCCCTTATAGAAGTTTTAGAAAGTGTCTCTCTCTGAATGCTCAGTAAATGGTACTGATCATTAGTCTGTTATGAGCCAAGTGCTTCGCCAGGCACTTGGTATGCTAAATATATAAAGGTAAGTAAACTAAAAGGTATTATATAAAAATTAGCATTTATGTATTAGGATGAGACAAAGGAGAAGGGAAGTCAATTTTAGAAGGGCAAGAAGGGGCCAAGTAACCCTGAGGAGGAGTTTGCCAGGCCCAAAAGGGAGAGAAGGAAATTCTAGGCAGAGGCAGCAAAAGAAAAGATATGGTACATATATGCAATGGAATGTGGATTTTAAGAAACTAGACAGATGAACAAAGGGGAAGGGAAGGAAAAATAAAATAAGACTAAAACAGGGAGGGGGATCCCTGGGTGGCGCAGCGGTTTAGCGCCTGCCTTTGGCCCAGGGCGCGATCCTGGAGATCCAGGATCGAGTCCCATGTCGGGCTCCCGGTGCATGGAGCCTGCTTCTCCCTCTGCCTATGTCTCTGCCTCTCTCTCTCTCTCTCTGTGTGACTATCATAAATAAATTTAAAAAAATTAAAAAAAAAAAAAGAAAACAGGGAGGTAAACTATAAGAGACTCTTAACTCTAGGAAACAAACTGAGGGTTGCTGGAGGGAAGGAGGAGGGGAGATATGGTAACTGGGTGATGGGCATTAGGGAGGGCACATGATATAATGAGCACTGGGTTTTTTTTTTTTTTTAATTTAAATTCAATTAGCCAACATAAAAAGTACATATGTATGTACACAGTTTCAGATGTAGTGTGCACCCCGTGCTCCTGGGTGTTATATGCAACTGATAAATCACTAAGTTCTACCCCTGAAACTAATAATACAGAATATATAAGCTAAATTGAATTTAAATTAAAAAAAAATTTTTTTAAAGCATGGAAGCATGCTGCATGAGATTATTAGGGCAAAGCTGAGAATGGAAACTTAACTGTCTACAGGGACCAAACATGAAACATATCAGGTATAAAACAATGAATGGCAATGACTTTTGGCCTGTGGCAGCACAGAGTGCTAGCTGTCCACAATACCCACTCTCACTTTCTCTCTTTGGTGAGAACTAGATCTCAGCTATGCATAAGGCCATAGAGATGAAGACCATGTTTCCCCAGCCTTATCTGCAGCCAGATGTGGTCACTCCAGTACAATCTGGCCAACCGGGTGGGGGAAGAAATGATACATGCAACTTCCAGGTTGGGGCTTGAAGGTATATACCCTCCACTTCCCCTTCCTGCTATATAGGCTGGAGCCGACGTGATGGTGGGAAACAAAGCAGCATGGGGCTGCAAGATGGAACCCAAGGTGGAGGAGACTATAACAAGACAGAAGCAGAAGCAACTGGAACTCTGGCACTATGGAGCCATTCTATCTGCCCTGGACAACTAGCACTTTGACTATCAAATGAGAGAAAAACAAGTTCCTATCTTGTTTAAGCCGCTTATTTTGGTCTTTGTCACAAGAGTCAAACGTGCATCGTGACCAACACTCTTACAATGTAGATGGCAGCCATGTCTTGACCCCAAAGAATTATTGCCATGAGGGATTGCGAGTATACATTTGTCCAACTTTCCAAGAGAACAGGGAAATGTAGATTTTCTTAAAATATCTGACTTTTACATATTGGTAACTAATTCTGATTTCCAATATTACATAGGCCAATAAAACCAGCCTGGGGGCCATCCCCATTTCTGTTCTGCAGGCTTCCCTGAAACAAAGACTTTTTATTGGAACAAACAACATAATTATGGTGATAATAAGTGACAAGATATTCAGAGTCCAGAGTCCTGAAAGCTTGGGCAAAACAAGAGTGTTTGCACAAACACTCATCACCCTTAAATATGGTCTCCAAGGTGGCTCCATTACCTGGAGAACTGACTGCCCAAGACTGTAAGTTAGCAGCAGCAACAGCCAAGGGGTCTTACCTGCCCATAGCCCACTGCACAGCCTCTTGGGAGACCAGTGGCCTTTATCAGGCTGAACGCTTCCCCTTCCTTCCTCCCTTCCTTTCTTCCTTCCTTCCCCTACCCCCTCCTTTTCAAGATTAAGGAATTTCTCACAAGATGGGGATAGAACCATGCAAGTATCACCCATTTATGCAAAAAACTGAAGGTGAAAAAGGTATCCCTCCATTTCATATGGAAGGTCTGGTAGCCTCACCAAACAAGTTCACCCAGACAAACCACTCCCTGGAGGAGTGGGTGGTGGCATAAGACACAGAGATGCAATATCCAATGTTCATTTTGTGGGACCCATCAATGAGACAAGTTACAAGAAAATAACCTATGCGTCCTCGTCACTCTGCAGGGTCCCAGCTGACACTCACTTTGAAAAAGCAAGATTCTGTGTGATACAACTTCAGCTGACCCCATCTTGCCCCCTGGGATTCAAGGTTTAAATGTCTATGTGAATGTCCATGGCTAGCCACAGGCAACTGATTGCTCTAATTGCCAGCAGGGCAGTGGCTCTGTGAAAACACTCCTCATACAGGTTCAAACCACACGTTGTCCTCCCAAGCCGATTTAAAGATAAGAGAAATACCATGGTATTACTGTTGCACAAGTAGCACAATGAACAGACTAAAAAGATCATGTTCCAGGAAAAAAGGTTCCTACTTAAAACACCACCTGCCCTCTAGGGAGCTGAGGTCCAGTTACTTGCAGAGCCTTTGTTCTGTAAGCAAATTTGGAGGTAGAAGCTGGTGAGTTTCCCTGAATAGAGGGAGAAGGGTTTGGAGGTGAGGAGGATGAGTAATCCAGGAGGGAAGGTGACAAAACAAGAGAGGTAGGAGAATGGAGTGCGGACATCTGTTTGCACTTGCCAAGAGCCTCCTGCCCATCATTGGTCAATGCCTAAAACAAACTAACCCAACAGTCAGGCAAGCAGGTTTCTTAGGGACACTGGAGATTGGTAATAGCAAGGGGCAGGGGAAGGAGGGTGAGAAGGCAGAGAAGACCAAGAGAACACTGGCTCTTTGAGAATTAAAGAAGCGAATGGGAGGCCTTTAGGCTCCTTTACTAAGATTTGGAGTAATTTCACCAATACCCTCGAGGGACAGGGAGGCTCCTAGGACACCTTCCCCAGCAGAAGAGTTAGGAGTTCCTCCTACGCAGTCATTGTGCTAAACAACTTACGTGAATTTGCATTTGAGTTTTCAGTAGTCTCAAGATGGAGGTGTTATTGGACTTCTTGTACAGAGGCTTTAAAATGTTCAGTTTTTCGTTTATGATCACAGAGCTAATAGTTGCTGGGCCAGGACCAAAAGCTAGATCTGTTTGACTTCAAACTCTGCCATTTCTGATCAGACACATGCCATGTTTAGCATCCATAAAAGGATTCAGGTTAGATTCACATCCTGTGCCTCTTGATACACCACACCCAGAAGGACACACATCACCTCAGTGGTATTTCTGACAATGTAACCTGAATCTACTCGGCAGGGAACATCAGACAAGCCCTACTCAAGGAGCATTCCATAAAACAACTCGCCTGGATTCTTCACAATTGCCAAAGTCATGAAAGATAGAAAGACTGAGGAACTGTTCTAGGTTAAAAGATATGCAAGAGATAAGACAACTAAATGCAACACATGATCCTGGAATGAATCTTGATAGGGAAAAAGTGAGTAAATATAAAAGGCATTATTGGGACAAATGGTAAAATTTAAGTATGAACTGTCTTAGTATCAAGGCTATATTCTGTTGAGCTTGACAGTTATACTATGGTTCCATAGGAGAATATTCTTGTTCTTGGGTGACACATGCCAAAATATCTGGTGTATTCGGGTTATTAATTTTTGCAACCTACTCTAAAATGGTTCCACAAAAAAAAAAAAAAATTAAGTAGACAGGGAGAGAGAATAAAGGAGGATATTTACATTTGAGAAATCACGAATGGAGGAAGAAATTTGTTATACTATTCTTACAATTTTCCTTAGCAACTTGAACTTTATAAAAATTAAAATATTAAAAATTCTGCCTTCAATTTCTAGTGGTATGACAGGCTGGTTATCCTCCCGAATTAAACAAGTATAGATAAAATGAAAAATATTTTAAACATACTGCTGAGGGACATCTGGGTGGTTCAGTGGTTGAGCATTTGCCTTCAGCTCAGGTTGTGATCCCAGGGTCCTGGGATCGAGTCCTGCATTGGGCTCTCCATGGAGAGCCTGCTTCTCCCTCTACCTATGTCTTTGCCTCTCTCTCTCTCTCTCATGAATAAATAAATAAAATCTTTTTATAAATAAATAAATAAACATGTTGCTGAGCTGGCATGAAAAGAAAGAACCCCAAGAAGCCAAAAATGAAATAAAACAGGAATCCTGGGGAATAGGCAAATGCCAAAGCCAATTTTAATGGACAGTTTGTTGAACCTTGTGAGGACCATCTTTTAACAGCTTTTTTGAGATCTAATCTGTATACCATAAAAGTCACCTTTTCAAATATACAAGTCAGTGATGATTTTTTGTTTTGTTTTCTAGCATATTCACAAAGCTGTGCAACCATCACTATTATCTAATATCAGAATGTTCCATCATCCCCAGAAGAAACCCCATACCCATTAGCAGTCACTCCCTTAACACCCGCCCCCCACCCCCCACCCCTACCGCCCCAAACACTCCAGGGCCAGGCCCTGACAACATTCATCTACTTTATCTTTCTATGGAGTTACCTATTCTGGATACTTCATATGAATATAGTCCTATAATATGTGGCCTTCTGTGTCTGGCTTCTGTCACTTAGCATAATATTTTCAATGGTCATCCATGCTATAGCCTCTGTCAGTACTTCATTTCTTTTTATTGCTAAATGAATCCATTATATGGGGGTGCCTGGGTGGCTCAGTGGTTAAGTGTCTGACTCTTGGTTTTGGCTCCGGTCATGATTTCAGGGTTGTGAAATAGAGCCTTTGCTCAATGCAAACAAAGCCTGCTCTAGATTCTCTCCCTCTCCCTTCCCATTGGTCCCTCCCCCTACTTGCGCTCCACAGGCCCAGGTTCACTCTAAAATAAATAAATAAATAAAATCTTAAAAAAAAATCCATTGTATGAATTTGTCAGGTTTTGTTTATCCATTCATCAGTTGATGGGATTAGGGTTGTTTTCCACATTTTGGCTATTACGATTAATGCTGTTATAAACATTTGTGTTTGTTTGTTTGATTGATTGATTTATAAGATTTTATTTATTTATTCAAGAGAGACAGAGAGAGAGAGAGGAAGAGATACAGGCAGAGGGAGAAGCAGGCTCCACGCAGGGAGCCGGTTGTGGGACTCAATCCCAGGACTCCAGGATCATGCTCTGGGCTGAAGGCAGGCGCTAAACCACTGAGCCACCCAGGCATCCCTCCAATTTTTTTTAATGGGAGCTTGTTTTATTAAATTATTTTGAGTAAATGCCTAGAAATGGAATTGCTGGGTGATATAATAACTGTTTTTCCTTTTGAAGAATTGCCAAATTGTTTTCCAGAGTAGCTGCACCATTTTAAAATCCTAACAGCAGTACATGGGGGTTCCAATTTCTCCACATCCTCGCCAAGCCTTGTTATTTTCTGTCTTTAATTGTAGCCATCTTACTGGGTGTGCAGAGGTATCTCATTATGCTTTTGATTTGTATTTCCCTAAAGACTAAGGAGAAAGAGTATCTTCTTGGTCCTTTGTATATTTTCTTTGAGAAACTGCTATTCATATCCTTTGCCAAGCTTCCATCTTGTTGCTAGGTGGTAGAAGACAGTTAAAACCAAGGGCCCACCCAAGGTGAAAAGTCTACAGGAAACAACTCCCCCACCTCCACCCCATATAAAGCTGGAATCTTAAAGGACCATCCTTTCAATGTCAATGTAGATAAGAATTAACTCACAGTCCAGAGGGAACATCAAGATAACAGCTATCTCAATCTTGGCAATGAGTAGAGAGCAAAAAATATCCCTTTCAATTCAGAGCTACATTCAGTCTCTCATTTGGGTTGGGTCTGAGTCTTTGTAGGCTATGAACAGCACAGAAGATCTGAAAAAAATTAAGGAATTTCTAGAAATGTAAATAATTAAATTCAAAAGTTGAATGTATGTATTAAACAGCTAAAAAAAGGGCTATTAAAGTAGAAGATATAATAGGAATAATAATGATGGTAATAATAAATAAAATGCAGGCCAGGAACACAAAGTTGGAAATTATCAATTTAAAAGACAGAAAATAGAGTCTGAGGATCTAATACATATTTAATTAGAATTTCAGAAGGAGATGAAATAAAATGAGAAAGACAATATTTCCAACATTTCAAGAGATAATGGTTGAGAATTTTCCAGTATTGTTAAAGGATGGAAATGGGATCCAAGAATCCCTATTAAACCCAAGAATAAATACAAAGAAATCCTCAGACATACAATGAGATTGCTGTATACAAAGACAAAGACTATTTTAAAAGAAAAAGAAGCCAAATTAAAAAGGAGAGGCAAATTGCAATTTGACTGCCAACTTCAAAAGCAGCCATGGAAACCAATAAGACAAAAGAATGACACCTTTAATGAATGGAGACAAAAAGGACTGACAACTTAGAATTCTATAATCTGTGTAATTATCTTTCAAGAATGAGGAAGAAAGAGGTTTTTGTAAAAACAAAACAGATGGTAGGCCTGAGATATAAGAAAAAACAATGAGTAAAGATATTAGGCAACCATGTGGGTTGTGGGTAAAACAAAATTGTTGACTGTATACAATAATTATAATGTCTAACATGTAGGTGGAAAAGAGTCCAATCTTACAAATTGTGAGGGATGTCATCTGAATTAGAGTTCTGAGGTCTTTGTTTCTGCTTAGGAACAGGTTAAAAATTTGCATTAAGTTCAACCTGTAGAGCAGCTAAGTATTCATGTTACAATAGCTAAGGAATCCACCAAAGGATAGATAGAGCATAAGTTCCAAACAAGTAGAATAAAGAAAAAGGATAAGAAATACAAAATGGAAAAATTAATCATTCTAAAACATGGCAATCCAGGTGGCCATCAACATAGAAGGGGCAAATTATGTTATATTTCAATAAGAGAACACAATTTTAGAAGTGAATGAGCAGCTATGTGTATCAACATGGAAAACACTCAATGATGAATGAAAGTAGCAAGTAACAGAAGAAGGCATCACGTGATTCTATATTCTGTTCAGTTTAAAATGAGTCAAGGCTAAACAATGGCTGGAACACTTTGAACTTTATAGAATACAAAGTCCGTACAGGAGTTACCTCTGGAAAGTGGACAGGGCACACAAGGGGCCTCTAAGATGTAGTAGAGTTCTATTTCTTAAACTGAATGGTTGGCATATGGTTACTTGTCTTATTATTCATTAAATCATATATAAGTTTAATACTGTATGATATTTCCACCTACAAAAAAGTTTTAAGGAATTTCAGTTCTAGGGGCATGGTACAAATGTGCAGAAGACACCTCCCTCCTACTCCTCAGTTATGCAAGTCAACAACTGAACTGCTGTGGCCCAATCTCTTCAAGTACCTCACAGGACAGGAAACACAAACACAACCTCCCATCTGAGCCCCCTTTCTAGCAGCTAAGCCTGAATTAACCCAGTGACCTAGTTTACTGAGTTTTGGTCTTTCACCTTTCACTAAATCAACCTAATCACATACAGGGAAGTTTAAAAAAAAAAAAAAATTTCAACATTAGCTTCCCAGAGCAGTGTGAACATAAGCTCGTGATTTGAAATGTGGAATGAATAAGAAAACCACTCAAGATTCATGTCACAGTTAAAGGAATCTGAGACATGATTTCCAAAGTATAAGCTAGTAGAATATTAAATACAGTGACTATAGGTCTCTTCAAACATCCCCATCTTTGAGGAAATTTCTGGGTCTGTGAAACCAGAAGGAGGCCAGAGCCTCAAGGCACACAGACCCTTTCTTCCCCTAAAGTAAATCTAGAGTTGAAGGTAGATGAGCTTCCTTCTCTTGACCACCACACACAGTGTCAGGCAATACAACTGTTCTCTGTCTCTAAGGAGTCTTATTCAAGAATGCCCCTTCAAGTCTGCTCTCTTGTTTAGTGCTTATGATAAAGTTTTTTTCTTTCTTTTTTTTTTTTTTTTTAGTTTTTTTCTTTCTAAAGTGGTCTTTGATGCCCATCAATCCTTGATTGATAAAGATTTTATACACACACACACACACTCACAAAGATTTTATTTATTTGAGAGAGAGAGAGAGCACACAAGCAGAGGGAGTGGCAGGCAGAGACAGAAGCAGACTCCCTGGCCGAGCAGGGAGCCTGACACAGGGCTCAATCCCAGGACCCCATGATCATGACCTGAGCTGAAGGCAAAAATTTAACCAACTGAGCCACTCAGGCACCCCGTATAGATTCTTGTATCCTTTAAAACTTTAATTAAAGATGTCTGTCCTACCTCATGTTCTTTATGGAAACAAGGCAGGTTACAAATCAACAATAAAGATGTCTTTCACCTTTGAATATTTTCCCCCCAGAAAGTGTCACCACTTATAATTAGTTTTTGGTTAGAAGAAAGAAAGGGTAAGGCAAGATAAGAAGGTCAAAACTTTGCATGTTTTTCCAAAACAGGCCATTAAACTCAGGCCCCCAGAAAATTGACCTACCCCATAGGTTTTTAGGCCTTCTTTGAATAGAGTTTACACAGGAACATAAATGCATCTACAAAACTGGCACCATTCATAATTGTGGCTGGGTCATTCTTCTCTTCAGTCTAAGTGAACCGATCATGTTAAAAGGTAAAATAAACGAGTCTGTATGGTTCTCACTGTAGCTTTTAAGGTTTCTTCAGTTAGAAATATCATCATATTCCTAACCTTAATACATACCACAGAAGCCAAATTTATATTCGTGCTCATTGCTGGGTGTATAAAAACTCACTAGAAGCTAAGATATGGCCATTCATTCTCAATGCAGCTCTGTCAAAGTGGGATTAATCTACATAGTCTGGGTCTACTGAGGGAAGAAGAAAAGAAAGAACTTTATCTTTAGACAGGAAATAAACTAATGTTTACTTCTGGAACAGGGCTTACATGTTATTTTAGCTCATTTTTCTTCTGCTAACTATAAAGTCATCATCACCCTTCTCATTACAGATAGAAGTTCAGAAAATTTTGGTCAGTTGTGCAAGGTCATATAGATAGAAATTGGATCCATGTCTAAAGTGAAAAAGGGCAAGTTCTTAGAATGTCCTAGAAGTGTGACAACTCACAGGTCTTTCACTTCCAACACAATGAGCCTAGAATCCAATCAAAGTGGCTGTGATAAGTACTGCAGGTAGATCCACTCAACTCCACTCTGTTCCTCTTGTGGTATGCCGTATTGTTCACCACAGGCTGGAAATCAGACTATAGCCCAGGTTCCATATACGATGTAGCTCGGGAAGACACATTCATCCAAGGCTTAGAAAGCAAGATATCATGGGGCTAGAAGACAGGCGTTGGATGCTTCTGTGTTCCCAATGCAAACCAAGGGGTGATTTGTTTGCGGCCACTTTACTGAAATCCCAGTGTCCCATCCCTTGCTTCATAGTGTTGAGAAGCAAGTCAGGGAGCATTCTGGGGTTGTGTGTCACAATAGAGACAATGGAGCCCCAGGATCCAGCAGTTGTGAGAATAAATCCTACTTCTTTGCCTTTCTGCCCATGACAGGGGAGTTCCAAGGTATGATTCTGAAAGGTTTTATGAGAAGCTTAGCTTAAAGCTTGCTCTTCCAGCCCTACAAAAAAATTTGGAAGCCATCTAACGATGCATAATAAATCTGTTGCTGCTTCAACCAGCTAGAGTGGGTGTTGGTCATCTGCAACTGAACCTTGACTAAGACAATGGCTATCCTGCTTTCCCACTGAAAGGAGATTCTACTGGACAGGTTACCATTAACCTGATGTGTGGATATGGAAGACGGAGAAGCAGTCAGGTGAGATTTGTTTTACCCTGTACTCCACAGGTGTGGTTGACTCATTCATGTATCATTTAGGAACTGTTTCCTCAAATCAAGACTCAACTAGAAATGTAAAGTAAGAAAGGATTCCTCAAAACCTGGGCTGGCTTAATATCAATTGAGATAATAAGAGTGAAAATTCATTTCATTTTAAATGAAAATTAATGGTGGGGCACTTGGGTAGCCCAGTTGGTTAAGCATCTGACTCTTTTTTTTTTTAAATTTATTTATTCATAGAGACACACACAGAGAGAGAGGCAGAGACACAGGCAGAGGGAGAGGCAGAGGGAGAGCAGGCTCCATGCAGAGAGCCCAACGTGGGACTGGATCCAGGGTCTCCAGGATCACGCCCTAGGCTGCAGGCGGCACTAAACCACTGCGCCGCCACTGGGGCTGCCCAGCATCTGACTCTTGATTTCAGCTCAGGTTATGATTTCATGGTTGTGAGATTGAGCCCAGTGTCCAGCTCTGCGCTCAGCATAGAGTCTGCTTGAGATTCTCTCTGTCTCAACCTCTCCCTATGCCCCTCCCCACCAAAAAAAATAAATCTAAAAAGAAAAGAAAATTAATGGTAAAATATTCATCTAAGGAAAAGTACTGCTACCTTCCTGAGGTAGTTCTAGTCATAAATCTTAGCAAAAAGAAACAAACTATACTTTGGATCTGTTAGACTTGTGAGGTGAATAATGGGGCCTACAAGGAATAAATGCCATTTGAATTTTAGCTTAAATTTGAAAATCGAAGTTTTATTTTTTTTTTAAGATTTTACTTATTTATTCATGAGAGACACAGAGAGAGAGAAGCAGAGACACAGGCAGAGGGAGAAGCAGGCCATATGCAGGGAGCCCGATGTGGGACTCCATCCGAGGTCCCCAGGATCAGGCCCTGGGCCTAATGCAGCGCTAAACCGCTGAGCCACCCAGGCTGCCCAAATCTGAAGTTTTAAACTATCCTTCAGTATCTCCCTAAACACATCATTTTTTTTATAACTTACATCCTATCATTGGTTTTAATAAAAACAAATATAAATAGTAAGTAAGGTGCTACTTACCACTATATTCTAAATGCCAGACACAGATTCTGGCACACAATAAATACTCACCACATACCTGATGATTGAATAAATGGGTGATGGGCACTGAGGGGGGCACTTGATGAGATGAGCACTGGGTATTATACTATATGTTGGCAAATCGAACTCCAATAAAAAAATATACAAAAATAAACAAATATTCTTATACAGATCTTTAAAAAAAAAAAAGATATCTTATTAACTTATACTGTAAAACTCTGGAAAAGACCTTGAAGAGCTTACAAGTCAACCCTAACACATCCCTAAAGACAAGGGAACCACTGAGAAGTCTTCTTCATAGGAACTAAAGTAATGTAAATCCCTTGTCCCAAAATTAGTCCACATATTTTATAAAAATCCAATCAAAAGCCAATACAGGGGCACCTGGGTGGCTCAGTTGGTTAAGCATCTGCCTTCAGCCTGGGTTGTGATCCTGGGGGCCCTGACCTCAGCAACTGCACCTCCCCCTGGGTCAACCAGGTGGCCCAGAAGGTACTAGCAGCAGCTGTCCCTCCCAGATTGGCAAAATTGCTTGCACACTGGGCACTGGGTGGCCGGGCACAAGGCACTCTAGGGGCAGTAGAGCAATTGGGAAGACAGACGGGCAGGTCTGGGAGCCAGGACTGTGTGGGTCCCCTACCTGGCCTACAGGAGAAACAGAGATGGATGGGGAGGGAGAAGGGGTCAGAGAGATGGATAGGGAGGGGCCAAACAGCCTGGGAACATGAAAAGAGAGCATGTGCAAGTGGGAAGGAAGATGGTTTGGGGGGGGCACCCTTCCTCCCACCTCAAAAAAAAAAGAAAAAAAATCTCAGGAGATTAAGCCCCACATCAGGCTCTCTGCTCAGAGCCTGCCTTTCTCTCTCCCTCTGTCTGCCACTCTGCCTACTTGTGTTTGCTTTCTCTCTGTCAAATACATAAAGTAAAAAAAAAAAAAAAAAAAAAAAGCAGTATCACAAAAGAGAAGGGACACAGCAGTGCAGTGCAAAATTTAGAACAAATTCTAAAAGTTACGTCTGAGGTGGCTTTACCCTATCAGATGTTAAATGTATCCTAGAACTATAAATGTTAAAACATGGGAATAAAGACTGGAATGTACAGAGTTGAGCCCAAGAAGATATAAGAATTAAGTAAATCAAACAAGCCACCCAAACTAATGAGTGAAGAGTTGGCAATATCTCATGGTGGGACAACTGAACAGACACTTGGAAACAACGTTGGAACTTGAATTTATACCTTCTGCTACAATAAATTTCAATATGAAGGTTGAACACTAAAAAACACTAAAAGAAAAAGGTTAAATACTAATGTATTTGGTTTGTTAGTGAGGTACAAACTTCTAAGCACAATGTCAAATGTGTGTGTGGGGGAATGAGATGAATAAATTTCAAGTTAAACTTTGAGTTTTGTAAGTAAAATCATCATAGATAAAATTACAGCAAATAATAGAACAGCTGAACTTCTCTTTCAAGGTAGCTGACCAGACCTGTATGTTTACCTCTGCATCCTCCTTTAGTCTCACTGAAATGACCAAAAAACAAAACAAAACAAAACAAACAAATGAACAAAACCCACAAATAATTAAAAAAAAATACAGAGTAGTGATGAAAACCTGAATAGAGCAGCAGCAGCAGCCTGAAGCAGTGAAGATTCCTGGGGAAGAAAAAAGGACAAATTAATGACAAACCTGGGGTTTCTAGCTTCATCTCTGGAAAGGAAAAGAGAGGCCTATCAAAAAAAGTAAGCTTCCAAACAGACCCCTAGAAAAATTCAGACTAAACAACAGAAGTGGGAGAAGGAATAGGTCAAAAGTAATCTGCTAAGGATGAATTTCAAGGCTTAAGGCAGGACACCTGCACCCCGATGTTTCTAGCAGCAATGTCCACAATAGCCAAACTGTGGAAGGAGCCTCGGTGTCCATCGAAAGATGAATGGATAAAGAAGATGTGGTCTATGTATACAATGGAATATTCCTCAGCCATTAGAAACGACAAATACCCACCATTTGCTTCAGCGTGGATGGAACTGGAGGGTATTATGCTGAGTGAAGAAGTCATTCGGAGAAGGACAAATATTATATGGTCTCATTCATTGGGGAATATGAAAAATAATGACAAAGGAGAAAGGAGAGAAAATGAGTGGGAAATACCGGAGAGGGAGACAGAACATGAGAGACTCCTAACTTTGGGGGTTAGGAGGGAGGTGGAAAGGGGTAGTGGAAAGGGAGGTGGGCGGGGGGTTGGGGTGACTGGGTAACGGGCACTAAGGGGGGCACTTGGTGGGATGAGCACTGGGTGTTATGCTATATGCTGGCAAATCGAACTCCAATAAAAAAATATACAAAAAAAAAAAGGAAGAAAGAAAGAAAAGAAAAGCATTTCAAGGTTTAGAAGCTGCCAAGTTAATCATCCTCTCCCCCATTTCTCCTAGCAGTTACTTTTGGAAATAGCCCCCAAGACAAAGCTTCAACACTGCTAGATGCTTCACCCAACAATGTGCACACCTCATAGAAATGTCCATGCAGCTACACTATTCCCTAATGACACCTCTTCACTCAATTAATATTTCTCTTCCTCTGGAAACAGACCAAAACCCACTAGATGTAGGTCATGTGATAAAAAAAAAAACACACAAAAAAACAAAAAAACCAAAAAAAAAACCAAACCTGTGTTCACTGCCAGGGGCACAGGATTCTCACTCACACTAAGCAAACATTCTCCAGCCATTTCATCTACAATTACAAACCGACAATTCATGAATCACCAAATGATTGAGGAAATCAGCCATACAAGGAGCCAACAGACTCAACAAGCAGAAGTGGTCTCTCTGAAAACAAAGTTTAAATATACTAAAGAGTCTTAAAATGATTCAATTTTTAAAAAGCAGCAATCAGGCTATAAAGTAAAAAGAATGACAAACTGTTGGGAATTAAAAATATCAAAGCTCCAAAACACCATACTCAACAGAAAATCTGAATCTGGGCTGAAAGTGTTATTTCCCTAAGGCTCTGCAAAAAGAACAAAGCGAAGGAAAGTTTGAAAGAAAAAAAAAAAAAAGCAAGGAGATCCTGAAGACAGTTTAATCTCTCCTGGAACTTCTGGATTGAATAAAGATATTTTGGAAGGAGAAAACAGAACAGAAACAGGAAATACAAAAAATTTCTCTGTGCTGAAGACAGATTTTGATATTAGTTATATAGGGTCCAATGAAGGCTGATAAAAAAAAAAAGAATGCTTTTCTAGACATACAGTGGCAAAGTATATGATCTCTACAGATTTCTTTTTTTAATATTTATTTATTTATTTATTTATTTATTTATTTATTTATTTATTTATTTATTTATTTATTTATTTATTTATGATAGACACAGAGAGAGACAGAGGTAGAGGCAGAGACACAGGCAGAGGGAGAAGCAGGCTCCATGCTGGGAGACCGATGCTGGACTGGATCCCGGGTCTCCAGGATTGCGCCCTGGGCCAAAGGCAGGGTCCAAACCGCTGAGCCACCCAGGGATCCCCTCTCTACAGATTTCTAAAGATAGGGAGAAAACTCCAAAAGCTTCTAGGGAGATTTAAAAAAACCATTTGATTGCTAAAAAAAAAAGAACATTATTCCCACAGAGGAGTGGGTTTATAGCTGAAGGCAAACAAGCCCTCTGACTTAAATATTACAAAGGTTATGTCCTGCAAGTGATGCAAAGGACATATTCTCAGCAGGGAGCACCACGGGACATCAGGCTAGAACTGCCCTGAGAGAGGGACTTCAGATCCTCTCCATTAATCTCATGTTGGGGCAACAGCACTCTGTCTGCCCAGGGAGAGACCCCATCAAGACTCAGAAAACCAAGTGAGTGTTTCACAGTCATCTTTAATTCCCAACCACAACAACCTGAAGCTCCAGTATAATTACCAGATATGGCTCCAAAACTACCTTCCACAAACCATTTCACCCCAATAAAACAACATTCCGCCTACAATTTCTTACTATATTACCAGTGCCATCTTTCTACATTCTCATGGGTAATACAACATACAAGTCACATCATGCAAGGTTTGCACTGCAACTGTCTCTGGGAATGCATAATCATGAATGGATTGAACCTCACAGGCTTCTTTAGGGTCTACCAGACCATCAGGTCTCTTATTAACAGTATGGGATGCTTGGAGACAATGAGGCAAGATCTTCAAAGAATTAATGAAAAGAAATGTTAAGACCTATAATTTTATTTTATTTTATTTTATTTTATTTTATTTTTTTTTTAATTTTTTATTTATGATAGGCACACAGTGAGAGAGAGAGAGAGAGAGGCAGAGACACAGGCAGAGGGAGAAGCAGGCTCCATGCACCGGGAGCCCGACGTGGGATTCGATCCCGGGTCTCCAGGATCACGCCCTGGGCCAAAGGCAGGCGCTAAACCGCTGCGCCACCCAGGGATCCCAAGACCTATAATTTTATACCAAATTATTATTCAAATATGAAGATAGGAGAAAAATGTTTTTAGATGTGCAATCATTTAAAAAGTTTACCATCTTCAAACTCTTCCTAAAAGAATTACTCAAGGAGTTATCTTGAAATTGAAAAATAAATCAAGAAAGTAAGTGACACAAAAAATTGACAGAAGGCTGTGAAAAAATCTAAACTTGTTAAGTCCAAGTAATTGTTCAGTGATATGGGTGGGAAGCTCCAGACAACCAGCAAGGAACAATTCCTAAGAAACCACTTTTTTAAATTTTTAAAAAGATTTATTTATTTATGATAGACAGAGAGAGAGAGAGAGAGAGAGAGAGGCAGAGACACAGGAGGAGGGAGAAGCAGGCTCCATGCCGGGAGCCCGATGTGGGACTCGATCCCGGGACTCCAGGATCGCGCCCTGGGGCAAAGGCAGGTGCTAAACCGCTGAGCCACCCAGGGATCCCGAAAACACTTTTTAAAAAGTAGTGCAGTGGGGTGCCTGACTGGCCTGGTAAGTGGAGCATGTGACTCTTAATTTTGGAGTTGTGGATTTGAGTCCTGTGCTGGGTGTAGAGATTACTTAAAATACAAATTCATTGATTAAAAAAATTTTTTTAAATAAATAAAAAGTAGTGCATCCACTCTGCAGAATGGTCAGGCAGTTTCTCAAATAGATAAATGTAGAATTTTCAGATGATCCAGCAATTCTACTCCTAGGAATACATGCAAGAGAAATGAAAATATAGGTCTATGCAAAAACATATTGTACGTGAATATTCGTAGTAGCATCAACAATGTTAAAAGGCAGAAAAAAACCAAATGTCCATAAATTCATGAATGGGTAAAATGTGGTAGAGCCACAAAATGGATTTTATTTGGCAATACAAAGAAATAAAGTACTGACACATGCTACAACATGGATGAACCCTGAAAACATTATGCTAGGTAAAGAAGTCAATCACAAGAGACCACATATTATAAGATTTCATGTATATGAAATATCCAAACTAGGTAAATTTTATACAGACAGATTACAAATTGGTGGTTGCCTAGAGCATGTGGGGAGAGGTTACGGGAAAATAGAGAATAACTGCTAACAGGTATGGGGTTTCTTTTGGGAATGGATAATGAAAATGTTCTAAAACTGATTGCCGTGTTGGCTGCACAACTTCTGATATTCTAAGTCACCTGAGTTGTACACTTTTTTTTTTTTTAAGATTTTATTTATCTGAGAGACCCTGAGATCATGACCTGAGCTAAAGGCAGACACTTAACCAACTGAGCCACTCAGGTGCCATGAGTTTTACACTTTAAATGAGTGGACATGGAAATTGCATCAATAAAGGCATTATTTTAAAAACCCAGAAAAAACTAACACAAAGTATATGGTAAAGAATAGGTAAGGAGGACAGTATCATTTTTTGAATGGTTAAACATCTTAATTTTCTGGGTGGTCAGAAAAAATATTTAGATATTTCGAGTAAAATTTAAAAAGTAAACTCCAAACAAAATAGAATTTATAATTTTATTCACTAGAAGAAAAAAGAAAACTAAAAATTCTAAATAAGTTATTATAATAAATATAAATGTGATAAAATTTTCATGTTGAAAACAAGTTCTCTTGTTCTGTCTACCCAAGACTGGGTAGAGAAATAAAATTTTGCTATATGATGGGTATAGAAAATATACTTATAAAAGGAAGAAAAAAGGTAAAGAATAAAAGGAGGGTTTCCTTTTGGGAAGATTAAATGTTTTGGAACTATATAGAAGTGGTGATTGTACAACACAGTGAATGTACTAAATGCCATTCAATTGTTCACTTAAAATAATTTTATTTCAATCATTTGTGGAATTTGAGAAACAATTCTAACAAACAAAGGGGAGAAAAAAGGGAGAATGAGACAAAACAAGAAACAGACTCTTAACTAGAGAGAACCGCTCATCGATGGTTACCAGAAGGGGTCAGGGGATGGGTGAAGTGGATAATGGGGACTGGGGAGGGCACTTGTTCTGATGAGTACTGGGCAATGTATGAAATTGCTGAGTCACTATATTGTACACCTAAAACTAATGTAACACTGTATGCTAACTGGAATTAAAATAAAAACTTAAATAATTAATTTTATGTTTAGCAAATCTCACCTCAACTCAAAATAAAGGGACAAGAGCATAACAGATAAATGTTGGCCAAAAAAGCTCACATGGAGATATTAAAATAAAACAAAACAGATCACAGCAAAGGAATCAAAAGGTTGATTTTTTTTTTTTTTAAAGATTTTATTTCTTTATTCATGAGAGACACACACAGAGAGAGAGATGCAGGGACACAGGCAGAGGGAGAAGCAGGCTCCATGCAGGAAGCCCAACGTGGGACTCGATCCCGGGTCTCCAGGATCAGGCCCTGGGCTGAAAGCAGCACTAAACCGCTGAGCTACCTGGGCTGCCCCCAAAAGGTTGATCTTACATATGGGTGTAGAAACAGCCAGATATAATATGAACAAATTAAATTCAAGAGTAAAAAAAAAAGTTTTAAAATATAATAGAATATGAAAAGATATTATAACTAAGTAGAGATTTTTCCAAGATCACAAAAATGAGTCAATATTAGATTTATAATTCACTCCATTAGCAAATTAAGGGAACTAAAACCCTGGATGATCATCACATCAATGAACACTCTTCCCCCAAATCCTATCTTCTTTTTTTTTTTTTTTTTAATTTTTTATTTATTTATGATAGTCACAGAGAGAGAGAGAGGCAGAGACACAGGCAGAGGGAGAAGCAGGCTCCATGCACCGGGAGCCTGATGTGGGATTCGATCCCGGGTCTCCAGGATCGCGCCCTGGGCCAAAGGCAGGCGCCAAACCGCTGCGCCACCCAGGGATCCCCAAATCCTATCTTCTAAATTCAACAATCATTTCTGATTAAAATAGGTACAAGTTAAACTTCCCTTCCTTAACTCACAAAAAATATCTACCATAACCTATAGTTAAACCTGTACTATCATTAATACATTAGAAACAGCTCAACTTAAGTTATGAGCCAGCCAAGGACACTCATTTCATCCCAATCATTCAACATTACTCTAGTTGTCTCAACCTATGCAATAGTGGGGGAAAAAAAAAGTATAAATATAAACACGAAAAGAAAACAGTCCTGGGCACCTGGGTGGCTAAGTTGGTTAAGCATCTTTCTTTGGCTCAAGTCATGATCCTGGGGTCCTGGGACTGAGTCCTGCATCTGCTTCTCCCTCTGCCCCTCTCCCCATCTTGTGCTCTCTCACGTGTGCATTCTCTCTCTCAAGTAAATAAATAAAATATTTTTTTAAAAATTTAAAAAATAGTAAGAAGAAAACACTCCTTATTCACAGATAGTACTATAATTTTACTTTTAAAACTATTAGAACTAGAAACTCAAATAAGATGGCTACACACAAGATTAAAATAAGAAAAATAACAGCTGATTTATAAACCACAAATAATCAGAAATTGATGAAACTTTTGACAAGTCTCCCTTATTGAAAATTAAGAATTCATAATTCTAGTAAGAAATACATAAGGGGCGCTTGGTTGGCTTAGTCGGTTAAGCATCTGCTTTTGGCTTCCATCGGGCTTCCTGTTCAGTGGGGAGTCTGCTTGTCCCTCTCCTTCTTCCCCTCTCCCTGCTCATGCTCTGTCACTCACTCTACCCATCAAATAAATAAATAAAAGCTTTAAAAAAATACATAAGATTCGTTTAGAAAAAACTTAGGACTTCAAGAGCATAAACTGACCCAAATAAAGGGATACAGTATTCATAGGTTATGAGATTCAGTATCATATTAATTTATAATACTAATTATAATTAACTAATCATATTAATTTATACATAATTAAATTATCAAATTAACATAAATAAATTTAATCAATGTTGTAAGGGGGATTAGGGAACACTGATTCTGAAAATCACTTGTAGTAGTGTAAATATACACGAATAGCAAAGAAATACAAAAATTAGTAAGACTACTAGATATTAAAATTCGCAATGAATCTATGGTAATTAAAAGGGTTTAGAATTGACTCAAGAATTAGGGTCAAGAAATAGTTACACATATATGGGAATATGGTATGATTAATGGTGAGACAACTACATACCCATTTGGGGAAAAACGTGAAATCACATTCTTACCTCATACACACAAAAGGAACTTATGGCTTAAGAGGGTAAATACTTTTTTTTTTTTGGTAAATACTTTTAATACTAAAAAATTCTCCTAGGGGTATCTGGGTGGCTCAGTCAGTTGAGCATATGCCTTTGGCTCAGGTCATGATCCCTGAGTCCTAGGTTCAAGCCCCACCTTGTGCTCTCTGCTCAGCAAGAAGTCTACTTCTCCCTCTGCCCATCACCACTCATGTTCTCTCTCTCACACACTCCCTCTCCCTCAAATAAATAAAATCTCTTAAAAAATTAAAATTAAATAATTTTAAAAAATTCTCCTGTATTTTCTTAAAATATTTGCATAATCCTGGGGGTAGGGAAGCCATGTTTAAGCAAAATAAATCCTAGAAGGCCAAATAAAGATAACAGTTTAAAGATATTTTTTTATTTAGAGAGCATGCAAGCAGGGGAAGGGCTAAGGGAGAAGGAGAAAGAGAATCTCAAGCAGACTCCATGCTGAGTTTGGAGCCCGATGCAGGGCTCAATCTCACAACCCTGAGATAGATCATGACCTAAGCTGAAAGTAAGAGTCTGACACTTAACCAACTGAGCCACCCAGTTTCCCAAAAGATAAGGATTTATCCGTGCAAATTAGAAATTTATTTTGATGAAAATGGCATGATTGATGCTATTAACAAGTGACAGAGAAAATTAATACCCATAAGAACATAAAAAAAATCAAGATATTATTAAATGATGAAATAGTAGCAGGATATATGTAACATGCTCATTCATGTATGTGTGTCATACTATATATTTGCACAGATATAGAAAAAAGGTCTAGGAGAAATGTGAATGGTAAGTACAAGGCAGCAGGCTGGATGAGGGATGGAGTGGAGGGCATAGGTTAGCAGACTTGCAGTTTTCATCCCATATATAAATGATTTGAAATTTATCTTTACAGTGAGCACTTACTACTCTGCTACAAGCTTCTTGAATTCCATTAACCCATAAATATATTCTCATTATTAAAAAATGTAAACCTATAAAAAGCAGTTAAAAAGCAAACAACCCATTCAAACACATTCCCCAAACCAATCTTATTTCTCTCCTGGGAGATAATTTTCATTTAAGTTTTCTCTCTCTTGGGATGCCTGGGTAGCTCAGTGGTTGAGCATCTGCCTTCGGTGTAGGGTGTGATTCCAGGGTTCTGGGATTGAGTCCTGCATGAGGCTCCCCACAGGGAGCCTGCTTCTCCCTCTGCCTATGTCTCTGCCTCTCTCTGTGTCTCTCTCATGAATAAATAATAAATAAATAAATAATAATAAATAAATAAATAAAATCTTTTAAAAAGAGTTTTCTCTTTTATATCTTCAAAACATTTTTTAAAGAAAGTTTTCAGTGAAGAGGAAAAATCAAGCAGTTACCAAAAGAAGAAATAAATGGCTAATGAGCATTTAATAAATATTCAACTTTAATAATCTCCAAAATGAAAATAAAAACAATTTGTTCATTTTTACATGTCCAGGGTTCCCCTAAATATCAGCTGATGTTCTTTCTGGTGTCCATTCCAAACTAGTTTTAATTATTTTGACTATCTCCCATTCCAACAAAATTGGCAAATATTAAAAGAAAGCTTGAGTATTTGCAGAAACAAACCCTGTTACACACTAAAACACCACTAGAGGAAATGCAAATTGCTATAAACCCTTCTGTATAATTTGGCAGTAGAATCTTAAAAACACATATGCCAAACCACCAAAAAACTTAGAACTAATAAATGAAGTCATCAAAATTGTAGGATACAAGATCAAGGATATGGAACTCAATTAGATTTCTATGATCTAACAATGAAGAGCCAAAAAAATAAAATTAATAATTCCACTTGTAATAGCATCAGAAAGAAAAAGTACTGACGAATAAATCTAACTAAAGAAAAACAAGACCTGTGTGCTGAAAACTACAAAACATTGTTGAAATTAGAGAAAACCTAATTAAATGGAAACACATTCTATGTTCATGAATTGGAAATTTTAATTTTGTTAAGATGGCAATAAACCCCAAATTGATCTAGAGTCAGTACAATCCATATTGAAATTTCAGCTGCCACTTTTGGAGAAATTGACAAACTAATACTAAAATTCATATGGAAATGCAAGGTACTGAGAATAGCCAAAAAAACATTTTGAAAAAAGATAAATTTGGTGCACTCACAACTCTTGATTTCAAAACTTTCTACAAAGCTAATCAATACAGTGTGGTACTGGCACAAGGACATAGAGATCAATGGAATAGAACTGAGAATCAAGAAATAAACCCTTACACTACATTTGATTTTTGACAAGGGTACCAAGACAACTCAATGGGAGAAAACTAGTCTTTTCAACAAATGGTGTTGGGGCAATTAGGTATCTGTCGGGAAAAGAATCAACTTAGACCCCTACCCTCATACGATATATAAAAGGCAACTCAAAATGTATCACAGACTCAAAGTTAAGACGAAACTATACAACTTTTTAGGAAAAAAACATAAAAGTAAATCTTCATGACCTTGCATTAAGAAAGTATTCTCAGATATGATATAAAAAGCATAAGCCACAAAAGAAAAAATATATAAACTGAACTTTATCAATTAAAGAATCTTTACTTGACTTCAAAGGACACCATCCATAAAGTGAAAAGACAACCCACAGAATGGAAGAAAAATATTTGCAAATCATATACCTGAATAAGAGAATTGTATCCAAAATATATAAAGAGCTCTTACAACTCAACAATAAAATAATATTTTAAGTATCAAAGGATCTGAATAGACATTTCCCCCAAGAAGATATACAAATGACCAAGAAGCATATGAAGAGCGTTCAAAATCATTAGTTGTCATAGAAATACAAACCAAAACCACAATGAGATAACACTTCACATTCTGTATGACACCCAGAACTAAAAAGACAGAAAATAGGGGGCGCCTGGGTGGCTCAGTCAGTTAAGCTTCCAACTCTTGGTTACAGCTCAGGTCATGATCTTAGAGTCCTGGCATGGAGCCCAACGTCAGGCTCCCCAGTCAACAGGGAGTCTGATTCCTCACTCCTGCTCACATGTGCACTCTCTATCTCTCTAAAATAAATAAATAAATAAATATCTTTTAAAAAGCAGATAATAAACAATCTTAGTGAGGATGTAGAGAAATTGAAACTCGGATTGCTGGCTGGATTGTAGTGTGTGTAGTGCAGCCACTTTGAAAATAGTCTAGCAGTACTTCAAAATATTAAACAAAGAGTTACCCTATGACTCAGCCATTCCATTCCTACGTAAGTGCCCAAGAGAAGTGAAAACATATGTCCACAAAAAAACTTGTACGTGAAGGTTCATAGCTGCATTACTCATAATAGTCAAAATGTGGAAATAACTCAAATGCCCATCAATTGATGAATAAACAAAATAATATACATATAATACAATGGAATATTATTTGCAATAGAAGGAATGAAGTACTGATAGATGCTATAGCATGGATGACCACGAAAAGCATTATATTAAAAAATAATAATAAAAATAAAAGCATTATGTTAAGTAAAAGAAACCAGACAGAGTCACATATTGTAGGGCCATTTTTGTGAAATGTCCAGAATAGACAAATCTCTAGAGACAGAAATAAGACTAATGGTTACCAAAAACTAAGAGGAGGGAAGAATAGGAAGTAACTGTTAATAGGTATGGGATTTCTTTCTGAGGTGACAAATATGATCTAAAATAGTGTTGGTAACAACTCTGTGAGTATCCTAAAAATCCTTGAATTGTACACATTAAAAAGGTCAATTTTATGATCTATTTTCATAGAGCTGCTTTTTAAGAATGCACATGCTAAAACAGAACTTTACAGTAAAAAGGGTGAATTTTATTAGAAACCTCAATAAACTTGACTTTAAAGAGAATTCATAGAACTTTTATTCAATTCTAAGTATTCCTCCTTAGAAAACATTAACAACCAGAAAAGGGCACCTTAACAGTCGGTTAAATATCTGCCTTCGGCTCAGGTCACGATCCCAGGGTCCTGGGATCAAGCCCCGCATGGGGATCCCTGCTCAGTGGGAAGTCTGCTTCTTTCTCCTGCCACCTCTCTCTCCCCCTCTACCCCTCTTCCCTACTAGTGTTCGCACTCTCAAATAAATAAAATCTAAAAAAAAAAAAAAAAAAAAAAAAACACAGAAAGAGCATAAAGGAATTTTATTACAGTTTTAAAGGAAAGAAACATAAATTGAACGGAAGGAGCCTGGATATTTATGGAATACTATGTGGCCATTAAGAATGTCATAAGAAATTAATTATTAATGAGAAAAGATAATCTATCAGGTCTCTGCAGGACACATGGCACTTTCAGATTGGGTAATCTGAGTTGAGTTTAATAAAGGTGTTATTTATAAAGCAGAGTGCAGGAAAACCACAGTGATAGTGCAGTGCCTGGCAATGGTAAGCAGCTGGGAGTGAATGGCTATCAGAGCCAGGAAAAACAGCTGTGTGGAGAGGGTTGCCAGACAGCCCGCCTTCCGTGGAGGGACAGAGTCAACCTGCTGAGAGTCAGCAGGGATGAATCCTAGGGACTGAATAACCAGGACCTGCTCTCCTCTTACCCTACCCGCCTCCTGCAGGAACCACTTTTGGATGAATTCAGTGAAACATCAGAGAAGTCCCCTTGGGACGGTCCATGCAAGTCAGTCTTCAGGGTGGAGAAGAGTGGAGCAGGGTATAGAGTGGATCTGAGGGACAAATGGGAGATATCCAGCACAGATAGTCATAGCAATAAGCAAAAAGACTAGTTTACAAGTGACTGTATTTAAAAAAATTACAGATAAATGATACATAACCACTTGAAAAACTCTGCAATGGTTTATAACAAGAGTCAACTCAGAGTTCCTTAACAGTGGTACT
Source organism: Canis lupus baileyi (assembly GCF_048164855.1). Lineage (NCBI taxonomy): Eukaryota > Metazoa > Chordata > Mammalia > Carnivora > Canidae > Canis > Canis lupus. The sequence continues at coordinate 40,126,104 of NC_132859.1, read as the reverse complement.
ATTGGCAATTGGTAAAACAATTCATTCATTGTTGGGGACTGTCCTATGCACTTCAGAACATTTAGCAACCCTGATCTCCAGGGCACTAAACATCAGGAGAAGCTTCACATATTACAATAACCAATTTTTTTTTTTTTTTTTAATTCCAGCCTCTTCTAGCACTACGCCTGGTAGGAACCACCATAGGGATAGAATTACAGGGGGGTTTCTTACCTAAATTCTTCTATTTTTTCTACAAAAACTAGGTATTATTTTTGCAAAATAAAAAACCTGTGTTCACAGTTTTTAAGACTTCAACCAGATAGTATAATTTAGATTCTAGCTCTCAGTAAACTCTATTCGTCCTTCCCCACCTAAGTCGGCTAATGACAGTAAGTATATGAAAGGTGACCCAATATTATTACACGGATGCTGTAATTCATTTTGAAGTCACCAGATAACAGGAAGGGTGCAATTAACTCAGCTTCTGACAAATCACTTTAATTCTTCAAATACTCGTAATTGTTATAAGATCACAGCATCCCACAAGTCAACAGGTCAAGCACTGGATTGCTTCTAGCTTGTTATAAAACCTTAAACGGAAGGAAATGACTACAATTTGGTTTCAACACAATGTTACATTGGCACAATCCAAAGTGTTTGAATAGGTTAGCTACAACCATTCACTCCTGGGGGAAAGCCAGGGCTACGGATTTTGACAACAGATTTGGGGAAACATTATGTTTTGTTCTCTATTAAATAATAATTTCTCCCAGGTTAAGCAGGAAGAGTCTTAGCAATTCTTTGTGTCAGCATTTGGGGTTTTTTTCAAGGCAAAAAGTAACATTCTTCTGGGGGTAGGTCTATCATAATGCCAGGGCTAGGATAGCAATAGTTTGAAACCTGCTTCCTTCACCCCATAAAGAATCAGTGGTGCGAGACTGCACTGCCTCCAAAAAACTATCCATGATAAGCCACAACCTGATGCAGACATTAAAACATGAACAAAAAACTATCTTATCTTAGATCAGTAAAGCATATATCATTTGAGGTGATCCTTCACACTTTTTATTTTAGAAACTCTTCTAATGTAAAAAAAAATGTTTAATAGGCTCACACTACGGATAATAATTTAAACTGGCAGAACTTTGTGGAAAGATAACTTCAGAATATGTAACAAGGGCAGCCCAGGTGGCTCAGCGATTTAGCGCTGCCTTCAGTGCAGGGTGTGATCCTGGAGACCCAAGATCGAGTCTCGGTTCGGGCTCCCTGCATGGAGCCTGCTTCTCCCTCTGCCTGTGTCTCTGCCTCTCTTATGAATAAATAAATAAAATCTAAAAAAAAAGAAGAATATGTAACAAAACCCTTAAATTTGTGTACTCTTTGACACACAATTCTACTTTAAGGAACTTTCCCTTGAGAAAATTACTGGTTAAAAGTGGGAAGAGGGACAAAGAAGGAAGATTGCTATAGCACTGGTTATACTAGTAAAACCTAGAAACGTGTTAATTTTATTTTTTTTAACTTTTATTGTATTTTTTTTAGAGATAGAGAGCATGCAGAGGGAGAGAGAATCCCAAAAGGCTCTCCATCCAGCAAAGAGCCCAATGTAAAGCTTGGTCCCACAAGCCTGGTATCATGACTCAAGCTGAAATCAAGAGTCAGATACCCAACCAACTGAGCCACTCAGGCACCTTGAAACATGTTAGTTTTATTTTTTATTTATTTATTTTTTTTAACATGTTAGTTTTAAAATAGAGAAGAGAGGAAATCAAATACAGCACTTCCCTACAACAGAAAACTGTAATAATTGAGATCCAAGATCCTGAGAAATGCTTATGGTATGGCAAGTGAACACTGCATGTCATAAACCCATAAAAAAAATGATAATAATATACACGCATAGGGGGAAAAAAAGGGTTGGCGCAGCTGGGTGGCTCAGTTGGTTAAGCATTTGCCTTCGGCTCGGGTCACGATCCCAGGGGCCTGGGATCAAGCTTTGCTTTGGGCTTCCTGCTTAGCCGGAAATCTGCTTCTCTCACTCTCTCTCTCCTTCTGCCCCTTCCCACCACAGACTCTCTCTCAAATAAATAAGATCTTTATTTGTTTTTAAAGATGGATTGATTTATTTATTTTTATGATAGACACAGAGAGAGAGAAAGAGGCAGAAACACAGGAGGAGGGAGAAGCAGGCTGGCTCCATGCCGGGAGCCTAACGAGGAACTCGATCCTGGGACTCCAGGATCGCGCCCTGTGCCAAAGGCAGGAGCCAAACCGCTGAGCCACCCAGGGATCCCTAAATAAGATCTTTAAAATAAACAAACAAACAAATAATAAATGTATGTATGTATGTATGTCAGTCTTACAGGCAGACTTATAAGTTTGCCCCACTGTCTCTTCGTTTTAAAATCCCTTAGAGCTGTAAATAACACGTTTATAATCTGTTCCTTGATCTGTTTTTCACAGTTGTAGGTGTTATCCACTGGCTTCCCCCTCTGGGAGAAGAGGCTTTAGCACTCCCAAACCATCTTTTACCCATCTCAACCTATATTATACCTATACCCTGCCTGTCTCCCGCTATGTTTGGGGTTAAATTAACAATCAGTGTTGACCTTAGGACACCATAGACACTGTTCACAGCTGAGCCACTGAGTAGTCTGTGAGCGCTTTTCCTTTTCTGCCCAGTTTGTTTCCCTGGAGTTAGTGATTTTCTTTTCCATTTCTTCCTTCTTTATCTGTTTCCTCACTAATTTTACCTTGTCAAAATTTCCTATCAGGCAACCAAGAGACATCTGGAATTCTATCAAGGTTGTCTCATGACCAATCCTCTCTGGGAGCCTCTGACCCGCTCCCACCTGGCCTGCATACCTGGGTACAGCTGACAGCCTGGGGTCTCCTGCAGCAGCACCCTGGAGATTCTTTCTCTCTTCTTCTCTTCTGGGCTGGGTCCCCTGCTTCTCCTGACCAGTGTTCCTCTCTCTTTTGCCTAACTCCCAGTGGGGGGACCACACAGACTTTAGTAGTTTCCTGAGAAGGGATATATGTGTGTATTGAGATTTACATCTTTCAAAATATCTCAATCTCTTCCACATAATTAATAGTTTGATTAGGTAAAGAATGTTAGATTGGAAATTGTTTCCCTTCAGAATTTGGAAAGTATTCCTCCATTGTCTTTTAGCTGTTCTGTTGTTTTCAGAAATTTCAATTCTTCATCCTTTCTTTTCTTTCCCTTCTGGAAGCCTGTGGACTCTCCTGAGAGATCTAGAAGATCACACTAATGTGCTGCCTTCTGAGTCCATTTTCTTCCATTATACTGAGAACCTGGTGTGTTCTCTCAATCAGGAAAACTTATGTAAGTATAAGGAGATATTTTTAAATTGTCCTGTTTTTTTCTCTGAAACTCCTTTTACCTTTTTTCTCCTTTTCTTAAAAAAAGATTTTATTTATTTATTTGAGAGAGAGTGAGCACATGAGCGTGGGGTGGGGGGCGGTGGCAGAAGTAGAGGGAGAAGCACGCAGGACTCCATGCAGGGCTCCATCCCAGGACTCTGAGATCATACCTGAGCTGAAGGCAGACGCTTAACCAACTGAGCCACCCAGGTGCCCCAAAACCGACTCTTTAAAACATGTGCATATATAGTTGTCAGAAATAAAAATTGAACTATTGTAGTGATATGGGTAATTTTTCCTACTTGTTTTTCCATGCCAAAGTATCAACCATTGGTGGTTGTTTCCTGTGATGGGATTGTGGGTCATTTACATCTTGTCCTTCACTTTCCTATTTTCTGAAAAAGTGTGGAACATAGAGCATATTGATCAGAAATCAGAAGACAAAAGGCATTTTTCTTCATGCCTGGTCCAAATCCACCCTGGGTAGAGGCCCCTATCTCTGACTTTAGCTTCTGTTTGTTCTGCTGGAGCAGAGGAGCCTGCCTACAACTTCATTCACATAGCAAATATTTGCCGAATTCCTATAACTCAGGCCCTGCAAGGTGATTCCAATACCTTAGTTTTTATTGGGTCTCTTGTATCCCTCAACATTCCCTGAGGGAACTAGCTGGGGGGATGAGCTGAGTCAACACTTCTCAAACTTTATGTGCCCTGGAATCAATTCAGTTGATCTGGGGTGGGGTCTGAGACTCCAGAAGAGCAAGTAAGCTATTTGATGTACCAGGTTTTGTTGGAGGCTTCTCTAAGAAACCACCCGAGTCTTCTGCCACTTTTATACCAACATAGCTCACATTCTCTAACCCCATATAAGCTAGATTTCAATGCCACAAATGTTTCAAGGAGTGTGTGTGAGCTATGATAGAGGACTGGTTAGACAGCTGGGAAGATACCCCTTAACTTAAGGGGTTAAGAAGAGCAGGGCCCTGGAGTCAGGCCTGGGGCTGAACTGCAGTCCCATTACTCTCAGGTGTGACTTAACTTCCCCTCCTTATGCCTCAGTCTCTTCCCATGTAAAATGGAATAATTGAAGCCACTTTCACGGGGTAGGGCTCTTGTGTGGATTACAGGGCACAAAGGCATCTAAAGGTTTTGAGGGGACCCTGCCCCACCGTGAGGATAATTAACAGTAGCCACCACTAGCTGTTAGCAGGGCTCCAGCCAAGAGGACTGGCTGGGCTTAAGGAGAAATCACTTGACCGCTCAGCCTCCCTCCATGTCCTATGAAGAGAAGAATGCACACTCCAGGCCTCCTCCCCAGAAATGTTGTGAGCCTACACCAGGATGTGCACAGCACCAGTCAGGAAACCTTCTGGCCCTCAACGGGCTTGAGGCCCTCAGATTTTACTCAGTATAAGTTTTTTAATCCACCTCAATCTTACTACCAGGGAAGATAAATTAGGCAAAGAAAAAAGTCCTCTCCTCCTCTTCGCCCCCCCCCCCCACCCCCCGGAGTTTTGGAAAGCTTTGCTTTTAGGGAGGAGGCCATCCACGTGGAGATCAGGCAAGGGAGGCATCAGGTGTCGGTGAGGCTCATTAACACCAACTCAACGGCCACCAGGCATCCCGCTCCCAAGACCCTCCACTACCCGCGAGCGGGCCCGGCAGGGAGCGCAAGGTGACCCGACCTCGCCCGGAGAGGTGGTCTCTGAGTTTGGCACCCGGGGCAGACGGCGAGACCGAGCCCAAAGGGCTTCCTGGAAGCTGGAAGCCGCCCCCCGGCCCCGGCCCCGGCCCCGCCCCCGCCCCGGCCCGGCCCGGCCCCGCACTCACGATCTCCGCCACGATGAGGAGCCCGGGCAGGGTGCGGAGGAACTCCCGGTCGTAGGCGAAGCTGCTGCTGCTGGTGGAGAAGTTCTCGGCGAAGGAGCTGGCGGTGGTGGTGACGGTGTGCGAGCGGGCGCGCTGCGGCTCCTCCATCGCCGCGCCCGGCCGGCCCGGCTTCCCCTCCTCCGGGACCCCCGGCGCGCGGCCCGGGCCCTGGGGACACCGCGGGGGGAGGGGAGCGCGGAGGCGCGGGGACCGAGGCGCGTGCCGTGGAGTGCGCGGCGCCCCCCGCTCCTCGGCGCGGGCCCGGGGGGGGGGGGTGGAGGAGGACGAGGAGGAGGACGAGGAGGAGGACGAGGAGGAGGAGGAGGAGGAGAGCCCCGCGCCGGGGAGACGGCCGGCAGCCGAGGCGGCGGAGGCCGGGAGGAGGGGAGGGGGCGTGGAGAGGGGCGGGCGCGAGGCGGGCGGGAGAAGGACCGCCCCGTAGAGGCGCCGCGGGCCGGCGGCCGCCTCACCTGTTGCGGGGGCCCCGGCGGGGGTGCGGGGGGAGCGGGGGGGCCGGGGGCGCGGCCCGGGGCGCGGGGCGGAGGGCGCGGGGTCCCGGGGCGCCGGCCGCAGCCCCGCCCCCTCCGGGCCCCGCCCCCCGCGCGGCCGCCCGCAGACCTGCCCGCCGACCTGCCTCCCTCCACCTGGCGGCGGGGCGGGGGCTGCGCGGCCGCGGGAGGGCGAGGCCCCGGAGCGAGCCCCCGGAGCGAGCCCCCGGAGCGAGCCCCCGCGCGACGGCCGAGGCCGGGGGTCGGGCGGTGACCCGGCCCGGCAGGGAGCGGACTGCCCGGGAGCCGGCCGAGCTTCTCCCCCTCCCGCTGCGGCCGCCACCGCGGGCCGCCGCGTTTCCTGCCCCTCCGGTCGGGAACAATTTGAGGAACCAACTGAATCGCCGGGCTTCGAGGGCCCGACTCTGCCGGGCGCTCGCAGGGGCCCTAGCGGGGATTCGCGGAGTCTGGGTGATGGCGCCTGCCCCGGAGACCCGGCCCGGGAGTCATTTGGGGCCCCTGGTCAGCACGAATGTGTGACCATCCCGTCGCCCTCCGAAGGAAATGTCTGGGGGACGGGGTGGGGGGGAGCTTGAAAGGTGTGGGTCGTGCAAAACGAAGTTTATGACAAACGGGCTGTGCTTTCTTGGGATGGGGAGGGGTGAGATGAGTGAGACCACTTGTTAGAGGGTCAGAGGAGACCCGAGCTCCAACAGGGCACTTGCTGTTATGACCATGAGCCAGTCGCTCCGCTTCTCTGGGCCTCCGTGGTGCCACCTGTAAAAGGCAGGCTTTAAGAAATTGGGCCTCTGGCCAAAAGAAGATCTTTTGTAAAAGGCTGGCAAGAACATGGAAACCACCAAGAAGAAAGGAATAATAATTTGGTCACAGATAGAGGGTTGCTTCCAGGTGATAGGAAAGGCCTTCCTTCCGATCTGCTCCAAGACACGTGAAAAAAGAGGTCAGAAGGGACATGTTATTCACCATGTCCTGTCAGGTGAGGAGAAAGCAAAAACGAAATCTATTAAAGCAAGGAATTAGTTTCTTAGAAGTCTAGGGCCTAGTCAGGACGACCTCAGGGAGTAAAAGTTAAGGATTATGAGGATGAGGATTTGGAGAAATTCCATCCATGAGTGTTTACTAAGCACCTTGCACAGGTGGGTAAATGCAACAAAAATTAAAATAATGGCACTCTCCCCTAGAGCGATGGTTGTCTCACCTAGGAGTCTGTTAGAAATGCAGGCTCTCAAACCCCCACCCTAGACCCACGGAGTCAGAAATTCTGAAGACCGAGCCCAAGCCAGCCCGAGAAGCTGTGTTTGAACAGGCCTTCCAAGGGACTCTGATACACAATAACATGTCAGTTGGAGACCTGCTGCTTTAGAGAAACTGGCCATGCAGCCAGGGAAATCAGGGGTGTGCATATGAAATGGCTGGGAAAAAAGTCTATGGCATAAAGCGTGACGTTTAGTGAATGCAGGAAGACAGGAAGGAAGTCTAGACAACTCTATTTCTGTAATACAAAGGGCAATTCCTTCTCAAAAAAAACCCCTTGGGCCCAGGTGGATTTCAAAATTCAGATTTTTTTTTTTTAAGTTTAAAAAGGTAAAATATACACAACACTATACTACAGAACACCCTCAGTGAGGTCTAGCGTGGCACTTTCATCAAATGCAGTAATTTTCTGCAATAAAAATATATAAATGATCTAAGTATGTGTTTAGGTTATCTATTGCAATGTAATAAACGCTCCCCAAACATTAGTGGTTTAAAATAACACCATCTTATTTGCTCATGAATCTGTGGGTCAGGAATTTGGGCAGGGTTTGGCTGACAGTTTCTTCTGCTTCATATGATGTTGGAGTCGTTCACTCAGCTGCTTTCTACCAGTGGCTGGGCACGCCTAGAGAGTCAAAAAAGGCTTCACATTCTGGCACTTCTGTGCTTCTCTATGTAGCGCTTCTCTCTCTCCATGAAACCTGGGTGTCCTCACAGTGTGGTAGGCTCAGAGTAGTTGAACTTCTCCACGACGACTGTCTTCTAGAAGAGAACATTCCAAGAGGGGCAAAAGCAGAAGCTGCAGGTGCTTTTAAGGCCCAGCTTTGAGAGCTATACGGAATCATTTCCAGCACATTCTGTTGATCAAGGCCAGTAACAAGAGCAGCCTGGATCCAAACAGGTGGGAAATAGATACCACCTCTGGCTGGGAGAAGCAGAAAAGAATGGTGGCCATCTTTTAATCCATGAAGTAGGATAATAAAGACCGTAGACAGCATCAAGGGACCAGGGATATTCTCATTTATAAACTCATTTTTTTTATTATTGAAGTATATCTGACATACTATGTTATATTAGTTTCATGTGTACAGCGTAGTGATTTGACAGTTCTATACATTACTCAGTGCTCACCGCAGTAAGTGTAGTCACCATCTGTCACCATACAACATTATTACAGTAATATTAACTATATTCCCTATGCTGTACTTTTCATTTTTGTGACTTTATGACTAGATGTCTGTACCTCTTAATTATTAATATTATTATTATTTTTTTTAATGTATGATAGTCACAGAGAGAGAGAGAGAGAGAGGCAGAGACACAGGCAGAGAGAGAAGCAGGCTCCATGCACCGGGAGCCCGACGTGGGACTCGATCCCGGGTCTCCAGGATCGCGCCCTGGGCCAAAGGCAGGCGCTAAACCGCTGTGCCACCCAGGGATTGTACCTCTTAATCATTAACTAAGATGTCTGTACCTCTATTTTGCCCATCCTCCCACCCATCTCCCATCTGGCAAACACCAGGTGGTTCTTTGTATTTAAAAGTCTGCTTTTTGTTTTTTTTATGTTGTTTTTTAGATTCCACATATAAGTGAGTATTTGTCTACTTCTGTTTGATTTTTACTCAACATAATACCCTCTAGGTCCCTCATGTTGTGGGCAAATAGCAAAATTATATTCTTTTTTATGGCTAAGTAATATTCTATTCCTATCCATTCATCTATCTGTGGACATTTGGATTGCTTCCATGTCTTGACTAGTGTAAATAATACTGCAATAAACACAGGGGTGCATATATCTTCAATTAGTGTTTTTGTTTTCTTTGTATAAATACCCAGTGGTAGAATTACTGGATTATATGATAATTCTATTTTTCGTTTTTTGAGGAACCTCCATATTATTTCTACAGTAGTTGCACCAATTTATATTCCCACCAGCAGTGTGTGAGGGTTCTCTTCTCTCCACATCCTCACCAACACTAGTTGTTTCTTTTCTTGTCTTTTTAAAAAAGATTTTTAAAAATTTATTTTAGAGAGAAAGAGAGTGCACCAGAGTGAGGGGAGGAAGAGGGAAGGGGAGAAAATCTCTAGCTGATTCCCCACTGAGGGTGGAGCCTGACATGGCCCAATCTTACGATCCTGAGATCATAACCTGAGCCGAAACCAAGGGTCAGATGCCTAACTGACTGAGCCACCCAGATGCCCCTTTACTTCTTGTCTTTTTAATACTAGTCATTCTGACTGGAGTGAGGTAATATTTCATTGAGGTATTAATTTGTATTTCCCTGATGAGTAGTGATGCTGAGCGTCTTTTCATGTATCTATTGGCCATCTATATGTCTTCTTTGGGAAAATGTCTATTCAGGGGTGCCTGGGTAGCTCAATAGGTTAAGTGTCTGCCTTTGGCTCAGGTCATGATCCAAGGGTCCTGGGATCAAGCCCTGCATCAAGCTCCTTGCTCAGCAGAGCACCTGCTTCTCCTCCCTCTGCCTGCCACTCCTACTTGTGTGCTCTCTCTCTGTCAAATAAATAAATAAATAAAATCTTTTAAAAAATGTCTGTTCAGATCCTCTGCCCATTTTAAAAATCAAATTATTTGGTGTGTGTGTGTGTGAGTGTGAGATAGTTTTTTTTTTAACATATGTTTTGGGTCTTAATCCCTTATCAGATATATTATTTGCAAATATCTTTCCTCATTCGGTAAGTTGCCTTTCTGTTTTGTTGATGGTTTCCCTCACTGTGCAGAGGCCTTTATTTTGATGTAGTCTCAGTAGTTTACTTTTACTTTTGTTTCCCTTGTCTGAGGAAACATATCCATAAATCTGTTGCTAAGGCTGATGCCTAGGAGATTACTACATGTGTTTTCTTTTAGGAGTTTATGGTTTCAGGGCTCACATTTAGATCTTTAATCCATTTGAGTTTGTGTATGGTATTAGAAAGTGATCCAGGTTCATTCTTTTTGCCTGTAGCTGTCCAGTTTTCCCAACACCATGTATTGAAAAATCTGTCTTTTCCCCAGTTATACTCTTGTCTCCCTTTACCGTAGATTAATTGACCATATAAGTGTGGGTTTATTTTTGGGCTCTTTATTCTGTTCCATTGATCTTTGTGTCTTTGTGCCAGTACCATACTGTTTTGATCACTACAGCTTATAGTATGTCTTGACATCTAGGATTGAGATACCCTCAGCTTTGTTCTTCTTTCTCAAGATTGCTTTGGCTATTTAGGGTCTTTTGTGGTTCCCTACAAATTTTAGGATTTTTGTTTTAGTTCTGTGAAAAATGTCAGTATTTGATAGGGATTGCATTGAATCTGTAGGTTGCTTTGGGTATCCGGTATGTTTTCATATATTCTCCAAAAAATGCTATTTTTCCCTTTGTTATTCATAAGTAACCTTGCAGTGGAGAAAACTGTGGGACACTGCCAGATAGCATGGACATCCTGATATGGTGCACTGAGAAGGATGCATGATTTTTGTGATACTCTTACCAAAATGAATAACCCAAATTTAATCGTGAGGAAAGAATAGATCAAAATTAAAGGACATTTAAAAATCAAGTATCATGGTCATGAAAGAAAGAAACACTGAGGAACTATACCACACTGCTAGAAAGTAAGGAGACATGACAGCTAAATGCAACGTGAAATCCTAGATTGGATACTGGGTCAGAAAAAGAACGTTAGCAAGACATTTGGTAAAATCTGAATAAACTTTGTATATTAGATAACATCATTTTTCAATGTTAATTCTGTGGTTTTCATCTTGGTACTCTTGTTATGTAAAATGTTAACATTTGGGGACCCTGGGTGAAAGTTTACAAGCAAATCTTCATTTTTCATTTTGCAACTTTTTGTTAGTCTGAAATTATTTCAAAAAGAAAAGTTAAAATAAAAATAATTTTATTATAAAAAAAACAAAAAAAATAATTTTAATTTATGGTTAAGAATAGAGTTATCTAATTCCAATTGTAGTTCACATTTTCCAAACACATTTGATTTTGTGGTTTATCAACCCGACAACTTCCTGCCTCCCCTCCTCTTATTAACACATCCTGTAGGGAAACCAAGAGCTTGGCTGAGAAGTAAGAATGTATTTTCCACACTAGTCTGAAAGCTACTGGTCAGTCTGGTCTGTCTTCAGTTTGAAAACAACAAGTGGAGGTAAGGCCCAAATCCATCTGCCAATGAATCTCTGAGTCTGGGATTTGTTTGGGTTCCAAGAGGCTCTATCAATATGAGCAGAGGTTTTAAATCCTCTGGGGTTAGGAGATAAGGTAAGACAAGTGAATCGGGCTAGATTTGCTTCAGAATGGCTTCTTGAATTGTATTCTTCTGAACCAGACACGTGTAGACTTAAATATTAACTATAGAAAGTTCTTCAAGGGATCCCTGGGTGGCGCAGTGGTTTGGCTCCTGCCTTTGGCCCAGGGCACGATCCTGGAGACCTGGGATCGAATCCCACATCGGGCTCCCGGTGCATGGAGCCTGCTTCTCCCTCTGCCTATGTCTCTGCCTCTCTGTGTGTGTGTGACTATCATAAATAAATAAAAATTTAAAAAAAAGTTAAAAAAAAAAAAGAAATTTCTTCAATCATACAAAGCAGTACATTCACTCCCATGTTTTTTTGAAATATATGACCTCTTGGGTAGTACTTTCTATTTTTTATGCTTTAGAACAGAAAACACGCAGGAACCAGAAATATTTCACTTTCCTCTTACCATAATGCAGCATTTGGGAATCTGGGAATGCAAAAATATCAGCACCCAACTTCCCAGCGGAGGATGCAATAGGGAGTAGTGGAGTCTGTGGTGGAAAAGAAAACTGATGCTCTGAAGGGGTCAGCTGGGTTCTGCTCTGCTTGATTGTTACCATGTAAGAATTTGGGCCTAGCATCATGAGAAATCCTGATTTTTAAATATTGGCAGCTAATGTACATTATTTAAAAACTGTCACCTTTGTAGGCCAAGCAAACGTATCTGAGAACCATCGATTGGTCCCTTCTGATTCAGGCAAAGGAAGAAGTCCCCCTTCTCCCTCTTCAGCCCCCTCAGATCCCAGCTTCCTCTGGGAGGCCCTGGTTAGAGGCTGGGGCATGCAGGGTTTAGGTAGTGAGGGTGACTCTAAGAGCAGAGTAGTTGGGGACACCTGGGTGGCTCAGCAGTTGAAGTGCCTGCCCTCCTCAGCTCAGGGCATGATCCTGGAGTCCCGGGATCGAGTCCCACGTCAGGCTCCCTGCATGGAGCCTGCTTCTCCCTCTGCCTGTGTCTCTGCCTCTCTCTCTCTCTCTCTCTCTCTTTCTCTGTTCTCTCATGAATAAATAAATAAAATCTCTAAAAAAAAAAAAAAAGGCAGAGTAGTTTGAGGGAACTCTAAGGAGAGTGGAGAGTGAAATGTGAAATAAATGGAATGGTGCTAAGGGCAAGAGAGGGATGAAGCCAAGGAGGGTTAAGACTGGAAAAAGGTAGAGAGATGTTAAGAATCAGCTTATTTAGAAGTAGAGGTTCCTGGACGATAATAGTAGTAACTAAATAGAAACTAACTTATTATTGGCCTATTTTGTGTCAATCACTGGCTCAAATCCTTAAATAACTATGAAGTCATAGTTTAAAAAAAAGTTTTCTTAGGGGTCTTTTTTTTAAAGATTTTATTAATTTATTCATGAGACACAGAGGCAGAGACATAGGCAGGAGAAGCAGGCTCCCAATAAGGAGCCACCCAGGCATCCCTTCTTAGGGGTCTTGATCTCAATGAGAAAGATGGGCTCCCCAAAGTTCCTGGCTGTGTTTTTTTCTCAGGAAACATTTATCGACTGACCACAATATGCTATATGCTACTGCATGCACTACACAGCTCATAAGACACTGTTCCTTCCCTTAGTGATATGTCATTAGGAGCCAGCGAGTAAGCAGAGTGGGATCCCAGGCAGGCCAGGGGTGGACCCAGGGGAAGCCAGGATAGGGGGAAGGCTGCAAGATCAGCCTGGGGCCCAGAGATGGTGTCCTCAAGGAGCAGACACTTTAACTATTTGTAAGGGCCCTTCAAAGTTAGCTAAGCGGGTGCCTGGGTGGCTCAGTGGTTGAGCGTCTGCCTTTGGCTCAGGTCGTGATCCTGGGACCCTGAGATCAAGTCCCACATCGGGCTTCCCCACAGGGAGTCTGCTTTTCCCTCTGCCTATGTCTCTGCTTCTCTCTCTCTCTCTGTGTCTCTCATGAATAAATAAATAAAATCTTAAAAAAAAAAAAGTTAACTAAGCAATGAATAAGGGGAATAGAGAAGGAAATTCCAGGAGCAGGGATGCAACACTGCCTTTCCCCATCAGGAAGTACCGGACCGGTGTGTTTGCTGAGAAAGGGGGCTAGAGGGAGTTTGAGCCCTCCTGGCCTTCCAGGGTAGAAAACAATGGGCCCTTCCTGCTCCTTCTCCATTTGGTCTATAAACATCTATCAAACTGTATGTGGCAAAGGGAAGATATGGAGAAATTCCATCAGTGAGCATTTATGCATCTGGCAGTCATACGATACCATCACTCCTATGTGAGACACGGAGAGGTGCAGGGATGTGTGTATGTGTGTTTAGGGATGTGTGTATGTGTGTTTATGTATGTATATATAATCTTCTTAAGGAGTGAGTAAAGTCAAGGTCAGATACCTGAGGCTCTTTTGGTCTACAGATTTTTTTTACTTTTTTGACAACTTATTTCATAACCCGGTAGAAAATTAAATCATGATACATACACTACTTTTACAAAACCAAAGATCAGTAAGAGGACTTGGAGGTAGAGGGGTGAGTGTCCGTAACTTTCTCTCATAGGGCAGCCTACTTGACCCACATGGCAGATAACAGACTGGAAAAGAACAGGTTTGTTGAAGGAAGGGCCAGCTTTCCTGCAACACATCTTGCAGGGGCCTGTTTATCACATTCAAACAAGGAAACAGATGGCACAAATAACAAGCAGACAGAAACCCACAAGTGGACTGTGTATGTATGAGGATGAAGCCCAAGGGATATGGGCATTGGTTTCAGAGAGGAGATCCCCTGCGTTTGGAGAAGCCACCCTAAAAGTTCCATTGAATGGTGGGAAGTAGGGGCGTCTGGATGGCTCAGTGGATTAAGTATCTGCCTTCAGCTCAGGTCATGATCCTGGGATCGTGGCATCCTGGGATCAAGCCCCATGTCTGGCTTCCTGCTCAGCGGGGAGTCTCCTTCCCCCTCTCCTTCTGCAATCTTTGTCACTTTCACTCACATAAATTTTAAGAAATTAAAAAAAAAAAAAAAAAAAAGAATGGTGGGAAATGGGAAGGCAGCAGCTGCTGAAAGTACCTTATGCTTGTTAATGGCATCTTGTCAAGGCTCCATGGGCCCAAGCCTACAGACTTTATTTGTAGAGCTGAAAAAAATTCTAAGCTCTCATAACAATTTGAAACAGGTGAATTTGAAGATCCTAATGCCTTTTATTCATTAGTATTAATTAGGCACCATACACAAATTCTTCTGCCTAAGGTATTGGATGAGCGAAGGCCAACCCTTTCAAAGTTGACTGCATCCAAAGAAGTGCCAGGAGTCTTCCAAAGTGAAATCAGAATTGCAGCAAAAATAATTAGCAGAGATGAAAAGCAGAGTAATTATACATATAATGTGTTTCACCAGAAGACTCTGAGAGGAACACATTAAGTCAGCTGAGTGTCCAAATCTTGATTTTTGCTCAGGTCATGATTTCAGGGTCATGAGATTGAGCCCTGCATGGGGCTCTGTGCTCAGAGGGGAGTTTGCTTGAGATTCTCTCCTCCCTCTGCCCTTCCTCCCTCTCAAGCATGTGCTTCTTGCACTCAAATAAAGTTTTTTAAAAAGCAAGGAATTTAGGGAATGGATATTTGCAAAGTGGTTTTTCTTTAGAAAAAATTAATTGGAGGGTTTGCTTATTGATGATTAACTATTTGAGGAGAGATTATGGAGCCGAGAAATGTAAAGGTAGCTGGAGTCTTTATCCAAAGTGGTCCAAGAAGCACCAATAATAAAATACCAGATTTTTAAAAAAATTTTATTTATTTATTCATGAGAGACAGAGAGAGAGAGAGAGAGGCAGAGACACAGGCAGAGGGAGAAGCAGGCTCCATGCAGGGAACCCGATGTGAGACTCGATCCAGGGTCCCCAGGATCATGCCCTGGGCTGAAGGCGGCGCTAAGCTGCTGAGCCACCTGGGCTGCCCAGAGTACCAGATTTGTACAAAGAGATACATTCTTGAAGAGTCGCTGGCCAATAAAAGATAAAGTGTTTTATAGGTTTCCTCTAGAAATTCTATCACTTCTCTATGTACAATGCCAAATATCGCCTTGTTTTTTAATGCCTGCAATCAGATCTGCTTTGCTCAAAGGTTAGTAACTGTTCCTTTGGTCGAGGCATGTGCTTGCTTTTAGGTGCTGAAGGAGAGGCTCTGAGCCTGCATAACTCCATCTCATTTGTACAGGCCAAAGTCATATTAGCATCAGGGTTTTTGCTGGATGACAGACTGCACTCTGGTTCCTCCCCCCTGGGCTTGGTGAATCTGTGACCAGAAAAGCCAGCTAGATCTCCTGGCATGCTCAGAGGCGGGGGCTGCTGGAACTGCCTTCAGTGCATCTGTGCTTTTCAGAGTGCAAGACTCTGGGGCCTTGCCTATAGAATCCTCAAAACATATCATAAACATGGAGAGAATGATGACAGTGCCAGCAATGATGGAATCCACCATGGACACCTAGCCTAGTGCTGGCAGATGGGAAGCACTCGACAAAATCAGAGGAGAGAATGGAGTAAATAAAGAGGTACTCTTTATAAACCAGAGTAATATGGGACCTTGTCAACAGGTTGTCATGGATGATGGAGACAGAGCATGGCACAGAGCCTCAAGTGTTATTTTTAATATTCTCTGCATCTCTTTAATGGATCACATCCACCCCATCACAAGGAGTTTATGTAGGTTTTTTAGACTCACATTAGAAATTTCAATCACATTTCATCAGCAGTCTTTTTAGTTATTTTGGCAACTCTTATATAACAGATATTCAAGTTGTCTTCAAATGTTCCCTTCCTCTCCTTCCTTTACTAACAGAGCTTCAAAGTGTTAGCTGGACACACAGCCACCTGCTAAAGGATGTTTCCCAGTCTCCCTCATAGTTAGGTGTGGCCAGGTGGCTAAACAAAAATAATAGCTTACACTCTTATATGTGACAGGGAACTACTCTAAGTGCTTTAGATGTATAACCCATCTGATTTTCACAATCACATGTAGTGTTAGGAAACAGAGGCACAAAGACTACATGACTTGGCAAGACCACATGGAAAGCAATGGTACAGCTGGAACTGCAGTCCCAAAAGTGGGGCCCCAGAGTTTTCATTCTAGCCCACGTGCAGCCCAGTGAAATGTAGGTCATCTACATTTCCAGTTTCACTTCCAGGTCATGGCCTCAGAGGGGAGAGGCTTGCTCTCTAGTGCTCCCTTTCTCCTTCCTGCTAGTTGGAAATCACCATCTTAAACTACAAGATGGAAGTGGCATGTTGAGGATGTTAGGGCAAGATAGAGGACTGTGTGCCCAACATTGTAGAGCTATCCCATCAGCCTGGACTGCTGATGCCCAGGTTGTTACAGGAAGGAGAAAGACTTTATCTGATTTTAACCACAGTTATTTGGGGGTGGGATGGGTAGTTAATATATCCTAATTAATCTACCTTAGGTAAAAAGGTCATGGAGGAAAGGGACACATGTCTCTCAGCACCTACTGTATATATCCAGTGTCTTCACACATTATCTCATTCAGTCCCCCAAAGAAGTTCTGCAAATTGGCATTTGAGCCAGTATCTGCAATGAGGAATCCAAGGCTCAGAGTGCTTAAGTAACTTGCCTAAGATCACAGAGCTGGTAGGTAAATAGGCTGAGATTTCAATAAACCTTCTCCAAAGGCCTCTTTTTCACTCTTCTACAGTGATGTTCTGGGAAAAGGTGACTCCTTTATAAGAGGCATTTCTGCAACATCTATATCATAATTCATAACCTCATGTGTTACTCCTCAAAGCAATCTGATCAGATCAGTACTCTTAGTTCCATTTAGTAGATGAGAAAACAGACTAAACAACCAATTATACCCCCAAAGTCAACAAAGGGTATAGATTTAGGAGTCACAGCCTCAGAAATTCAAGGCTGATGACTCCTCCAAATACAACCAATTGAAGAACCCAGAGTCCTTATTCGTCAAACTTGCAATGTGTCTTCTCATTTTCATGAATCTTAATGATGGAAAGAGGAATTGCTGACAATTCAGATATGTTGTGTTTGACCTGAGCTTTAGAGCTTTTCCTGAAAGGTTGACTATGTTCAAGGTTTGTTGGTCACATTAGACCTTCTAGGTTGCAGGGGCTGGTTGCATAAAGCCCCCTAACCTGGAAGCTGGTCCTCTTCTAGAGACAAAGGCATTGGTTACTGGGGTTCTTACTTGCTCTCTGCATGTGTAGCCTCCAGACAAGATACCTGGAGAACTCCAGTAGTGTTGAACTCTTTTTTTTCTGCAGGAGACCAACTTTCTCAGTTCCTCATCTATCTGGGAGAAAATGTCGGCCTAGACTTCCCCACTGCATATCACCTGGATTAACATTGGCAGTCAGACGAAGCTGGAATCTGTACCTCCTACCCAAATTTCCAGGGAAGGGAATGAGCAAGGTCTTAAGCCCCTTGCCTACCCCCTCATCCAATCAACAATGATAGGTGTACCACAACCATGTGAGTTGGGGAGAGAACCATTCCCACAGAGGCAGCAGGGGCCAGATGACTTAGTACAGTTGTCTGCAACTCTAGTTGCATATTAGCATCATCTGGAGAACTTAAATTAAAAAAAGGCCAAGCCCCAACCCTAGAAACTGATTTCATTGGTCTAGATGAGATGAAATTCTGGCCTCTGTGCTTTGGGGAAGTCCCCCAGATGATTCTCTGTAGGCCAGAGTAAGGTGTTTGCAGTGTATTTAACAGCAAAGAAGAACTCTTTCAGAAAGGTTTTAGGCATGAAGTTGTGTCTTTTGAAAGGCTGTCCCCTTTGCTCTGGTTTGTTGTTTTACATTAAACACCTGAAGATCTCACTACTTGAAGAATGGTTCCCATACTGGCAGCATTAGTATCACTTGAGAACTTCTTAGAGTTCCATATTCTTAGCCCCGCACCCCACTACCCAGACCTGTGGAACCAGAATCTGCATTTTAACAAGATCCAAGGATGCTCTGTATACACATTGGAATTTGAGAAGCGCTGCCCTGCCCTAAGACCCTGGTTTTCAAACTTAGTTGCACATTGAAGTCACCTGGGAGTTTTTAAAACTACTGAGACTAGCTCCCACCCTCAGGGGTTCTGATTTAATTGGTGTATAGTCTGGATATTGGGGTTTTAAAGAGCTCCCCAGATGACTGTAGTAGGCAGCAAAATTTGAGAAGCATGGCCCCTAACAGTCTTTCCTTCCCACATACCCCTCTCCTCAACCAAAACAAAGGTAGATATTTTAGGGAAGCCAAAACGGAGAATCCCACCTTTGTTAGCTTGGGAAATTAATTACAAGAAAGCAGTTATCCTATTTGTGCTATTTGACTTAGGCTTAAGGATAGTAAATAGCTTCAGGCAAAATATAGCCACAAAGATACAACTTAAATCTTCATGAGCATTGCTTTGGAGACGGTATAACTAATCCCACTACCCCTCTCCTTTCTAGAGCTGCACCCCTAGGTTTCAGCCTGGAGTTCTCTCCAAGCTACTTTCTGAAGGCAGGGGAAAGAAAAATACATATTGAGGCTCGTTTCTGTCCATAGCACAGAATGTCATTTTTTTCTTGTTTTGATGTCTCAGCACGGAGAGATTCTTCACTTTGCCTAAGAGCTCAGCCTTCTGGGCTGTTCACTTTATGCTTTGCCCCTGCTCTGAGCAGCTAAACCAAAAAAGGACTCCAGAGCCCATCAAGGTGGCTCATGTTTTTTGGGTTTGGTTTTGTTTTGGCCAGATAACATCAGAGGGGAATAACTGAAAGCTACTGTGGAACAATTGCCCTTTTATACAAGGTGACCTTTACTGGGAGAGGGGACCCCTTTGCTTTATTATCCTCAAAACTAGCCTCATAGGAAAAGGTCTGTGCTCTCCCTTGAGTGCCCATCATCACCCAGTCCTGGGCTTTTCATTTTCACCTTTCAATCTTCTCCACTCCCTCCTTTTTCCCCCTCTTTGGGGAAGAACCTTGTTTCCTAAAATGAGTTGAGGCAGATGCTGAAACTCAAAACCAGAGAACTTAAATCTGTGGGAGGTTAAGCAAAATCAGTGACTCCAGGAATCGGTGGCTGATGAAATATGGTGCAGCCGGAGATAGAAGACTGAATCAACCAGGAGCTGGGTCATCTCTCCAAATCTGGTTCAATGAGCAGCCATCTGGAAGTATGAAAATATACCATGATTCCTTAGATCTCCTTGAACCAGGTCTTTAAGTCATAGGATGAGCGTCTGTATAAGAGGATGGGTTTGGTGGACATTGAGGTTACCTCCCCAACATTTATCATATCTACCATCATTATGGGATGGCCACAGTGGGAGGAGTTTGACCCCATTCATAGCCCCATGGTTGGACCCCCATTTGTTCAAGGCAATTTGAATAATCCAACCTACCTTTGCCATCCCAACTGGTTTGAAGAGAAATTGGACTGTGAGGGGAAGATTGAGCTGGTTATAGCCCTCAGGGATGCCTCTCAGGAATCAGAGTATACACACCCCAGATCCCTTGCCCCTGGGATGGGAGAACTCTGAATCATGTGTTGCACACCATTTCTTGGAGCTTCCTCGAGGGACTAAGCTTCAGGTGTTCAGAGTCTATAACTAATTCAACAATGCCCTCTTTATTGGCTGCCGTCCCTTCGCCTTATCGCTTCCCAATTCTCTTCTCATGTTCCCTTCAGATGCCAAAGTAGACTACTCATGCTCAATTCCTTTTCTCAGGCCTGCTTCTGCAGGAAATTTAAGACAGTTGTGTTTTTAGACCAAATGCATAGCTTTCTCTTTGTGGGTGCTGTGGTGCTTGTTGACTCTCTGCCCGGATTGCCCTTTCTTCCTAGTCTCTGCTAGACAAACTCTTATTCATGCTTCAAGACCCTGCCGCAGGGCCTGCTCCACCTAAGAGTTAGTCATGGCCTCTCTTATGCCATCATTAGACGGTGTATAATACTCTATTGTTGGAATGACCTTGTTAGAATTAGGTGTTCACTTGGCAATCTTTTTTGTGTACTGAGTGCTTTAAGGACAGGTCCCTCTATTCCTCTAGGGATTAGCGCAGACCTTGGCACATAGCTGGCACTTGGTAAATATTGGATGAATCTATATATGAATAATCTAACTAGTGACTCGAGTCTAACTACCATCTACTAGAGATAGGCATTCAGCTCTTTAGAAGTTAGAGCTTAGAGTTTCTGGTTGGTTAGTTAGTTACTAAGATTTTATTTATTTATTCACAAGAGACACAGAGAGAAAGAGAGAGGCAGAGACACAGGCAGAGGGAGAAGCAGGCTCCATACAGGGAGCCCGATGTGGGACTCGATCCTGGGACCTGGGGATCACACCCTGAGCCAAAGGCAGATGCTTAACCACTAAGCCACCCAGGCGGCCCAGTTCCTGGTTATTTAAACTGTCATTCTAAAGAGAGGTTCTTAATCTACAGATTCTGGGGACCTGGGAGCCCCCAGAAATTGTCTGCAAAATCATGCATGTCTCGGCATTTATCTGAGGAGAAGATCTTTGCTGTCATCAGATTTCTCTTTTTTTTCTTTTCATCAGATTTTTCAAGAGAGTCTTTGATTCGATTCATTCAACAATATGGATAAAATAGTGAACAAAACAGACAAAATCTCTACTCTCATAGAATTTACATACCAGAGAGGGAGACAGAAAATAATCGTGAATGGGGATCAGTGACATGTAGAAAACTGGAGGCAGAAAGGGGAAAGGAAGTGTATGCTGTTCAACTAGGTGGCCAGGGAGGGCCTCCTGGGAATGGCAGCATGTACCGTAAAGATCTGAGTGGAGCCATTGGGTTTGTGCCTATGGGAGGATATGGGAGAGAGCCCCCTAGGCAGAGGGGACAAAATGAGCAAAGGCCCCAAGGAGAGGCATCTCAGGGCAGAAAGGATGCTGAAGTGGCTGGAAGAGAGAACAGAAGGAATGAGGTCAGAATGGTGCTGAGGACAAATCCTAGTCTCCTAGATCATAGCAAGGATCTCAGAATTTGTTCTGAGTGAGATAAGGAAGCCACTGGAGGGTTTTGAGCAGAGGGAGGAGCACATTCAGATGTGGGTTTTAGAAGGGCCACTCGTGTGAATAGACCGTAGGTGGCAGAAAGCAGGGAGACCAGTGAGGAGGTGACCACAGTAATCCAGCAGAGCAATAATAGGGGCTTGATTCTGGTGGTTGCAGTGGAGGATGTGAGAAGTGGTTGGATTCTGGATGTATTTTCAAAATAGAGCCAACAGGATTAGGTGTGGGTTGGCTGGGATGTGAGAAAAAGAAGAATTGACAGTGACTCCAAGGTTTTGGCCTGAGCATCAGGAAGGATGGGGCTGCCATTAAGTGAGATGGGAAGTCAGTCTGTGGGAGGGCAATAAAGGGGAGTCCCTTCCCTGCCCCAGAGTGGCATTCCATCTGGTGACCATGAACCTCACTCTCTCCAGCTGCTTCATGACCTACATGAAACCCAGGGAAGTATAAATAAACACTTCCCTAAGACCTTTCTGAGGCTGAAGTCATAGAAACAACCACTAGAGTCTAGCCCTAGAACCAGGGGGAGAGGTATTTGTTTTCATAATCAATAATCTTCGAGCAAGCCTGGTCCAGACAAAAGCATGAGGGAGGCATCTCAGGGCATCTTTAGCATTCTGTAGGTTTTTTAAAACTTTTTTTTTGTATATTCTTTTATTGGAGTTCAATTTGCCAATATATAGCATAACACCCAGTGCACATCCCGTCAAGTGCCCTGCTCAGTGCCCATCACCCAATCACCCCATCCCCCCGCCCACCTCCCTTCTCTGTAGTTTTTTAAAATCTAGATTTGTTCTCACCCTCTAGGAGCAGTGTGCAATAGTAGAAGGAATAGGAACTGCTTACTCAGAAAGATCTGGGTTATGGCTCCATTTATTAGCTGGGCAGTGCCAGGTGAGTTAATTTCTCTCCCCCTGGTTTCCTAATCTGGAAGCAATAGTGGTTACCATACAGGTTATGTGAAATAAAGACATGTGATCCAGTTACTATTGCTATGTCACAAACTACCCCAACACTAAGTGACTTAAAGCAACCCTCATTTTATTATACCTCCCGGATTCTGTGGGTCAGGAATTTGAGCAAGAGTTGGCTGGGTGATTTCTTTGATCTCTGCAGTGTCAGTTGAGATTGTTCAGCTGATGGATGGACTGGTCTAGAGCATCCAAGACGGCATCACTTATGTTTAATATCTTGGTTATGGTTGAATTTGTGTTCTACTATGGCAATAGTTTTAAAGATTTTATTTATTCATGAGAGACACAGAAAGAAAGGGTGAGAGAGGCAGAGACACAGGGAGAGGGAGAAGCGGGCTCCATGCAGGAAGCCCGATGTGGGACTCAATCCTGGAACTCCAGGATCACACCCTGAGCCCAAGACAGGCGCTAAACTGCTGAGCCACCCAGGGATCCCCGGCAATAGTTTTAAAACAGAGCTCTAAATTAATTGATATTCCTATTATGAGGGGTCCGTGTCCCCCATCTATGTCTCACTTTGTGCATGGAAGTGATACTATGTGACTTGTGACCTAGATCATAAAAGGCTAGGCAGCTTCACCTAATTCCTCAGAATGCTCATTTTTGAAGCCCCATGCTCTCATGTAGGTAGTTTGACTATCCTGAGGCCCCCAGCTATGAGGTAGCCCAAGCCACATGAAGAGGCCGTGTTTAGGCACTCTGGACTACTATCCTAGGTAAGCCCAGTCTTAGAGACATCTCAGGCCAGATGCCAGGCATGTGAGTGAGAACTCTCAGATTATTCCAGCCCCACTGCCAAGTCTTCCCAGACATTATAGAGCAAAAACAAATCAGCTCTGTAGTGCCCTGTCTGAATTCCTGATCCTTGGAATCCCTGACATGATAAAATGGCGTTGGTTTTACACCACTAACTGTCGGGATGGTTTGCTACACAGCAATAAATAGATAACCAAAACAGCCGTTATTAACTTTTTTGCCTTGTGCATGCTACTTAAACTTTCAGGTCCCTCATCTAAAAAATGGAAATAATAATGGTACTTACTTTCTAATTAGGTTTTTGTGAGTATAGATAAGTTAAGAGACTTCAATCTGGCATATAGCAAATACCCAAGAAATGGTTTCACTATAGTTCTCCTTGGCTTGGTCAAGTATTCAGGGCTGTGACCTTGAAAGTTTTGTTTTGTTTGTTTGGAGGAATCTCCATATGGATTTCATAGTGGCTGTACCAATGTTTATATTCCTGCCGACAGTATATAAAGGTTTCCTTTCTCTACGTCTTTGCCAATGCTTACTGTCTCTTGTTTTGTTTTGTTTTTTGATGAAAGCCAACTTAACAGGTGTGAGGTGATATCTCATTGTGGTTTTGATGTGCATTTCCCTGATGATGAGTAATATGGAGCATCTTTTCATGTGTCTGTTAGCCATCTGTATAGCTTCTTTGGAAAAATGTCTGTTTAGGCCCATTTTTCAACTGGATTATTTGTTTCTTTGTTTTGATTTTGAGTTGTATGAGCTCTTTATATATTTTAAATATTAACCCCAGATAGATGGCTTGCAAATATTTAATGACAGACTTTTTGTGAGAGACATTCAGGGAAGGGAAGGGTCTGCAAAGAAAGCTCCTTACTAACTCCTACTTCCAAATGTTAACATTTTTTATCTTAATGTTGCTAACTTAATAAAGCAGAGAGATTATTCCACTAATAATAATTATTCCATTAATGATGAACTTATATATGCGGTGTTATTTGCAAAGTTATCTAATAACCAATAGAGTTGTCTTTCAGCTGGAGTTCCTTAAGCAGTTTCGGTTCTTTTTTTTTTTTTTAAGATTTTATTTATTTACTCATGAGAGACACACAGAGAGGCAGAGACCTAGGCAGAGGAAGAAACAGGCTCCCCACAGGTAGCCCAATGCAGGACTCTATCCTAGGACCGATCCTGGGACTGGGATCATGCCCTGAGCCCAAGGCAGCCGCTCAACTGCTGAGCCACCAGGCGTTCCCAGCAGTTTTGGTTCTAAGACTAATCCTCCCAAAGATCCAGTGCCTCACCTGCCACAGGTGGTACTTCTCTAGGCTGCAGGAGGCAGAAGCTTATGGCAGCTATGCACCCAGTCCCCTCCCCTCCCTTCCACTCTCCTCACCCAAGGCCCAGCTGGCTCACTTTAGCTGCCAGGAGGAGGAACAGTCTTCCAAATCCCCTACTTCAGGGCCTCTGCTGGAAACTGATGGCACACTGAGATTGGGTATTTGGGGAAGAGTTTTAGCAAAGGAACTGTTTATTTAGGACTTTGTGACAATAGGAAGCCCTACGGGAGAGTGCAGTTCCCCAGGGTTAGGATCAGGTGGCGCTGTGACTGCTCGTAGGCCTGGGGGAAGGGTGGACAGGAGAGGCTGAGTGGTGGTGGTGCCTCTGCTGTCCTACAAAAGCTGAAGCAGCCAGCACGAGCCAACCTTGAAGGGAAGAAGTTGGAAGAATAAACACCAGGACCTTGTCTCACCCATCTCTCCTTATTCCAGCCACCTGCTGAGATTCCCTATTGGCTAAAGAGTCAGCCTTGTACAGCCTACCCCAGGCAGGCTGGTGCCAGAGCAGATGGGAAAAGGTGGAGAGGAGATGCAGAGGGCAACGAGCAGCATCCCCCTACGTGTTGTTGTCCTGATTTAATTTTCAGTGGGAAAGCAGTAAAGCCTCAAACAAGATTAAATAACTTTTCAAAATACAAGGAAATGGATGACACTCCCTGGATGGATGGCCCAGTCATTCCTCTTTATAAATAGGTCTTGAATCCAAGTTCCTTGATATTATCAGAGTAAGATTTTTATTTGGTGATGGTGGTGGAGGGAGTGGGCCATCATCTAAATATATTCTGATCTTATTTTAAAATCTATTTATGTCAAGTACCCTGACTGGGAAAGAGTTTCTCTTACCATGCTGGGTCCCAGGCTGGGCTAAGAGTGGGGGTGGTAAGAGGTGACAGTAGTGATGTAACTTGCCCAGAACCTGGAAAAGCACCATCCTGGGTATGGAAAGACACCCAACATTTCCCCCCTTTTTCCACATAGGTTTATATTGTGACTTCAATTCAGTTCTTCCTTTCCTATCATGTTTCGACTAAGACTGGATTCTAGAAGGGCTGAGCTGAGACACATTTGTCTCCTTTGCTAGTAGGTAGTTAATATTTGTGGTATCCAAGGCGTGTATACCATAGGCAAATGTGAGAGGCTTGGACTGCAAGCATGAACAAAAGCTGGCCTATTTTCAATATTGCTGGTCACTGGAGCCCTCTGAGCCTTCCTTATCTGGGAGGCAGCAGTATAGCCAGAAGCACAGATTCTTTTTTTTTTTTTTAATTTATTTATTCATTCATGAGAGACACACAGAGAGAGAGGCAGAGACATAGGCAGAGGGAGAAGCAGGCTCCATGCAGGGAGCCCGATATGGGACTCGATCCTGGGACTCCAGGATCACGCCCTGGGCCAAAGGCAGGTGCTAAACTGCTGAGCCATCCAGGGATCCCAGAAGCACAGATTCTGAAGCCAGAATACATGGCTTTGCATCTCAGCTCTGCCATTTCCAGCTGTGTGACCATTAACAATGGACTTCTCTGTGCCTTGGATTCCTTATCTGGAAACCAAGGATCTTAATAAAAGCACTTTCCTTTTAGTGCTATTGTCAGAATTATATTAATCAATACTGTAAAGCACTGAGAACAGCCACTACCTGCCACCAACTAACAGTAACCATGGACAATTATGATCTCATAGTGTCATGGTAAGTATCTAATGAGCTCATATATATAAAATACTCAGTATAGGGATCCCTGGGTGGCTCAGCGGTTTAGCGCCTGCCTTTGGCCCAGGGCGCGATCCTGGAGTCCCGGGATTTTTTTTTTTTTTTAAATTTTATTTATTTATGATAGTCACATAGAGAGAGAGAGAGAGAGAGGCAGAGACACAGGCAGAGGGAGAAGCAGGCTCCATGCACCGGGAGCCCGATGTGGGATTCGATCCCGGGTCTCCAGGATCGCGCCCTGGGCCAAAGGCAGGCGCCAAACCGCTGCGCCACCCAGGGATCCCTGGAGTCCCGGGATTAAGTCCCACGTCAGGCTCCCGACATGGAGCCTGCTTCTCCCTCCTCCTGTGTCTCTGCCTCTCTCTCTCTCTCCCTCTCTCTGTCTATCATAAATAAATAAATAAATCTTTTTAAAAAATACTCAGCATAGTTCCTGAACATAGGAGTGTTAGATATCATTTTTATCCTTTGTTCACTTGTGCAACAAATATTTAGTGAGCAGTCACTGTGTGCAAGCCCTGGTCTGAGCATGGGGTAGTGGGGCAGGGGAACAGCGATAATGAAAATAGACTAATATCCCTACCCGTCTGGGGCTTACATTCTAAGGCTATTAGTAGCACATAGCAGAAGTAGACTTACTATAAAGATGCTTACACTATAAGTTCCTCAATTGCACAGATCCTTCTAAAAGCTCTATGAGGGCCCCTACCAAGGTCTTTACATTTCTTGCCTAATTTTGTATTTATAATTGTGTATTATCTTTCTAAAAGATGCCCCTCAAGATTGCAAAAGCTTCTGACCCCGCAAGACCTGGGTTTGCCTTCCTAAAGTTTATTATCACTGCTAATAATTATTATTCTTTGGGTAATAATAATCATGATTATTTGTTGGGAAATGAGGCAACGCTGTAGGAGTCTTCTGAGGTTTTATATTATTACCTTGCATCTTTATGCTAAGAAGTATCCCACAAAAGGCCAGCCCTGGTGGTCGCTCAGGCAGGAGAGCCTTGTGCATCCAGATAGGGGTTATGGTATCTACTCCTTTGTCACCTCCCCCTATCCTTTTTGGCATATTGCACCATCTAGTTAAACCCAAAAGTTCATCTGAAAATTGTTTCATCAGCTGCTCCCAGTGACATGTTGTCTCAAGGCTGTGGACTGGGGGGGATCCCTGGGTGGCACGGCGGTTTAGTGCCTGCCTTCAGCCCAGGGCGTGATCCTGGAGTCCCCGGATCGAGTCCCACATCAGGCTCCCTGCGTGGAGTCTGCTTCTCCCTCTGCCTGTGTCTCTGCCTCTCTCTGTGTGTGTCTCTCATGAATGAATAAATAAAATCTTAAAAAAAAAAAAAAGGCTGTGGACTGGGCTAGGAAGGTTGGAGGGAGGCTTAGAGACCATGGAGCCCCAAAACCTCAACTTACAGATGCAAGAGCATGCTCAGTGGTGAGTGCCCAAAGCTAGGACATGAACTCAATACTCTTCCCTACAGCAGCCTGGGTCAGGAACAGCCCAATTTGTCAAAATATCATGTATTGTGTATCAGGTATTTTTTCACAATGAACCGATTGCTCAGGTATCTGCAGCATACAGGCAAATGTAATTTCCAATCCGCCTGATGAAGTGGCATGTTTGGATGGTAAACAGGACTTTGTTCCCTCTGAACGCCTTTGTATAGGAAGTATCTGCAGTCACCTTTCCCCATGCACCTGATTTTGGGAAACAAACCTATCTGTTGACAGGCACAGCCATTAAAGACATACGCAAAAAAATTACTTTACAGGGTTCTAACTAAGTCCCTCTAGAAAATCTTTTGCTTTTAGGACTGGAAATATCTCAGTAAGTAGATTTTAAAGAGTTTGACATTTTAACCATAGCAAGGTGTAGTTTCATATCCGTGTCTTGTACTATTTATTGCTGTTCTGGAAAAACAAAAGCGTAAAATAGAATTGCCTCTCATATAGATCTTTGGGGGCAATTACGTGCAAAATTAATTTACTCCTTAAACCAGAGAAGCATATATAATCATCTGCTGTAGCTGGGGTTGCAGTTTTAAAGAGTGCTGGGAATAGCAGTAGGTGAAAAAGAGATTTGGATGGAAGCTTTCAAATAATTACTCCATTAGAGCTGGTTTATTAACTTTTGATATGAAATGAATATATCTATGGCATACTTGTTCCAGGAACAAATTATCTTTAACCTTCTCGATAGATCCAAATGCCCATACAACTTGCAAAAATTACACTGGGCAATCTTGCTTTTAAAAATGCCTTTCACACAATAGTCATTTGAATGAAGATTCTTTACACGTTAAATAACTTAGTTGCACATAATTTTTCAGAGCAGAGCTTTATAGCACTGGGGGATCTGAAATGGATGGTGGTTTTTATTTCAGTTCTGTTTTTTCAGAGGGTCATTCCTTTTTGTTTCTATGACACATTGTATGAACTTCCATTAGGAACAGGGATGATCTGAGTCTTGCCTAGGTGCCATATTATTCATGTCCCCTCTGACTCTCAACATTGTCTTACTTTGAGGATATGTTACCTGGTCACCCCAATTATTGTGCAGGACACACTGTGTCTCCCTGTGGAGTTCTCTCTCCTTTTCTTTTTATCCTTGTATCCTCAATGCCTACAACATGATCTGACACATGGTAGGTACTCAGGAAATAGTTACTGAAGGATCAAGAACCAGTCACTAGGGACCCCTGGGTGGCCCAGTGGATGAGTGTCTGCCTTTGGCTCAGGGAGTGATCCCTCGTCCAGGATCAAGTCTCACATCGGGCTCCCTGCAGGGAGCCTGCTTCTCCCTCTGCCTGTGTCTCTGCCTCTCTGTGTCTCTCATGAATAAATAAATAAAATCTTAAAAAAAAAAGTCACTAAAGAACTGATATTTCTTATCAAGATACATTGGTTAAGCCCAATTTTAGTGATTTCATTCTATTTACTAAATTGTGCTTAAGCCTATCAGCAAATCAGCAATTAGCCATTATTATAGTGGGGAGAGAAAAATAAATGGTAGAGTTACAATAACTTATTAGGCAGAAGGAAATGAAGAAGGAGGTAAGTATAATCAAAAGCCAGGTAGTGTTCCAAATACAGCAAAAATTCCAGAATCTTTTTAACAGGATCAGCAAGACCAGTTTGGAAAATGCAATCCACCCTGCAGTCAAAAAATTATTTAGGTCTTTCAATATTTACAGTAATATGTGCTGGAAAGATAAAATTATAGTGTATGGCTTGTGGCTGTAGAATGATATATTTTGATCTTAAAAACATAAAAATGTTATTTTATAAAATTGTAATAACTGTCTAATCCTTCAGGAAGAGATCTAGAATACTTGGTGAAATGCGTGCTAAGAATCAGTTTTAATTTAGTAGTTTACTTTTATTTAGCAGAGTGATAGAAATGGTAGTTTTGATGTTTAAAATGTATTCCTTTGCTGAAATTATTCCCAAAACATAACTCTCAGAACCACCAAAAATGGAGTAAGATTTCCTTCTGATAATGAAGAATATTCAGGAACATTGTCATTGGATGTTTTGAGTCTTGTAGCTGTTTAAGGAAATGTCTACTGTGAGTACTCCATGCTCCCAAATTATTAAAGCAATAAAACTTTATTTTTTTAATAAAGATTTTATTTATCCATGAGAGACATAGAGAGAGAGGCAGAGACATAGGCAGAGGGAGAAGCAGGCTCCCTGCGGGGAGCCCGATGCTGGACTCGATCCCTGGACCCCAGGATTACGCTTGAAGCCAAAGGCAGATGCTGAACTGCTGACCTACCCATGTATCCCCGAAAAAGAAATCTTTAAAGGATGCCTCAGTGGCCCAGTGGGTTAAGCTTCCGTGTCTTGATTTCAGCTCAGGCGGTTATCTTAGGGTTATAAGATTGAGCCCCACCTCAGGCTCTAAGCTGAACATGGAGCCTGCTTAAGAGTCTCTCCCTCCTACCCCTCCCTCTGTCTTTCCCTGTTTGCTCTTATGCTCTCTCTCAGAAAAAAAAAAAAAAAAGAAGAAGAAGAAGAAAGAAAAGAAAAAGAAATCTTATAAATAAATATGCTAACATCAATGCAAGGGTACTCTTTTCCAGAGGGCAATATCTCTTTACTTTTTAATGACGTATAAATAACTTTTATTTTGAAATGATGATAATCTTGTTATGGACTGAATATTTGTGTCCCCCCCCCCAAAATTCATAAGTTGCTACCCAAGTCTCCAAGGTGATGATATTTGGAGATGAGTGAGCTCATGAATAGGATTAGTGCCCTTGTAAGAAGAGGTCAGCAAGTTGGCTTGCTCTCTTTCTAGCAACCTAGAGGAGGGCTCTCACCAGAACCTGACCATGCTAGCACACTGATCTTGGACTTTCAGCCTCCAGAAATAATTTGTGTTGTTTATAAGCCACCCTGTCTATGGTACTTCATTATAGCAGCCCAAACTGACTAGGAAAAGTCTCAAAAGGAATTGCAAAGTCAGTAGAGAGGTTCTAGAAACCCTTCACCCAGCTTCCCCTAATGGTTACATCTGATAGCTATAGTATACTAAGCCAGGAAACTGACAAGATCATTTCTTTTTGAAACATCCAAGTATCGGGATGTCTGGGTGGCTCAGTGGTTGAGCATCTGCCTTTGGCTCAGGTTATGATACTGGGGTCCTGGGATTGAGTCCCACATTGGGCTTCCCACAGGGAGCCTGCTTCTCCCTCTGCCTATGTCTCTGCCTCTCTATGTCTCTCATGGATAAATAAATAAAATCTTTAAAAAAACAACAACAACAACAACAACATCCAAGTATTTTGGGAAAGTTCTGTAAATATGACAAGAAACCCCTAGGATTCTTTATGCTCAAATAAAATTATTCTACAAAGTATCAATATCGTAGAAGGACCTATTAACAAATTTTATTATGTGTAATCTGACATTAAGTCACAGGCTGGATAGATGTCAACACAGAATATTTAATGGGCTTTGGTGGAGTATGTGTTGGTTTAAATTCTGTGCTATCCTAGTTTTAAGAAGCAGGATTTAAAGTAACAAATGATGTCAGCGGGCCAAACACACCTAGTAGTAATGCTTTTGGAAATAAGTTTTTCTTTAAAGTACACCAATGTTTTAGCTGTAACTTAAAACCCTGCCTTTAAGGCTGCACTTACATTAGTTCCTCAAAAGCTCTGGGTTTTCATTTATTTTTTGAAACACCTCCATTTGGTGCATCATTTCCTTCACTCTTGAGATTGCATTTAGTCAAATCCAAGAATTGCCACAATGCAGTTTTGTAGTTATTAAAATAGCGGATGGTTTGGGGCTTGGAAAACATGATGGTACATTTTTATAGGCCAAAACTACTGAACAGAGGAAAATAGCAGGTCAAAGGAATCTTTAAAATTAAAAAAAAATCTATTTATTTATTCAAGAAATACTTCCTAAAGATCACCTGGTAGGCAGGCACAAACCTGAGCTTTAGGTACATAATACTGGATTAGATATTTTTTCCTTCATGTTTTGACATCTCAGAAATAGAAAGGTAACTAATGGCTAATAGTGCCTAATGGATTACACTTTTTTTTTTTTTTTCGCATTTTGACGTCTCAGAAATAGAGAGGTGGCTTAAAATCATTGTTGGCCATATGGCAGTTGTGATGTAGCTGTCACTGCCTACACATTTGTCAATTTAGTAATAATTCCTAGTTGTAAAACTGGTTAACTGCCACCCTTCAGTGTCTTGGTCAAAGACTCATTTAGGAGGCATTTGAAAGAGGAATATGAGTCCTAGCTGTTGTCTGAAAATCTTCCATTGATGCTTATGGTAAGATTTAGAAAGCACCAACATCAAAACTTGCAAAATGGGGTCAGGGCATTGGAAAAAAGGCCTAGAGGCAATAGTGGAGTAGCCTCTTAAGAGATCCTGAATATGACATTCTTGATGCCTTAGAGGGCAATATCAGCTATAAATATCACTTACATAAAGACTCTAGGTTGAAAAGTAATTCAGAAGAATAAGGCTATAAATGTGAATTTTATTACATCTACATTATATATGCATGCATTATATATGTGTGTACCATGTACAACACATATGTAAAATATATATGTATGAACAAATATGTTTTCTTTCTGCATATATATAAGAGAAATCAATTATAAAAATTTATGTCCATATAAGTTTATAAACCGAAGCAATCCAACAGGGAAAGGAATTTTTCAACAAATGGTACTGGAACAATGGATAGCTATAAGAAAAGAAAAAAAAAAAAAGAGTTGCCTGGGTGACTCAATGGGTTAAGTGTCTGCCTTCACTCAGGTCATGATCCTAGGATCCTGGGATATCTAGCCCTGCATCAGGCTCCCAATTAGCAGGTAACTTGCTTCTCCCTCTATAGCTCCCCCTGCTTGTGCACTGCTAGTCTCTCTCTATCAAATAAATAAAAATCTTTAAAAATAATAAAATAAATAAAAATTTAAAATTTAAATAAGTCATAATCTCCTGATTTAGTTGACAGAGTTGTTTCTTTCTTCTTCTTTTTTTTTAAGATTTTTATTTTTTAAAAGTTATTCGATACCCAACACAGGGCTTGAACTCACAACCCCAAGATCAAGAATTTCATGCCACGTTTTTAAAAAAGTGGAACCATTGGTTCTGATGAATTAATTAATTAATGAGCCCATAAGAAACTGGAACCCCAAAAGATTAATTATCCTAACTAGTAAAGGCTCAGTCTAAGACTCGGTTCTTCCAAACTCTTCCTTCTAAACTATTTACCTTTGGTTGGGATCCCCAGAAGCAGAGCCTGAGCCAAGGACTCTCATATGCAAGTGATTTGTTGAGGTTTATCTCAGGAAAAAACCTGTAAGAATGAAAGGAGGCAGGATAGAGCTAGGGATTGAAGCAAAGAGAAGATGTGAATTCAGCCAAAGTCCAGCCTCAACCTGATGTCATGGAACCCTGCAGAGGGAGTTTCCCACCTTAGGGTAAGAAAACTGAGCTTGTATACTGTTACACTGGTTCGTCAGTGGCGTTGGGCATCCTGCCTTTTCATGTAGGGGGTAGACGAGTCTGAGCAAAGTGGCTCTGAGGGCAGTCCTCTGGGGAAGGTGAGGAGCTGTGACCTATCAGCCACCAAAGCTCAAGAGTAGTTTAGGGCATGGGTGCACTAGCCAGGTAAAGGGTGGGGCAGTATCCACATCTACTACACCACTGCTGTTCTCAATATTATCAGAATCATGGCCTAATATACTTTGTTAGGTGAGGCCCATTGAGATATTGAGTTCCCTGGCTAATGAGTACCCTGTGAGACATTGCGAGCCAGGAGCATTTAGCCACTATGACTGTTCCCAGAGTTAGACAACGTTTACTGCAAAAGAGAGTTAAAGAGATACTCCATATACTGCTTTATCTGTTTACTACAGAGTTCATAAACCAGTGGTCAAGAGGCAGAACTTAGGCTCGTAGATGTGTTTCATGTGGCCCATACAGTGTTTAAATATTTTTGAAGCGGATCCCTGGGTGGCTCAGTGGTTTAGCACCTGCCTTCAGCCCATGGCGTGATCCTGGAGTCCCGAGTTGGAGTCCCACATTGGGCTCCCTCCATGGAGCCTGCTTCTCCCTCTCAGTCTGTGTCTCTCATGAATAAATAAAATCTTTAATAAATAAAAATAAACATTTTTGAAAGACTAGTTGCTGATACTTAAAATGTTGGAGAATCCTCATAAAGATGTGGATTTCTTTCCTCTGTTGATGATTTGGAAGGGCTGATTCCACTGGGTGAGCATTCAAACACTGCAATAACTAGTGTCTCAATGTAGAGCAACCCGAGTGGTGGCTGCCCCTTACAGAGAGGTGTCCCCCACCTCCTAGTCTACTTCTTACTTGTGTATGTCTCCTACTCAGCCCTGAGGGTGTTTTAGTTAGCTACCCCAGGTTTAACCTCCTTGCAATACCTGATATGTTCTCTAGAAAACTGAATGAAAAGCATATATGCTTGTCCCAGTTTCCCATCTGTATCTAGTATAATTAAACATTTTTATTGAAATACACAGAAAAGTGCACATTTCATAGTGTACAGCTTGACGTATATTTGCAAATTAAATACATTTGTGTGACAGCACTCAAATCAGGAACTAAACATTTCCATTTCCCTAACGTCCCCTGGCACCCCCCCCTTCAATCACCCCTGCCTCTGGGCTACCACTATCCTGACCTCTATCAACACAGATTGGTTTTGTCTGTTCTTTATAGTTGATTAAAAATGGAATTGCCTGTTTGGTATAATTTTGGAAATGTTTTCAATAGGAGATGTCTGACTCCAGTTTGCAATAAAATACATTTGTCTTACCATGAACTTCAGAGAACATTCTGTCCTAATCACAGAATAATTGCATTTCCAGTGAGACACAATTTAATTGCATTGAGTTTTCCTGTACACTCCTGGGAAGAACTTGGTCAAATAGGACATTGTGCATTAGAAGAATCATTCGGGTCCATGAGGAATTCCTTCCTCCTGGTGTTCTGCCTCTAAGCATTGGCACCGTGAAGGTATGGTTGCTTCCCGTCAGAGAAGACTGTGGAATGCTCCCAATGAAACAAGGTTTACCTACAACAATAGCTTTTATATTTTGTCAACAAATGATAAACGACCCTAGTCAGGGCCAAGCCCTGTGGAGAGATGAAAGAGAAGCTTTGCGTCTAGATCTCATAGTCTGACCTGGATAGAAACAAGTGGTTAACTGTTCACAGTTCAGGGTGGTCACTGAGGGCTCGACTCTCCAGTCACACTATCAGGTTATGTCTGTTGTTTGTTTATAAAGATTTTTAAAAAGATTGTATTAATTTATTTATCAGAGACACAGAGGGGCAGATACATAGGCAGAAGGAGAAGCAGGCTCCCTACAGGGACCCCAATTTAGGACTCAGTCCCAAGACTCTGGGACCACAACCTGACCGGCAGGCAGACACTCAACCACTGAGCCACCCAGGTTCCCCTGTATATAAAGATCTTATTTATTTATTTGAGAGCATGAGAGCGAGAGAGAGAGAGAGAGCACGATTAGGGGGAGGGGTAGAGGGAGAAGGAGACTCTGCCAAACAAGGAGCCTGATGCAGGGCTCAGTCCCAGGACCCTGGGATCATGGCCTAAGCTGAAGGCAGATGCTTAATCAGCTGACCCACCCAGATGTCCCTACCCACTTTTGAAATCATGTCACCACCAATCAGCTATGTGACCTGGGCTCAGCTCCTTAAGCTCTCTGTGCCTCTGTTTTTTCATGATGGAAGAGGTTATAAGATTACATATCATAGTTATGACAGTTATATTATAACTGATGTTATAATAGTACCTGCCTTGTGGGGCTGTTGGGAGAATGAAATGAAATCAAGTAGATAAAGAGCTTGGCACAGTGTCAAGCACATAGTAACAGCTCAGTAAATGTCACCTTTATGGTTATTGCGAAGGAATGCAAGGCCTAGGAGAGGATCTGAGGTGGGCCCCTAAACTCAGGGCGGATGGGGAAGAACAGATGATCCAGAAAGCCTCAGTGTAGGTGATCCTCCTGCTGAGTTATGAGATTGTCCTTCAGGGGTTAACCAAACATTACCCAGGTCAACGAAGGGGAGAAAGGACTAGAATGGGGTGGAAAGAGAAAGGGTGTTTAGGAAGAAGGAATGGCCTATGCAAAAGACAAAGGGCACAAGTGAGACAACGTGTTCTGAGCACAGCACTCCAGCTCATTTGCCTGGAGAACCTCAGAAGTGGTAGGAAATGAGCTTGGCAAAGTGCATGAGGGTCATATTATGAAGAAAGTTAGGGAAAATTACAGAAAACCTAGAAGTAAAGCCAAGTAGATTTCTCCATGTGCTTTCAATGTCATACTAAAGCCATGAGTAAGAGGCCCACCCAAAGATTATACAGTTGTCTAGGTGATTGTACCATTGTGTGATCTGGCTACTTACTATTAATTAAGGACTCAGCCTTCAGGAAGTTCCATGAAAACTAGTAGATTTGTGTCTAGCAGAGATGCAAATAAATTCTTTCTTGTAGAAAAGATAATTTCAAAGTTTGCAGTTTATTGCTTTGCAGGACATTAATTAGCCTTGTATATAATTTAGCAAACTTATCCTAACTTTTTTTTTAAGATTTTATTTATTTATTTGTGAGAGACACACAGACAGAGGCAGAGACGCAGGCAGAGGGAGAAGCAGACTTCCCCACGAGGAGCCTAATGCAGGACTTGATCCCAGGACCCTGGGATCACGACCTGAGCCAAAGGCAGACGCTCAACCACTGAGCTACCCAGGTGCCCCTCTTTCTTTTTTTAAAAAGGTCTATATAAAACCTCAATTCCTCAGATGTTTCTTTTTTTTTTTTTTCCTCAGATGTTTCTTGAACCAGATTTACTTTCTTACTGGTTTCCTCGCTAATGAATTCAATAAATTTTAGCATTTTCTATACTTTTTAATGTTAAAAATTATGCCAAGAGTTACTGATTTTAACCTGAAATGAACAGGAAAATATTAAAGTATTTTATGCAGGAGAATGACATGATTACATCAATGCTGTAGAAAGTTCATTTAAAAAAAAAAAAAAAAGAAAGTTCATTTTTGCAGCAGTGTGGCAAGGAGCAAATCACTTATGTGAAATTTAAGTTTGGAAGCCAGTAGACATTTGGTCAAAGTAATGATAACTATTTCCGAATATCCTGGGGGAAGGCAGTAATTTCTGTATGGAAATTTTACCATGTATAGAACCAAAAAGGAATGGTATTCACATTGCAGTGTAGAAGGATGTCCTGTATATTAATATATGTTAACACTACGGTAATGAGTGACCATAAATATTTTAAATAGATAAAAGATGTTGTGCCCTAGGGTTCCTGTCGGAAGCACATTAGCCACATTCCCTTAGACATGCGGTGAGAGTGAGCTGTAGCTTGCCTGAAACTGGAAAGAAAACCAGCTTATCTGATTTGCAGCTGTCTTTGACACTTCTTGCCTCTCCCCATGTTCTCCAAACTCAGGAGGTGAAGTAATATAAGGAAACATGTTGGGAAGCTCGCATTCTCTGAGAACACTGCCTCTAGTGGGAGATACTAGGATTGGAAGGAGATCTATTATTCCTGCCTTTTGCATTTTGAACCTTTGGAATGAATGTACAGGTATTTTACATACTGCTGTAAAAGTTGTGCACTGCACAAAGGAGTCATTATCTGGAGCGGCGCCATTTACATGGCATGCATTTTAGATCTGGATAAATTTTCTGGTAGTTGGCATTCAAGTTCAAGATCAGGAGTGCCCTTTCTGTACAGAGTCACCAAATTAACTGGGGTGGCC
Organism: Canis lupus baileyi; assembly: GCF_048164855.1. Lineage (NCBI taxonomy): Eukaryota > Metazoa > Chordata > Mammalia > Carnivora > Canidae > Canis > Canis lupus. Next base: position 40,088,715 of record NC_132859.1, on the reverse strand, counting down.
TTGTGAATAACTTTTTTTATTTTTTTTTTACAGTGTATTTAAAACATGCTGATATATTAGATTCCTAGGATTTTCAGGGCTGGCATTCTGAAGTGTTTTTCTCAGATTTCACATTACGGCTTTTTCTTCCTTAAGGTATATCTATTTCTTCAAAGTTCTGGAAGTTCAGTTGAAGCCACAGATTCTTTATTCTACTGTTTTATTTTCACCATGTGTCCATAGATGACACCTGTCATCTTTAAGAACCGCTCATCATCAGGGGTGTCTGTCTGGCTGACTCAGTAGAGTGACTCTTGATCTTGGGTTGATGAGATAAGTTTAGAGATTACTTAAAATAAAATCTTAAATAAAATAAAATACAAACTGCTCAGCATCTATTTCCCCTTTAAAACATCACCCTGGTTTTCCAGTAGGAAACCATTTCTATTTCTCAGCCATGTGGTTTAGATGGGAATGATCCTACCCTCAGTTCTAGGGCTGGGCCCTGATGGACTTAAATCACCGTATTAACTGGCTCAAGAAAAGGAATATAACCCAATCAGACTAGTAAGAAAGGAAGACATTGCTGGGGCCATTTTGCTGCCATACAAGAGGAGAGCCTAAAGCTACTGGAGGAAGGGCAGTTGGTATAATATGAGAATAAATCTAAAAACATTGAAGGAGGGCAGCCCGGGTGGCTCAGCGGTTTAGCGCTGCCTTCGGCCCAGGGTGAGATCCTGGAGACCCCAGATAGAGTCCCGCGTCGGGCTCCCTACGTGGGGCCTGCTTCTCCCTTTGCCTGTGTCTCTGCCTCTCTCTCTCTCTCTGTGTATCTCTCATGAATAAATAAATCTTTAAAAAGAAAATTGAAGGAAGTTTTCCATGGTGACATCATTTGGGCACTGAATCACACTGCTCCTGAAGCCAGCCTTGCCTCTGGATATTTTGGTTATATGAGCCAAAATAGTCCATTTATTGTTAAGGCAATTTGAGGTTTTGAGGGGGAGGCTGGTTTTGTTTTGTTTTGAGTTTTGTCATATGAAACACACGACCCTTACCAGATACGTTCTATTTTTTAATGTGATTTAGATTTATCCACTTTCAGACCAATGGCTGAAGGATGAATCTAGACTCCTTTCAAAAAACAGCTATTTTCTACTAAAAGCACTTAACACAAATTGCTGGCAAGAGAGCTTCATCTAATTTGAAAATTGCAGTTACACTTTTTTTTTTTTTTTGGCCCTTAATCAGAACTGAATATCCTGACAGCTCTTTCTTGACATTTTCCTTTTGTGAAAATGAGCTTCATTTCATGTAAGTAGCAGTATGGGTTCAATTAGGAGATAGAAGAATACTGTAGACTCAATAGGGGATGTTTTACGTAAAGAAGTATTCACTAAGATATAATAACTCTAGGATAAAAGGAAACTATATGATACACTACTGCTGAGAGAGCATCTTCGAGAAAGGCCAAACTTGGAAGATGTTTAGATCTTGTTGGAGAAGGTATGGTTCGGCCCACTGGATAGCAGAGAATTTCTGGTTCCGCCAGGCCAAGGGTGGTCTACAGCTGCTGGGAAGCTATAGGCCACCCTCTAGAATGCAGCCCAGTGAGAGGTAGTAGGAGCATGCTGTGGGAGTCTGAGCCCTTCAGAACATGCTGGCTACACCAGAGTCTTGGTTTCCATGTCAAGTGGGCCATGGGAAGGTTATTGCCAGGCCAAAGCTGCAATGTCCCAGAACGACTGTGTTCCGGACCCATGGCTGGGGCCGACTCTGTCAGATGTCCTCACACCCATAGAGCCAACTGGGGTTGACTCCTGGAAAAGCAGGAAGAGCCTCGTCCTCCTGCAGTATCCCTCCAGTGCCCTCTGCAGAGAAGGCTTGATTATTATCATGGCCGATTCACAGGAGAGATGCTTCAAAGAATTCTAAATTGATAACCAACACTGGGGGATACCTGGGTGGCACAGCGGTTTAGCGCTTGCCTTCAGCTCAGAGAGTGATCCTGGGGCCCTGGGATCAAGTCCCACATCAGGCTCCCGGCATGGAGCCTGCTTCTCCCTCTGCCTGTGTCTCTGCCTCTCTCTCCCTGTGTTTCTCATGAATAAATAAATAAAATATTTTGTTTTGTTTTGTTTTTTTAAATAACCAACACTGTGTTTTTCAAAGAGCACAGCTCTATCCAGTTCATCAGGTACTATGGTGGGGTGAGGGGGTTGGTGAAGAAGTGGGTGGATCTCACTCACCCCAGCTCTGAGATGGGTTAAGGGTTTCTGAAAGGGTTGAATTCAGCTTAGGGAGGTCCCTGCTAGGGTGTGTTCTGTGCACTAGATAAATCAGAAAAACATGTGGCATGTGCCGTGCTAAACAAAGGTACACAATTTATTTGCTGTCAGGCACTTCAGGGCCTTCAGTGTGCTCATGTATCATGAATTTTCCCCAAATTACTTGAATTTTAATCCTTTCCTTGTCAGACCTGGCTACCTACAAGGACACCTAGAACAAATCAGTTTTTCTCAAAATGCCCATAAGAATCTCTTTTTCCTTTCCTTCTTCCTCTTTTCTTTATCCTCTTTCTTCTTTTTAAACTAAATAGTGCTCAAGAGCCAGGCCCAACAACTAAATGAAGTAGTGACCCTAGTTGGTACTGTCAGTGTTCCACACCATCCTGGGTTTCTCCTCCCCTGCCTGCACACAGGCTCCCCAGCCAGCACCTGAGTCTCTGGTTTCTTTGTCCTAAAATGGCCTTAGGCTGCAGGAAGCCTTGTTGCAAATGCCAGATGGTTTCCAAGCATCCTTCCCCCCACAAGTTCTTAACTCCAGTGGGCGTGAGCCAGAATGACCCCCAGTGTGATTTAGCTTTGCTATTGCACTTCAGCTCGGCCCTCTTCCCCTGCCTGTCCTACTGACCAATCTCCTGGTTTATACTGGGAGTGCTTCTTGGTATGTCTTCTTTTCTTCCCCTTCCCCTTCCCCTTCCTCCCTTTCCTTTCTTTCCTCCCAAGAATGCTTCTTGGGATGTCTCTCTTGTCTTGTCTTGTCTTGTCTTGTCTTTTTTTTCTCTTTTTTTTTTTTTTTTTTTTTTTAAATTTTGTGAGCAGCCCAGGTGGCTCAGCGGCTTAGCACCACCTTCAGCCCAGGGCCTGATCCTGGAGACGTGGGATGGAGTCTCACAAGGGGCCATCGGGCCCTGCATGGAGCCTACTTCTCCCTCTGCCTGTGTCTCTGCCTCTCTCTCTCCCTGTCTTTCATGAATAAATAAATAAAATCTTTTAAAAAAATTTAAATTTTGTTAGTTAACATTCATGCAATTTGGTTTCTGGAGTAGAATTCAGTGATTCATCACCTCAGTACCCAGTGCTCATCCCAACAAGCACCCTCCTTAATCCCCATCACCATCTAGCCCATCCCCCACCCACCTACCCTCCAGCCCTCAGTTTGTTCTCTTTTGTAGAGTCACTTATGGCTTGTTTCCCTCTCTCCTTTTTTTCTTTTCTGCTTCCCATATGTTCATCTGTTTTCTTTCTTAAATACCTAATATATCACTTTCAAGAGAATCCTAGTCCCAGGGTCCACTTCTGGGAAATTCAAACTGAGACATTCCTATTTAATAGGAAAAACTAAGAGGTAAATTACCCAAGCTCTAAATAAATAACTAAATAGATGGTAGACAGATAGGCTGATAAGAGATAGATAAAATATTGAATAAAGTAATCAACTCTGAGATTTAAACCTGACTTTCTTCTGATTCTCCAATCTGCATACCTGACCATAATATTTAATACTGCTTCATGAAACAAGGTTATCTATTAATATGTAAGTCTGTCTGGAGAAGGACTGCTCTGGAAAAAAGAACCCACTGGGCAGGGCCAGCCACACCAAGTCAGCCAGCTCTGTATACCCAATGCTGGAGTTCTTTAAAGTTAGTTCTCTGAGGGCAGACTGTGCTATACTGAGCCCTGATTGCCCCTCCCTGAGGTACCTAGCAAACTTTCCAGTCTCCAAGTTTCAGGGACTGATACTTGGCTGTGATAAACTTCGCACTATGCCATAGCAAAAAGGGAGAAAGAAAATATCAGTAGGGTAAATTTTGCATGATACCAAATGTATCCAATTTAAAGATCTCTTCTTTATTCTGAGATTATGTTCTTTCTACATTTTTAATGTTTAAATATCCTTTTTTTTTTAAAACATTATTTATTCATGAGAGACACACAGAGAGCGGCAGAGACGCAGGCAGAGTGAGAAGCCGGCTCCCTACGGGAAGCCCGATGCAGGACTCAATCCCAGGACCCCAGGATCATGACTTGAGCTGAAGGCAGATGCCCAACCACTGAGCCACCCAGGTGTCCTTAAACATCCTTTTTTATGTAAGATAATAATAGTAAAAGTAGATAGCAGTTGATTTTTTAAAAAATGTTCTAATGTGACAAAATTGAAGTTGGCAACCCTGTCATTACAGATTTTTTGAAGGCCGAGTGGGGTTGTGGGGCAATTTTGTTCATCCTGAAATTCAGTAGTCTATAATTTAGTGTCCTGGGATGGGAGAGTAGTACTAGGACCTATAGGTGTCAGACAACCTTCTTATTTGAGCACAACCCTTCCTTCATCATGACCACCAGTGTTAATCAGGATTGTTTTGACAGCAAGGGACAGAAACCCCGTGACTTTAGACAATAGGTGATTTTGCAAGGTTCTCATTGCTTCCAGAAGGTGCTGGTAGGCCTCCTAGACAATGGAACTAAGTGTTCAAAAACCACTGTGACTCTCCATCTTCCCGTGTATACCAGTTATGGATTGCCATGTAACAAACCACTTCAAACCTTAGTAGTTTAAAGCAATGACAGTCATCTTTAAAAAAAAAAAAAAAAAAGATTTTATTTATTTATTCATGAGAGACACAGAGAGGCAGAGACATAGGCAGAGAGAGAAGCAGGCTCCACGCAGGGAGCCCGATGCAGGACTCGATCCCAGGACTCCAGGACCATGCCATGGGCGGAAGACAGGCACTAAACCGCTGAGCCATCCAGGGATCGCACAATGACAGTCATCTATTATGATCATGAATCTGTGATTTGGACAGGGTTTGGCATGGAAGGGAAGGGTCATCTCTGCTTCCTGTGGTATCAGCTTGAGGCCTCACCTAAGGGGGGGTGGGGCTGTCCATCTAAGAGAGTTCAGTCTGGCTGCAAGTTAGTGCTGTTGCCTGGGATGTCAGCTGGAGCTAGGCTCCAGATGTCTCTCTATGTGGTTCTCTCCATGTGGCTACCTATAGCACGAGAGCTAGATGTCAAGGACAAGCCTCCAAGAGAGAGCCAGGAGGAAGCTGTATTGCTGCTGTGAGCTGGCCTCAGAGCCAGATAGTATCACTCTGGCTTCTTCTAGCAGTGGTGGCCATCACAGACGCCCATAACTTTCAAAGGCTGGGGATAGTCATAAACTCCACCTCTTAATAGGGAGTAGCCAGGTTCTAGAAAAGCATGTGAGATGAGAAATATTTTTGTGGCCATTTTTTTGTAAACACAATCTGCTGTACCATGTACTGTCTTCATTCCCTGGGATGGGTTTCTACCATGTAGGGACTTCATGGCCATTCATGATTTTCAGGCTCCCATCTTTAGCATCTCTTGCCTTGGTCCAGTTTGGAATGGATCTTTGTGGCAATTATGGTGGTAAGAGATTGAATAATGTGGTTTGTCTTGCTTTGAGTCAGGGGTCTACCACTGTACCAACCACTGTGGCCTAAGGAGCGAGGACAGGATTAGGGATGAGATAGGCACAGAGTCAGAAGAGGGGAGGAGTGCTATCATGAGCTGACAAATCAATAGCTGTGCACCACACGCAAGAAGTCCTGGCCTTAAGTTTGTTCTCCTGGAGTACTTGCTAGAAAGGCTGCCCTTCCTGTGCTCCACTGGGTGGCAAAAGGCATACAGCCAAGGCCCTGATAAATGGGCTCCCTGGTTACAACCCTAAGAGAAGACTTGTATTACTTTATAGACCCAATTCTGAGAATGTAACTACAGCTTTGGGTGGAAGTTGTAGAGATTTATGTTTAAAGAAACAAACCCAGCAGGCTTAGCAATAAATGAGATTCATTTCTTTCTGGAAGTTTCTTCCCTGAGAAGGGATGAAGTTTCAGGCTATATAATCCTTGATGGCTGCAAGCAACCCAAATATGCTTCTCAAAACAACTTCTTTGGTTGAACACTTCAGCTTTTGAATGCCAACTTTGGCCCTACAAAACAAGAAGCTTGAGGTGCCTGGGTGGTTAGTCGGTTGTCTGCCTTCAGCTCAGGTCATGATCTTGGGGTCCTGGTATTGAGCATCAGGCTCCATCAGGTTAAAAACTACCACCATTTCCACTACCAGTTTAAACTTTAACAAGTAGAATTTAAAATAACATTTGAAATGCCTTTCAATAATTTTATTCTTCAACTTTGGTAGTTTCCAAAGGAGTTGGCTTAGGGGCCGTGGTTGTGTTCTTTATAATTTCTTGTATTTTAGAAAACCTAATAAGCACTATTTTGGGGGAAATAAAATTCCTCCCTCAATAGAGGGATCCTCTCCAACCTGTCAAGTGCTGCTGGAACTCTTCAGCAGGAAAGAACATACTGCCCGGCAAGGCTGTCCATCTTCTGTTGGCAGACAGTTATCACCCTGAGAAGGTTATTACATTAAACCTGAACCTGCTTCTCTCTTACCCAAGAGAGCATTTCTGGCCCCCCTACCAGGGAGCACAGTTCTACTGTTTCCCCAGACTGCCCTCTGGATATCTTAAGATCCTATTAAGTTCATCCCACACTATCCATCCTGCCTTTTTGTCACCAATTACTCCTATCCAGGATTCACCATCCTGTTTTTCCTCAGGATGGATCTTAATTTTCAATATTCCCTCTGACAACAGAGTCCCTGTGTTCAGTTCAGTATGTCTTCATTCTGTCACCAACTATGCACAGGGCACCTATTGCCAGCCAGGCTCTGAGATCTAATTAAGGGCGAGGAGGACCTGATCCCTACCTCACTAAGCTGACAGTGTCTCAAAGAAGACAGGAACTGTCAGAATACCAGGAACTGCTATTTCTTGGGATCATAACTCCTCTTTCCTATCTGTATAGCCGAAAACTGTGTCATTCTTACTTGATTTCTGCAACAACCCTTTTTTCACATGGATGGGGACAATGCCAGGGACCTGGTGTCCTGTACCTCTGTGGGTTTATTTATCTTACACTTAAATACAGCAGTGGTTTCCATTTTATCTTGTGGGTTTCAGCTCAGCATTCTGATGTGTTGAAATCATTTAAATATGGATCACGCCCTTTTTAAATTTGCCCTTTCTCCCAGTTTGGGATCATTGGCAAGGTTGATAAGTGTGATTTTTGAGATTTTTGTTTTTAAATTAATAGTTGATTTTATAAAATGTGGATGAAGCAAAAAGCAGTATGACATACCACATCAATTCAAAGACCCTCATATATACTTGAATGAATGATTATGTACTCTAACATTTGAAAATTTTTCCTTTTCTGAAGTCTCTTTACTTGCTGTTTTCCAAATCAACTGATTGTTTTTTTCCAGGGAGCAGTTCAATATACCTAGATTGACCACAGCATCTCAAACATAATTCATGACAGATCTGAATTACAAAGAACTATAATATCCGTACATTAACACAAATATCCGTTGTTTGGAGGACTGCCCAAATTGCCATCCCTCTACTAATCCCTGTTTTACTCCTTTAGAAAGGAAAACTGGATTATTTGAATATAATGCCCAATTTAACTTCATTTGTAAGAAAAGGATACCTTTTAAAAATATATGTAAGGTCAACAAAGGCATCTGCTAAATAATTTTGTTGATAATTTTCAAGTCCTGGACTAGTTGTGAAGGTTCTATTTTTATGCTTGTTGTTGAGAACATCAGGTATCAACAGGAAAGCAAATCCTACTGAGTGAGATCAGATAATCTAGACAATGGGTTGTCCGGCCACTGCTACAAAGCTGCTGGTTGAGCCTGCCGAGTTCAGGGTCTCTTCCCAACCTTGGAGCAACCTTTGGTTCCATGTGCTTCACAGAGCAGCGATCAGAGGCAGATCAAGGGACCTGGATGATCTATCATTCTCTGATTTATGTGGGGAGCTAACATTCAGTGAAAACAGGTAAATAAAAATGGTTTCTGCTTGTGCTGGTGCAGTTCATGCCTCAGGGCTGGGTGCACGCATGTGGGTGTGTGCCTTTGTGTGCACTCAAGTGTGTGGACTGCTTGCCGGCACAGACCTATCTCTGCCCAGTGGTTTCGGAGCATGCGGTGTCAATCAAGTGAAATGCTGAAACCAAATATTGCTTCTCATCTTGCTGTTTATGGGCACTGACAGATTTCTTTTATTATCTAAATTAAAAACACTTAATGTCTTCCGAGAAGTTTATGGACTCATCACATATGGGAGTGGTCTGGTTTGATCATCTTGGAAAGCAAGCAGTCTGGAAGTCCTTAGAGAAATTAGATGTGCAAATACATACTGATAGTCCAGCATTCCCCACTCCTGGGTATAAGCTCAGGGAAACTCTTCCTACAGCTACAAGGACATATGAGAACATTCACTGCAACATCCTATGTGTGCAAAAGGGTGATAGTGTCCATTACCAGGAGAGTAGAGAAGAAAGCTGGCGAAGAGAGGCAGACCGTGGAGTCCTTGGATCAGCTAGAATGCAGGAACTGAAGATATATACAATAATGTGGACAGATCTTGAAAATAAAAGGTTGAATGATTAAACTTTAGAAATAGAGGGAGATCTAAACTAGTGCTATTAAAAAAAATAAAATAAAATAAACTAGTGCTATTCAAAGTACGGCCCACCGCCCCGCAGCCTCAGCATCCCCAGGGAACCCGTTACGAATGCAGGCTCTCCAGCCCCCCACAGATCTGCAGAGTCAGTGTCTGGGATGGGGCCCAGGAATCTGTGTTTTTCTCCAGGTAATTCTGAGGCAGCTGAAGTCAAGTTACCATTTACGTGCATTTCAAACGCATATACACATTACACAATTCTCTGTACTTTTCAAAGGTAGGGTCGTGTCCAAGGAAATACTACACATTGCAGTGTGTGCTCATGGGGAGAATCCAATAGAATAAAATGAATACAAGAGTGAAGCATGGCTCGGAGAGAAGATGATAGTAAGTGATAAGCTGAATAATACGAGTACCATAATTTTGTAATTGAGGTTAAAAATACTCTGATTCAGAAAACCCCAACAGACTACTAGAGAAAGAGGAACATCAGACATGGGAGGAAATCTCTTCTGCTAATGTTTTAAGTTCATGGAATCCTGTGGCCAGCAGCGGTGTACACAGTGAGTTGAACTGTTCGTGCCTGCATATGAAGAGAAAATCAGTTCTTCCCACTCTTGCTAGGCAGAGATCTAAAGAGCATCACTTCGAGGGGATGCCCAATTATGAGCCTGCCCAAAATGTCTGCACATTTTATTCTTATTAAAAAAGAGAGGTTACTTTGTTTTAAGACACCTGTAAAGCAGGTGAGAGGCCAATGTACATTCTCCAGTAACTATTTAGCTAGCAGATCACATAGAACCTGGCCAGAAAATTGGGTCTGAAGAGCCGTTGACCCAATGACAGAGAGGCTGAAATGACCACAGAATGGCCAACTTCTCTCCCGTTTTTTTTTCTCTTTTGTTTCAGAATCTTACTTTTGACTGTTGGGAAAAGCAGAGGGGTGGTTTCCTTGGCTAAGTCCTCAAACATTAGGTAAGGAAGGTGCCAAAGGATCAGAGGCACCTCAGAGGTACGGTGTAAACGGGCTGGCACTACCCAGAAGTTCTGCAGGCTGGGAGTGGACATGGCAGATTCCCACTGGGTTCTGAGAGCAAGACCACATAATTATGATCCATTCTCTTTTTTTTCTTAAATATTTTATTTATTTATTTATGAGAGACACAGAGGGAGAGGTGGAGACATAGGCAGAGGGAGAAGCAGGCTCCCCATGGGATCATGACCCAAGCCAAAGGCAGACACTCAACCACTGAGCCACCCGGGTGCCCCTTATCATCCATTCTCAACCCAAGGATGTTCCTCAGTGATAAGAGGTACTATAATCTACAGACTTTATTCCGATTCCACTGCATGACCCACTAGTGTTCTTTTTTTCCCCACATAGTATCTAATCCTATACTATGGATTGCACTTACTTGTCATCTTTCCTTAATCTAGAATAGTCTCTTAGTCTTGTCTTTCGTGACCTTGTCATTTTTCAAGTATATATGGGCCAGTTGTTTTGTAGACTGTCTCTTCATTTGGGTTTGTCTGATGGTTCTTGTGATTAGGTTCGGTTTGTGTATTTTTGACAAGAATCCCACAGAAGCACAACTGTTGTATCTTTTTTAGCACATCTGTCTGGAGGCACAACCCACAGGGCTGATGTTAACCAGTCACTGGGTTAAGTGCCTGTCAGATTTCTCCATGTAAAGTTACCATTTCCCCCCTTTGTAATTATAGTAATCTTTTAAGGAAATAATTTGAAGCTATGTAAATATCAAATATCATGGGTGTTTTGAGAGTAAAAGAGGGTGCTATTGACATTTAAACTGGGATAACAGGGATCCCTGGGTGGCACAGCGGTTTGGCGCCTGCCTTTGGCCCAGGGCGCGATCCTGGAGACCCGGGATCGAATCCCACATCGGGCTCCCGGTGCATGGAGCCTGCTTCTCCCTCTGCCTGTGTCTCTGTGCCTTTCTCTCTCTGTGACTATCATAAATAAAAAAATAAAAAAAAAAAAATTAAACTGGGATAACAGAAGGAAACTGGGATTATTCTGGGGAAAGTAGGACATATGGTCTCTCTAGTTCCGAAGGATTTTTGTGACTTCCTGGTCAATGGCCAAGCTTTTCCCAGCTACAGCTCATGGATTACATTCATGGGTTACATGAGCCCTTTTCTGAGCCTCTCCTAGTCTGCCTCCATTTCACCCTGCAGAGATGTCTATCAGAGACTTCTAATACTTAAGTGCACTTCCAACTCTCTCTTTGTCTCTCTTTGTCTCTCTTTGTCTCAGACTCAGAAATCCTCGAAGGCAAGGAACTCATCATCATTTCATCTTTAATCTCTTAGGACCTCACTCACTTGGAGCTGGTACAGGAGAGGCACTTCCTAACTGTTTGAATTCATACTGGCTTTTTATGAACCTTGGCTTTCTCATCTTTTGCAAAAATAACAAACTTTACTGAGTTGTCCTTAAGAATCTACTGTCATGAGATTTTATAAGTGGAAGTGCTTGGTAGCTGGGAAAGTGACAGAGAAGTCCAAGGTAGTGCTGTGGGGAGCTAAGAAAGGCCCAGATGACAGTAAGCACAGTTGGATCTCTTCTCACATGTGGTAGGGAATAAAGCAGACTCAGATCTGAAATCCACTTGTCCACTCCTATTCCTAAGAGTCATTCTTGTGGCTGTCTTTGCTTTGGTAGCCTCAGGACCTAGCACAGAACACACCAGAGGTGGTCAATAAGTATTCTAAAGAACACCTGCATGAGTGAGTGAATTTAACCCCTATCTGCCTTTGTGTCCAATCCTCCCGAAAGACATTTAAGAACTGGCCTTCTATCTGATACAGTCCTATGCAGCCATTCAAAAAGAATGTTCATGAAGAGGCTTATAACAAGAAAAGAGATTGAATTAGTAATTTAAAAACAACAACAAAAAACTACCCACAAAAATCGTCCTACACACAGATGGCTTCACTAGTAAATCCTACCACATATTTGAAGAATGAATATCAATTCTTCATAAGCTTTTCCAAAAAAGGAAACACTGGGAGGGAACCCTTTCCAACTCATTCTGCAAGTATTACTTTCATACCAAAACCAGACAGACATCATAAGAAAACTATAGGTCAGTATCTCTTATGAATATAGATTTAAAAATCCTCAACAAAATACCAGTGTATAATCCAGCATTAAGAATTGTACACCATGACCAAGTGAGATTCCACCCCAGGAATGGGAAGTTGGCAACATATGAAAATTGATCAGTGTAATATACCACGTGAAAAGAATAAAAGGGGAAAAGCCTTATGATCATCTCAACAAATACAGAAAAGGAATTTGACAAAACACTCCTCATGATAAAAATATTCAATAAACCAAGAATAGAAGGAAAATTCCTAAACCTGATAAAAACAAAACAAAACAAACATCATGTTTAATGGCAGAAGACAAAAATGATTTCTTCTTAAAATCAGGAACAAGATAAGAATATCTGCTCTCATAGCTTCTATTGAACATTTAACTGACAAGTCATTTAGTCAAGAAAATGAAATAAAAGACATCCAGATTGAAAGGGAAGATGTAAAACTATATGTCAACTATTTGCAAATTATATGATCTTATATGTATAAAATTACAAAAAGTCTGCTAAAAATTATTAAACCAATAAACAAACATTAGTTTAGCAAGGTTGCAAGACATGAAATCAATATACAAAATATTTAGATACACTAACAATGAATGTTCTGAAAATGAAACTAAGAAAAAATTCCAAAAATTTTTATAATAGTATTAAAAATTTAGAAATAAATTTAACATAAGAAATGCAAGACTATGGGCAGCCCCGGTGGCTCAGCAGTTTAACGCCACCTTCAGCCCAGCATCTGATCCTGGAGACCCAGGATAGAGTCCCATGTCGGGACCCCTGCATGGAGCCTGCTTCTCCTTCTGCCTGTGTCTCTGCCTCTTTCTCTCTGTGTCTCTCATGAAAAAAAAAAAAAAAAGAGAGAGAGAGAGAGATGCAAGACCTAGTACATTTGAAGTACAAAACACTGCTGAAAGAAATTAATAAAGACCTAAATAGGTGGAAAGATAGCTCATGACTATAGTTTAGAAGACTTAATATTGTTGAAATGGCAGTAGTCTCCAAATTGATCTACAGGTTGAATGCTGTCCCTATCAAAGTCCCAGCGGGCTTTTTTGAAGAAATTGACAAGCTGACCTTAAAAATTATATGGATATTCAAGGGACCTAGAATAACCAAAACAATAAAAAAATGGAGAACTATTCTAGAGGGCTTACACTTTTCTATTTCTAAACTTACTCTACAGCTATAGTAATCAGGAGAGTGTTGGTATTGGGTATGTCATGGATCATGACATAGAATTGAGAGCCTATGGGGTACCTGGCTAGCTCAGTCAGTAGAGCATGCAATTATTGATCTCAGGATCATAAGTTCAAGCCACATGTTGGGTGTAGAGCGTACTTAATTTTTTTTTTAGTTAAAGGAAAAAGGAAAGAAAGAAGGAAGGAAGGAAGAAAGGATAAATGAAAGAGGAAGAAAGAGAAAGAAAGGATTGAGAGTCTAGAAAGAAACCCATTATCTATGGTCAGTTTGTTTTTGACAAAGATGCCAAGACCATTCAGTGGGGCAAAAAGTCACTTTAATTAATGGTGCTGGGACAACTGGATAGCCACATGCAAAAGAATGAAATAGACCCTTACCTCATGCCATATACAAAACTTCACACAAATGGATCAAAGACCTAAATGCAAAAGCTAAAACTACAAACCTCTTGGAAGAACACATAGGCTTAAATCTTTATGACTCTGGATTAGGCATGGTTTATTAGGTATGAAACTAAAAGCACAGTGAGAAGAGAAAAGGTAGGTAAATAGGGCTTAATCAAAATTTAAAATTTCACATCCCAAGAATGCAATCAAGAAAATGAAAAAGAAAAGAAAATGAAAAGAAAGAAAATTTACTGGAACGCAGAAAATATTTGCAAATCATGTATTTGGCAAGGGACTTGTAACTAAAATATATAAAGAATTCTTACAACTTAAAAAAAAGAATTCTTACAACTCAATATTAAAAGGATAGTCAACTTAAAAATGAGTGTGTGGGGGGGCATCTAGGTGGCTCAGCCAATTAAGCATCTAACTTTTGATTTCAGCTCAGGTCATGATCTCAGGATCATGGGATCAAGCCTCGTGTTGGGCTCCATGCTGGGTGCTGGGTATGGAGCCTGCTTAAGATTCTCTCTCCCCCTCTCCCTCTGTCCCCTATCTTTCTTTAAAAAATAAATGAAGGATCTGAATACACATATCTTTAAGAAGATATTACAAATGGCTAATAAGTACATGAAAAGATGTTTAACATTATTAGTCATCAGGAAAATGCAAATCAAAACTGTAATGAGATACTACTCATACTCACTAGGATGGCTATAATTAAAAAGACAGATAATAACAGGTGTTGGTAAGTATGTGGAAAACTTGAAACATTGTGCACTGTTGGTGGGATTGCAAAATAGCATAGCTGCTGTGGAAAACAATATGGCAGTTCCACAAAATGTTAAAGTTACCATAAGACCCAGCGATTCCAGTCCTAGGAGCATACCCAAGAAAATGGAAAACATACGTCCACACAAAAACCTGTACATGTATGTTTATAGCATATTTCATAATAGCTACACAAGAGGAAATGGCCTACATGTCCATGAGCCGATGAATGTGGTATAGCCATGCCATAGAATATTATTCAGCCATAAGAAGAAATGAAGTACTGATCCATGCTACAACATGAATGATCCTTAAAAACATTATGCTAGAGATGCCTAGGTGGCTCAGCAGTTGAGTGCCTGCCTTGGACTCAAGGCACGGTTCCAGGGTCCTTGGATCGCGTCTGCTTCGGGTTTCCACAGGGAGCCTTCTTCTCCCTTGCCTATGTCTCTGCCTCTCTCTCTGCTTCTCTCATGAATAAATAAAAATCTTAAACACAAAACATTATGCCTATTGTAGGGTTCCATATATGTGAAATGTCCAGAACAGCCATTTCCATACAGACAAAATGTAGATAAGTGATGCCAGCAGCTGAGGGCAGAGGACAATGGACAGTGACTGCTAATGGGTATAGAGTTTACATAGAGGGTGACCAACCGTCTTGGTTTGCCCGGGTCTGAGAGATTTCCCTGAGGACATGGTGGGGCTTTCAGTATTAAAACTGGGACAGTCCCAAGCCAACTGGGATGAACTGGTCACCCTATTCCATGTCTATAAATGGATATGTCATATTTGGTTGTCTCTGGGTTGCTTTCTAGCTCAGCTTGCAAATTTGTTGAGATTTTATTTGTGAAAAACAAAAAAATACAACACATACTCAAAGACAAAAAAAAAAACAAAAACAAAAACCAAAAAACAAGAAAAACCTGTTTTTCTTTCCCTATGTGGTAAACAATACTCTTGGGCAAGTTTGTGTTCATACCTGAGTCATTCCCAGAGTATCACAGCCAGCAGCAGCGCTCCCCAATTGTGGGAGAAGCATGGGTACCATATAGTTAAAGAATATCCCTGATCCCAATAAGTTTGTGATCCCAAACTTAATAAACCAGAACATCTAGGGATGGGACCCATGTCATGAGTATTTTTTTTTTCAAAGATTTTTTTTTTTTTTTTCATGACAGGTACAGAGAGGAGAGAGAGAGAGAGAGAGAGGCAGAGACACAGGCAGAGGGAGAAGCAGGCTCCATGCAGGGAGCCTGATGCGGAATTTGATCCCGGGTCTCTAGGATCATGCCCTCGGCTGAAGGCAGCGCTAAACCACTGGGCCACCAGGGCTGCCCCGAGTATGGTTTTTGAAAGCTGCCCAGGTAATTTAAATGTGCAACCCAGTGTGAAAACCAATGGCAATGTGATCTGCCCAGCCCCCTTCACTTCCAGCTGGCACCAGCTCCTCCCATGACTGGATCAGCAGCTGCTGAGGAATATGAGCTGAGCCCATCAGAGTCTCTCTCAGGAATTTGAACTAAGACATGTTGGGGAAAGCGTGATAAGGCTGGAGAGGCTGTGGTAGGTCACAGGTGGAGAATTGGAGACGGTTGAGGGAAGAGTAGGGACTAAAGGAAATTGAGGAAGACAGTGAGCCAGACAGGAACCCAAGCAGATCTGCACACAGTCACAGACCAGCTGTGCTAGTCCTGCCCTGCTTCCATTCTAGTGTTTTCCTAATTGTAGTCGTTGTGTTTTTATAATAAATCCTCATTTTCTTAGCAGTAGGGTACATTGTATTGTCTACAGACAGCTGCAATAATATCTCCATCTCACATTCTCTCCTCAGTGTGACCTCACCACTCCCCCATTGGGATCTGGCTTGTAATTCCTCTCTCCTTGACCTTGAGCTGTAGCCAACAGAATGCAGTGCAAGTGGGGTGCTTGGGTGGCTCAGTCAGTTAAGCAGCTGACTCTTGATTTCAGCTCGGGTCGTGATCTTAGGGTCCCTGGATGGAGTCCCACATGAGGTTCCAGGCTCAGCAGGGAGGATTCTCTCTCTCCCTCTCTCTTTGCCCCTCACCCCGTTTCTTTCTCTTTCTCCCTCTCCAATAAATAAATAAATCTAAAAAAAAAAAAAAAAGAATGCAGTGCAAGTAATACCATGTGACTTTCAGGGCTATGTCAGAAAAGCCGTACAGCTTCCAAACTGTTGTCTTGAGATCTTCACTCAAGGAAGTGTGAGCCACCATGTAAGAAATCTGACAACTCTGAGACCGCCATCTGAATAGGTCACATGTAGGCTGTCTAGTAGACTGTCCCAGCTGAGACTAGCCATCCGGTCATCCCCACCAAGGCACCATATTGGATCCAGACCAACCCATCTACCAGCTGAGCACCACTGAGTGACTTCAGCACTGTGAGAACTGCTCAGCCTGAGCCCTGCTCACATTTGCTGACTCACAGAATCCATGAGATCATAAAATGGTTGTTGCTTAATCAGCAAAATTTGGTGTAATTTGTTACAGAGTAATAGTACCTGGAATAGGTAGCCTAAGAAAATCTGTATTCCTTGTCATCAGAAGAGCATGACAAACCCACTCAACTCTATCCCTCAGGATCTGTCCCCATTCCTTACTTCGTTCACCTTAATTTATTTTTCACCAGGTCTCTGGCCCTCAGCCACCAATCTGCCACTACCAATAGGTAAGCTTGAATTGTGGATAGGAATTGCTGATGATTTTTAGTCAGAATCGTTCCAAAAAACCCACAGCACAATTATAAACCCACAGCACTATTAAAAGTATTACAAGAGGGCTGCTTGGGTGGCTCAGTTGGTTAGGCATCTGCCTTCAGCTCAGGTCATGGTTACGGGGTCCTGAGATCAAGCCCTGTGTCAGCTCCTTGTTCAGTGGGGAACCTGCTTCTCCTTCTCCTTCTGCTACTCCCCCTGCCAGTGCTCTCTCTTGCTCTCAAGTATATATATATATATATATATATATATATATATATATATATACACTCGACCTGAGATCGAGTCCCATGTCGGGCTCCCTGCATGGAGCCTGCTTCTCCCTCTGCCTGTGTCTCTGCCTCTCTCTCTGTGTGTCTCTCATGAATAAATAAATAAAATCTTTTTTTAAAAAAAGTATTACAAGAAAATATAAGGAATGTAATTTTTTTTTTTAAGAGAGAGAAAGCTCATGTGTTAGGGGATGGGGTGACAGAGAGAGAGAGAGAGAGAGAGAGGAAGAACGAGAATCCCAAGCAGACTCCACACCCAGCACATGAGCCTGATGCAGGGCTCAATCTCACAACCCTGAGATCACAAACCAGCTGAAATAAGGAGTCAGACACTTAATCAACTGAGCCACCTTGGCACCCTGACACAAGAAATATTTTTTGGCAATATCCAGCAATGGATTTTTAACATACAGCAAGTAAAACTCAATAAACAAAAAGTGAACCTCAATAAAGTTAAATAGGGCAAAAGACAGAAATTTGCAGTTCCAAAAAGAAGACCTGATCTTATTTTATGCACATCCTTTACGTCCCATGGTTAAGGGACAATAAACACTTTCAACCCTGTCTAATTTTAGTCTTCCAAATAAATGAACACACCTGAGCATTTTCTGTAAGTTGCTGACTGCTTATTGCAAACAACTTTATCCCTGACTTTTGCAATGCTGCTGTCTGAAGACTGGCCACAATTTTTGCAGAAATGATAGCCCTGTAAGAAAATTACTGGGTTTCAGTCATGAACATACCAACTGTAAATTCAATCACATTGGTAATTTTGCAGTGTTTGACTTAATGACCAGTGTTTTTTTTTTTTTTTTTTTTTAAGATTTTATTCACTTATTCATGAGAGGCAGAGAGACAGAGAGATACAGGCAGAGGGAGAAGCAGGCTCCATGCAGGGATCCCGACATGGGACTTGATCCCGGGTCTCCAGAATCAGGCCCTGGCTGAAGGCGGCGCTAAACCATTGAGCCACACGGGCTGCCCGACCAGTGTGTTTTTTATTTAATGAGCAGGTCCTTCTGAGTGTCTCATATTTCTTACAAGTAAACGTCTTTCTTTTTCTAAATGCTATTATCTCTCAGTTTTGACTTCACTGGTAATCAATAAAATGCAAGTTAAAATATCAAGATACTGTTCTCACTTATTAAATGGACAATTTAAGAAGTGTATTTTAACAATAATAACAATAACAGTTGTATTTTTCCAAGATATTGCTCAATGCCAGCTAGATGGGCTGCCCACCTGCAGGATTGCATGACAACTGGTTATATTTATTGAGAGCTTTTAAAATATACCCTTTAAGCCCTATAATTCTAGTACTGGCAATTCAACAAATGCCTATAATTAAGTTGTATATGCTAAAATAAAAAAAAAAAACACTAAAATGCCATCAGCTTTAAATAGTTAAATACATTTTCTAAGAATATTTGATGGTATGGGAAAATGTTCTTGATTTAATGTAAAATGAAAAAAGTGGGATCATATAGGGTGATCAAAATTTTTTTACAAGAAGACCATATATATGGTATTAAAATTTTTGAGAAAAGAAAGCATTTTAATTACCACCCCTTCTCCTTCTTTAATGGAAAAAAAGACAAATTATTCTATTTTGCTGCCATTTAAAACAGAACACTAAAACTTAGTAAGTTCAATTAGTTTGGAATTATATGTAATGTTCTATTTTAGGTCAGTTCAGGAGAGTGAGATTGGATGTGGTGGTTAGAAATGAAGACAAGCAAGAGGGAGAAAGAGAGATAGTGTCATGTAGGCGAGGCAAAGGGAGAGAAGAAAGACCTAGAAATTTAGGCAGAATGAACAAATGAAATCATGGGACACTGTTTCACGTTCTGTGTCTCTGTCTGTCACACACACACACACACACACACACACACACACACACACACTGTTCAGGCTGTTGTTTGAAAAGGTCCTATAACAGAAGCCAACAAAGAAGTCAGCCCTCTGAACTGACAAGAACACAGACTCTTCTGCAGATACAAGCACCAAAGTGGAAAAAAAAATGGTGTTCACATCAAATCCTTGTCAATCGAGCGCATGCAGGAGCACACAGGCTGGGGTGTGCAAAGGACATCAGAGACTTCTCAGAAGTTGTGGTAGGTTGTTCTGAAGGGAAGACAAATCTTGTTGCAAATGGCTCAACACGCTTCGGTGGAAATCACCAGCAAATAGTATCATGCACGTGCTCCCACCTCCAGGAAGCAGGAACATCAGGCTCAGGTTACTGAATTATTTATTGGAGTTCTAATTTAAAGGAATGAAACCAGTTTTTAAAAAAATTAGAAGGGCATGATGGGGGGTAGGTAGGGACTGGCAGAAAGAAAAGCACAGGCTGTTATTTGCAAAGGATGTGCACGCACACGCAGATGCACACAGGGGTGCAGACCTGTAATGTAATCAGAGAGGCAGTGTACCAGCAAATGAAGCAAAAGTCTTTAGCCAAGATCAAAACACGAGTAATTGCGGATGGCAGGCCCCAGGTCTCGCACCACTGGGCATGTTTTGCTGGCTTCTGTTGATACAGAATTAGCCCCATGGAAAGAGCTTTGAAATGCTGGGTCAGGGGCACCTGTGTAGCTCAGTTGGTTAAGCAGCTGCCTTCAGCTCGGGTCATGATCTCAGGGTCCTGGGAGGGTCCCTCTGCCCCTCCCCCCTTCTCATTCCTGCTCCTCTCTCTCTCTCAGATAAATAAATAAAATCTTAAAAAAGAAAAAAAATGCTGAGTCAGACAAGATCTGTCCTCTCTCAGACTGAGGCTCATACCTTGAATTGCCCAGGTTCCAGAACTCTCTACTGGATTAAAAACCTCCAAGGAGTCTACTGTAAACAATAGGGCAATGTCCTGGAGTTGGAATTAGGAGGAGTATCACATACATGAGAGATTTAACACTTAGTACCTGGAAAACAAAGCAGGGTTCCTTGGCCCAGTATGAGAGAGTGGCTGAAGTGAACAGCTTAGCAGTTCAGCTCCCCGTGGAGGGAACCCAAGAAGCTATTTGACACCCATAAGCACCCTGCTCGGTGTGGATTTCAGGAACCTCAGGACCTTTGATTCTTGCAGTCACTCCTTTCAGTAAGCATAGCACCTCAGAGGTGGCTGAAAATAGTGTAGACAGAAAATTCAGAGCCCTCACACGTGTCTGTGACTTGGATAATGACAGGATGTCCAGGACAAACATATCTTCCTTCCCCTCCCTCCTATTTCCTTTAACTGGGAGAAGTGGCCTCAGCCACAGGGCTGGGACATCCCTGTGACGCTAGGTGACACAGATGTGGGGCAGGATTATACATGCCCAGGGGACAGAGACAACCCCCCAGTGAGCTGGTAAAGCCTTTCACAGATATGCAAGGTGGAGCCGTACTGCCCACTCTGGCCTGTGAGGTGGATACCATGGCTATTGCCCTGAGATCCCAGTGATGTGACAGGGACAGAGACACATATTAGGAAGCCATTGAGAGGGAGCAAATCCCCAGGGAGATGAGCAGGGGGAGGGAATGAGGTCTGGTTTTTGCTTGTTGCTGCTGCAGCTTCCTTAGCGAAGATAAAATCAGGATTGGGTTTATTTAAAAAGAGATAAATCCGGGTGTCTGCCCAAGATGTTTGTTCTTCCTGTATTTAATCTGTTGGCAGGAGCAACGGAGATGCCATTATTGGGTAAACACTGCTGAAAGTGGTAGCCATTCCCTGCAGAGCAAGTTTGAAAGCTGGATACTGAAAATGAACCAAGAAAAACTAGTGCATCCTTGGCAGCAGGCCCTTTGCAGGGGCTTCAGCTGTGTTTTCATAGAAACATAGACCATCTTTATCGACAGAGCTTTGAACACCCCGTCAGAGAGGGAGGTCAGAGAGCAGAAGGCGGAACTGGCCATCACACCCCAATTCCTTAGAAAAGGGACATCCCATCAGTTTTGCTAAACAGAATTGCAATCTTTTTTTTTTTTAAGATTATTTATTTATTTATTTATTTATGAGAAAGGCAGAGACACAGGCAGAGGGAGAAGCAGGCTCCATGCAGGGAGCCCGATGTGGGACTCGATCCCCAGACTCTGGGATCATGCCCTGGGCCAAAGGTGGCGCTAAACCGCTGGGCCACCGGGGCTGCCCAGGAGCACCTATCTTTAAAAAAACCAGAAAGGCAAACAACCCAATGAGAAAATAGAGGATAGCATAGAGCATTCACAAAAGAGGAAACCGGAAGGGCCAATATATACATAGGGAAAGAGGCTCCACCTCTTTGGAAATCAGGGAAACATAGATTAAAATGTTAACCAGATACCACTTCAGACCCATCAGATTGGCAAAGAGACTACAAAAATTAGTACAACAATGTTGATCCTAAATCTGGAACAGGGAGCATTCTCATGTATTGCTGGTCGGAGAATAGATTGTTTCAAAATATTCGGAAAACAATTTAGCGCTATTTCAGCAATCTTGAAGTGTGCATACCCCGTGACTTACCACTGTATACGTTTGAGAAAGTCCTGCCAAATATATATATACATATATTTTTTAAGATTTTTATTTATTCATGAGAGACACAGAGATAGAGAGAGAGAGAGGCAGAGACACAGGCAGAGGGAGAAGCAGGCTCCACGCAGGGAGCCTGATGTGGGACTTGATCCTGGGTCACCAGGATCACGCCCTGGGCTGAAGGCAGCACTAAACTGCTGCACCACTGGGGCTGCCCAGTCCTGCCAATATATACAGAAGGCATGCATAGGAACATTTTCCTACTATTTTCTGTATTAGAAAAAAAAAAATCCAAATGACCCACATGCCATTAATAGGGAAATGGATAACTCTATTGGGGTTTATTCATATAACAGAAAATTGGACTACAGTTAAAAATAAATGAATTTGAGCTATTTTGTGTAATAAAAATGTTTAATCTCCTAGAAAGACTAAAGAGGGCAAAGGTACCGGAGAAAGTCAATTTTACAAATAAGTATATTACTTGGACCTGCACACACACCATCAGTTCTGCTGCATTGAATTGGTAAAGCAAGTCACAGCGCAAGCACTGATTTGGGGGGATGGGGAATAGATGCCAACTGTAGAGCCTCATGGCTAAGGGCATGGATTCAGGGAGGGGTACGGAATTGGGGCCATGATGGACATCTGCACATCACCATGTCTTTGTGCTATGTCTGTCTGTCAACATTATTGTCAGACAGAAACCAAGGGGAACAGAGCATCCCCTAGACATCAGCTCTGGGCTAGATATTGGACACACTTGAGGTATCAGCAGAACTTTCTGGCTCAGGGAGATACAATCTAGTCAGGAAGACAGAACACATGCACACAAAGATCAGTGACATTCAACTGCAGGAGAGAATTGACTTATGTATGCATTGAGGGAAAAGTAGGATCCAGTGGAGTAGGGGACACTCTGGGGGAGGAGAGGAGGCTGGAGGAAAGGTTGGTGGTAGCCATGCCTTTGTAAAACAGATTTTTTAAAAAATATTTATTTATTCATGAGAGACACACAGAGAGAGGCAGAGACACAGGAAGAGGGGGAAGCAGATTCTCTGTGGGAAGCCCAATGTGGGACTCAATCCCAGGACCCTGGATCATGACCTGAACCAAAGGCAGATCACTGAGCCATCCAGGTGCCCCTGTAAAACAGATTTAATGCCCCATGACCTGAAGTAAAATAAGTTATGGGAAAGTGCCTGGCACATAGTAGCTTCTGAATAAATGTTAGCAGAATCTAGAAATTTAGCTCTAGCCCTTATCTCCCTCCATGTCCCACTCTCTCAGCTCCTACCATGCTATCTGTTTGTCCCTTACTCACTAGGCCCTCTGCCATCACAGGGCCTTAGCACATGCTGTTTCCTTTACTTAGAACACTTCTCCTTCCCCTTTTCAATTCTACTGCATCCTAATATATGGTTTAAGGGTCACCTCCTCAGGAAAGCCTGCCCTGACTTCCCAGGGTCAGCCAAGCTCCTTTCACCCCTTATGTGCCCTCAACAAGCGTCTGCTATTCAGTGATGTGGGTTGAGTGCAGTGTGCAGTACTGCCCTCAAGTGACTCTTCTGGGCATTTGCAACAATTTGTTTTACATGGACTCCCAATGGCTTTCACACTTTGACTGCAGAATCAAATGAGAACAGGACCCAACGCGTGCATGAAAAGGTGCTTGACATGCCTAATCATCGAGGAAATGCAAATCAAAACCACAGTGAGATAGCACCCTCCTGTACTACTGTGGCTATTATAGAAGAGACAAGAAGTGTTGGCGAGGTTGTGAAGGAAAAGGAACCCTTGTGCACTGTTGGTGGGAATGTACAGCTGCTATGGGAAACAGCATGGAGGGTCCTCAAAAAATTAAAAATAGAATTGCCATAGGATCTAGCAACCCCAGTTCTTGGTATATATCTGAAGGAAATATAATGGGACAGCTGCACCCCCATGTTCATTGCAGCATTTTCCACAATAGCAAAGAAACAGAAACAAGCTAAGTATCTGTCAGTAGATGAATAGATAAAAAGATGTGGTACACACACACACACACACACACACACACACCCCTGAATATTACTCAGCCATGAAAATACGGAAATCTTGCCATTTGCAGCAACATGGATGAACCCGGAGGGCATTATGCTAAGTAAAATCAGCCAAACAGAAAGGCAAATACAGTATGATCTCACTTAGGTGTGGAATCTGAAAAAGATGAATTCATAGAAGCAGACAGTAGAGTGGTGGTGGTGAGGGACTGGGAGGGGGAAATGGGGATATGCTGGTCAAAGGATACAAACTTTTAGTAATAAGATGATTAAGTTCTGGGGACTGTAGTTAATAATACTGTACTGTATGGCTGAAATTTGCTAAGAGAGTAGGTCTTGCAGTTTTTCGTCACCATTACTATGGTAAGAAGGTAACTATATGAAGTAATGAATACATTAACTAGCTTGATTGTGGTAAGCATTTCACAATATATATGTACCTAGAATAAAAGTTACACCTTAAATATATACAATCATTGTTAGTTGTACCAGTAAAGCTAGAAAGAAAATGAGAACGGGTCCCTGATTGAGTAAATCCTAAGAAGGAACAGGATGCAAGATTCATAAGTTCCTTGAAGAAAGGAAATGTGAACTTCTGTCCAGGCTTTCCCATTGACATTTCGATTTTATCTTATTTAGTTGCTTCTGGGCCCCGGAACCACCCCCCTTCCTTCTGTACCTCATAGATACCTCCTTCACTCCGCTCTGACTTCGTAAGTGCCTAACCCAGACAACACCTCCACTCCTCATTCCCTTTTGATCTGTAGTCTAAAATGTTCTCTTGCCCCCAGTCATCTTCCTATAGAAGGCCCTAAGCAATTCAAACCAAATACGGATTTTTCTTTTTCTTCCCAGATTCTTTCTCCCTTGAAGTTTCTTAATGTGTTCAGGGAACAGTGAAAAGCAAAGCATGTGTTTTTTGACTTCTCAAGAAACCTGCCACTACTGCAGATAAGAAAATTAAAGGCCTAGAGAGGTGAAGTAACTTGCCCAAAGTCACACAGTTCAGAAATTGAATCCCCACCTGACTCCAAAGCCTTGAAACTAGATGTGGACTCATTTTACGGGGGCCAGCAGCTTCCATAACTTGGGGGCAGGAGGTGATCTCTCTTTAAGAAAAAGAACACAAATTTAAGGAAACAAAGGAACAGGGCCATAGATGGGACTAGCACAAGTAAGAGACCTTGAAGCTTACATTTCATTAGCTTCCTAAAGAAGTGGTCTCTAAATGAAAATCAGACTCCTCCAAAGATAGTGGACAGGCAACCCAGAGGGAAGATCAGGATGCAAAGAGGTTTTTTCTTTCATTATATACTGTCCTCCTTGCTGAAACTTCTTTAGAGCATGGAAGGCCCATCCTTGGCAGTATTTCCCCCAGTATGTTCCTGCAATCTTTCCTAAAAGAAAAAGCAGGCAGCATATTTCGGCTTTGGTCAGAATGTGTCAGAACACGAGGGAGAAGAAGAGAGGAATTTTGAAAAGACAGACATAAGTGAGTGTCCAATATCATGGAAGGGAAAGAGATCCAGGAGAAAAAAAAAAAATCGGATGTGTAAGTGGATACAGGCCAGGGTATAAATAAAACTGCTGTGCATCAAAATTTGTGGTCGGTTTTGAGTTAAGAAGTTGAAATGAAAGATAGACCCTGGACAACTGCCTAGCACCAACTCAGCTGAGTTCATAAGAAATGCATGGCCTTCTAAACGCTTGACCAAAAATCACAGGAACAGGGAAAGGAGTGATGTGGTTTTTTGCAGACTGCCGACAGCCTAGAAAGAGAGCCCTCTAGTGGACAGGCGTGTCATAGTTCACTGGAACCCAGAATGTTCTCAAAAGAGCATCTTAACCCCCTTCAGCTTGTTTTTTGAACAAGAGCCTCTGGGATTTGGCTTAAACAGTGAATGTGTGGTATTTAAAAAAAATTTTTAAGATCTTATTTATTTATTCATAGATATGCAGAGAGAGAGAGAGAGAGAGAGAGAAGTAGCAGAGACACAGGCAGAGGGAGAAGCAGGCTCTATGCAGAGAGCCTGACGCGGGACTTGATCCAGGGTCTCCAGGATCACGCCCTGGGCTGCAGGCGGCGCTAAACCGCTGCGCCACCGGGGCTGCCCTAAAAAAAAATTTTTTTTATGAATGTTTCTTGTTTCAACATTCCTTGTAATTGGCTAACTTAATGACCCATTCTGTGCCTGTATAAACCTTTAGCACCACCAACTATTAACAACTAATTGTTACTTAAGATAGCTACTTTAACAAAATCGTTGTTTTGAACAAAATTTTACTTTACTGTGAAATGGGTAGGAGAGACTTCTAAATTCTTGATGAATACAAAATTGCACATTTTTTGGATTTATTGGTTCACTGCAGGTCTCTATTATAAAGGAATCCCTAATAGAGGTTATGGAAGTAATTAGAAAAGAAAATGAGTCGAGGCAGGAATTGAAGCCATCCTTTTGAAGGTTAATTTGGCAGTCTGTTAGAATATGAAACACACATGCCTCTGAGCCAGCATTTCCACTTCTAGGACTTTATCCTTTAGATTTACTCATAGAGACCCATGTGCAAGGCTATTTACTGCAGCAATTATTATAAAAAGAGAAATGGAGAAAACAACTTAAATATTCATCTGCAATAAATTATGGACTAGTCATAAATAAAATATGCTGATCTTTAAGGGACATGAGAGATTCATATTCTTCAATAAGTCTATAAAAGAAAGTTTTAGGGGTGCCTGGCTGGCTCAATTGGTAGAGCATGTGTCCCCTGACCTCAGGATTGTAAGTTCGAGCCCCACATGGGGTGCAGAGATTACTTAAAGCCTTTTAAAGTTTAAAAAGTTTTAGAACAGTATTCTAAAATCCTATACAGGGCAGCCCTGGTGGCCCAGTGGTTTAGCGCCACCTTCAGCCCAGGGTGTGATCCTGGAGACCTGGGATCGAGTCCCACGTCGGGCTTCCTGCATGGAGCCTGCTTCTCCCTCTGCCTGTCTCTGCCTCTCTCTCTCTGTGAGTCTGTCATGAATAAATAAATAAAATCTTTAAAAATAAAAAAATAAAATATTATACACACATGAACATAGGACTTGTGTGTAAATTTGCAGAAAATTGATTTTGCTAAACCACAAACAGCTAGCTATTCCTCAAAAAAGGTGGTGTAACAAACTCTTAAGGCAAACTGCCTGAGTTCAAATCCTACCTTTAATAATGACGATCTATGTGATTTTGCCAAGTTCTTTAGCCTTCTTTGTATCTCAGTTCCCCCTTCTGTATTGAGGAATGACAAATTTTGAGGATTAAATAAATTCATACATACAAAGCTCTAGAATAGTACTGAATGTACTTTGCTACTATTATTTTAACATACACTTTCAAAAACTAAGGGTTGATATAGTCAGGTAAGTTAGGTAAAGGGGATGTGAAACTTCTCTGTACTACCTTTGCAACTCCTTTGAACCTATAATTATTTCAAAATAAAAAGTTTTTTAAAAGGCAGTTTAAAACAAGCAGGTGATAAGAAAGACTGTTAAGATGGAATGTTATGTGAAAAAAACAAGGTGCAGAGCACTGTATCTAGTAAGCTCTACTTTGTGTAGAAAAATGGGGATGGGGGGCAGTCTGGGTGGCTCAGTTGGTTAAGGGTCTGCCTTGGGTTCAGGTAATGATCTTAGGGTCTTGGAATGGAGCCCACATTGGGCTCTGTGCTCAGTGGGGAGCCTGCTTCTCCTTCTCTCTTTGCCACGCTCTCAATGCTGTCAAATAAAATCTTAAGAAAAATTGAAAAATGGGTAAGCATATGAGAGTATAGGTTTGTTTATGTAAAATGAAATTCCAGGGGCACCTGGCTGGCTCAGTGGGGAGAGCGTGCAACTCTTGATCTCGGGGTTTTGGGTTTGAACCCCATCTTGGGTATAGATTACTTAAAAATAAAATCTTTTAAAAATAAATAAATAGAATTCTAGGAGGGAACCGACAACCAGAGCAGTAGAACCACAACCTGGCCAACACTTGTTATTTTGCCATTATTTTCTAATTTTTATTTATTTTTTAAATATTTTATTTTTATTTATTTATTCATGGGAGACACACAGAGAGAGGCAGAGACACAGGCAGAGGGAGAAGCAGGCTCCATCCAGGGAGCCCCATATGGGACTCGATCCCGGGACTCCAGGATCATGCCCTGGGACAAAGGCAGGCTCTAAACCGCTGAGCCACCCAGGGATCCCCTATTTTCTAATTTTTAAAGGGCATATTTAATAGGACCTTACTTCTGGAAAGCCTGTGCAGCTTGGATCCAAAGTGGGTATGTTCCTTTTTTTTTCTTTTTGTTTGTGATTTTCTGGATATTAAAATTCAAACCCAAAACCTGTTGATGGTGCTGGACTCATGATCATAAGTTTTCAGCAGACACATTTTTCTCCACTGGAACCCCTTCCTTGATTGTCCCTATCCATGGGTTTTCTAGCCCATTTCTTTCCCTGACAGGGTAGCCCTTGGAAAGCTCTTGTTCTAGCACTGACTTTACAATATAAACCCTCAGACAATGGAGAGGTTTCCACACCCTCCTCTGAAAGCCACAGAACCACTCAGTGACTTTACTGCTCTGGTTAGTCCCTAATTATTTTAACCTCCTGGGCATTTCCCTCACATTCCTGTGAGATTAGATCTGGTTATATATGCTGGTCATATCTTACTAGCTTTACTAGGTATTTGAGGTGGTGGTAGTGTGGATTTCAAATATATTACTCCACTGTGTAGCTGGAACTGGAAGGCCTCCACCCTACGATTATGATTATATAAAAATGTCATCAAGCAATGGGAAGAAGACAAATGGAAATTGACGTGTTTGAGGAGTGGGATTAGAGACGAAATCTTTCTTTTAGAAATTACCTTTTTGTTTTTGTTCATGCAACACAATTCAGGAAAAAAAGAGCTGAGCTAGATAAACTCTTAACTAAGCTGATTATTTTTTTTAAAAAAAAGGGCCAGGGGATCCCTGGGTGGCTCAGCGGTTTAGCGCCTGCCTTTGGCCCAGGGCGCGATCCTGGAGTCCCAGGATCGAGTCCCACGTCAGGCTCCCGGCATGGAGCCTGCTTCTCCCTCCTCCTGTCTCTGCCCCTCTCTCTATATATATGTTTATCATAAATAAATAAATAAATCTTAAAAAAAAAAAAAAAAAAGAACCACTTAAAAAAAAAAGGGCCAGTAGCACAGGTTTGGGGCATTAAATGTTTATTAAATCAAGTCTTTAAATTATATCCACCTACAGTCTGTAAACAGATTCAGTACACATGTAAGTAAAAGGCTCTTAGATTAGAAGTGGTGGAAAAACGAAAGATCCCTTTGTACACAGGCACCTCATCACTCCGTGGGCTGATGCCATGGGGCCATGTTTTAGTTAGATGAAAAACCAGAAGGAGTTTAGCTCAACTCAACCTGCTAGGATGGATTTCAAGACAGATATTTGTTCCACATTATATAGTAGGTTGGATTATAGCAAGGCAACAGTGAAGTTTTTACATTCACAGATTTGCTGAAGTAGTACAAATTAGGCTTTTCCTCTAGATGTCTCCCTCCCTATTACCATAATTAGTAAGAAATGAGAATTAAAATAAATGATGGACCACAGGCTTACAAAAATAGATAACTCGTAGAGTAATAAATATCTACAGTTAGCAGAGCACAAACTTATAAAATTTGCCTCTTTCCATAATATGCAGGATATCAGAAGTATGTTCAAAAGATATAGTCAGCAGACCAGACTGGCAAGAGAACACTCATAAAGAAAAAACAGTCAAGTACAAAACTCAGAGTAGGAAGCTGAATGCAGATGAGAATATATGTAAAACAAAATCCTAACTCTTCACATCTAATTATCCCACTTAACAGACACCACAATTAGCTTACAGCCCTTTAAGTATCTTTAAAAGTAACACTTTGTTATCTATGTAC